>NC_080786.1:19876236-20496427 GCF_028018385.1 Neofelis nebulosa | reverse complement strand
TATTATTTTTTTAATAAATCCTATTTCTTAGCTCATATGCTGAAAAATTCTGGAAACAATGACAAATGCAGGAGCTATGAACACTCTAATCACTGAGATTGTGGTCTTTAAATAACATTTCCTACTTAGAAGAACGAGAATTTCTTGGGACAACAGCTGATTCTCAGGACTGGGAGACAAAATATTCAAGATGAGACCAGAATATATTTTCATATTAGAAAGCAAGAAATCTTACCAAAGACTATCATGGTAATTTTAAAAGTCTAAGAATCAGTAGAAGTACTTCTCAGGAGGGGGCAATTTTAACAACAAAAACATATTACGATGTGAAAACTCAGTTAAAAAAAACAAAATAAAATAGAACTCAGACATTGGGAGGTTGCTAATATATGGCACCAATTAATTAATCTAAAAACTCAGAAAACAAGGAAAGTATTTATTCTGCCTTTCCTGTGTAAATTGTAAACCAAACAACTGATGAAGAGTGGTGTTTCTTTATAAAATAATTCCAGTTAATTAATGCAAAAGATAGAATTACAATATCATTGTTTTACAAACTCTACTAAAATTATGTACCTAGGCCATGATCACCAATCATTGCTCAATTATTTAGTAAAAGGCTAATTGATGATGAACTATATAATGAATAGGTAAAGGTAAACTTGACCCACAAGCTGAATTTTAAAAAAAGACAATAAAATATTTTGTACATTTTAAGAGAATGCAAGAGAAAGTACACAGAATCACCTACAAGATATTCCTGAAAAAGAAAAAGATCAAGTCTGTAGGTATAACAACTAGTTTATAGAAAACACAGGGAACAGAGAAACAAGTGAAATGCAACCAAAAGGATATAATCAATCAAATTTGGAAAATAAAATCTTTTATAAAAAAAAATCTGGTTTCTTTAATAAAAACAAATAGAGAGGGGAAGCTCTTATAGATTAAAAGATCCTTTAAAGGATACTTAAGAGACCTATCAATCAAAAACCATGTTTTTACCTTGTTTGAAATTTGATTTAAATAGTATTATAAAAATATAATAAGACAATTGGGTGAAATATGAATGTTAACTAGATATGAGATGGTAGTAAGGAATTATTTCTCATATTTAGGTGTGATCATGATAATGTGTTAATTTTTTTTAAAGTCATTATCTCTTAGAGATATATTTTGCAATTTTTCTAGATTAAAATATAACTAGGATTCGCTTGAAATAATACATTAGGGAATGAGACATGAGGAAATGGAAGAAGGGTAATACTGAAATAAGATAAATGACCTCTATCAGGTCTGTAATAATTGTGGGAGCTGGGTGATGAAATTCTCTTTTATTCTGTATATATTAAAATTTTCTCTGTATTAATAGGAAAAGCAATTTCAGCTTGAAGTAAATGCCAGAAGCAAGGAAGGAGATTAAAGATGGAGTGATGGACAAAAAATTAAGAACACAGGGATGACTCTAAGCCAACATTATCATATTATCTATTTTACTTTTCATCTTGAAAAGAAATCAAAACAGAAAGTTATGACAGAGAACTGCACATAAGCTATTGAGAGGTGATTGACATTAACAACTCCTAAAGAGCTTATATTTTTCTGGAATGGAAAAAGATATTAATTCAAATTTATAGTTGGCTGTAATAAATATACTGTTAAATGTTTTTGAGTAGCCACAAAAACTACAAATAAAATAGAGAAAAAAGAACAAGAAAAAAGGCAAAAAGAGATGGAAAAAGGAAATATTAAAAAAGCATAATAAATAAAAAGCATATAATAAGATGTTAGAAATGGATTCAAATATACTAATGATCACAATTAATGTAAATAGGCTAAATTCTAGAATTAAAAGACAAAGATTGTCAAACAAAACTGGAAAACAAAAAAGTTATATATTCTTTAACAGAGACTCAAACCTAAGACAACAAAAATTTGAAAGTGAAACAATGGGATAATATACACCAGCAAAATATTAAATATAAATAGAACGTGGGCAGAGAGGGGGAAGATGGCACAATAGCAGGATCCTGAACTCACCTTGTCCCACAGACACACTGAGGCAACAGCTACCTCTTATAGCAATTAATTCTAAAAATGACTTGAAGACTGGCAGAACAGAACTTCCACACCTAGCTATGGAGAGAAGGCCACCTTAAAAAGGTAGGAGGGACAGAGACACAGATGGGAACCAAACCCCTGGTGAGACTAATCACAAATGGGAGTCATATCACAAGCATGGTGAAAAAAAAGGATCAAACCCCACACTGGGCAATCCTGGCACCGGGGATTTGCACTGGGAAGATGGGGCCCGATAACATGTGGCTTTGAAAATCAGCAGGGCTTAACTCCAGGAACTTTAAAAATGGGGGGACTAAACTCCAGGAGGGTGATATGAAATTGAGTCCATGTCTTTATAGAGCCGGCAAGCTGAATAACTTGGTTTGAGACAACACCACAGACAGAAATTTGCAAAGTGCGCGGTGTATAGGTAAAGGGGATTTATTGACTAATCTTGGAACATGTGCCAGAAGGCAGGGATCTGTGGTACATTTATCTGAAAACAAAAGTGCTGGTAGTGCCATTTTTCTTGGTGTTCCTATCCTGGATAGCTAGGAGCTTTACACAACCAGTTTTAGCACTCTCTATCTACCTTGCTAAGACCATGTGTTCCTCTCCTGTGTTCCTCTACAGACCTCCCAACCCAACCTTCCTGCCTCAGAAGGCATCCCTCCAAAGCGGCTCTGCCCCACTATACCTGCCATGAAGCTCTGGCCAGGACCAGCACCACACCAAAGTGACTCCTGCCCTGGGGCTAGGAGGAAATAACCACACACACCAGCATGCCCATATTTCCTGTAGCCAAACCTCTCAGCTAGTTGTGCAGGGAAGAAGTCCTCCCATTCCATGTGTCTGCAGCTGTGGCAGAAGGTAATTGTAGACAGCGAGGCTGAGTGCCAGCAAATCCATGGCTGCTGCAGTTGGACCTCTCAAAAGCATGGTGTGTAAACCCTACCCAGTGTGCCCACAGCAGGTGAACTGGGTCATTGCAGCCAGCTGGGCTAAAAAGCCAGCCCCACCCACCATGTCTGCAGCAACTGTGGCTCAGCCACACTAGGAGGTTGCATGCAACACACATGGAAGGTACCCCTGGAGCCCTTGGTTCTGATAGCCCAGGGATGATCGTGCTATATGGTGCCACAGAACATCTGCTACACAGGGTTACTACTTTCAAGACCAGGAGAGATATGTGACCTACCTAAGACACAGAAACAAGCACAGAGATGTAGACAAAATGAGGAGACAGAGGAATATGTCCTAAATGAAAAACAAGACAAAATCACAGAAAAAGAGCTAAATGAAATGGACAATACACCTAATAAAGAGTTTAAAGTAATGGTCACAAAGATACTCAACAGACTTAAGAAAAGAGTAGAAAAATCCAGGAAAGCTTAAACAAAGAGATAGAAAATATAAAAAGTACAAGTCAGAGCTGAAGAATTCCATCACTGAAATGAAAAACAGGTCTAGATTCCCACTAGAGGGAATCAACAGCAGATTAAAGGATGCAGAAGAATGGATCAGTGATCAAGAAAACAGGGTAATGGAAAGCAACCAAGTTGAATATTAAAAAGACAAAAAGAATAATAAAAATGAAAACAGGTCAAGAGACCTCTGTAACGTCATCAAATGTAATGACAGTCACAAAATAGGGATCCCAGAAGGAGAAGAGAGAGAGAAAAGGCAGAAAACTTATTCGAAGAAATAATAGCTAAAAGTTTCCTAATCTGGGAAAGGAAACAGATATCTAGGACCAAGAATCACAGGGAGCCCCAAATAAGATGAAAACAAAGAGGTACACATCATGACACATAATAATTAAAATGGCAAAAAATTAATGATAAAGAGTCTTAAAAACAACAAGAGAAAACAGTTCTATAAAAAGGAAATCTCACATGGCTAGTTTTTCATCAGATACTTTATAGGCCAGAAGGGAGTGGCATGACATGATATATTCAAAGTGCTAAAAGAAAAAAAAAAGCCTACAACCAGGAATACTACATACATGGCAAGATTATCATTCAGCATTGAAGGAGTGGTAATGAGTTTCCCAGACAAACAAAAGTTAAAGGATTTTACCACTACACCAGCCTAACAAGAAACATCAGAAGGGATTCTTTAAGTCGACAGAAAAGGCCAGAACTGGTAGCAAGAAAATGATAAGAGGAAAAAAATTCACAGGTAAATGTAAACATATAGTAGATTAATCACTTATAAAGTCAGTATGGAGGTTAAAACACAAAACCAGTAAAATCAATTATACCTACAAAACTTAGTGAAAAGATACACAAAATAAAAAGATGTAAAAGAGAATGTCCTATACATAAAAGGTAGAGGGGGTTGTAAAAATTTAGTGCTTTTAGAATGTGTTCAAACTTGAGCAACCATCAACTTAATATAGACTACTGTGCACATACAATGTTATATATGAATATAATCGTAATGTAAATAAGTCATGGTACAGCATAGGGAATGTAGTCACCATTATTGTAATAACGTATAGTGACATATGTCAGTCACTACACTTATGGTGTCGAGCACTGAGCAATGTATAAAATTGCCAAATCTATGCTGTATACACAAAACTAATATAACACTGCATATCAACTATACTTCAATAATAAATAAAAAACAAAACATCTAAAAAGGAATTTTGGGGGCTGTCATATTAATATAAGAAAAAAAACCAATAGATTAAAATGTTCTACATAATGATACTAGAACTAATTCCCCAGGTAGGAACAAACTATATAATGTAACATTACCTCAAAATTAGGAAGGAAATTCTGAAACAACTACAAGAGAAATTACTATAATATTTGGCTCTGTTTTATAAATGTAGCTTTTAGTAGTATTAGATTAAGCATATAAAAATCAATAGGAAGATACATATAAATAACACAGTGAATACGCTTTATCTAATGGCTATGTCTATAATACTTTACTTCCAAATTGTAGAATTTACATGCTTTTCAAGCACAGTGCAAATGAGCAATATCGGGAATGATTCAGGAAAAAAATGAAAAACTTCAATAAACTCACAATAATCAAGTAAATTGAATCAATATTTAAAAATATCTCAAGAGGTATGGATGATTTCTCAAATATGTTTTACCAAATTTTAATGAATAGAGAATTCCAATCTTAAATAAACTCTACTCTTACATAAAATAGGAAAATCTTCCTAAGTGATTTTATGAGACAAGGATAGTAGAAGACAATTATGCGACATGACAATTTCATTCATAAGCTTTGTGGAAAAAATCTTCAACAAGGGATGAATAAGAAAATTCAGTAGGGTACTTTAAAATATGTAAACTATTACAAACAAGTTGATTTTGTCCTAAAAATGTAAGGTTAGTTCAAGTAAAAGTTAAATATGATTATAATATATTGGAAAATTATTAAGCATTTTATAATTTAAAAATATTTGATCATAGAAACAAAAACAAACCAAAATAACACCCAACCTCCTAAACATTGAGAGCATTATTTTTACCAATAGAAGTCACTTAATATATATATATATGAACAAATATATATGTATCATGTATGCATCCGATATAATATTTAAAAATAAAATGTGAAATCCATTCCCTTTAAAATTGGAAATAAGATCTTAAATACAGAAAAGAGAGGAGTGGTTGCCAGAGGGGAGGTGAATGGGGAAATGGGGGAAAAAAAAAAAAAGGAAAGAAAAATTAATCAGAAGAATGAGGAAAATGCAATGGGAAATTTGGCTGAAGATTTGAATGAGCACTTCAAGAAAGATGAGAAAAATTATCACCATGCTTGAGAAAAGATGTCCAATTTCGTTGGTGATCAGGAAGAGTTAAAATCACAAGACAATGCCACTGCACACTCACCAGGCTGTGAAAAAGTAAGACATTAGCTAAACTTAAGTGTTGGTGAATCAAGAGGGAGCTTCATACTTTGCCGGTAGGCATGTTTATTTGTACAGCCGTTTTGCAAAAACAATTTGTCATTTTAACGAGAAAAATTAAAAATGCATAATCGTATAACCCAGTGATTCTATTCCTAGGCATATAATCTAGAGAAACTCATGCAAAGGTATAACAGATGACCTGAACAAGAAAGCTGACTGGCATTATTAAGAGAGCAAACTCTGGAAAGAAGCTTCGGTAAACTCTCTTAGTGAAGTGAGGTGTACCAACAGATTGGAGAAGAACAGGACTGGGAAAGAACCAAGGTGGCATGCACCAACATGGAAGAATCTCAAAAATATAGCATCGAGTGAAAAAAGTAAGTGCCAAAGGCTATAGGTGGAACCTTACACTTACTGAAAGATCAAAAACAAACCGCCAACACTGCATAAAATATTGTCTAGAGATAGGTGCGTATGTTACAAAGCTATAAACAAAAGAAATGGATCACTCAAAATTCAGAAGAGTAGTTACCTGGGAAGGTAGCAAGAAGAGAAGGCGTTTGTAATCAAAAAGGGTGACACAAGAGACTTCAAAGATATTGTAATTTTCTACTTTTCAAGCCTCAGAGGGGATATACAGGTGTCTTTATTGTCATATTTATACTGTATATGTGCATTATACACCTTGTTTGGCATTAATGATATGCTGCATAAAAACCTTCAAAGACTGTATAAGTAGAGAGTAGGTAGGAATTTCAACACCATAGTTTATATGGTTGCTTATTCTGACCAAATATGTTGTTATGCAAATTAGTAACATACCAATTCAGACAACTTAAAGGTTTGAATCATTGTACCCAAATCTTCATTATAATAACTTCCTGAATATTGGCAGTTCCTATGTGTATCCTAAAGGTTGGCTTACTGGACTTGAACTCATTACATGTCCCATACCTATGTGCCCTCTTCTATGCCACCAAACACACACTATGTATATGTAGTATATAAACACATTTTGTTTTAATTCACTTCTCTTTTCATCAGACATTACAGGCTCTCTCTGGGGATGAAGTCAAGCGTTGCTATGTTCAGATGAATTTTCTGGCCCAAGGAGATAATTTTGCACACAGTCAATAGCAATATCCCAGAAGTGAGCCAGAAAACTCAACCAGTGAAATAAAATTCAATAGCAATATCAGAGCAGAAAACTCCTTAACCACAGAGGGTATGTTTTCCAAAGAACACACCAGTAAATGCAAATGGAGCACGTAATACCTACATATGATCCAAGCTGATTATGCCACTTTGTCAGGTAAGGTGGCAAGAGAAAAAAAAATGCTGCCTCTGTAACTCCCAAGGGTCTCCGTTGCTTAAGTTTACTGAAAGTCAATTTATGTTAATGGATTGCACAGGGCCGTACATCAAACCCGGGGTGAAGTTGTCACTTTATTGAGAAATCATTAAATTATTACACTATTTAATGATGCATGAAAGCAAAATGCAATTGTGAAGAAAAGCATTTTGGGTAAAGACTGTGCTTTGTAGTCATGCAAAACAGTGCATTTCTGTCAGTTCCCCGAACATAGGATGGCCATCTGTGCAAACCTAAAACTGAAAGTTGATGACAAAAGGTGACTAATGAAAACACGACTTCTTTCAAAATTCATTATATCGCAGTGCAATGTGCCACCAGAGGCCATAAGACTTCAGAGCAAAACAGCAAAGACTTGCCCATCACGTTGAAATTAACATTATATTCAAGACAAAATATCCAAGGCTTTGACAATTTTTATTTAAAAACTATATAGCAATGGTGTTTTTATAAAAACAACTGCTGGGGCAAGCAAAAAAGTCCATTTATTCAAATAAAACATTTGTCAATATACAGGAGTATATTAATGTAATAATATGTATACTTATGAAAGTTGTTGATATAAAAAAATCAATAAATAAGCCTAAAGGCACATGCATGCCTGTATGTGTACATAAACATGTACACATACCTTCACATGCATGCATGTTTGTATCTACACTTCACTGGATACTATATTCTTTTGTTTTATTTTATTTTTTTTAAGTAGGCTCTACTCCCAGCACAGGGCCCAGCGCGGGGCTTGAACTCACAACCCTGAGATCAAGACCTTGGCTGAGATCAAGAGTCAGATGCTTAACCAACTGAGCCATGCAGGTGCCCCTCGAGATCCTATATTCTTATGTATCCTGACCACCATAAACACACACACACACACACACACACACACACACACACACACACACACCAATATATAGTTATTTATTGCATCTGTATAACTATATATGTATAGTTGTGTAGTCATATGTATAGCCTAATTTTTCTCTTAAGAACTTGATACAGATTGGGGTTAAAACTAAGTAGAAAATGAAATGAGACAAATGATTCCACTTGGTAGTGTCATCAACATGAGGTTCCAGTATGTGGAAAATATTAGCTATGGGTGAAAATGGACAAGTTTAGTATCTTAATAAATAATTTAGAGAATTTAAGGCAAAACCCAGAAATTGATCTAAAATTTCCAGCTGAGAAGACTCAATGGTTGTTTTTACACTATAAGGAAATGGTGAAGAAAATGCTGACTTACTCCTTTGCACCATAATGATGATTGTAACCATATTATGATAATGTGGCATTTCAAACAAAATTATTTCCATTTAAAATGTTATCTATAAATGCCTTTTTAGGAAATTAATATATTCAGGTTTTAAGATAGTATAGAGACCCCCATATCATTTAAACAGTGACCCAATTGTCTTATTTGAGATTCTTCAAGGTTCATAAGCATCAGTTTCACATAGGTCATTTATAAAGAAACACTTTCTTCTAATATTTACATTTTCCCCTGTCAGTATTTAATAAGTGCACACACTAATGCAAACAAGAATGAGACACATTTCCCCCCTAAATAATGTTCTAAAATGACAAGCACTCCGAACTGGAATGTCAAAAGGAAGCTGGGGTCCACGTGAAACTCCCACAAGCTCCATGAAGTGTGCATCAAACTCACATATCATTTCCTTTCTCATCTACAGCCCTTATTGTCAGAATTATTTCACCACTTGAATGAACACTATTTTGTATTCTCCTCAAATTACTTCCAGTGTTTGTGGTTTGTCTCTCTTCATGAGTCAAATTACTTTTAATTTCAAGAAACAAAATATGAAACTAAAATTGGTGAAACCTTTTATATTGTTTGCAAATAGCAAACAGTGAACAGTTAGGTTGTTCCGGGGTTGTTTCAGTGGCTTATAAACCTCTTGAAAGACCTAGGCTCTTTATTTTTGCTCTGCATTTCTCAATTCCATTACCATTATCTTGCCTCATGGCCACAAAATGGCTGCAGCAATTTTGCAGCAATTCAAACACCAAGTTTTTGCAGTGCGACATTTAAGAACAAGTCAGGGGAAAGGAGAGTGGGAACAGTAGAATGAGATAAGCAGCAATTCAAACACCAAGTTTTTGCAGTGCGACATTTAAGAACAAGTCAGGGGAAAGGAGAGTGGGAACAGTAGAATGAGATAACCTTGCCCATCTCTCTCTCTCTCTCTCTCTCTCTCTCTCTCTTAAATCATGCAGGTTAATTTTTCCCATAAACTCTGCAGCAGAGTTTCCTTTTGTTTATTTGATCAGAAGTAGGTCACATGATCATTTAGAGAAGCAAATGAAGTTGGGGCAATCAATATCTGGTCTTTGTCGTCGCTGTCATGTAAGACTCATTCTACCAATAAGAAGATGGGAGAAGAGAATGCCTGGTGGGTGGGAAACCACAGTGGCTACTGCAATCCCCCAACCTGGCTTTTGTGTACGACTGGTAGCATACAACTTATGTTTTCAGCAAAGTAGTCTGTTCAGTGCTGGTAGCTCAACACTCCCCTTAAAATTCCCCTATATGGCACTAGTCAGAAGAAATATTTGATAGGGCACACAGGCAGCCATAGAGTTATCGGCGTCTAAACAGAGGTGAGGGTTAAGGAGAGATTCAGGTAGCAGGTTCACTTGGAAGATATTCCCTTTCTTCAGAAAGTATATGGGATGTAGGTAACTGCTGTCACTGTTCAGACGGGCAGAGAAATAAGCAAGGCTGGGGTCATACACAACAGCCACTTGGCAGAACATGAACTGTAATGGGGGTGGGGGATGTACTCTCTACGTTCCAGAATTTTACAAACAGATTCACACAGTAATGAAGACTCTGTTGATGATTAAACAACTTTAGGAATAAAGCCAGAGAATTCTCTGCAATTAGTACACAGAGAAGAAAGGAGAGGATTGACCAAGAATCAGGAAATTGACAGAAAGCCCTTCTGCAGGACAAGGGTATAGGTGGTCTCAGCTGAGGTCAACTCCTGGACATACCTGAATGAAACAGTGATGGCTTCAAGGTCAAAGTGCCTGAGCACAGAACTTGGCCCAGCTGTCTGCTCAACTACACAGCTTGTATCAACTCAACTTCGCTGTGCTTCTGTTTCCACATCTCAAAGTGAGGACTGTAATAATACTCCCCTCATATAGTTATTGTGATAACAAAATTAGGTAACACATGTGACATGCTTTGAACACTGACACACTGTAAATATTCAATTCTTGTTAGGTTCTGTCACCACCAGTGGTACTTTTAAGCCACACTTGACTCAGGGATTGATAGTCTTACAGGAAGAGATTTGAAAGCAAGCCCACAACCTCCCTGAATATTGTTTTTTGTATATTCCCGAATCTTTAAATCAGCTGTTGTGCAAACTATGCGTAAACTCATGCACGCACACATATACATATGCATATCTGCTTGTACAAACGGATCATTCTAAGCCTTTTGTAGGTTTCAGAGTCCTGACTTACAAGGACCTCCTGACTACGTCAAATATTTTTAAGAGATTAACAAGCACTTGTGGGCAAACAGTACCCCTTATCCTGGTTTACGTTTACTTGTGTCTCAAGATGACGCATGCTACACTAGATCATAGAAGTCACTTGTTGAACTAAATTCACACACTAAGTAATTTATATTTCTTTTTTTTTTTTTTTTTAATTTATTTTTGGGACAGAGAGAGACAGAGCATGAACGGGGGAGGGGCAGAGAGAGAGGGAGACACAGAATCGGAAACAGGCTCCAGGCTCCGAGCCATCGGCCCAGAGCCTGACGCGGGGCTCGAACTCACGGAACGCGAGATCGTGACCTGGCTGAAGTCGGACGCTTAACCGACTGCGCCACCCAGGCGCCCCAGTAATTTATATTTCATCCAGATTTTATATAGGAAGGAGATCAGTAATCATACCAACAGCCACCTTATTATGTTAATATACTGGAGTGTCTCTAGTTTGAAGAATTACAAGTACTCTTGGAATGCTGAAGGATGACAAATTATAAAAAGAGTAATTCTCCCAGGAGCTACAACTCCAGAAAAGAAGTCTTCAAAATGTGCATGACATTTGGCTCTTCATTCAAATGCAATTTCTGATTCTTTTGAAGTTTGCCTTCCATTAGTTACATATATAGTGCAGGAAGAAACACATGAAATCTGTAGCATATGTTTCTCTATTCAAAGAGCATTGGTAAAGGGCTCAACGTATTGAAGGCAATTAATCTTCAACTTATTTACCTGGATAAATGCCATTATGAGTCAGCTGTATTGGATATTAAGAAAAACTGGACTTAACAGTTTATTCATTTTCTTCTCATTACCCTTTTTCTCTTTCCTACCTTTTACTAACAACTGAGCCTATGGAAATACCATGTCGATAAACTAATCAGAAATATAAACCATAAATGAACACTATGCGTTTTACAAAGAAACGAATCTATGCGTACCCGAGTTGATTATAATTTCTAAAAACTAGAGCTATATTTCCTACACAAAATATTCCTTTAAGCTAATGTTCATCTGTGCTGAAAAAGTTTGTGGCCATATTGTCACATATATTCATCCCACACATGCTGTCTCCAAAGGTCACTTCCAAGGGGGACAGTCTGATAGGTGTGCTCACGGATAGCTTTCAGTAAACCATCCAGTTGGCAAGGGTCATATTAAAACACCTTCGGAATGATATAATCAACATATGTATGACTGTGTTTTGTTGTAGAGAAATAGGCATGAGAGAGGGGGGGGAAATTTTATTGTTTTTAACAGCAAATAGGGCTTATAATTATAGTCTTGCCAATATATAGTCTAAATCACTTCATTCGTGTCTTCTCATAAGGCAATTTTGGCATGTAGTTTACCATTGTTTGTTTTACAAAGATGTACTGACTCTTCACTACGTGTCAGGGAGGTGTGGACAGGATGGATTCAGTAGGGAACAAAGCAACATGTGAATCAGTATCCTGTTGCTGCCCTGATAAATTACCACAAACTCAGTGGCTTTCAGCAATACAAATTTATCATCTTACAGTTATGCAAGTCATCAGTCTGAAATTAGTTTTACTGGACTAAATGCAAGGTGCTGTCAAGGTGGGTGCTTTTTGGAGACACAAGAAGAATATAATTTCCTTGTGTTTTCCAGAATCTAGAGGCCACCTGCATTCTTTACTTCATTGCCCTTTTCTCCATCTTCAAAGCACATCATTCCAACCTTCGTTTCTCTCCTTACATCTCCTCTTACTGACTTTGACCTTCTTACCTCCCTCTTAAAAAGGCCCTTGTGATTACACTGGATCCGCTTGGATAATCCGGAAAAACCTTCCATCTCAAGATCCTTAATTTAATCACATGGTTAAAGCCCCCTTGCCATGTAAGGAAACATATTTACAGTTTCTGAGGATTAGGATGTTGACATCTGTGTGGGTTGGATGTTATTCCATACCAGGTATCTCCTCTTATGAAGTTTATCTTCTAGAGGAAAGACAACAAATATGTATCCAAATCAACAAAATGTGTTATTTCAGGAGTGAATCTGTATGATAAAAAAAATTAAATGAACAACAAGCCTCTGAGGTATGAAGCTTCAGATCTAAGTGATGAGAGAAGGAAAGAACTTTCTAGGTGGAAGGAACACCAAGTGCAGAGACCCAGCATTAGTCACAATCTAAGGCATTAGGGCCAGAAAAAGGCAATTGTAGTGGCTTAGAAGGACAATGGCAGGACATTCAGTCAGAGAGGAAGGCTGTGCCTTGACCAAGTAGGTCTCTGTAGGTTGTAGGAAAAAGCTTGAATTTCATTCAAAATAGAAGGCAAAACAAAGGAGAGTTTTAATCAAAGGGAAGGCATGACGTGGTTTATCTTTTGAGGAGATAACTTTGTTGCTTAAAAATGTGGACCACAGAGGGTCAAGCTGGTGGCAGTGGGACGGGTCGGGAGGAGAAGTTGCAATAGCCCAGTAGGTTGCAACAGTGCTTTGGATTAGAGTTTCCGTGGGTGAGATGCTAGGAAGTTATTGGAATATATTTTAGAATATATA
Organism: Neofelis nebulosa; assembly: GCF_028018385.1. Taxonomy (NCBI): domain Eukaryota; kingdom Metazoa; phylum Chordata; class Mammalia; order Carnivora; family Felidae; genus Neofelis; species Neofelis nebulosa. The sequence goes on along the minus strand of NC_080786.1, from coordinate 20,483,057 downwards.
TAGAAGAGCTCCAAAAATGTTTGCATTTAAACCTCTGTTTACTCTAGCAAAAATGCAATCTTTATATCCACCAAACTGACAGTGTCTCCTCCACACATACATAACAGGCATGAGTATTTGGGGATTGTTTTCTAGTTCATTGTGTCCAGCAGTTGATCGAACTGATACGTGATTAACTGAGTTGATCAGCTGTTTGGCTGAATTGATTGGATTGATCTGTTATGTTAACAGTGTTGATGCAGCTGTCACCGTTTCTTGGGTATCCTAGGCTCTAAGTTCTTTTGTATAAAACTACTAGCAATAACCTTAGCTGATACCCTCTTGGATACAATGCCTCTACATATAATCTGTACTGATGGCTGATTGATGTCAATTCAACACTGTAGCCCAAACTATATTTGCTTAGCCATTCTTACTCAGTGTTTGTTTGCTTTCCTTCTTCATTTCTCTGCCCTGTCTGTCTAGGATGAGGTGAACTCTGGCCAGCATCTTGCTCACAATGTCTTTATTAGCAGACTTGCGGGATGTGCCCGTCAAATTTTAAGTAGGTGTTTTATGTTTGCGATTTCTTTTCCTTAGCAAATATTTGTGTCTGGAAATTTTGCTCGCAGTGTACAAAGAAACCTTGTCTTCTTGGAAAGAAAACAACATCAGCAGGCCCATATTTGTCATTGCCTTGGGATATACAGAAATCCTGGGATTATTTGGAGGAAAATATTCATGTTACTGATCTAATTTATCATCAGAGTGCATTTGGTGGATGTCGTGTCATAAATTGGCTTTAAAAACTGACATATAATATTCTGTTAAAAAACGAGTATTTTGGTTTCAAGAGTAAAGTTTTATAAAACTAAACATGTCAGATTCCAGGACTTCAGAATTTATGTACCGTAGTGAGACTGGAGATGGAATCTAAGCACGAAAGGAAATGTTTTCTTGACATTTCTTTTCAAAACAAATCAACACTCGGGGTTGCTTTTAAAAGCACAATTCAATAACTGTGTAAAAACATTTTGCTTAAAAATTTCTTCTCCTTTGCTACCTGGAATGCCCTTTCTCTTATGTTCTATAATTTCCTTAAAAATTTAACTCACTTGTGGTGGGGAGGAACAGAATCATACCTATCTCACAGGATGCTAGGATAAAGAGTATATATGCAAAGTCGTGGGGCAGACATAGCTGGTACTCAGAACTTTTATATATTTTATTTTATTTCTACACTCCTTCAGCCCTTTTATAGTTAATCAATTCACTGGCAAACTGCTCTTGATGAATGAGCCCTGGACTAGGAATAAGAAAACTTCAGTGCTGTTCCAAGCTAGTAGTAGTATTTGAATTTAAACCCAGACCTTTCTGTGCTCAGTTCAGAGGTCACCTATTCCAATTCGCTACTCATTTGTTCAATAAATATTTACTGAGCTTCACTCTGGTTCAAATCAACTCCATTGTACCCACGAACACAACCTTCGGGAACAAAGGCAGTAGGAAGCCCCACTACCTTCTAACCATTGGAGAGGTGCACCCCTTTCCCCTCTTTGTAATGCAAACTTGCACAGAACTGCTTCCCAGTCCATGGTTCCAACAAGGAACTGAAACAGAATCTGATCAATTCTGGATTTTTATGGTGGGTTTCAACACATACAATTTCAACTATGTTATCTTAGTGATATATTTAATATTGCATAACCCTGCACTCATACCAAAATAACCTACAGTTTAAAAATACTAAAGGAAGCTTACATGCACATGTTCATACTTGAACATCTTGTGGGAAATAGGGGTGGAAATGTGCTTTTAAAATATAAACATTTTGACATTAAAGTGAACTCCCCCTTTAACTAGCATGGATATCATTTTTCCAGATTTAGTTATAAAAACATTGAAAATCATTGGGGCGCCTGGGTGGCGCAGTCGGTTAAGCGTCCGACTTCAGCCAGGTCACGATCTCGCGGTCCGTGAGTTCGAGCCCCGCGTCAGGCTCTGGGCTGATGGCTCGGAGCCTGGAGCCTGTTTCCGATTCTGTGTCTCCCTCTCTCTCTGCCCCTCCCCCGTTCATGCTCTGTCTCTCTCTGTCCCAAAAATAAATAAAAAACGTTGAAAAAAAAAAAATTTAGAAAATCAACCCAATCGGTTTTCTAGACAGTGTTGTTAAATAATTTATCTTTTGCTTGTTTGTCTTTTCTTCTCTTTCAAGCCCATGTATTTAATTTTTTCTTTTGATTAAATTTTATAATATTGAATATGTTAATAAATCACATCTTATTTGATTCTTTTTCTTCACATTTGCATTAATTTAAAACTGGCCCAATATACACATGAAAAATAATTACAGCATTTTTCTTTAATGTAACAAATCTTACAGCAAATCAACTCCTCTCTATAATGTCTGCATTTTAGCATTTTGTATGTTAGACTCATTCACATTCTGTCAGGGCTTTATGATAAATAATAAACATTGCTTTCAAGAAATAATTTGAAAACCACTGGTGCTCAGTCCCTACCTCTGAGGAGAAATAACCTCACATTTCATAGAATGTTTGCATTCACAGGGATTAGAAAAGCCAGTGACCTCTCATGAGCTGAGAAATTTACAATATAGGAAGGTGCTCTCCCTTTCCTAAGAGATTCTCCCAAAACTTAGAAATTATAGCTGCCCCAGACAACATTCCGTGTAATGGGTCACATACTTTTGAAGCTTTGTTTATTCATCTTCACCCTTGTGGATGGGCCCAGTGATAAAATGGGCCGAACAGTCAGGTGGTGTAATGCCTAGCATTGGGGCATTTGAATGGAAACTGTCAGTGTTTTACAGGTGTGATTATTTGCCACCTGGTGTGGAATTGCACTAGATAACATTTCAGGTCCTTCCCAACCTGGAGATGATCTGATTCTATGAATTCCTTTGCTCCCTTTTGTATCCTCTGTTTCCCACCCACAACAGGGAAAAGATTAATGCAAAAGATATTCAGTTGTGTTACTGACTTCACTTAAGGACGTCCCTGTGGTCGAAAACTTTCTCATGAGGAATCTGAATATTTTATATAAAACCAACCTCACTTCCTCAGCTACGCTCTTCAGTCACAGCCTCTTTTCAGTGGTAAGACACACTCTATCAGAACCAGGACACTTTGTACCCTCATATCCTAACTCGTCCATTCAACAAATGTTTACTGGGTACATACTATACCAGACTTTGGGTTGTGTTGGTTACCAGGAACATAGCAGAGATCAGGATAGACAGGAATTCACTTGTCACTGATTTTTCTTTTAATCAGATTTTTAGCCTGGTATGTTTAGTGGGATAAAATGTGACCCCAGTGATATGTCCATATCTTAGTCTTTGGAACCTGTGATTATTATGTTATGTGACAAAAGATGTGACTAAATTAAGGGTCTTGAGAGGAGGAGTTTATCTTGTATTATCCAGGTGGGCTATATAACAATCCCATCTATCCTTATAATAGAGAAGCGGAGGGGGGGAGGGAGGTTCAACACTACACATAGTGGAGAAGACGATGTGAAGACTGAGCAGACAGGGATGTGGCTACAAGCCAAGGAATGTTTTTGAATATGCTAGCCAATAGTCATTTAATAAATTACATAAAAGATAAAGTTATTTTAAAGGAGTTCTTCAATTGAAAATATGAGCAAGTCACTTTAGATTTACTTTTGTGGTGATAATGAAAGACATACAAAATCTTTTATGTATGGGGGCACCTGGCTGGCTCAGTCAGCTGACTCTTGGTTTCAGCTCAGGTTATGATCTCATGGTGCGTGAGTTGAAGCCCCACATTGGGTTCCACACTGATAGTAAAGAGTCTGCTTGGGATTCTCTCTCTCTCTCCCCACCCCCGCTTCTTGCTTACTGTCTCACTCCCCCTCCCCATTGGCTCTTCTCTCTCTCTCTCCCTGTCTCTCTCTCTCAAGATAAATAAATAAATTAAAGAAAATCTTTTATGTATTTGTGATTTTTGATAGTCATAACAACAAATTATTTGAAAAAGACAATAAAGGAAAGGTGTATAGGTTGCTTTATAACATTAAAGTTCCATTGCATTTCATACATGTATCAGTGCCTGAAGTAGATATTGATGTTTGGTTACTAGACAGCCATTTTTTTTTTCTTTTCTGAACTATGCTAGTTGTGTTCAAATGGCCACACAGCCCATGAAACTCACAGCTGATGCCACCTTCTCATCTTGGGCTTTACCCTCTTTACAAAGGATTGACTCTGGAATGAACATATGCCACAATTTGACAGATGAGACACAAAGGACTCACTTATTGAGGACTGCTGAAAAAGTTATTTTTTGCTTATCTGGAAGAGGGTTGAGGAAAGTTCTCTTTCTTCTACCCAGTGTGAATAAGAAAGAATGCAATTGTTGCCATCCTATGACATTTTAGGAGGAAGGGGGCACTTTGAGTCCTGATCATTTGAATCAGCCAACATTGAGGTTCATCCTACTTTAGACTTCCCAGTTAAGCAAGCTAATTAAAAGTCCCATTTTTCAAAAGGCAACTTTGAATTATACTTTCTGTTACTTGCACATATCCTTGCACATATCCTAGCAAATGGCTGTGTCTGTTCACTGGTCTTATATGAACACTTATTATCTATAATTAAGTTATTATTTAAATTCAAATTTAATAAAGGTAGTAACGTATGTGAGAAGTAACCAGAAAACAAGAGATGCTCAATAGCTAAGATGGAAAGATAGAAAGTAGTGAAGATAATTATAGTTTGCATTTTTTTAGGTGTGAGATAAAGAAGCAAAAAAAGATGTAGTTCTTAGTACTAAATAGATTCTGTGAGACTATATAGCAAATGGCTTATGATCCTTCCATTGTAAAATTTGCTTAGAATAGGCTTTCCCTCTAGAAAGTTGCTAAAATAGCATATGTTGCCTCCAAAATTCTCCAGCTGGATAATGTTTCCTGCCGAACTACTCTTAGCCCTCCCAGAAATGTGGTAAACACGAAGTGATTTGGAGGTTGAATCAAAGTCAGATTATTTTTAAAAATACCTACACCAAATACATAAGTTCACTAAGGCAAAAGGTAAAAGTAATAAATATTAGCATATGGTCTAATAGGAAAAGCTAATAAACATGGGGAAATAGTCATGCAGTCTATAGCAAGAAAGGTTTTATATGTTATTTGGAAAGGTTCTTGCTTGGTAAAGCAGAAATTATACTTGAAACTATATTGTTACAGGAAAGAAGACTTGTTTTTCCTTTCTTCCATTTGTAAGTAATGATGTGTCATTTCCAGAAAATATAAGAAAATTCTTCTAGACCTAACAAGTATTGTTTCTCTAACCAAATGCCTCCTTAAATTTGGTTTCCTGATATTTTATTACATAATCCTACAACAGCTGTAGAAGCAAGGTATATTAATGGATTCTGAATATGATTTAGGAAAGAAATTTATAGGGTACTTTAGGAACACCTTTTTGAGGGAGGGTGGCAAGGGAGCCAAGTCTATGGATCCTGGGAGCCTGCAAAGGTCAGGCAGGTAAGGAAAAATGCACCTAGCCTTCTTACTTATATATTTATTTATCTATTCTCAACGACCGGGTCAAAATAAGACCTTTTGGAGAAATGTGCCAATGATGGAAGCACATAGAAAGGAAAAACATGATCTTTTAGGACGAATGCTATTAGTCACTTGCTATTCCAGCTCCTCAAAAACAGCTTTGATCTCTAAACAAAACAAGTTATTGCAAGGAAGTACCAAAGGAGAAACATGAATATGGAGTTTTTAGAGTCATGTTGTCAGTTGTTATCATCCAATGCTTAATCCGTGAGCTACTACTCTCTCGCTTTCTCTCCTCCCCTCATTCTTCCCTGAGCCAGATCTAGGACGTAGGTACCTTTACACATCTCCATTGAACTGTGACGACTGTGAATGGAGCTGGAGGAAGTCAGTTGGGCGTGTGTTCATTTATGGGTTGACAAACATCGCCACGGGATAGAATATAAGATAGCAGTCTAGAAAGAAAATACTCAAATCTGTATTCTAGACCATGAGTTGACAAGCTTTTACTACAAAGACCCAGGTGGTCAACGTTTTAGATATTGCGCGTAGCCTCTGTCACAACCATTCAACTCTGCCATTGAAGTGAAAATGTAACCATGGACTACAATGTAAATGAAAATATGTAAATGAAGGGGCATTTCTGTGTTCCCATAAAACTTTCTTTATGGACGCTGATATTTGAATTACATATAATTTTCATATATCCTGAAATATTAGAATTCTGTTGATTTTTCTCTCTTAACTACTTAAGAAATGTGAAAAAGCATTCTTAGCCCACAGGCATATGAAAACGTGGTGGCAGATTTGGCTCCTGGGCGAGAGGTGGCGGACCTCCTTACTCTAGAACCACTCCATCTTCGCTTTCTTAGAAAGGGGAAAACCAGGGGCGCCTGGGTGGCTCAGTCGGTTAAGCGGCCGACTTCGGCTCAGGTCATGATCCCGTGGTACGTTGAGTTCGAGCCCCGCGTCGGGCTCTGTGCTGACAGCTCAGAGCCTGGAGCCTGTTTCAGATTCTGTGTCTCCTTCTCTCTGACCCTCCCCTGTTCATGCTCTGTCTCTCCCCGTCTCAAAAATAAATTAAACGTTAAAAAAAAAAAAATTAAAAAAAAAAAAAAAGAAAGGGGAAAAGCAGGAGGTATCATCCAGCTTATTCCAGGCTTCTTCTCCCCATTCCGTGAGCTAATCATGTTGCAGAATGAGAAATCATTATGTAAGGACATGAAACTTGTTAGAAGAGCAATTTGTGATGGTTTCATGAAAGACTTGTAAAAAATGTCCAACTATCTTTATAGTCCCATAAAGTATAGAGCCTTTCACATGTCACAAACATTGGAATGACAGAACCAAAAGTTAATAAAAACAGTTAAGTGAAACTATTTTTTAAGGTTTGTTTTCAGATATCTTCCTACAGTCTTTCTTTCAGCCTCTGATGCAGAGAAACACCTTCTGGCTATTGACAGCCTATGTTTGGCTTCTTTCAGTTACCTATTGGTGTGAAATACACACTCCAAATCTAACGTCTTCAAACCACAATAATTTTTTATGTCTAGCAATATGGTGGCTTGGCTATGGAGTTCTGGTCTTGCCTGGGCTTATTAATGTGATTGTGTTTAGCTGATACGTAGATAGGGTTCTGGACTCATCTGGGACAGCTGGCATAGGTAGGCTTCTCTCTCCACATCCCAGCCCTCTTCATAGTATGTGGGCTGAGGGAAGTATTCTAAATGAGCATAGGTTAAAGCTGAAAAACCTCTTGAAGCCCAGGACCCAGAATTTGCCTGGCATCATTTTCTCCACATTGTATTGTTCAAAGCAAGTCAGAATTCTAGCCTACATTCAATAGAGAATTTATGGACAACAAACAACATACCATAGCACATTTGTCTCAGGACTTGTGGAATCTATGAAGCCAAATTATCCCTTTTATTTAGAATCGTTTGGATTTTCATAACTGTATATTAAGAAAAAAAACCTTAAAAATATAGTTACAATGCTTAGTGAAGAGATTTCAGAACAACACAAATGAATGCAATTTATAAGACTAGTGTTATTACGAAATGGGTTTGTGTTGGCTCTTGTCATTTTGATAAAACGGAAAATCCAAGGAGACCGCACTGTGGAGACAGTGCAGAGGATGAACACAGTGCAAAAGATGAAAATAGTAGGGAGATTCTCAGATATGTCAGGGACAGGCTCAGGACAGGCACTTGGAGGGTTCGGGAGAAAGGACACCACGCATGGTGGTATAGATTGTAGAGGCAAAGGTGTGAGAGTGCTTTGGTCATGGTCACAGAACTGTGGAGCAGGAAGAGCTCCCAGAAGTTGTCATACGGAACTTAGGCATAAGTCAACAAGTCCACAATAAAGTGGCCAGACTCCCATGTTAGAGTGTTTTTAGTTCAGATTTAAGACCTTCTTTGTCTAGAACAACATCTTTACAGTCTGCAAGACACATTTCCTTCCCTTTTCCTTTTTTTCTTTTTTGAGAGAGAGAGAGAGAGAGAGAGAGAGAGAGAGAGAGAGAGAGAATGCAACTGGGGGAGAGGGGAAGAGGGAGAAGGGGGGAGAGAATCTTAAGCAGGGTCCACGCCCAGCACAGAGCCCAATACCAGGCTCAATCTCAGGACCATGAGATCATGACCTGCGCTGAAATCAACAGTCAGATGCTTAACCGACTGAGCCACCCAGGCACCTCCTGCAAGGAACATTTTCAAATGTTGCTAGGAAACAACCGGGGCTCTGAGTGGCAATAAAGTGGCAGGAAGGAGAGACTTAGCTGGGTTATGATACTGCTGCAGGATGGCAACCTGACCCTATCTACTACAGGGTCTTAATGCTTACTGCTTAAGTCAACTCCACCTAGAAAGGCCTTAGCAGTAACTTGTGTCTTCAAATCTAAGATGCTATCTACTTTAAGTTGCATCCTTATTTACATACTATATAAATTATTATATATTATATAATTTTTATATTCTTATATTTTTATAGAATGTAAATAAGTATATATTAACTAAAGTACATATAACTATAATTATAAGCTGCCACTAATTGCTAAGATGCATCCTTTCTGCTTTCAAAGATAAATTATGACAAAACATGCTTTTTAGAGGTAATGGAATTGACTAGTAATAATGAAAATAGCATGGACTAAGCAATAAGCATGGGAACATGCTAAGCATTTTTCATATTTTTCATCAATGCTCATTACACTCTACAAAGGACTTTCTATTATTGTAATTCCTATTATATGAACAAGGCAACTAAATCTAAAGAGATTAAGCCACCTGTTCAAGGTCACATAGCTAGTAAATGCAAAGCTAAGTTCTATCCTTGGTCTAACTCCAAAACTTAAACTCTTAATCACTAATCCATATGGCTTTTCCTGCAAATTGGTCACAGACATGGGGCAAGGTACTGTTCAATGAACCCTCACAAAAACAAACAAGTTAAAACAAATTAAGACTTCAAAGATCTGAAATTAAAACAGAAAAGCCGTGGGCAAGTGGGATCATATTCACTTTCCCACCACTCAGAGGGCAGAGTAAGGAATCTGACCATTAGGTAAAAGGCAGAGTGGTTTCTGGTCCACACATCCCTGTGTAGACATTTCATTTCCTCCTTTTTTATAACCTAGTAGTGCTCAAGATTTAGCAGGCCTAAGAATTTATATATATATAAATTAATTATAATATATATTATATTATATTATATTATATTATATTATATTATAATTAATAATAATATATATTAATATATAATATATATAATATATAATTTATATATATAAATAAATTTATATATATATATGTGTGTGTGTGTGTGTGTGTGTGTATATGTATATATATATATATATGTTCCTAAAAGTTCTCTACCTTCTGAGCAACTTTGAGAACTTTTCAGAAAAGTTTTGTCTTTATCCAATGTTGGCAGACAAATGTATCCAGGATTTGATAACCCTTAAGCTGGATACTACTGCTTCCACATGAAAGCACCTAGCAGATAACACTCTTCAGCATTTGGTGATATTCCATTTAGTTCTAAGATTCTGTCACTACTTATTTGTTAACTTTTTCAATGTGGCAGAACCATCACTTTCTCTTCCACTCACTGTAGCTTGATAAATCATCCCGTATGTCAGGTAGAATATCTAAATACCATGCTGGGGATGCTGAGATATATATAGTCCCTGACTTCAAAGAGTTTGTGGTCTACAGGAAACCAAGAGTTGAACAAATGGCCATAACTGAGGTCAGGATAATTTGGCAACACATGTGATGAAGACATATCCCACCTAGGTTGGCCAATTTAGCTTTCCTGATAAGCTGAGGCCCTTGCTGCATTTAGAGATATGGAAGAATGAGACGTTTAAGAATACGTAAAAATGAAAAAAGAAGTATGTAAAAAGGAATCAAGATGAATGGTGCAAGAGAAGGAACGCAAGCCAAAGGGAAGGAGGCAAGGACCTTCAAGAGCAAAAATGACACCAACGATTCACACTACTCTGAAGCTTACATTTTTCACTAAACTATGTATCATGAGCATCCCTACAGATCAGTGATAAGAACTAATTCACTTTTTCTAATAGCTACATAGTAATCCCAAGACATGATGCAGATTATCCAACTATGCCTGTACTCTTGGACATCCAGAGTATTTTCAGAATTTTGCTATTACAAACAGTGTTGTCATGAACATTCACTTATGTGTAATTGTATGCTTACCTGCTTTGATTTCTCCTAAGATCATATCTGCAATTTGACATTATTAAGTCAAAGCATATTTTATCAAAAAAAAAGTCAAACTGGTACATCAATTTATCTTCTCATCTAGCAGTGTAGGGACAGATATTATTAAATTTTGCTGATTTTATGAGCATAATAATAATAGATCACCATTGCAATTTGTACTATCTGAACCACTGATGAGGTTGAAAATATTTTCTTTTCTGTGATGAGCCTGTTTATATCATTGGGCATATCCCTGTTTTTTTGGTCATTTTAGGGCTCCTTTTGAATACTTAGGATATTAACTATTTTTCTTTCAAATTATACACACTTTTTCTATTTTTTGTCTTTTGACTTTTTAATGATGACTTTGACTTTGGTGAAGCCATCTATGATGTATTTAGTTAATACTATTTTTAATTTCATAAATGCATATGCATTCTTTGCTTTCATAATTTTTTTAGTTTCTGAGCTTCCTCTAGAAATCCTCCCATACCTCAAATTTATTCTATCACCTTTTACCATTTATAACATTAAATTTTTTGTTCACCTTAAAACTATCTATCATTTTAGCATTGCTTTATCTTTTAGGAAAAAGTGATAGATAACTGGTTTTTAAATAAGTAATAATTAAATATATAATATTTTCTCACCTGTGCAGGTCAGCTGGGATCTGACAGACTAGCCAGTTAGAATATCATTCAGAATACTTCTTATTTTGGATGGATGTGTGAATAAGGAGTTGGGAGAGGAAGGTAATGTAGGAAGATGAATGAATTTTATCCTGGAATCTGATTCCTGTCAGATCTGATTTGCTTATGTGGATTTTCCTCCACATTATTTCCAGCAGTTATGAATTGAATTTGACCCCCCCACCCCTTTTTTTGAAAAGCTGGGCAGCCACTGATAAGCATGAAGGATCACTTAAAGCTCAACTTGGCTCACCAGAAGGTTCTTTGCAGCCCTAGTGGATGCTCACTGTGATGCTTCTTTATGTTGATTTTGTTATTAGATCTTTAGAATGGTTGCTCACTTATTGGCCTAAGAACATGAATTGAAACCCAAAGGGTTGTTTTATAATTTTAAAACTTTTGAATGTGAAACAAAAGTCTTTTCTTGCTTAATTCAGCCTCATAGTCAATCCATCACCTCTTGAATGCCAAAATGGCGTCGAAATACAGTATTTTTCAGCTTTGGTTATTTCTACATTTGATCTGCTGTCAAACAGCAGCTAAGCTGCTGCACAAGTATTATTTTGATAAGGCCATTTCTAAAGACAGAATTCAAAACAAGAACATTATAGTCTCCCCCATTAAGGTCAAATGAATAGTATTCTGCCAGACATTGTTGGGGCACTTCTGAAAATCGATTCTCTTTTAAATTGCACTGCATTATACTTTCTGAAGAATGTTTAGTCCTTATTTGAAATTGTTTAGAGTAAAAGTTTTCAAGAACAGTTTCTGTAGAAGCTGGGTTGGCTTTTATTGGAAACTGGTTTATCCTAGAGAGTAGTTTTCTGGACAAATGCTAGAGGGTGATCAGAACAAGCCGAACAGGACCATCCTGCGTGGGGGAGCTCTGAAGATGGTATCAGAACAAACTCTTTGGTATGGGGAAGAGGGTTTCAGAACCAGGTGGAAACACTCAGGGAATCGATATTAATTCTTCTATCACTTTGAGTTTTGCTGGGGTCTTAAAATGCGCCAGCCAGAAAGATCACCAGTGTGGCATAAGTGGCCCAAGAGTTATCATGGCCCTTTGGGCTAAGTTTCAGCCAGGAAAAATGCAAGCCTGATGTCTGTTTTAGAAAAGTGGGCTCCAGGGACACAAAGTCACTTATATTTCTCTTATTCTATAATCCAGGCAAGTGAAAGGTAGACTCTGATTGAAGGGTGATAACAACTGAAAACATTAATTTGTTAATTCGACTAAAGTTTATTGTGCCTTTAAAATATACAAGACAATCTACTAGGCACTTCAGGAAATACAAAAAATGAATAAAACCAAGAAGTTATCAAATAGTGGACATACATTAAAGTCAGGATATAGCAAACAGGAATAACTAAGGAATTACCAATTGTGAAAAGGAAAGAAACCCCAGAAGATGGTATATTCTTACAGAAAGAGTTGTGCAGTATGGACTTTGACAGGTAGGAATAATTCCAAGAGTCCTGGGTGGAAATGGGAGGACTGCCACCTCCAAGGCCAGGGGGAAAAATTCATTCTAACTTTCTAGCTAGCATCAAGTCCATTCAAAGCATCATGCTTCCTGCTATGGGAACAAAGTTGCAACAGACATGAATCATGCAGGAAGGCACTCCAGTAGGGAGATAAGATACATTCACAAATAAAGATGATACAAGATAGAAAGTAATGCATTACACTAGAAGCATATATAGATCCTCGTTCTGGGAATTGCATTGGAATTTAGAGAGATACTCGGCATGAAAAGAAGCCAGAGCCAGGGGATTTGAAAATACATACATCTTATAGAATTTCACTATGGTATCTAATTCTAATCTTAAAAGAACCATGAGAGGTAGACAAAACAGGCTAAGATTTATTATTATCCCTGTTTCACAGATGGGGAAACTCAGTTAAAGAAGAGGGCTTTTGTTATTATTTTTTTGTTGTAGTTGTGTTTCACTCCTCAACAGTAGTTTCATAAATTTGTTCTTGCTAAAGGGAATTCACCCTGATGTGGGACCAGAGAATCAGTTGCTTTATTCCAGCCCATCAGCGGCTTGGACATAACGGATGGTGCTTTTGGCATTTATGACTGACAACCTATATGTTGAAGTCGTCTGATGCTCAGTTTTCCCATGTCAAGTGGGAGGTAATAAAGCCTACTTGAAAAATCAAACTGGAAACCCTTTTAAAAATGATACACAAAGTTGAGGTGTTAACTTTTGCATGGTAAACATTCAGTCCAAACTCAGTGCCAGGACGTCATTTTAAAAATTTACCCCAGTGAGGGGTACCTAGGTGGCTCAGTTGGTTAAGCATCCAACTTCAGCTCAGGTCACGTTCTCATGGTTCATGGGATCAAGCCCTGCACTGGGCCCTGCACTGACAGTGTGGAGCCTGGTTGGGATTTTCTCTCTTTCCCTCTCTCTCTGTGCCCCCCCCCCCCACCACTCATGCTTTCTCTCTCTCTCTCTCAAGAATAAAATTAAAAAGATTTTTATCCCAGTGAAAGATTTTTAATATCTGAAATATTTAGGCCTATGAGGAACTTGTCATAATCAACAAAATTGCACTATCATCAAATTGTCCACATTCTACTGGGAACTAGTATTTTCATTTAGCTTGAAAGGCAAAAAAGATCAATTTTACTGTAATTTCATGGAGCTGACTTATTCAACTTCACAAACAGACAAACATCAGGGTATAGTTCCACTGTGACTACGCTTAGATAATTTAAGAGATCCAGATATACTTTCGAATTGGTTTTATAGATGTTGGTTTCACTTATAGTACTATTGTACTTCTGACATTTTAAAATATGTGTTGATATACTACTAAACCATGAACAGAGACAAACAACAATGGCAGAAAGATCCAGAATTTGCTAATCTCTGACACACAGGTCTTAGTGTGACTTTGCAACTTTTTTCTTCCAGAGAATCACTTAGAGTTAAAATGTTGGAACTATCATTAGTCATTTACCTTTTGGTCCAGTTCATTGAAAATGCCAGATTACAGGTTGCATATCTGTACTGCAAATTTGCTGTCTGTTATACAACACAGCTGATTAAAAACAAAGGCGAGGGGCACCTGGGTGGCTCATTGGTTAAGCATCTGACTCTTGATTTTGGCTCAGGTCATGATCTCACAGTCGTGAGATCGAGCTCTACACCAGGCTCCGTGCTAACAGCATAGAGCCTGCTTGGGTTTCTCTTTCTCCCTCTCCCTCTACCCCTCCCCTGCTCATCTACTCTCTCTCAAAATAAATAGATGAATAAAGTTAAAAAAATAAAGGAGAAAAGGAGGCTGGAGATTTAACTTTGCCTCTTGGCCATAGTTTTCGGCACAAAATGACTTCTTGTGTAATGGAATCTAAGAGACACGATAATTTTGGTTGTGCCACAAATTCATGCCTGAAAGCAACCAAGGACACAGTAGCTCCTGCAACTGGGGCTATCTTTTTCTCCATCTTCTCTTTCTGTACATCTCTTTTCAGTTATGAAATCTACTCTCAGAACTGATATGGAGATCTAAGTAAAAATTATTATTTTCAGCGTTACATTTTAGAAAGATGAACTGAACAAACCCTGCCAGTTTCCATTAATCCAGATCATCTTCAGCATTACAATCTCTTCCAGGAAGGATATGGGTTTTTTGTTTTTGTTTTTGTTTCTTATAGTCCTGTAAGTGCCCTCTGATGTATAAAGATACCCCTGGGGAGAAAAACCTTAATAACCTCAGCCACATTTGCCATTTATAACATCAGGATGTTCAGTGAAAGGGCTTAAAAGACTTGATTATTAGAGATGGAATTTTTGTGGTTCATGAGCGCTCCTATGAATCAACGTCTTTGACTTTTATTTATTTATTTTTTTTTCAACGTTTTTTTTTTTTTTTTATTTATTTTTGGGACAGAGAGAGACATAGCATGAACGGGGGAGGGGCAGAGAGAGAGGGAGACACAGAGTCGGAAGCAGGCTCCAGGCTCCGAGCCATCAGCCCAGAGCCTGACGCGGGGCTCGAACTCACGGACCGCGAGATCGTGACCTGGCTGAAGTCGGACGCTTAACCGACTGCGCCACCCAGGCGCCCCATAACCTATCTCAGATTTCTACATAAATGTGTGCTGTCACCCCTGTTTTCTTTTTAAATTTTTTTTAATGTTTATTTATTTTTGAGACAGAGAGAGACAGAGCATGAATGGGGGAGGGGCAGAGAGAGAGGGAGACACAGGATCGGAAGCAGGCTCTGGGCTCTGAGCCATCAGCCCAGAGCCTGACGCGGGGCTCGAACTCACGGACCGCGAGATCGTGACCTGGCTGAAGTCGGACGCTTAACCGACTGCGCCACCCAGGCGCCCCTACGTCTTTGACTTTTAAAGGAGAGAGCTTGCCTGCAACTTCTGTATCAATGTCAGGGTAAGAAAATCCGCCTGGGTATAGAAAAATATTTGGAGATTCACACAGAAAGAGGCCAGTAGAGCAAAAATAAGTTAATCTTACTGATAAAGACCATGAAGTAGCTTTGCACAGCACAGAAGGGCCCCAAAGCACGCTGACACTGACACCACACTGCAGTTGTGATTTCTGGTGAACCTGCTGGTGACACACAGGGAAAACTTCTGCTCCTAAGTGAGAATGAACACAGAGGCCCTAGCAGCTTGGGCCATGGAAGTCAGGGAAAGAACTGCACATTAGCCTTTGTTGGGGACAGGCTACCTAGTTACAATTGTACAGCTGGCGAAACAGGCCAAGAATATTTGGAAAAAGTATTCGAGAAGCGATTCTCAGTTCTGGAGTGCTCTAGATGCTCAAACCTATTAATAGATCCTATAGCAATTCACCTTTGCATCACCTCTGCCCAGCCCTGGAACAGGTAATACCCAAGTTATTCAAAAGTCTCTTAATGTTAGAGATTTAAATCTACAGATTTAAAAAGCACTTTATCCTAAACTCGCATGGTGGGAAAATTACTGACTTATTAACTTGTCTGTGCTCCTTTGTTTTTTTTTTTTTCTCTTGTCTTTGAATTCTAGCAGGTAGCAAGAGTGTACAATGTATTGCTTTAGGGATTTTTCCATGGCTGAAAGGTGAAGCAGCCTTTTCCTCCAGGCATATGAAAAAACAGGAATATTTTCAGAAAAATATGACATATTGCTGGAAGGGCAGAACGCCTGAGTACACTTGTGATGTAGGGGAGATCTAAGAGAATGGGGAGTAACTGAGATTTCTCTGGGACCTTGGGTCTGACTCCAAGGCATTACCCATCGCCAAGATATACCTCGACTTTGGAGAGTGAGAATGGGAAGTGCTGAAAGGAGTGGCTGAAGAAATTTGCACCCAGACACAAATCCATGCCAAGGCTACAGATAGGTGGGACCCAACGGAACCTTGTGGGCTTGAGCTAGTGGCTGTCCTGGAAAAACAAAGGAAAGTAGTGGTGGCCTGTTATCGCTGTACTTGATTTTGACAACCCCAGGGATTTATGACCTAACAAAGATCACGTGACTAGTCAAAGGTAAAAAGCAAAAGAAGAACACAGATCTCCTCCAGCCCCATTTAGATTCCTTTCTGTTACAGGGCTCCAAGCTCAACTTTTTTGAGAGAAGCCAATTCAAAATTTTAATTCCACATCAGCTGCCAAAATTTCACCTCGGGAAATCCAGCCGCTAATGATATTTTCACCAGTAGAAACATGGAACAATTTATATTTTCATGACTCATTTCCCAGAGACCCTGTATGAATAAAAAAAAAAGCTGTATATGCAAAGAGCTTTGTTAGTTGTTTGGAAGGCTCCTATTATCTATATTCAAAACAGTTGCTGCTGGGAAACGAAGCAAGGGAATTGAGAATAAGAAGGAGTCTATGGCTTACTGTCAAAATTTCAAAGAACAAAATAAAACAATAAATGTATACATTGATAAGACCGCATCAATTAAGTAAAAGATTGCATTTCTATGGTTTTGACAGAACTAGGAGCAAAACATTTTAATAATTCAATTGTTTCATGCTGATTAGAATCTTAAGCTCTTAACATATTTTAGATTACTAGAAAAAAGAAGAATTAAATAATTACATAGCGAGTATAGTTTATTGAATAAAATAATGCTTTTGCAGTTTCGTCCCTCATTTGGGTATGTGTGTTTCAATTTTACTGAGATATGATTTTGTACAATAAAAATCACTACTTTTAAGTGCATCATGTTATGAGTTTTGATAAGTGTGTTAAGGCCTGCAGGTGCTGCTACCGTCATGATATAGAACATTTCTATCACCCGCAGAAAATTTCCTCTTTCTTCTTTTGTAATCAGCCTTCTCCTCTACTGATGGTTTTTGGCAGCAACAGGTTATTTTTCTTTTCTTTACTTTAATTTTAATTTGACAAGAATGCTTAACGTGGGACAGATCCTTCTCACAGATTTTTCAGTGTACAATACAGTATGGTCAACTATAAGCAACGGGATTGGTAACATCTCTCTGTCATCCTGATTTCCATTCTTCTGGATAAATACACAGGAATGAAGTTTATGGAGAAGACAACAGAAAATGAAAAACACTAGAAATAAATGAAATAGAGAACAAAAAAAAATCACATGATCATCTCAATAGATGCAAAAAAAGCATTTGATAAAATTGAACATCCTTTTATGATAAAAAAAACTGTCAACAAACTATGAATAGAAATTACTTCAATACAATAACGGACATATGTGAAAAGCCTACAGCTAATATCATACTCAGTGGTGAAAAACTGAAAGCTTTTCCTCTAAGATCAGGAATAATGCAAGGATGCCCACTGATGCCACATAATATTGGATGCCCTAGCTACAGCATTAGGCAAGAGAAAGAAATAAAAGGCATCCAAATCAGAAAGGAATAAATGAAATTGTTCTCATTTACAAATGACATATTTTTATATATAGAATACCCAAAGAACTACACACACACACACACACACACACGCACACACACACAAACAGACACACACACACACCTGTTGATAAATGGTAAATGAATTCAGTAAAGCTGCAGGATATAAAATCAGCATACAGAAACCATTTGTGTTTCATACACTAACAACAACTACCAGAAAAGGCAATTAGGAAAACAGTCATATTAACAACGGCATAAAAAGAATAAAATACTTAGAAATAAACTTAAAGAAGTGAAAGTATTATACATTGAATACTACAAAATATTAATGAAAGAAATTATAAACGACACAAACAAATGGAAGGACATGTTATGCTCATGGATTAGAAGACTTAATAAATATACTTAATATTGTTGAAATGTCCACACTACCCAAAGCTATCTAAAGATTCATTGGAATCTCTATCAAAACCTCAGTTGTATTTTGTACAGGGATAAAAAAAAAATCCTAAAATTATCATGGAATCACAAAGGATCCTAATAGTGAAAATCATCTTGAGAAGAACAAAGCTGAAGGCCTCATATTTCCTGACTTCAAAACATATTACAAAGCTACAGTAATCTAACCATTATGGTACTGGCATAAAGACATACATATAGACCAATACAGTACAATAGAGAGCACAGAAATAAATCCATGCATACGTAGTCAACTGATCTTAGACAACGATGCCAAGAATATACAATGGGGAAAGAATATCATTCAACAAGTGTTGCTGGGAAAACCTGATATCCACGTGCAAAAGAATTAAATTGGAACTTTCTTTTAACAACCATAAACAAAAATCAACTCAAAATAGATTAAAGATTGAAACATAAGATGTGAAACTGTAAAACTCCTAGAAGATCACATGGTGGAAAACCTTCACGACCCTGGTGTTCGCAAACATTTCATGATTATAACAAATAGTACAACCAACAAAATAAAAAAAAAATAAACAAGTGATTTATTTTCTAACACTCTTATTTTGTCATTTGTCTCTTCCAGAATTTCATTATACATGGAAGAATGCAAGAACTTCTTTACGTCTGGCTTTTTTCATTTAGCATAATGCTTTTGATATTCACTCATTCTATTGCAGGTGTCCATTGTTTATATCTTTTTATAACTGAGTAGTAATGTAAGCATATAACAAATTTGTTTATCCACTCATCAGTTAATAGATATTTGGGTTGTTTCCAATTCGAGATTATGATGAACAAAGCCTGTATGAATACTCACATGTGAGTTTTTGTGTAAATTCATATGCTGTATTGTGAGTGTATGTTTAAATACATAAGAAACTAAAAAAAAAAATGAATGATTGTACCATTTTAAAATTCCAGAAGCAATGTATATGAGTTTTGATTGTTCCACATATTTGCCAATACTTTGTATCAGTTTTATTAATTTTAATTTTTCTTTTTTCTTTTTTAAATTTTTTAAAGTTTATTCATTTATTCTGAGAGAGAGAGAGAGAGAGAGAGAGAGAGAATGAGCACACAGGGGAGGTGCAGAGAGAGAGGGAGAGAGAGAATCCCAAGCAGGCTCCACACTGTCAGTGCAGAGCCTGATGTGGGGCTTCATCTCACTAACCACGAGATCATGACCTGAGCAGAAATCAAGAGTCACACACTTAACTGACTGAGCCACCCAGTTGCCCCTAATTTTAATTATTCTTGAGGGTGGGTAATGTTTTGTGTCTTTGGTTTTAATTTGTGAATATCTAGTGATTAATAATATTGAACATTCTGTATGTAGTTCTTTGCCATCCATATAACTAGTGAAGTGTCTGCTCAAATAGTTTGCTCTTTTTTTTTTAAGTGGGTTGTTTGCCTTTTTATTATAGACTTGTAAAAGATATCCTTAATGCCATTCAGATTGAAAGGAAAAAAGCAAAACTGTTTTTTTATTCTTTTTTTTCCCAAATGTTTATTTATTTCTATTGAGAGAGAGAGAGCACGAGCAGAGGAGGGGCAGAGAGAGAGAGAGAGGGAGAGAGAGAGAGCATCCCAAGCAGGCTCCATGCTGTCAGCACAGAGACAGATACGGGGCTTGATTCCATAAACTGCAAGGTCATGACCTGAGCCAAAATCAAGAGTCAGACACTCAACTGACTGAGCCACCCAGATGTCCCATCTAAGCTGGTTTCACCTATGCAGAAAATAAGAAATAATTTTAATTACTAAATTAAAAAATAAAATAAGAAATAAGAAATAATAAGCAAATTTAGCAGAATTATAGGGTTTTGTCAATAAACCAAAATTAAATGTATTTTTATATATATGAATATGAACACACAAATTGATAGCAATACATACAAGCTATCATTTACTAAGGTGTAAAAATAAAATAAATAATTTATTATGAAATTAACAAAAATATACAAGACCTATACTCTAGAAGCTAATAAAGTTAAAAAGTTAATAAAGTTAATAAAGGTATATACTTGTCCTGGATCTAATACTCATATATGATAAGATCCCAATTTTAAGGATTATTATAAAGCTATAGTAATGAAGAGGCCGTGGTACTGGGTAAAAACAGACATATGTTAGAATGGAATATTATAGAAAATCCAAAAATGCACACACATATATATGGCAAGCTGATGTTTCTACAGGTGCCAAGGCAATTCAACAGGCAAAGAATAATCATTTCTTTTTTTTTATTATGAAATTTATTGTCAAATTGGTTTCCATACAACTCCCAGTGCTCATCCCAACAAGTGCCCTCCTCAATACCCATCTCCCACCCACCCCTCCCTCCCACCCCCCATATACCCTCAGTTTGTTCTCAGTTTTTAGGAGTCTCTTATGTTTTGGCTCCCTCCCTCTCTAACCTTTTTTTAAACTAATGGTTCTGGAATAACTGGATATCAATATACAAAAGAATAAAAAATTAGAAGAATGAAACTCAACGTTACATTATACCATACACAAATACTAACTCACAATGCATTTTTGACTTAAACACAAGAGATAACATTATAAAAATTCTGGAATATATATATACATATGTGTGTGTATATATATGAAAATATTAGTGAACTTAGGTCAGGCAAAGACTTTTTAAAAAGTATATGGGGAGTGCAAACTATAGAAAAATTTAATATATTGGATTTCATCAAAGTTAAAAGTTTTTCTCATCAAAAGGAGCTGTTAAAAAATAAAAAAGTAACATAACATTTTGAAAACATTGGTATATATAAATAGCAAAGGAAATGAAGTGAAGTTACTCTGGCTGGAGAAATTTGGTGAAATCCTACTTAAGGCTGACTTTTATTTTTAGAATTGCTAGACAGTTTGATTCACCTTCTAGTCCTATGGGATGAACAATTTTCACCTCTTCTCTCCCTTCTACTTTTCCCCATAAACTTGTGCACAGCTATTCAAATCCTACATTAAAATCAAAGACAAATTTCTCAGGCATTGTGCTTGGATTCCAGGGGGAACGTCCCTGCCACATGTGAAATAGGAATCTTCAGCTAGAAGCTAGTTTTATTAAGCCTTCCGAGGGCTTCTGTGATCTCAGTCTCCAATGTAAACATCAGGGATTTGGACAGATTATTTACAGTCATGAATGTTTCTGATCCAGAATAATACTTTTAGACAACAGAAAAAAATAAATTGACAATAGCTCTGTTTTCGTTTTGGCTACTTTTCTCCATGATCTGACCTCATATAATCATAAATTTGAAAATAATTAATACTTAAAGATGAAAATCCCTTTCAACCAGTTTTTCAAGTATCATTTAAAATGTTTTCTTTTATGAGTTCTAGACATTGTGGAATTTAAAGAGAGGAAAAACACTTTCAAGCACTGAAACCAATGTAAAGTAGATTTCTTTTAGATTTACCAATAAAGATCAGCATTTAAAGTACCAACAGGATGTGGCTATCTTATTTTAAGGATCTGTTCCCACACTGGGTACCCAAAGTATTGTATTTTAATCGAGTAGCAGAGTAGCTGGAATAAAAAATGTTCCAGATTCACATACACTCAATCATAAAATGAGTCATAAATGACTGAAACTTTGAAAATGGACTAGTTGATTAGCTTAGAAGTTTGAAAGATCTCTTTATCATTGTTAGCTTCCCCTTTTCCATCAAAAAACAGTACATAATTAATAATATTACATTTATGAAACTTCTGATCATTTTTTGGGCCAAAACAGACTCCAAATGTACCAACAGAAATTACTTATTCTTGGGAATAGATAATTAGAGATCATATTCTATTTTTGAATATAGCCACGTTGCATTATCTCTCATGAAAACTTTCATTACTTAAACTCATTTTATACCCCTGTCTTAAGGCTTATTAACAGTATAAAAATATTTCTCTATGATCATTCTCATCATGTCTGCATTTTATAACATATTTAAACTCTGCATGATATCATTGGTTGCCCATGTTATTTGTACTTGGGAATCGTACGTACGCACATACCTGTTACATCCATATTTTTTATTCAAGGCATTTTACTATTTTTACACACCATGATGTTGAAACAGAAATGTCAAAGTAATTTCTTTCCAGAATAACTAAATCTACCTTATGCATGTTACATATTCAGTATAATAGTGCTACATCTTATATGGTAAGAAAGTAAAGTCTAAAGTAATGCCACTGTGTGAGCTGATACTTAAGCATTATCTTATATTTTCATGAATTGTTTAAATACTTATATATAGCATGTTTTTCTATTTCTCTTTTTAACACAAGAGAATAAAACAACCTGAATATTCAACATGCCCTTCCTTCAAAACTGGCTTTTTTTTTTTTTTTCCCAACAGGATAAAATATACAGCACAGATCCTAAAATGGGGCACTGAAATAATTAAAAAATAATTTTCCTAATATTTTCTTCCATTTATGCCCCAATTAAAATTCAGTTATTTTCCAAATTGGATGTCAAATCTACTCCTTTTTCAATTTTCACCCCAAGCATCACCCTAGACACCATCATTTTTTGTCTGAACCACTTTATCTTATTATAGAGGTCTTTGAAATTTCTTGTTCATATACTTCTTCAAAGATTCAAGGAACCTACATTTGTTCTCTTTACATAATATTAAATGGAACTCTAAAATTATATGTTATGAGTTTACATAGTTGCAAAGGATGGTAATTTGTGACTTCTCATCAACATTGACATGTAAAAACAAGCAGTCCTGTCTCCTTGAAAGGTTCAGTGAATGATAAATATAATAAAAGTCTGATACTTCCTGTATCAAGCATCTGCACATATAGAATAACTTATTTCAGACTAGCTTTCCTGCTATCAAGAGCTATAAAATTGTATAATATTTTTCTAAAATTATTTTCCAACAATGCATAAAAAGAAACGTAGGATTAGGGTAAGACTTCACAAAACAGGGCAAACACCTACTAATGGAGATAGACCAAGTATCAGGGAGCTAAAAGTTAGAAAACTAACAGAGTTCATACATGGTTGAAAAATGTTAAAGTTCTGACCAGCCAAAGAAATGATACCTTGTGAACATATGAGATATTTAGTTGAGATTTTGGAAAGGCTATGCCTTAAAAGGAAGGATAAACTGGCCCTATAGTAAAAACTACTCTGTATCTGTTCTAAAAACTTTAAAATCAGCCTAAATATTATAAAACTGACCGACAAGTAAATTAATTGCTTGCCAGAACAAAACTCAACATTTTTAAAAGGGAACAACAAAATCTAGATAAACAAAAATGCATCATTGAAATATCCGGGATCCAATAAAAATAATGAATATGTAAAGAAGAAGAAACAGGTAACTTGTAATTAGTCAATAGAAACAAACCTAGGAATAAAAAAGTTAAGTAGAGGACAAGGGTTCAAAACAGCTATTGTTGGGGCAGCTGGGTGGCTTAGTCAGTTAAGCATCCATGATCTTGTTGTTCCTGGGATCAAGCCCAGCATCAGGCTTTGCCCTGACAGCGCAGAACCTGCTTGGGATTCTCTCTCCCTCTCTCTCTGCGCCCCCCATGCTCAAGTATTCATGCTCATTCTCTCTCCCTTTCTCTCTCTCTCAAAATAAATAAATAACCTTTAAAATACCTATTGTTGAGGCACCTGGGTGCCTCAGTTGGTTAAGCAACCGACTCTCGACTTTGGTTCAGGTCACGATCCCATGGTTCTTGAGATCTAGCCCCACATCAGGCTTCAGACTGACAGCATGGAGCCTGCTTGGGATCCTCCCTCTCTGTCTCTTTCTGCCCACCCCCAACCCCCATCTCTCAAAATAAATAAATAAACTGAAAACAATAAAATAGCTATTGTTATTATTATGGTTAAAGATAATAAAGGAAAACATGCACACAATAAAAAGATTAATGGAAACTATAAAATGGAATCAAATAAATACTGTATGCTGAATAATACAACATGTAAAATGAAATTTTCACTGGAAGAGCCTAAGCTGGTTAGGAACCACAGAAGAAAAGATTTGTGGACTCGATGAAAGGGCCTTATGAACGATTTGAACAGAAGAAAAGGGAGGAGAAAAAAAGATGGGATAATGACAAAATACTTAGGAATTTGAGGAACAATATTAATGGCCCAACATACATGTAATCAAAGTCTCAGAAATAAAGGAAAAAATAACTTAAGGAAACAGTGGCCAAAAAATGTTCAAATTTTATGAAAACACCCAGATATCCTAGAAACTCAAAGAACTTGCAAAAAAGAAGTCAAATAAACCACCAAGATACATCATAAGAAAATTGTTGAAAGCAACTCATTTTTAAAAATGTAAAACAACTGTAGAAAAGATATATTTTATAGAAACAAGGATAATGATACCACTGGATTCTCATCAGATCAAATCCAAATCAGATGACAGTTAAAGTAATTGAAGGACAAAAAAACAAAAACAAAAACAAAAACAAAACAAAACAAAACCTGTGAACCTAAAATTCTACTACTAGAAAAAACAAAGTTCAAAAATAAAAGAAAAAAAATCAGAAAAATAAAAACAGAGATTTTGTCCCCAGCAGAGCTGCAGTATGAGAAATGTTAAAGGATGCTCCTTGGCTAGATGATACTTATACCAAATGAAAATCAATCTAAAGAAATGAAGAACATGATGAATAGTATCCATGTAAGAAAATGTAAGTTTTTCTCATTACTAAATTTCTTTGAAGACAATTATCAGGTTTATATCAAACATAGAAATAAAAAGTCTGAAAAAAAAGGATAATAAGGACAAAAATAAAAATGTATTATTATCAAGTTCTTTCTTACATGCAAAATGGTATAAAATTATTTGAAGGTAGACTGTGACAAGTTAAAAATGAAAATTGTCAACACTAGAGTAAAATCCATGAGATTAAACAAAGTATAGTATATAAACCAATAAAAAGCTAATGTGAAAAATGAACACATACCCAATAAAAAATAAAAATAGGAAATAAGAAACAATGAATGGATGGGACAAAAATAATATCAATAGCAAGATGCTATATGGAAATCCAGGTACAACTATCTTTGCATTAAAAGTAAACTGTCTAAATATATCAAATAAAATGCAGATACTATAAGAATAGACTTTTAAAACCAAAAAGCAACTTTCTGTCTTCAAGAAACGCACTTTAAATGTGAAGACTGAATAAAATTAAAGGTATATGATGGGGAAAAAATGTATCACGCAAATCTAAGAACACTAGAATGACTATACGATCAAATTATTTCCTTTTTAATTTTTTAAAGTTTTTAAAGTTTTTTTTAATTTTTTAAAAAAGTTTATTTATTTTGAGAGAGAGTAAGCAAGTGAGCTTGAGCAGGGATGGGGCAGAGAGAGAGAGAGAGAGAGACAGAGAGAGAGAGAGGGAGAGAGAGAGAATCCCAAGTAGTTTCTGTACTGTCAGCAAAGAGCCTGATTCAAGGTTTGATCTCATGAACGGTGAGATCATAACCTGAGCCAAAGTCAAGAGTCAGACATTTAACTGTCTGAGTCACCTAGGCGCCCCCAGACAAATTATTTCTGACAAGGACTATTACCAGAGATAAAGATGGATATTCATGATGATAAACATTATTGTTAAGACTAGAACAAAAGTACTTAATGAAATTTGTAGAACTCTATCAGCATATGTAGAATACATCCTCATTTCAAATACTTAGGAAACATTCACCAAGATTTACAATATTCTGGGTCATAAGACAAGGTTGAAAATTTTAAATCAATAGTTAAAACAATACTTTAGTTCAACATTATACTGAAAGTTCCACACAGTGTAAAAGTCAAAAGAAATAGAATAAAAATAAACATAAATTAAACTAATCAAAAATAAATACATAAATATAAAAGGATATAATTGAAAAGGAAGAAGTATAACTAAATTTTTTGTAGATGACATGATCATGTTACAAAAAAACTGAATGAATTTACAGAAAACTTCTAGAAATAGGCAGTTTAGCCTAATACAAGGTGCAAGATCAAAAAAGTAATTATATTTCCGAATATGTTCAGTAAATATTATATTTAAAAATATCATTATGAGGCATTAAAAAACTTAAAAAACACAGGGATAACTTTAACAGAGTTATGCAAGACCTATATGTTGAAAAGAACAAAATATTCCTCAGAAAAACCAAAGAAACCATAAAATAAATAGGGAGATATAACATGTTCTTGGATTAGACTACTCAATATTATTAAAACGGAAATTCTCCTCAGAGTAAACTGTATGCTCAATACCACCAGATTCAAAATCCATACATGCTTTCTTGTAGATATTGAAAACCTAATTCTAAAAATTATGTAGAAATTCAAATAAGATAGATTAGCAAGAATAATTTTGAAAAATCAGAACAAAGTCAAAAAACACTTTAAATCTGTATTAATAAAGAAAATATAGTACTTGGATGACAGCTAGAGAGCCCAGAATCAGACCTATACATAAATGATCAATTAAGTTTCAGTATGCCAATGTTACGCAATGGAAAAAGGTATGAAAAAAAAAATAAGTTGTGATGCCTACCTTGCACTATACACAAAATTGAACTCAAATGTATCAAAGAAAAATTACAAAATTTCTGTAAGAAAACATGGGAGATATCCTTATGTCCTTGGGATAAGCAAAGATTTCTTAGGTCACAAAAAATACATTAATCATAAAAGAAGAAAGAAGGACAAATTGCAATTTATTTAAATTAAAAAAAATTTTTTTTTGGTTTAAAAATTTCTCCTCCAGAAAATGAAAAGCAAGGAAGAGTGGAAGAAAATATTTCTAATACACAAACCTAAAAGGACATGTATCTAAATGTATTTAAAAAATCCTTACA
Organism: Neofelis nebulosa; assembly: GCF_028018385.1. Taxonomy (NCBI): domain Eukaryota; kingdom Metazoa; phylum Chordata; class Mammalia; order Carnivora; family Felidae; genus Neofelis; species Neofelis nebulosa. The sequence continues at coordinate 20,455,903 of NC_080786.1, read as the reverse complement.
GCCCAATAACAAAAAGAAAAATGACCCATTTAAAAAAATAGCAAAAGATTTTAACATATTCTTCACAAAAGAAGGTACACAAGTGACCACATGAAGAAATTCTCCAATGTAATTAGTCATCATGGAAATGTGAATTAAAATGGCAGCAAGACACCAGCACAGCTCTGCTAGACTGGCTAACATTAAAACTTCTGAAAATATCTAAGATTAGTGAGGATGTGGAACAACCAGAAGGGTAACACTCTGCTTTTGAGAGTGTAAAATGTACAGTCACTTCAGTATGACAGCTTCTTGTAAAGTTAAATATACGTTTAACATATGATTCAGCAATTCCCCTCCTAAGTGTTTATACAAGAGAAATGAAAACATATTTCATGTAAATGTTCATAGAACCTGTACTTAAAATGCTAAAAACTAGAAATCTTTCAGGGGTCCCTCAACAGCTAATGACTAAACAAAGTATGGCATAGACTCTTAAAGGAATATGAAACAACGTAAGAGCGACAACGAAAATCTCTTGTGATAAGACTCCGTCTTGTAAACCTTTTGTGATTAGCTTTAATAAAAGCTGATTAAAAGAACATAAAATATATTTTGCAAAATACTAATGGTGACACAGACTTCAGCGTCAATTATCTTTCCTTTTTTGTGTGTTTATAGATATAAGCGCTGGGAGCTGTATTTGTATAAGTAGATGGACAATGGAAGTTTTGTTATGGTAATATTGAATTACTGGCCCTCTCTCTATGCCAACAATCACATTGTCATCTACCAAAAAATATTTTCAACAATTTTAATAAAGTGACTAACGGGGAACTACCTGACTTGTTAGAGAATTTTTTATTTTGTAACTAGTCATTCACTTTTTCAGTACCAAACGGTAGTTCTCATTGTCCCTTTGTTTGGTATCCTAGAGCATTTTATCAGGGCAATATACCATATACGATATATATCATACTACGGCAATAGACCATAGTAGATTCTAAATGGATAAGAGGTGAACCTTGGATTTGTAAATTATGAAAGGAGAGGTGAGGAAATAGAACATGCCAAGTTCGGGAAGACCAATTATAGAAAAGAATACATATGGAAGTTGAGGAGTTGTAAATTGATTCCCTTAGAGCAATTCATGCCACAGAGTACCCTTTAAAATGACTACTACTGGGGTGGCATCCCTAGGTCTGAAGACCGTTCTTGCCTCTTGCCTCCTGCAGTCCTGCAGTCCACGCTCTTCACAATAGCAAACTAAGCGACTGATACTTTTAGCAATAAAAATTGGATTGAAAAACATTCTTTTACTGCTGTTCATTCAAACCGATCTGACTTGTGTCCACCACAAATAGAAAAAAATACACACTCCTCAACTGAGGCTGGATTCTTCTCTCTCATTTCACATTTCTCTCCTTCTCCATATCTGTGTTCTGGATATACGCATGCTTCTGTTTTTCAGACATATCAAGTTCACACCTACCTCAGCCTTTATCCCCTGGTTACTCAACCTAGAGCAGTCGCTGTAGACATTCCTTGTTTTATTGCTCTGTTTCACCTTCCCAACATTTATCACTGTCACTATTGCTCTTCTCCCTCTTCTAAAATCCTTCACGACAGCAAAATCAAAACTTTGTCTTTTTTTTTCTTTTCCTCAGTTACATAGAACTGTGCCAGGTAGGTCCTCGAAACATTTTACCAACAGGGGAATGAATGCCAAGTAGTTTTTATAAAGATTATTTAAAAATTTTTTTAATATTTATTTATTTATTTATTTATTTATTTATTTATTTATTTTGACAGAGAGAGAGAGAGAGAGAGAGAGAGAGAGCATGAGCAGGGGAGGGGCAGAGAGAGAGGGAGACACAGAATCCAAAGCAGGCTCCAGGCTCTGAGCTGTCAGCACAGAGCCCAACAAGGGGCTGGAACTCACAGACCACGAGATCATGACCTGAGCCGAAGTCAGACGCCCAACCGACTGAGCCACCCAGGTGCCCCTATAAGGATTATTTTTTTTAAAGACATTTTCATATTGTAGAGCAACAACAAAAAATTTTTTCTGTTTTCCAGCGTAAACTTATCATGTCCAAAAGCTAAAGGATGCACGTGGTATGTCTCTCATTTGGCTGTACATCTCTAAAGAATCTTTGACTGCAAGACAATTTAGAGAAGGTAGAAATTTGAACAAGTTCAATTAACTGCACAGTAGTTTCCCTGAGGACATTTCTAACACTGTTCCGAGGTCTTATTCATAAAAGAACTTCCTTAAGTGACTGTAATAGACAGCAGTCTTTTGAGAACTGTCTCCTCTAGACCTGTGGCTTTATTGATTTCTACATTGCTCTTACTTTTGAGGTGTCAAAGTCAAAAACAAAATGAAAATCATGCTAAGTGGTTGATTGTACAGGGAATTATTTTCTCCAAAGAATTTCTGTGATTCTGAATAGGGTAAGATTGGGCAATAATTATTATCCCGAGCTGAGTAGTAGGTTCTATTATTTCTACACTAGTATTTAGGACAAGATGATGTTGCAATTAATAAGAATTGACTAAGAATAAAAGAGTAGACAAGATGAGAAGCTGTAAATTGAGAAAATATTTTAATGGATAGAGGTCAGTATGAAATAATTGAACCTTAATGGAAAAGGGAATAGAGCAGGAGTTAGGATATTGATAGATAAAGAGATCTGAGGAAAAATGTATACAAAGAAAATGTTCCCCTTCAAACTCCTGATAAAGTCATCATGAAATACAACAGAATAATCCCACAAGGAAAATAAGTTATATATCCATGTTCAGAAATATTGTGGGAGACCGAAATTCAGTTTTAATTTCTTCCACTTGTTCCCTCCACACACTAAAGCAGAATCCACTCATACCTATTGCGAAAATTTCCTGCCCCGGTGGTAAAAGCCAATTACAGTTTGGCATACATTTCAAAAATCAGGCTTCCAAGGAAATTGAAAATGGCTTGTGATAAAACTAAACAAATAAAGAAAAGATACAGAGTAATTTTTTTTAAGGAAAAAACCTCAGCAAATATATGTTAAAATTAGTTGTGATTGAAGTTATATATTCCCTTACCTACATAAGGGAATCAAATTTTTTTCTTATTTTTGGTAAGAAATCCCAACAGTTATTTTTAGTAAAAGGAGTATAAACTATCTAGAAAAATATATCTTTCTTAAAAAAAATCAATTTTCTGTTTGGTGGTTTTAAAAAAATGTTTTGAAGAGAAAAGGTAGTTGTCTTTGTTAGCTCAAAAATAATATGGTAAATCACCCCACTTGCATATTTATAGCATGATGATGATCAAATTTATTATAATTACTAATGAAAATGCTAAGGTTTTCCGGTTTAGAATTTGATTTTTCAAAATTTGCATTCCTGTTCTTTTTTGAATTCTGAAATGTCACTTTATCAGATAATGAATGCCCAAGTAGGAAGTTGTGAAACAAAAATGGAGGGGAAACTTAGCGTTGGAAGAATAGATTTTGAGCTTGATTTTATTACTTGTTAACCATGTGATGCGATATGCTGTTTCTCACCTGTAAAAAGGGGGACCAAAAAATGTCCTTAAAGTATTAATATAATGATTGAAAATATGGTTGTAAAGTCAATCATTAAAATATCAAGCCCAAGAGAAAAGGAAACATAAATATATAATTCCGTTTAAATGAAGTTCAAGAAAGGCAAAACATATAGTGACAGAAATCACAACAATGATTATGGAACATTGGGATACTGATTGGAAAGTAACTCCAGGGAGCATTCCAGGGGGATAAAATATTCTATAGTTGTATGTTGGTGGTTAAAAGATTACACACAATATGAAAAGTCATAAAGATTGGGGCGCCTGGGTGGCTAAGTCGGTTAAGCGTCCAACTTTAGCTCAGGTCATGATCTCGTGGTGAGTTTGAGCCCCGCGTTGGACTCTGTGGTGACAGCTTGGAGCCTGGAGCCTGCTTCATATTCTATGTCTCCCCCTTTCTCCGCCTCTCCCATGCTCATGCTCTGTCTCTTTCAGTCTCTCAATAATAAATACACGTTTAAAACAATTTTTTTAAGTCATAAAGATGTGTATTTAAGATTTATGCATTTTGTAGTAAATTACACCTCAATAAAATAAATAAAAGGAAATTACTGTGATACTTATCTATGTTCCTTAGCATTGCCACAGCAGTAGTCACGGCCCAGTCCTTATCTACTTTTTTATTATCAAGTATGACCACTCCATTCTCCTTCAATCTAATTTTGAGCCAATTATTATTTCCTGGCCACAACATTTGCCTTTTTATCCTTAAAAAAAGAAATTGTAAAAGGCCCATCTCTTTGCTTGTTTACATCATATTCCATCTTTGCCAAGCAAACTCCACGTCTTCTCTCAAAACAGAGCCCATATTCCACTGATTTCAAAAACCTTCCAAGAAATATTCTACCCAGTTAATCACATAATTCTCCTTTACAGGGCTGTCTTCATGGGCACACAACCGCAGCAACAGTATGGGGTCCCATGGTTAGAAAGGCTTTACACTTAGTTAAGGCTATGCTATAGTCATCTTGAAATTCTTAATGTTTTAACAAGGAAATGTGCATTTTCATGTTGCTCTGGGTCCTGAAATTATGTACCAACTAGGTCCTGCTCTTCTGACACTTTGCAGAACCTGTACCCGTATCTTTTTTGTTGGGATTTATTATTTACTTCTCTGACTCCTTAACTTTAATCATGACTGTGGCTATTTCATTTCTATTCCCAGAATCTAGAATAACTCTTAGTATTTAATAAGCAGTGCATGAATATTTATTGATTGATAGAATAACTAACTGACCCATTAACTGGGTGAATTAATTAATAACAGAGTACATTAATTAATATTATTGAGTAAGAGATTGATTTGGCAAATTAAGAAATGATAAAGGAGTTGAGTAGTAAACCGAAAGCTGTATTTGCTCATTAATCAGATCTGTAAATTCATTCAACAAACATTAAATTAAGTATCTATAGTGCGCCAGAAGACTTGATTGACTGGCAGTCGCATCTATCATTTCCCTTCTGTGACAGGCTAATTTGGCTCTCCTCCTTCCCGTATACCTGGGCCAAGCAACAAAAACCACTGCGTCTGTGCAGTGTATCAGTCCCTAAAGACCATGGCAGGAACTAAAAATCAAGTTGGACAGAATCAGTGAGTGTTAGGCATGCTGCCATATTGTTTTCAAGCCTACTTTCTAATTTTCTTTTAAACTCTAACTCATCTTATATCCTTTTAAAATCATTCCTTGGCAACTCACTTGGCAATTTGTTTCTTGTCAATGAAGTGAGAAATGGATGACAAAAGAAAATGGCTAGGGCAGTCATGTTGGATACACTGCCCTATCCGTTTTGTTTTGGAAGCACACCCTCTAAAAGGCAACTGTTGGAGACACCATGGTTTTTACTATGTTCAAAATCTACCAGAGCTCTCACTGAGTTTTTCTCAGGGGCTTCTAGGTCTTTTAATAAACGGGCAATGTTGTTAGCAACAGCTACATTACCACTCCCCAAACCCATTCCCATACCCATCCCAGAAAGTAACTTAGCATATTGTTGCTTTCTCTAAGATTTTGCTTGCAATCTAGTCCTAACATATTGTCTCAAAGTAATTTGTCTCCCTTCCCTTAAGAATTTTTTAGCCGATGAAAAATTGTACTTTGTGGCCTCCCAAACTGCCCTGCTCGAGCAGAGATTGTGTCTGCACCACCCGGGGAATTAATCACAGCGTCACAAGATGCATAGCCGCACAGACTGCTGGGAAATTGCATTTCTTTATGAAGATAAGGTACTGTAGGCTCCATATCATTTGCCCTCCGTGGAACTAAGGCCTTCCTTGTCATTTCTAGTGTTTTAATCCTGTGAGTCAGAGTTTCATTTCTTTCCTATTTTCACAGGATTTTTTAATCACTGCATTAATCGCAGTCCACTGAAAACAGTTTTTAGTTTTATTCCTTCTCACATATATCAAAGTTGTCCAAATGAGATGTAAGCTAATATAGACCTGGAGCCCTTCTACTCGCAGAATTGATATTTAGTTTGTCTCAAAGACTTTTTTTAACCATTTGCACTGAAAGATACAGAATGAAAACTTGTTTCTAAACCATACTTAAAGCAATACTTATAAAACTTCTATTTTTTAAATATGTATTTATTTTTGAGAGAAAGAGAGAGAGGGAGAGAGAGAATGGGGGAGGGGCAGAGAGATAGGGAGACAAAGAATCCAAAGCAGGCTCCAGGCTCCAAGCTGTCAGCACAGGGCCCAATACGGGACAAGAGATTATGACCTAAACCAAAGCCAGACACCCAGTTGACTGAGCCACCCAGGAGCCCCATAAAACTTCTATTGAATGTAAGTATTGCTTTAAGGGTTATGAGCTGATCTAAATCACATTTGAATTTTTATAATAATGATTTGTGCCAATAATTCTAATATACTGTGATGTTAATTCAGTTTATTTACATCTTGCTGAAGGTGTTGAGAGAGGGTACCTGATAAAACTATACCATCAAACACAAGATGGAATAAAAGTTATCTATCATATATCTATATTCACACACACATACATAGAATAAACTATGTGAGTATAGTATATGTTTGTGTTCATACACATACACTTGCTATAATTTCCAAGAGAAATTATTCACATGAGGTATTTAAAAAATTTTTTTTGAATGTTTATTTATTTTTGTAGGAGAGAGAGACAGAGCATGAGCAGGGGAGGGGAAGAGAGAAAAGGAGACACAGAATCTGAAGCAGGCTCCAGGCTCCAAGCTGTCAGCACGGAGCGTGATGTGAGGATCAAACTCACAAACCATGAGATCATGACCTGAGCTGAAGTCGGACGCTTAACCGACTGAGCCACTCAGGCACCCTTAGCACACGAGGTATTTTAAAGCACCAGGCGACATCGAACTTTCATTTTCATTCATTGATCATCTCTTCATAGTTCTTTCTTTGTGGGTATGTTTCAATAACTGGAGTTAAGACATTCGTGTATCCAGGATTGTTTCCATGGACCCACCTACTTCTCTACATGCATTCATTCCTCCTGTACTCTCATCTAATTCTTTGGCTTTATGTAACATTCCCCAATTTTTATCTTCTTTCTGAAGCCCTTCTGTGAACTTCAAATTCAGTTACTAATGGGCATCTCCATTTGATTATCAACAAACACTTCAGAATTCACATTTAAAGTATGTAAAGTATGAACCCCCTGATCTTCCTAATTCTAGTCTCTCTCACCCTTTCAGCTGCTCAGTTCAGAAATCTTGGAGTTCTGTTTGGTTTTTCTAATCTCTCTTTTTCATATGCCACAGAGAATCTATCAGGAGATCTGTTGGCTCTACATTTTAAGTAAATTTAGAATCTGACCACTAGTCATCCCTTCCTTCATTGCCTCTTAGTCCAAGCCACCATCCTCTTTTGCCTGGATTATTGCAGTGCATTCCTGACTAACTAGCCCAGTTTTCTTCTTGCCCCTTTAACTCTAACAACCAGCTCATAGGTGCTCAATAAAAAGCATCTGAACAAATGCAATGCAATGCGCTTAAAATATGCTTTCAAAGGAAACTTAGAACTTGATTTCAAGTAACTATGTCAGAAATGAAAAAAAAAAAAAGTCACAGACCCAAGATAAAAATAAAACGCAAGGGAGACAATTCTAAGGGGAGCTAAGGTAAAAAGCCTTCACCTGTTCTACCATGACTCCACTTAAGTATATTATTCACAGCAGGAATACAATTTCCATGCCCCTGCTTATCAAGACCTTCCCTCACCTCTATTTTTTAAAACTGTAATAACTTGATCTCAGCCCTCACTAGCTTTTCCTCCTCTTGATGTTCTTTTGTGTCACTTCATATAACATAGATTTAGTCATTCATTTTTATATTTCGTATTGTTTACGCCTATTAGACTATAACGACATGAGGAGAAGTTTTTTGTTTTTGTTTTTGTTTTTTTTTTATATTTTGTTCACATTGTATCCCCAGGTCTACAACAATGCTTCACATATAGCAGGTTGTATTGTTCAGGTGATAATCCTGATGCTCTAAGAAGAAGTAGGGAGGTTACAGAAATACTAGAGCTCAGGGAGAGCTGAAGCCATGTTGGCGGGGGGGGGGGGGGGGGGGTGGGTGCCTGCCAGGATTTGTAGTCCTGGATGGAAAGGGAATGGACCCAGTACTCAGCCTGAAATATCAAGGAGCAGAGAATACATGTCCTGACCTCTGTTGTCTCCTGCCTTCGAATCTTCTGCTGACACTGCCCATTGGTCAAACACAACGGAAGGCTGAGATCAATGGAACCCAGCAATTCAGGCCAGGGGCCAGCCTCTCAGGGCACAGAGCCAATCAGAGAAAGACAAAGATAGATCTGAAGAACAATCAGAGAACAGCCAGTATGCACTTAATAAATAGCCACAGAACAAATGCAAGGCAGTGTCCTCAAAATGTGGTTTCAAAGGAAACTTAGAAATTGAATCCAAATGACTGTGTATCTCAGAAACTTTTAAGAATACTAAGGGCATAAGGGATACAGGAGTACTGATGCATAGGGGCACTTGTACCCCAATGTTTATAGCAGCACTCCCAACAATAGCCAAATTGTGGGAAGAGCCTAATGTCCATCAACTGATGAATGGATAAAGAAATTGTGGTTTATATACACAATGGAGTACTACATGGCAATGAGAAAGAACGAAATATGGCCCTTTGTAGCAACGTGGATGGAACTGGAGAGTGTGATTCTAAGTGAAATAAGCCATACAGAGAAAGACAGATACCATATGGTTTCACTCTTATGTGGATCCTGAGAAACTTAACAGAAACCCATGGAGGAGGGGAAGGAAAAAAAAAAAAAAGAGGTTAGAGTGGGAGAGAGCCAAAGCATAAGAGACTCTTAAAAACTGAGAACAAACTGAGGGTTGATGGGGGGTGGGAGGGAGGGCAGGGTGGGTGATGGGTATTGAGGAGGGCACCTTTTGGGATGAGCACTGGGTGTTGTATGGAAACCAATTTGACAATAAATTTCATATATTGAAAAAAAAGAATACTAAGGGCATAAAATAGTAATGAAACTCAGAAGAGGTAATTCTGAGAGGGGTTAACATAAGGAGGCTCTAACAGGAGCCATAGAGGAAAGGTTATTTACACAATGGACCCTTTTGGTTAAATTAAATGTTCACATGGATGGGTAGATATACATGGGCAAAATTTCACGGTTCTGTGTAAGTTCTACCTGTAACTCCTCCATTTAACTGGGTGGCTTTCATGGATTGCATCATTAATTCAATTGCCTGCCATGATGCAGCTCTATGCTGCTCCCCTAGCATGCTGGCAAGGCATAAGGGCTTCCCCATGACAAACCATCAGATACCAGGGCCAATCTGTAAATGCCATGCGTTTCCTGTTTTTCCTGACTGTATACCCCATTTCTGGTGACCTCTGCTTTATGACAAGAGATCTAGGAACAGATCTGATATCAGGAAGCCAGAATAGCAGACATCCTAGCCACCAGCCCGCGCATATAAGGAGGAGAAAAAGTAAAACTCAACTTTCATATCTGAGGTTTGAGGCAGGGTTTCTTTTAAGGAGCAATGCCACCTGGAACCAGAATTTATTATTTCTGTAAATAGTAAGGAAACACAGGTAAGAGATGAAAACCTCAAAGCAGCTACTGAGCTTTTCTGCTCCGAGATCCCAGAAACTCTAAGTTCCCTTGGCAAAACTACACTTTATACTGTGCCTGCAGATTTACTTCTGCTTTAGGAACAAAGCCAGGAACAAAACCACCATGTGGAGAGCCCAGAAGTTGGAGAGTCAGGGTTATGCATGTGTGGATTTATCTTACCTCTTAAGTAGTTGGGTTTGGAAAAAAAGAAATAGAAAAAGTTGGAAAACAATACAGGGAGAAATACAGTTGCCCATTTTTATGGTCATGTAGATGAGAACATTCTACGGTTCCTCTCTGTGCTCTCATCAAATGCCCACGAAATATGGCATTCAGAAAAAAAAAAAAAGACAAAATAGCATGTCAAGGTGCAGGCCCATCAATTCAGCAGCCTCCAGAGCTCTCCTTCCTGCAAAGAGCCTGCCACTGAAACAACATTATTGCTGGCTTTGACTCAGGAAACTCTAAAGACATTTTTCCCCCTGTAGCTATGAGGTGCTGACCTCACTGCTGGAATTGGAAGATAAGAAAAATGTTTTAATCCATATGTTAATTATTGAAATTAGAACTGCAAACAAATATTTTGAGAAACTTCAAGTTGCTTCCAAACGTGGCACTTTCCATTTTAAGCCCAAAGTGTAATTGTGTATTCAAAGGCTCAGATCTTCCCTAAGATTCATGCATTATGTATGCTGTACTTCCCTGGGATATGGAGGATGTCACGCTCCGCATCCTGCTGAAATGGGGAAATAATTTCAGACAGAGTTTGACTTGAAAAAGTATCAAAACTTAGAAAAGAGAAAAAAACATGGAAACCACTTTGTTGGATTCAGAAACTTTACTAACATAGAGGTCTTTTTTGGGTAAATTAATATATATGAAATTAAGATTAATGTTGAAATAGTACATTAACAACTACAGAAGAACACTCTTTTGTGCAAAAAAAAAAAAAGTAGTTCTGAAAGAGATTGCTCCTGCTAAGTTGCAGTGCACTTTTTCTGTAAAGGGCCAGATACTAATTATTTTAGGCTTTGAGGTGACATGATTCCCGTTGTAAATACCCAACTCAGTCCTTGCAGTGAACAAACGTCCATATGTAAGCAAGTGGGTTGAACTGTGTTCCAATTAACTCGTATTTACAAGGACAGGAGGTCAAACAGATTTCACCTGCAGGTTGTAGTTTGACAACCCCAGATGTAGAATATACTTCTACAGAGCAGTATTTTTACGAGGTGAGTTAAATATTTAAGAGCATTATTGCCTACTTTTGTAAGTTGATTATTCCTCTTGTAAATGCCCGGGCCTCTTTCATCAGCTGGACAAGTACAGATTTCCCCACATCAACATCAGTTAAGAAGGGAGACATTTACATTGCCAATATCAGAGTGCTCCTGGGAACAGATCAAGCATCCTGTCTGTATTAGGTTTAACATTTCCATCATCAGGTTTAATAAAATCTTAATAGTTCTCAAAGCCGGGCTCATAAACACTTTCTCTAACTTGTGCTTCAAAATCATATATTAATTTTAGCCATTGGTACCCAAGGCAGTTCTACCGCAATGACTTTCTGCTGCTCCAGGGAAGACTAGGCTAAGGGAATTTGAACATCTGTCTGTAGCAACTCCACTTGGAGTTCCATTTGGAGATCCCTGTCAAATGAAATGAAAAGGGACCGGATGTAATAACATCCATTTAGATTCACTGCCTAACTCTCATTTAGTTGTTCTGATTTCTTTTAGTCTCTGGGCATATCTGCCGGGGCTTATTTTTACGGCTGCTCTATGGTAAAGGTTGGATTAAGGTACTTCCATATTTTGCAATGCTAACAATATACGGCCCAGGGCAAAGGGCAGAGTTTAACCTCTGCCAGTTCAAGGTCAAGGTACAATATTTTAGTCCATCCAGCCAAGCCAATGAGGGTGGTCAACTCACTAGTCTATTCACAGACAGCCTCCTACTTCATGTTCAGTGCCTCTGGGAAACCCAAGGAAACAGACTGCTTTCAAAACAAGCTCTCTTTTATTTATTTATTTTGTCATGCCACAGTACAGGTGTTTCAACAGTATCAATACAGTCTGTCATCATAAACTGGAAAATTCGGAATAATTACAATTTTTCTATGTTCAGAAGTGAAAATTTTCATTTAGGGGCATCAGTTGCTGCTCATGGAAATGCATTTATCTAATTGCCTTCACTCATATCACTTAATGTCCTGTACTCTGATGACATTTCTTTTTTTTTTTTTTTAAATTTTTTTTTTTTTTTTTTTATAACATTTTTTATTTATTTTTGGGACAGAGAGAGACAGAGCATGAACGGGGGAGGGGCAGAGAGAGAGGGAGACACAGAATCGGAAACAGGCTCCAGGCTCCGAGCCATCAGCCCAGAGCCTGACGCGGGGCTCGAACTCACGGACCGCGAGATCGTGACCTGGCTGAAGTCGGACGCTTAACCGACTGCGCCACCCAGGCGCCCCTCTGATGACATTTCTAATACAACCTTGGGAACAGGTAAACCCTCTTGTGTGTGGAGTGGAAATGTAGATAAATGCAATTAATTAAAATGAATATAGGGAGAATTTCACCAACATATAATTGACTTGAAATAGCTTACCACTAAAATCACTGACCAGGCAGCATTATTCTGCAAACTCTAGTTGGGAAAGCCAAATGGCATACAGTGAAAGAATCTTTCCACTAGCCATAGGTGGCTGTGGCTTTAGCAGAACAGGAGAATGTAGCAAAATGCTGTGGTTATCTCCCTAAGAGACTTTTCTTCTCTTATTTAATAAAATGTGTAAATTGGTGGGTAATATCTGTTCCTGGTAACCCAATCAAGGTGATCCCATCCCTTTGCCACAGCAGTTGGTTGAGATAACCTGTTTTATGCCAATTAGCATATAGCATTCCTTTCATACTTTGCACATATAATCTGGGCCAGTGAGACAGGAAGAAAAGCCCTAGCAGCTTTGTGAAGAAGAGGTTGCTCATGTACCAGGAAAGCCATGCCAGTCCTTGAAGACATCATTAAATGGGTAAATCAAACCAATCCTGAGGCTAGACCATCACATATGATCTAGATAACCCTTTAATAAATATAATGTATATTTTTAAATTAAGTATTTCATGTGTACAGGAAATTCAATACTGAGACAGATACCCAAGTATCTCATTTATGTTAGGAAATATCAACACTTTTCTATATTGATATCAAATACCTTTTTTTTTAAGAGAAACTGTTTAAAACATTGTAGAATGTCTTAATTCACATTTCTGTAGTTAACTAATTGGAAAGAGATATAGAACTACCATGGAAGCATTATTGGTAAATTAATTCTGTGTACAAAAGACAAGATATCTCTACTTTTTAGCAATTTCAGGTTAAAAGCCCAAGATAAGTGCAGTAAATACAACAGGTTTGCTATTGAACATGACCAAAGTTATATGAATCATCATGGACTGTGAACCAATTTGAGATCCTTATATCCCACTAGGACTAGATGAATACAAAATGAGCAACAGAAACAGAACAAAATGTTTCCCTTTATCATCCCTGACTAAAGATATGCCAAGACTTTGATAAAGAGGCTACAGGTAACTTCCATCACCACATCATGCGGCACATTTGAATGAGTTCTCTTCTCTTCGTGTCCTCATTGTGCTGTGTGTATGTGATTCCAGCATGAGGACTTATACTAAAGAGAGGTAATTAAATTAGAAGGAGCCAAAAGACCTTGGAGACCATCATCCTAAAGCCCAGATGAAGCCGTCAAGGCAGGCAGCTCCTGCCTCCTTATAAAGGTCCTTTTTCTGTTTGTGTGGGTCCGGTTATATCTGCCACTACAGATCAGTGAGCACTGTGCCAACAGCCCTAATGCCCTAAGACACACTCAATTCAAGTCAAACTGGACTATTAGCTCAATTATAACTGTTCTTGGTTGTTTCCAGGATTTCTGGAGCCAAATGAAGGTAAACTAAGGCTGTCCTACATCCCACTTCACTTAGTTTTATTTGAAAAAATGCATTTTCCCTCACCTTGTGGACAGAAATGTGAAAACAGATTCAAATAATCTGCTTGCAAAGAGGTATACATAGTCGAAAATACACACATAAATATGCATAGAATCCACTGTCCTCAAAATCCTAGAGGCCAGTTGCATAAAAATATGTTGGGAAACCATATTAGAGCTGATCTCTAAGCAAAATAACTTACTGACATTGAATTAGATGTATCATTTAAAACGTAAAATTATATGCTGATAGCTAATTTCTTTTCATTCTGTATTTCATCATCTGCCCCATTTATTTCAATTTTGTCAAACTAAGTGTTCAAAAGTGTTGACATTCTTTCTAAGATAAATGCCAGCATTTGATTATATTTTTAATGTATCTTTTCTAGGCCATTGTAGGCACTCATTATTTGTTGAGTGAATGGATGGATGAATAAATTAACAAATGTCAAATGCTCATATTAAATGTTTGTCTTCATACTTTGTGAAACCTTTTTGGTTAGGAGAAATGAAAATAGTATTCACATTTAACACACATAAAATGGTCATCAAATCATAGACTTTAAACCTATGTTTCTGAGGGCAAACCAGTATTTAAACAAACAGCATTTAACTCAAGAGTTGGGGAAATTTAGTAGTGGAGACAAGATAAGAAGCTGTGGAGGGTCTACTGAATGCTGGAAGAGTTATTCGGCAAGAATTTAACTCAGAAAACAACAAGGACTTGCAAAGACAAACAGTCAATATGTCAGTATGACTGATGCAGAAAGGTCAGAATTTTAAGGACTGGACTCGTGTTGCCAACAGAGAAAGAAATAAGGAGCTATTAGTGTATCTGTGCAGACACAAGAAAGTGCCAGTCAGACCCAGACATCTATAAAACATGAACACAGTGAGTTCGAGTTCAGTGTTTCTCAAACATTAATGTGCATATGAATAACCTGGGGATCTTGCTCAAAATGGAAATTCTGATTCACCGTGTCTGGGAGAGATTCTACATCTCCAACTAGCTTCCAGATGATGCTCATGCTGGTGGTTCAGGGACCATGCATTTCTTAGTAAAAAACCAGGATCTTCAGAAAGAATAAAAAAGATCCAGATAACAACTGTGCCTCACCAATATATATGTTACGGATATAACTTGCTTATGCACATATACACCCATATGAGTGCACAGAGTTTCTTCTGTAGTTTAGTTTTCAGCTAGTCCTTTTATTGCTATTTTGAAAACCTGAGCTCAACAACCAAGGTCATGTAAAGAAAGTATACATGATCTTTGATCCTTATCAGAAGGTGTGATTGGTTGGCCAGGTAAGCCTCCTTTTTATGTCAACCCCATTTATGATAAAAAGGAAATGCATTGGATGAAGAGTCTTAGGAAACTTACAAATTCTCTGCGCATCAGTTACATCACCTCTAATTTGGGCTGCTTACCTTTCTTCTCTAAGTGCTTGCTCCTCTAATCCTAACTGAGTAATCAGAAAAGTTGATTAACTCTTATGAACCTCAGTTTCGCTATTTTTAAATTATGGATAAAACAGAACTTGTGAAGATCAAAAAGTTGAATATATTTACGGTGCTTAGTACAGTCTTTGGTATGTCACGAACGTTCACTAAATGACAGTGCTAAAAAAAATTAGTAAATAATCCAATACTATTAACCATTTTCTAAAGGACTATTCTGGTTTACTATTATTGTTATGCCTCTAAAATTAGTCTTTTGGCCGTGGGTGTGCCTGAGGATAACTATAAAGCTTTCCATTCCATTATTTATTCCCTACCGTCACCTTGTTTAATTCTTACTTCTTTCTAAGAAGCTTAGTACTCAAGCCTAAAAATGTCCTTGTAAAATATCATTCTTTATTATGCCAATAACTCAGAAATGTAGGTCAAGTAAATATAAGTGGTGTGTGAAATGAAGCCTTCAGAGTTAATAGTGTTACTGACCAAACAGTCAAACATTGTTAGTGTGATTATAACAGCCTAGAGGAGCCATCGTGCCTTCAGCACAATGCTTTTCTTCTCTTTTGCAGCAAATACTTTGGGAGTTGGGGGACGGTAGTTTTTACTTTCAGAAGATCCCACCACTTGCCATATCTATTTTCATTTGGCAAAATAAAGTTACGTTTCGTCACGTTTTTATTTATTAGGTTAGCCTGTGATAGAACACTGCAAGTAATTATAGCATTTGGTACACACTGTGTGCTTCCAGAGCCCTTAAGAAACACCATGAATCTGTTCTACAAACTTATAAATAGATGGAATCAATACACAGTGAAACCTCAAACACTCATTCCATACTAGTTTTGAATTTGTAATTTATCAGATATAGGTCTGACTGAATTTGCTTTTGCATTATTTGTAGAAGGAAAAAAAATCTTTGTTTAGCAAAATAACAAGGTCATTTACCTTTTTTAAAGAATATATTATCATTAAGGCATTTAAAATGGGACCAAGGGGATACAGTGTGATACACGCCAACATTGCTTTCAGTTCATTAAAGCAGACTCATCAGATCTTCTTTGACAATATTGTTGATGTACACTCTTGAATGTTACTAAATAAATGTTTAGAAATCACACAGAATGTCTTTATTGAGAACTTGCTAAGGTAGGGTGTACAGCTAAACAGTTCTGGGTAACTCTTAAATTAGGTGGTGTAACTTGAGTACTTACTTTGCAGAAGAACCTGAGCTTTTCACTTACATGGACTGAGTTTCTTACCCATTAAAATTGCCTTGCTTAATACCAAGGTATGTGAAATTCAAGTACTGCATTATTGAACTAGTCCCTTTATTCAAATGTGTACACTTTACCACTTCAATACAACTAAGAGATTTTTAAGTGCAAATATAGATATTTCATTTTCAGCTTAGTGCTATAATTTATCCTGTTTGGGTAACCACATGCTGTGACAGTGCAAAGGACACTCATAAGATTTACATCATTGGGTGTCACATGACTAAATACTAGCTTAGAAAACAGTACTAGATACTATCTTTGTATAGAATTGTAAGTAATATACTGGTTATATCCTCAATCTGTTTCTAACATTAATATATATACATATACATGTATATGTATATGTATATATACATATATCTACATAATGATAATTTTAAAAAATAGTAGCGAAATGTAAAAAATAGTTTTCTCTTGATTTTATAAATCTATAATCAAACAAACAAACAAACAAACCAAAAATGTCTGCCCGGGTTTCATGAATACACCACTATGCATCCAAGGCAGCTGTTCTCAAACCTGAGTTTGCATCAGACTCAAGAAGAGGGAGTGCTCGTTAAAAGACTCTCTGATTTCAGTAACTCTGGGTGGAAACCAAGAACTTGCACTTCTAATAAGTACCCTAGCTGATGTTGATACTGCTAGTTCTGGCAACCATATTAGAAAGTCACTGCTCTAGAATATCTCATTTTCATTAGGCATACACAGTACCAAGATGTTCCATTTTGACATTGACTTTTGTCCATTAGAGCAAAAATTTACCATGAGCAAGAATTTGTTACCATGTTTTCATCATCAGATTCTTTAAATCAATCATTACAATCACTTGAGTGTTTAAAAATATATAAATACAGTAAAACCTTGGATTTGCAAGTGACTTGTTCTGTGAGTGTTCTGCAAGACAAGCAAACATTGCTAATAAATTTTAACTTGATAAACGAGCGATGTCTTGCAATACGAGCAGTACAGGATGCTGAATATCACACGATCACAACGGAGCCAATGGTTCTCTGTCTCTCTCTCTCTCTTGCTCTCTGCGGGACTGTGGGTGATAGTCTCCCATGCTCGGATGTTTGGTCTCAGGCCGCGGTATTTGGGGGAAATACCCAGTGACTTTTCAGAACGTTGAAAGATGCCCACGACTGTGTATTTTTTGTCACTTCAAAGCACCTACTGACAGTCTTTTATTTTACCATACAAGAGTAAGCTTAGGAATGCTTTGCTTCATTCTAGGTCAGATATAGACCCTTTCCTCTGCTGTCTTATTGCCAGTTACATTAAATACAGTATATGACAAGAGTTTATTAATACTGTACTGTAGTCATCATCTGTGCAAGCATATACAATGGTCCCCATGCAGAAAAAGATTCTATTGAGCCACAAGACAGCAGTGATTCCATGAGTGATAGTGAAAGTTGTCCTACACAATAATCTCCTGTCTCTTGTCTCCCTCATACCAGCCATGAAGGTCTTCAAAGGTAAGTGCAGGTTAATTTCTTTATTTTTCTTTACGTTTTGTGTTTTATTTATTATTTCATGTTATATTACAGTATTGTAATCATTTTTATATGAATATTATTGGGTTATGGAACAAATTATCTGAGTTTCCATTATTTCTTATGGGGAAATTTGCTTTGATATACACATGCTTTGGATTACAAGCATGTTTCTAGAATGAATTATGCTTACAAACCAAAGTTCTACTGTACCTGGATCTTACATCTTTAGACTTGAGGTGAAGCCAGGGATTCTACACCAGTGGTTCTCAAACTGTGGCCTACTATAATCCACTAGGGAGCTTTTAAAAATCCTGGGAACTGGGCTGTACCCCATAGCAAATTAAATCAGAAAGTCTGGGGTAGGCCTCAGGCTTCACTAGATGTCCAGGTGATTCCAGTGCTTCCAAAGTTGAGACCAATATGTATGCTTGCTGTATTAGAAGTCTATTCTAGAGTACTCTTTTGCTCTTTTCTATGATATTACAATAATCACGAAAATCAATCTCTCTCTCTTTCTTTTCCACTCTCTCTCTGTCAAGACTGCATCTTGATCCCATATTTGTATTCATTCATTACATTTAAGTCTCTAGTTTTTAGGTATTTATAAATGTTTTATTGGAAACATATTTCAGTGTTTGTTCTTTTAATATAATTTATTGTCAAGTTGGCTAACATACAGTGTATTCAGTGTGCTCTTGGTTTCGAGGGTAGATTTCCATGATTCATCGCTTACATACAACACCCAGTGCTCATCCCAACACATACCCTCTTCAATGCCCATCACCCATTTTCCCCTCCCCCCCATTTCAGTGTTTATTTTTACGTAAGATGTATTATTTTATTAGCTTATTTTAATGCCTTTCATTCTCTTACTTAATGCCAAGCAGAAATGTATTTTAATAGGTAACAACCCAACAGACTTTTTAGTCAGTTTTGAGACCTTCAACTAGAGCTGTCCAACAGAACTTGCTGAGCTGATGGAAAGATTCTGTAACTGTTCTGTTTAATATAGTAGCCACTAGCTACATTATGTGACTTTTGAATACATAAAAATATAGCTTGGTGCACCTTAAGAAACTGAACTTTAAATTTTGTTTAACTTTAATTAATTTAAATTTATTTTATTATTTTTAATTTTTATTTATTTACTTTGAGAGAGGGAGAGTGGGGGAGAGGCAGAGAGAAGGAGAAGAAGACAGAATCCCAAGCAGACTATGTGCTGTCAGCACAGGGCCCGACATGGGGCTCGATCCCACGAACTGTGAGATCATGACCTGAGCTGAAATCAAGAGTTGGATGCTTAACCAACTGAGCCACCCAGGCGCCCCTAATTAATTTAAATTTACATAGCCACAGGTGGCTAGTGGCCACCCTATTGGACAATACATCACTAAACAATAAATTTTGTCTAGCACAAAACTGGCCTGCAACAAGTAGTAGTTACTTTATAAACTGCTAATAACCCTTATATATACGTTTTATATGAGGTGACCCTTAAACCTTTACTTAGTTCTAGGCTCTATGCTAAGGAATGGTGCACATTATTACATATGATTCTTTTGACAAGCAGTTGATTAAAGTTTTCTGAAGTGACAGAGAACTTTAATCTTTTAAGCCATGTGATCTCTAATGCACCTTCTCAACCCTGCTGCTGTAGTAATGGCATACATAAACAATTCATATATAAATGAGGGTGGCTGTGTACCAAAAAAACTTTATAACATAAGCAGGAGGAAAGATTTGGCCTATGGGGCATAATTTGTAGATCTATTTCAAGATAATCCTATAAATTTATAGATGAGGAAATAATAGCAAAAAGTGAGTGCATAGCCAATCTAGGCCAGTGACTTATTTCTACTACAAACAATTATTTCATCATTCACTTCCCTACTTCTGAGTATCATTTTATTGGAACCATAAGAGACAACTTCTTGAAATGAATTACCCACAATAAGCTATTCCTTCTCTACTTTCGTTCCTGGTCATCTATTCAAAGACAAATGTCCTCAACATGTAGAAGATGAAACTAGACCACTTTCTTACACCATACACAAAAATAAACTCAAAATGGATGAAAGACCTAAATGTAAGAAAGGAAACCATCAAAACACTAGAGGAGAAAGCAGGCAACAACCTCTTTGACCTCAGCCGCAGCAATTTCATACTCAACACATCTCTAAAGGCAAAGGAATTTAAAAGCAAAAACGAACTATTGGGACATAATCAAGATAAAAAGCTTTTGCACTGCAAAGGAAACAATCAACAAAACTAAAAGGCAACCAACAGAATGGGAAAAGATATTTGCAAATGACAGATCGGATAAAGGGGTTAGTATCCAAAATCAAAAGAGAATTTACCAAACTCAACACCCCAAAAACAAATAATCCAGTGAAGAAATGGGCAGAAGACATGAATAGACACTTTTCCAAAGAAGACATCCAGATGGCCAACAGACCATACAGTGTATGAAAAGATGCTCAATGTCACTCATCATCAGGGAAATACAAATCAAAGCCACAATGAGATATCACCTCACACCGGTCAGAGTGGCTAAAATTAACAACTCAGGAAACAATAGATATTGGCGAGGATGTGGAGAAATGGGCACCCTCTTGCACTGTTGGTGGGGATGCAAAATGATGCAGCTGCTCTGGAAAAGTGTGGAGGTTCCTCAAAAAAATTAAAAATAGAACTAGCCTATGACCCAACAATAGCACTACTAAGAATTTACCCAAGGGATATAGGAGTGCTGACGCATAGGGGTACGTGTATCCCAATGTTTATAGCAAGAGCCAAATTCAACAATAGCCAAATTATGGAAAGAGCCTAAATGTCCACCAACTAATGAATGGATAAAGAAGATGTGGTTCGTATATACAATGGAATGCGACTTGGCAATGAGAAAGAATGAAATCCTGCCATTTGCACCAATGTGGATGGAACCCGAAGTTATGCTGAGTGAAATAAGTCAGTCAGGGAAGGACAGGTATCATATGTTTTCATTCATATGTGGATCCTGAGAAACCTAACAGAAGACCATGGGGGAAGGGAAGGGAGAAAAAGTAGTTACAAACAGGGAGGGAGGCAAACCACTAGAGACTCTTAAATACAGAGAACAGGGGCACCTTGGTGGCTCAGTCGGATAAGCATTTGACTTCAGCTCAGGTCATGATGTCATAGCCCATGAGTTTGAGCCCCGCCTCAGGCTCTGTGCTGACAGCTCAGAACCTGGAACCTTCTTTGGATTCTGTGTCCCCTCTCTTTCTCTTTCTGCCCCTCCCCCACTCATGCCCTCTCTCCTTCTGTCTCAAAAATAAACAAACATTCTCTTTCTGCCCCTCCCCCACTCATGCCCTCTCTCCTTCTGTCTCAAAAATAAACAAACATCAAAAAAAAAAATACACCAAACACACTGAGAATGGATGGGGAGTGGGGTGGGGGAGAGGGGAAAATAGGTGATAGGCATTGAGGAGGGCACTTGTTAGGTTGAGCGCTGGGTGTTCTAGTAAGTCAATTTGACAATAAATTATATTTAAAATTTTTTTTTAAGTTGACAGCCTAAAAAAACAAACAAACAAACAAACAAACAAACAAAACAAAACAAGAAACAAAGATGAATGTCCTTTCACTATTACTAGGTCCACTATTGTAATGTACTTCTATGCTGAGACTTGATGGTGCAATTCTTGGTTCCAACTACTACTGGGCAGAAAGCAGAATTATAGCATCACAGTTGAACGTTTTTGTGAGTTTATGTGTATTATTATTAAATACAGCTATAAGAAGTTGATCTGCCATATATGTTTATTATTTCACCTAATGGCAATTAAATGCCTATCATATTCAAGGGACAATGCTGGGTATTATTACGGAAGACAAGAGCATACAGCCTGCTTCTTTCCAGGGTGCTTAGAGCCCAAGTAGGGAAATTCAAATCACTGTAATACAAATTGACTCAAGAGAGGTAGAGACTAAATATTTAGCAGTCCAGAGAACCTAGAGACCACTTTTCACTAGAATTCAAATCAATTCAATTAATGTTCATCTACTAAATGTCTTCTTTGCCTGGAATTTTGTAGGCTACTGGCAGAATATGAAAAAAAGAAAAATATTAGATTTCCTGTTTCTTGAATTTAAGATCTCATTAGAAAAAGCATGAATACACTTGTCAAACAACTGAAGGAAATCCCAAGGGGCTGGTTTCAAAAATATTCTATAAACCCTATAACACAGCTCCTCAAGGAAATTAAGAGGAAAGAAGACCATTGCAAAATGTAATTACAGCCTGAAGACTCACATCCTATGGACGGCCCAATGCATAGGGCTAAAAAGTTTGTGTTTACACAACAAGTAACATCAAAGTGTATTATCATGTAGTATTCCAGTTGACAAAAAAAAAAAAAAAATTAGAACAAAGTGGTATAACTATCGCCCAGCAATCAATAGGGTCAAAGACCTTCAAGTTTTAACACTGTACCATCTAACACAAACTATTGTCAAAATGTGTACAGCCAACGTATCAATCTTAGAACTCTTATGGTTGAGCTGAGTGATGCATGGAGTGAAGACTTCTGTGGTAGCTGTGAACAGATGAAGGATGGTTAAGTCTTCAGAAAGTGATTATCACTGGGACAAAAGCCAATTTGGTATACGTATGCTCTAAAGCTCAAAGGATCCAACAGAGCAGAAACAAACCATTAACAGGAATGGCACAATAACAAAAATTAGAATCCCTTGATACACACAATAATTTTTCATGTGCATTTTTAAAAAATGATCTTCAATATATGTTTATTATTTCAGCATATTAACAACACCCTTGCCTCTCCTTCTCCTCTTCCTTTTTCTTCTTCTTACCATTCCTTTTAAATGCACCATGTGGCCATTTTGAGGGGATGGTGGACCACTCTATCAGACATTTTTTGCCATTTAAGTTAATTCTAGATATACTACCATTAATCCAAATGCATATTTAAAAGCATCATGGTGAGAAAAAGCACAGTATTTCACACACGTAATTCAAATGGAAAGTAAAAACTATTTTCCCAGCATCTAAATAGGTCAGTAAAAGGTAGTATGTTTTTACCTGAATAGAGTATAGTATTCTCAATTATAGTAATACTTTCTTTAACTGCATTCTTATTTCATTGTAAACATGTTATCCATCTGTTACATGGATGCCTAAGGCAAACTGTGCCTTCCTGAATAAGACCCTATTTTCAGAGGTGAAATTTTAGACTCTGTCATATTCTATAGATTGCCTAAAACTCGAAACATTAAAATGCCACAACATCAGGTGGCAAGAATTATGAGAAAATAGATTCATTTTATCTCTATTTCAGTTGGAGTTTACTTATTTTTTTTTTTAATTTAAAAAGCCTGTTTTCCCTCCTATCAAAGTTGTGCGCTGCATAACAATGCTTGGAGGGAGGCAGAAAAAACATTATACAAACTCATTAGCACACAGATTAAGCCAACAGAAAGAGATTACTTTATCGTTTCATTTAAAGACTATCATTCTAGTGCTAATGGATTGGTATATTTTCACAGGGCAGAGGTGCAATGTCAAATAGAATGATATTCAAATAAGACTTGAAGCCCTCTTCAGAGGCAGGATGCACACATTATGTTACTAGCTTCCCTAACACACAGTCATTAAAGACATGCTTATTACTATTGTTGTTGTTGTTGTTGTTGTTGTTGTTGTTGTTATTGTTACTAACAAATGTCCATAGAAACCAAGACAAACCTTGCAATAAAAAATGTCTTCGAATGTGATGCCCCCACCTCCCATAAAGCCATCTTTTCTTTTCTTTTTTTTTTTAAGTTTATTTATTTTTGGGAGAAAGAGAGGGAGAGGGAGAGGGAAAGTGAGAAAGAGGGAGAATATGAACTGGGTAGGGGCAGAGAGAGAGGGAGACACAGAATCCAAAGCAGACTTCAGGCTCTGAGCTGTCAGCACAGAGCCCTACGCGGGGCTTGAACTCACCAAGGATGAAATCATGACCTGAGCCCAAGTCAGATGCTGAACTGACTGAGCCACCCAGGCACCCCAAGCCATCTTTTCTAAAGGAGGGATATGTACTGTATTCAGAGAGCAACCCTGATAGTGCCAGGTTTAAAGGTTGGGAAAATTCACCAAATTGAACGAAATCAATTGAATAAGCACCATTAATCTATATTGTGAGGGATCAATAATGAATAATTGACAAGCAGCATACAGGCTTACAAAATATTAAGTGTTTTAAATGATATAGTTTAGACACACTCATAGTGAAAAAATATATATTATTCTTAGCTTTTGATGCTATATAAGAAGAAAAATAAACATGTTATGGATTATAGTAATTTGTTAATGTCACCTATTTTGAGTACATATTGGATTCTTCTATCATAAAATAGAAAATTAAGCCTGGAGTCAATCTAAGATATTATTTAAATAAATTTCTTGCCAAAGCAGTATTAAAACCAGCTCAATAAAGTAGTTACAAGTCTCTTAAAAAAACTGCAACTTAGTGTTAGGGAGAATTTTTCTTTAATTTAGATGAAAACCAGTACGCTCAAAATTGGTAAAAGGTTTGTAAGGTAAAGATGACAAAACAAAACAGATGCTGTTCTTTTATATACTGTTGTGGAATTTAAAAAACATCTCCCAAATGTACAGAACACACATACCTCGTTTTAAATTTGAACAGTCAATCCAAAAATATTCACTAAATAAATTGCAACTGCAAACTTAAAGAACATTTCAGTGGTATAGACAGCTAAATATTTCAGAAATTATTTGTCCCCAGGAAGTAAGTATTCTTCCTGACCCAAATCACAATTTTCAGCAAACACGGCTGGGCATTTTGGCTCCTTTTTATAAGCCAAACATTAAAATGCCCATGCATGATAGGCACATATACAGAGGATATGCAGAAATTGAGCAATTCCTCCCTGACATGTCTTTTTATGTAGATGTTAGCCTGAAGTAAAGGGCAAGCCCCAACTCTGGTTTCATCATGGTAACAGTAAGACTGGATTCAAGATATGGATGCCTTTATATCCCGTACACAAATACATTTGCTGTTAAATAAATAAAGTCTTACTGCTAGCATGAGTAAATAAATCTGTAACCTGTACATATATGTGATCCGTGTAAAAGGTAGCACTACTATAAATCTGATTTCTGACTTTGTAACTTGCAATTTGAGGTTCACATCTACAATCAAAAACACCTTTCTCTGTGGTATCTCATTTTGAAGGGTGCCATCTGCCGCATGAACCGCTTATTCAAATGTACTGTTACTGGTCTCAGACTTCAGTGGACCTCAGAACCACTTGATACCCTGCAAAAAACAGATCCTTGGGCCACACACCCCTAGGGATTCTGGTTCAATGTGTGTGATGTAGGACCCTTAGTCTGCATTTCGAACAACTTCACAGGTGCCGCTGCTGCTGTTCTACTCTGAACAGAAGAACTACAGGTTGACTATGTCTTAAAGATATAGAGTATCTTGGGGCACCTGGGTGGCTCAGTCGGTTGAGCGGCCGACTTTAGCTCAGGTCACAATCTTGCGGTCCGTGAGTTCGAGCCCCGCATCAAGCTCTGTGCTGACAGCTCGGAGCCTGGAGCCTGCTTCGGATTCTGTGTCTCCCTCTCTCTGACCCTCCCCCATTCATGCTCTGTCTCTCTGTGTCTCAAAAATAAATAAACGTTAAAAAAAAATTAAAAAAAAAAAAGATATAGAGTATCTTCTCTTTGAAGACTCCCAGGGCCCCCCCCTCAATAAATTTAATATACATAATAGAGCCTGTGTTTAATTTCAGGTTATTTCAAATGAACTTTCCATATTTGATCAAACTCTTATTATTGTCATAGGAAACAAAACAGTAGACAACATTAATAAACTAAAAACCCTTTACATAATGTGTGTCATGACTTGGCCAATATATAATATTGATAACATTTTAAAAGGAATATGGTTGTTACCCATTATTAGTGGATAGGTAATTACACCCAAAAGCCGTACATCAAGAATTACAATCCAGCTATATGCAGAAAAATAGAATTTAAAAGACTGACTTCTTGTGTCAGCTCCAACATGTAAAAAGCACGGAAGTCATCACTCCCAACCTCATAACAAGAAAAAAACCTGAGCAAACTGAAATTCAGTGACTTCTTTTAGATCCACTTCAGAACAGGACAAATCACCACTGCCAAATCTAGAGAGGCAGAGAATACCAGAGGTCAGCTTATGGGAAGAAGTTGTGAGGCCAGTAACTGATAGGAACATTTAAATGGAAATTTGATGAATTGCCAGAGGCTGAATGTGGACCAGTTAGAGAATTAGAGTCCTAGGGGCTGATTTTTGGAAGGAGTCCCCACACTCTTGGGTTTTATCTTCAAGAATCCCATCAGGTTCCCAAGAATGAAGATTGGAGAAATTACTCCTGTGTTGGGGAGATGGAGGTGAAAAGTAATAATTTTGATTTATCCCTAAGGCGTTCTCCATAAAAAAGTTCTGTCATTCAAATCACTATATCACAGCCTATGTGGCTTGAAAGAAAATCCCCTAATAAAACAATTCCAGGCCAAAATATATAATGAATGTATATAACTCAACAACCAAAAAATGAATAATCCATTTAAAAAATGGATGGAAGACATGAACAGACATTTCTCCAAAGAATACACATGAAAACATTCTCCAACATTCCTCATCATCAGGAATATGCAAATCAAAACTGCAATGAGATATCATCTCACACTTGTCAGAATGGCTGAAATCGAAACACAAGAAACCACAAGTGATGGCGAGGATGTGGAGAAAAAGGAACCCACTTGCACTGTTAGTGGGAATGCAAAATGGTAAGGCCACTGTGGAAAACAGTATGGAGATTCCTCAAAAAGTTAAAAATAGAACTACCTGATGATTCAGTAATTGCACTACTGGGTATTTGCCCCCAAATACAAAAACACTAATTCAAGGGGATACATGTACACTATGTTTATTGCAGCATTATTTACAATAGCCAAATAATGGAAGCAACCAAAGTGTTTATGGATAAATGGATAAAGAAGTGGTATATATATACATACAATGGGATATTATTCAGCCATAAAAAGGGATCAAATCTTGCCGTTTGCAATGACATGGATGCAGCTAGAGAATATTATGCCAAGTGAAATAAGTCAATCAGAGAAAAAAAATACCACATGATTTCACACATATGTGGAATTTAAGACACGAACAAGTGATCAAAGGAAAAAAAAGAGGCAGACCAAGAAAAAGACTCTTAAATATAGAGAACAAACTGATGGTTACTGGATTACAGTTGGATAGAGGGATGGGTTAAATAGGTGATAAGGATTAAAGACTACACTTATCATGATGAGCACTGAGTAATGCACAGAATTGTTGAATTGTTATATTGTATACCTGAAACAAATATAACACTGTATGTTAACTATACTGGAATTAAAATAAAAAACTTATTTAAAGGAAAAATTAGATGAAACAACTCCAGGCCACTCCAACTTTCTGGTTCCATCTAATGGAAAGGAAAGGAAAAGGCTAATAAATTATTTTGAAGGTCACATCCTAGGAACTCAGGCCTTTTAAAAAATAGATTTAATCATAAGATTAAACAATATTTCTCCTTCCCCACATTGTATCACTACATCAATAGAGCCTCAGGATAGCAAGACTACAACTGAGAGAGATGCACATTCTATTCAAGAAGGACTTCTTAGGGAAACCCAAAGGTATACAGGGAAGGAAAAAGAAGAAACCACAGGAACTCAAGTCTGAAGTCTACAGCTATGATAAATATTACACAGTCCAGCTTCCAGCCAAATGAATATAAAACATGATATTAAAAGCCTAATTACCTTAGTTCCCACAATCAGAAACACTATGTCCAGCTTTCAACAACAACAACAACAACAACAACAACAACAACAACAACAACAAAATCACAAAGCATATTACAAGACAGGAGGAAAAACAGTTGAGATGACAAAGTATCAAAACAAGATTCATATATGACACGTATTTTGGAATTATCAGACAGGGAATTTAAGTAATTATGATTAATATGTTAAGTTACCACTGAAAAAGTAAATAGCAAGCAAGAAGGGATGGATAATGGAAGCAGAGAAATGAAAACTATAAGACCCAATAAAAAATACGCTAAAAATAAAAAATATTAACAAACAATGAAACACTTTTATTGGGATTGTCAGTAGACTGTATACAAACGATGTGTCAGCAGAAACTACCTAGCTTCAAATACAAAATGAAAAAAAAATGGGAAAAGAAAGAATATCCAACAACTATGAAAGAATTATAAACGATGTAATATCATTAGATATATTTATATGTAATATGTAATTATATATTTATATAATTTGAATAGAAGGAGAAGAGAGAAAGAAGAAAACAATTAGAATTAATAGCTAAACATTTTCCAAAATAAATAAAAGACACAAAAATATAGATCGAGGAAGCTCATAAACCAGAAAGCAGGATAGCTGGGTAAAAAGAAAAAGTTTACAATTAGGCATACCATGTTCAAAGAGCAGGCAAAGACAAAGAGAAAATACTGAAAAAAAACATTTGAAAGAAAAACACCTAGCCTGTAGAGGAAGGGATAAGAATTACATTGGACTTCTCATCATAAACTACACAATAAAGAAGAGGGTGGAGTAAAATTTTTAAATTGTTGAAATAACCCACCAACACAGAATTCTTCAACAGGAAAATTTTCCTTCAAAAAGTATAGAGAAACAAATAAAACTAAGGGAAATTTTGCCAGTTGATATTCCATGCTAGAAATGTTATGAATTCTTCAGAGAGAAGAACAACGATATAGGTCAGAAACTCAGATCCACATAAAGAAGAGTCTTAGAGAAAATAAAAGTAAAATAAAATATTTTGTTTTTTCTTATTTGTATTTCTTATTTCTATCAGTTAAAAATTTGTTCAAAGTAGTAATAGTAACAATATATTTGGTCATTTTGGCTTAAGGATAACTGAAATGAATGATAGAAGTGTTTTTAAGACATGGGAGGAAGAATGTGGGAATGTTCTGTTACAAGGTACTTACACTCCTGTGAAATGGTATAATGTTACCTGAAAGTGAACTTAGGATAGCTGTAAATGCGTATGTATATTGCACTAAGAAATTTTTAAAAAGAAGTAGAATTGATATGCAAAGAAAGGATATTATATAAGATCATAGAGACTACTCAGTTAAAACCAGAGAAGGCAGAAAAATAGGGGAAGACATAAAATTTAAAAAGGAAGACAATGAATAAAGAACACTTACAAATATGGTATATATTAATCCAAGTACGTAAATAAACTATATCAATAGTCATTTTGAATGTGAATGGTCTAAGTGCAAAAAATAAAAGATAAAGGCTCTCAGTGGATTAAAAAAGAAAGACCCAACTATTTATTGTTTACATTAAAAACATTTTAAATATAAAAACACATACAGATTACAAGTAAAGGGATCAAAAAAGATATATCATACTAACACTAGTCAAATGAAAGCTCAAGTCACTATATTAATTTCAGACAAAGCAGTCTTCAGAGCAAGGGAAATTATCAGGGACAAAGAAGGGCACTACATAAAGATCAAAAGGTCAATCCTTCAAAAAGAAACAGCAATCCTTAATGTTTATGTGACTAACAATAGAGCACCAAAATACATATGCAAAAACTGATAGAACTTCAAGGAGAATTAGAAAAATCCACTATCATTGTTGCAGGTTTCAACACTCCTCTATCAATAACTAACAGATTCACTAGGCAGAAAATCAGCAAGTATATAGAACAGCACCATCAGTCTACTGGGTTTGACTGATATTTAGATGATCCTCCACCCTAAAATAGCAGATACACATTATTCTGAAGCTTACATGGAATTTTCACCAAGAATATTCCCAGATTTGGGGACCATATTTGGGGCCATAAAATACAACTTATCAAACTTAAAGGAGTAGAGATGATACAATGTCTGTTCCTAGGCCACAATGGAATTACTCTAGAAATCAATAACAGAAAAACAACTGACAAATACCAAAATATATGAAGATCAACTCATGTGCTTCTAAATAAAACATGGGTCAAAGATCAAGAGGTCCTAAGAGAAAAAATAAATAAATAAAAAATAAATTGATCATGGGGCACTTGGGAGGCTCAGTTGTTTTGGATCAGGTCATAATCTCAGGGTTCTTGAGTTTGAGCCCAGCCTCACCCTGGGCTCTGTGCTGATAGCACAGAGACTATTTTAGATCCTTTGTCCCCCTCTCTCTCTCTGCCCCTCCCTCACTCTGTCCCTCTCCTGCTCACATGCCTGTGCACTGCCTCTCTCTCTCAAAAATAAATAAACATTAAAAAATATCGATCACAATTTGTGAGATATAGCAAAAGTAGTGTTTAGAGGAAAATTTATAGCTTTAGATAAATATATTAAAATGAAAAAATCTAAATTTAATAATCTAATTTTCTACCTTGAAACATCAGGAAGAAAAAGCAATGCAGTGCCCTAAAACAGGCAGGAAAAAAGAAATAATAACAATTAGAAGAGGAATCAGTGAAACTGAAAACATGAAATTAATAGAGAAAATCAATAAAACAAAATTTGGTTCTTTAAAAACATCAATAAAATTGATTAACCTTTAACCAGACTAAGAAAAAAAAAGAGAAGACACAAATTACTATTGTCAGAAATAAAAGAGGCTTGTAACGACTGATCCCCTAGACATTTAAAATGATAATAAAAGAATATGATGAAAAACTCTGTGACCACAAATTTGATAACTTAGATGAAATGGACCAATTTATTGAAAACCACAAATCACCAAAACTCCCACAAAGAGATATAGATCAGTTAAACAGCCTTATATCAATTAAAGAAATTGAATAAACAATTAACCTTCCAAAACTCTCACACTGGTAAGAGTTACTAAACATTTAAGGAAGATGTGGTACCAATTCTCTATGATCTCTTCTGGAAAACAGAAACAGAGGAAACACAGCCTAACTCATTCTATGAGATCTGTGTTACCCTAATATCAAACGAGATAAAAAACATCACAAGAAAGGAAAACTATAAATTAATATCTACTAAAAACTTGGATGTAAAAATTCTCAAAATATTGGCAAATTGGATCCAACAGTGAATAAAGATTTATACACCACGAGCAAACAAGATTTATTCTGTGTATGCAAAGCTGGTTTAACATTCAAAATCAATGAATGTGATCTATTGCATCAATAGAGTATAGAAAAAATTAATCACATGATCAAGACACAGAAAAGCATTTGAAAAAATCCAACACCTATTCATAGCAACTCTTGGCAAATTAAAAGTAGAGATGAACTTCTGTAACTTGACAAAGAACATCTACAAAAAAATTCTACAGTTAGCATCAGACTGGTGGTGAGAAAGGATGGTGTGCTTAATGGGGAGCTTTTCCAGTAAGATTAGGAACATGGGAAGTATGTCCCCTTTCACCATTCCTATTCATTTGCTGAATACTGGAAGGCCTAGCTAAAGCAATGAGACAAGACCAGGAAGTGAAAGGTATACAAACTGGGAGGAAAGAAACAAAACTGTGTTTATTTGCCGATGACATGATTGTTATATATGTACAAACTCCCAAGGCATTGACCAAACCACACCAAACCAATCAAACAACAAAATTAGAATTAAACTGCAATCATAACAAGGTTATAGAATACAAGGTTCACATGCAAAAGTCATTTGCTTTCCTATGTACTAGCTGTGCAATTGGAATTTTTAAAATTAAATTAAATTAATTTAATTTTAATTTATTAAATTAAATTAAATTTTAATTTAATTTTAAAATTAAAAAAAATTAATGTTTATTCATTTTTGGGAGACAGAGAGAGCATGAGGGGGAAGGAGCAGAGGGAGAGGGAGACACAGAATCAGAAGCAGGCTCCAGGGTCTGAGCTGTCAGCACAGAACCCCATGTGGGGCTCAAACCCACAGACGGCGAGATCATGACCTGAGCCAAAGTTGGCCGCTTAACCAATTGAGCCACGCAGGCTCAATGGAATACTACTCAGCCATAAAATGAATGCAATTTTGCCATTTGCAATGACATGGATGGAGCTAGGGAGTATTATGCTAAGAGAAATAAGTCGGTCAGTGAAAGACAAATACCATAAGATTTCATTCATATGTGGCATTGAAGAAACAAAACAAATGAACAAAGGGAAAAAGAGAGAGAGAGGCAAACCAAGAAACAGACTCTTAACTGTAGTGAACAAACTGATGGTTACCAGAGGGGAGGTGGCTGGGGGGATGGGTAAAACGGGTGCTGGGGCTTAAAGGGTGCACTTGGGATGAACACCAGTTGTTGTATGGCAGTGTTGAATCACTACATTGTACACCTGTAACTAACATTACACTGCATGTTAACTAACTGGAATTTAAATAAAAACTTAAAAAATAAATAAATACATAAATACGGGGGAAAAAGTAAGCATGAGAATTTTACTGTGATGAAAGTATTTTGTAAGATACTGTAATGGTGGATATATGATGTGTGTTTGTCAACACTCTCAAAACTGTAGATCATGGAGTGAATCTTAATGTAAACTACGGACTTCAGTTAACAGCAAGGTATAAAAATTGGCTCATTAAGTATAACAAAGTATTATACTGATATGATATGTTAATAATAGGGGAAACTATGTTTACATATACATTTAGAAGGAAGGATATGTGTCTTTCTGCTCAACTGCTCTATAAATCTAATACTTCTCAAAACTAAAGACTATTAATTTTTAAAATTTCTATTATGTACATCAACGTAAAACTTAACATGCCTTGATAACCTTAATGAAAAAATTCTTTTAGTTTATTTTAC
This sequence comes from Neofelis nebulosa, assembly GCF_028018385.1. Lineage (NCBI taxonomy): Eukaryota > Metazoa > Chordata > Mammalia > Carnivora > Felidae > Neofelis > Neofelis nebulosa. The sequence goes on along the minus strand of NC_080786.1, from coordinate 20,423,069 downwards.
ATAAATACACAAATATATACATATATGCCATAAACATACCTATATACAACAAATACATTATTTTTCCCACTGTGAGCTGGAAATTAGTTGACAACACACTAGCTCAGAGTAGCTATTATGTCTGCTCTTTCTTTCTCACTCTGGAGGGCAATAACTTTGCTGTATTCATAGCTCTACCCTTATAGTTTTAAACAGTACCTGGCATGTACTGGGTACTCAGTAAATACTTGTTGAACTAATAATCAATGTGTGAAGAAAGAAGAGGCATCAAAATTAGCAATCTAGTAAATGGTTATATCTTCCATTGGATTTATGTATCGTTGTGAGAGATATAATTTGGTTAAAATAGCAACTTCAAACAAATATGTATTCTCAACGGAATTTAGAAATAGACTTGGAAATTACTCCAGCATTTTGACTAATGGTAATTTTTTATAAAATACTTTTTGTATAAGATTAATTTCACACATGTTAAAAGATGCATTTTTTACATCATCCTATTTAATGCCTACATTTGAAGATGTTTAGGCATATTACTATTAGAGAAATTCATTTATAAATTATAAACACATCAATAGACACATAATAAAAACAACATAGAGATTTACTGACATGATTGATGCCTGATTAAATGTTTGAAGATAACTGCCTTTCCCGATACAGCCTTAACAAGGTTTATTTATTTTTTTAGTGTGTCGAAGTTACCTTTTCCCATAGGAAATGCTACACGAGGTTGTAAATTCTTTGAGAAGCACAAGAATCATTTTTCATTATATGTATATTCCTAACATCACACACGACTGAAACTTGACATATATGTTTTTTGAAATTATGAAACTCTATTGAATTGAAAATACTGAAGGCACTCTAGATAATCAAATAAAAATATCCTGGTATTATACAATAAAAACACATCCTTAGGGCAGGAGTTTAAAAACCATGGTACTTAATCTAGAAGTCTTCAAATCACATGGCTTTACATACCACCCTTTTACTTGAAATGGTTGCCGTGCCTCAGTGAAACCTTAATATTCAGATTCTGAGACCATGAAGAAGTGGTCACTTTTCACGGGGTGGCAAGATGGCCTGAGAGAAATAGAACTGCTGAGCTCACAAATCAAGCTATGAAGGGAAAGAACCGTCACAGACGTAACTGTCTATCTTCAGCAAATTTCAAAGCCAATACCATACTGCCTCAATAACATATTTTCTCTAAAGATGTAATTGGATCCATATAATTTGGAGTATTGAGAGTCTACAGCTGATAACGTCAGTCTTCATAACAGAGGGTGCCCACAACACAGTGTTAACTTTTATTTACAGTTGAACGGCTATGGTGTGTGTGTGTCCAAGATAGAATTACACAAGTGTTACCTCCATTTTCTACGGGTAGATTTGTATAAAAGGAGAGCACATATCCATGTCAAATCAAGGTTATTGTGTCACACAATCTAATCCCTTCTCCTTTTTTCTGCATTTTGCATCCAATAGTCTTTGACGCTTTCAAATATATTTTGGGATGTAAAAGGATATGTTATAGTAGACATCTAGATGATAGAAAGATAATGCTATAGTTTAGATATATAGACACACAGATGTGTGTGTGTGTGTGTGTGTGTGTGTGTGTGTTCATGCAAGACACACAGTGTGCTATTAAATGTGTCACATATGCTATGCATGTTACATGTATAATAGCACTCAAGGTCCCAGTGAGCCCATAAGGTATGTTTTTAAAGTAATTTACAGTTTTTTTTTAAGTTTAGTAATCTCTTAAAGTTGAAATGAATTATCCAAAGGCATACAGCCAGCAAGTGGCACAATCAGGATACAGTCTCAACTTGATACCTGATCTCACCTATAATACATCAGACAGCTCCTTGTATGTATTTCTATATTTTCATGGTTGCATAATCTCTCATTCTTTCCCCTTCCTCATCTCCCCAGCAGACCATAGCTTCTTTCAGTTCTTCCTTCATTATAGTTCTCGCATCCATTTCTTTCGGATCCCACTCCAGTCACTAGACTTTTTTCACCTCATATGTTGAAAAGTAAATGTTTAGGGGCGCCTGGGTGGCGCAGTCGGTTAAGCGTCCGACTTCAGCCAGGTCACGATCTCGCGGTCTGTGAGTTCGAGCCCCGCGTCAGGCTCTGGGCTGATGGCTGGGAGCCTGGAGCCTGTTTTCGATTCTGTGTCTCCCTCTCTCTCTGCCCCTCCCCCGTTCATGCTCTGTCTCTCTCTGTCCCAAAAATAAATTAAAAACGTTGAAAAAAAAAAAATTTAAAAAAAAAAAAAAAGAAAAGTAAATGTTTTCCTGCTTCCCTGTGTCCCTCCTCAAGGTGACAATCGTAGCGTCTCTAAACAGCACTTTAAGCCAATCACTCACCTGCTAGCCACCTGTGTCCTTCAAGATTTCACCTCCCCTCTTAGAGCTTATAGCTGATCCGTTTTATGGGAAGACAGTCTCGATGCTGTTTGTGATTCTCATCTCACCCTTGCTCACACTTTCTTCTATACGCAGTGTATTCTTGCTCCCCCCACGCCCCCCAGCCAGCTCAAATCCAGTCCAGGCTTTGATAACCACCCACACTGAGTAGAACAGGTATGTCATCATTACGGTCATTACTGTTGTCATCACCACCACCATCATCATCATCTCATCATCATCCCTGTTCTATTTTTGCAGACATTAAGAGCATTGCTACTCAAAGAGTAAAGCTTGGGAAGCCCTCCCATTTAGCCAACTAGTTTCTACCACTCCACACAAGATGTGGACTGAAACAGAAAGAAAGCATATAGAAACCTTGTTAGCAATTTAACATTGTTGTAACATTGAAATGTGGAGACCGAAAAGTATCAGTTCCGGATAAATTGGAAATTAAAAACCAAGGGGGAAAAAAAAAGCAGGCCCTTCATCATGGTTGGCTGGAGAAATGTTGTTTTATAGTCCTTCAAAAACATTTTCGCAAAGAATATAGCATTCAATTTACATGAGATATCAAGAATAGAGACTGTTTTCATATTATAAATGAAAAAAAAAAGCAAAAAAAAGAAAAAACCAACAGGGCTAGGAAAAGTGATTTGCCAAAACACATATCTTGTTAGTGGTAAAACTTTGTATTCCAAATCTGGTTATCCTCCTCTTTGTCCTTCTACTTACACACATACTAAGAGGAAATTCCTTTCTTCTTGGCCAAAATGGGATAGACAAAATAATTTGTTTGGGATCACAGAAGAGCCACTAGCTGCCCAAATAAGCTGTATCTGTCAATACAAATTAATTAAACATTTGTCATCAAGAAAACAAAAGAGTAAAAAATATATTCTTTGCACTGAGAATTATTCTAAGGGCTGACTTACTCTTAATCGTTTATTCGTCTTTTCAATCAGCTAACATTTACTACATTTAGTGAACATCTACTACATCCCAGGCATTGTGCTCCCAGGATTAGGTATACATGTAGAATGACATAGATTCTCTACAATGAGTCATAAGTAGAAACTAATATGGGAGTTTGGATAGGTTTTCTTAAATTTATGCAATTTGTTGTATCATTTGGAATCAAACTGGAAACTCAATTTCCTGTTTTGTAACACGAAAGCTTTAAAAGAGTTCCATCTCATATGGAAATAAAATTCCGCACAGCTTCACCCCGCTGCAAGCTACCAAGCATTAGCTTCTGTCTAAATGTTCTTTCTTTCTCTAATTGCTTTCTTTAGGATCACTAATCTTCCAAAGAATCACTGTTTACATTATGCTTTTTGCCCATTAACCAGAGAAGCATTTCTTTCCACCCTATCCCCACTCCAAGGAAGGATTAAGAGTAACTGTTAACACAATAATTAAGGCTCAGTTTAATTTCTATGATCCATTTGCATTTGCAGTAAAACACCATGACTGTGGATTCCTAGAGAGTTTTAAGTGCCATGGGATCGAGTTCCTTCTTCTGCCCTAAGTGACCTATACAGCAAGAAGGAAAGGCTTATCACGTGGAACACAGAAACACTCGGATTCGATCAACAAGGTCATTTTGGATGCTCTGCTTGCATAGGAATAAGCATTCTAATGACTACCCTGTTTTCCCACTCTGTGTAAAGCTGAGAATCAAACTAGCCTACGCTGTGCCCAAATATCTACTGCGGCTTGAAGTGGAGTCTCAAAAGCACAGTGGCCCAGAATTTTGATCCACTGAGGAAATGAATTCAAGAGCAGATGCCCTCAATATATGACCCATTCTCAGAGCCTGTGATTCTAGGTAGCCTGCAAATTCCCAGAAACGTGTTAGATTAGAAGGATGACAGTGGTGTCACACAGACTTAGGTAGTTATTTAAAGTTTAATTAATTTAACCTGACCTTTCCCTAAAACTGTAAGGTACAATAGACTTCTAGTGATAATTGATTCTGGAGAACCTCTGAAATGGTTCAAGGAAAACACAGCTGTGCTGTGTAACAGTTCTTGTTTCCTCTGGATTATAAACTATTTTTAGTACTTAGTTAATAAAGCTGATTTTCTTAAGGGCCCCGTAGTGGAATACGTGAGCTGCCGTGTCAGATGCTGTTGGAATTGGGATTTGCAATGGATGAACCCAAGAAAATTAACTCTGCCAATACTGGCTGATTTTTAGAGCTGAGGCATTGCTGTGCTTGCATATGGAGATATCTAATGAAGGTAGTGAGAGCCTATTTCATGGTTTCCCCAAATAAATATACTTTTGAAGTCACAGAGGACTCAGTAAAGTCTATCTGCCTTTATTTTTTATGCACTGATATTTTATTAATTATAACAGCAATAAATTAAGATTTCTGAATATAATGATAAGCAACATAGACAAAGTGCTCCTTATAAATGCTTTATATATTTTTTCCATGTTATGATGCTCATTTTATATCCATTTTGACATCTTTCAAGTTGATGATGTATCCTAATAGTGAATCCATGGCACCTTAGGTTCAGTAAAATCTGGCAACTAAGGTAATCTAAGCAACTTTCTAAAGGATGTACTGCTTTTATTCCCATCTTACAGAAGAGGAAACAGAAACACAGAGAGATCTTTAGTAACTTATCCAAGCTGACATATCTAGTAAATAATGGACTGGTGATTTAAATGTAAGCAATCTGGTTCCATATTCAAATGCTTTTTAAAAAAATGTTTTTAATGTTTATTTATTTTTGAGGTGGGGGGAAGGCAGGAGAGAGAGAGACAAAGAACTTGAAGTGAGCTCCAGGCTCCATGCTGTCAGCATAGAGCCCAATGGAGGACTTGAACTCATGAACTGTGAAAACATGATCTGAGCTGAAGTCAGGTGCTTAATTGACTGAGCCACCCAGGCACCCCCAGATTCAAATTCTTAACTACTGTGAGATGTTGTCCCAAGGATCCATTTATATATGACACAAGTGCCACCTGAATAAGACCTTCTCAAAAGGAACCACCATTATCAACTTCATTTTGGCCCATCGATATGAAGAAGGCATTAATATGTACACAATAGAAAATATATAGTATTCTGTGTGTGTTTACAGAAGAAGGTATCATGCTATGTAAATCTTTATATTTTGTTTTCATCATTCCATAATTCTTGATGAAGTCCTTTTTACTGTTTAACTTTCTTTTCAACTGCTACCTAATATTCTATTACATGAATGGAATTTCTATTACATGAAAGTGATTTTCATGTTTACATTATTGAAACAGGCCTGTAATAAAACATGTAAATGTTCTCATTTAAACAAATTATTTTCTTTGTAGATATCAGGAATTGGAATTTTGGGCTCATGGATATGCTTCTATTTGCCTTTTAGAAGATTTAAATATTTTACCTATGATACACCAAGCCTGTTACATAGCACTTCGTTTCTAAGATCAGTGAGTTATTTATAACTATATATTAGAGCAGTTACTTCTCAAACTAATTTGAAGTGATTTTCTGCATCATGCAGAGAATCCTTATAATACCATTTTTATTTAGGCTCATGCACACTCTAAAATTATCTTGTATAAAAAACTTCGTACATTTGAAGAGCACAGCAATAGGTCAAGACTTGCTTCTAAAAGCAGTTCTCCTGTGATATGCTTCCGGAACAAAACAAAAAACAAAGTTGTCCTTGTTATTTTACATCATTCAAATGCCTCTCAAATTTGTAAAACATGTCAAGACTGTGACATTTTGACTGTCACAAATGATGCTAATGTGGAATCAAATGATACGATAATTTATTTACCTTGTATCGAATCAAAAAAATCCTGTGTTTGTCATATACCTTCATGAGCAAAATGGGTTTAGTCCTCCTGACCCCAAAGTGTTTGTTTCCATAAATCATTTCTTCCTAACTGTGGCAATGTCTAAATGACAGAATGTCTGCTAAGGAGAGTATAGGTGGAATTGCTTATTACCATCTCTGGGATAAGAATGCAGGTTCTCAGCTACCTGCACAGATGCTTCTTGTCTTGTGTTCTCAATATAGTTGTTTTGCATTAACACTAGTTCTGTCATCGTAACATCGAATATGAATAAACAGGACTGTAATTTTGAAAAGGTGTAGGCTTTTGTGTCTTAGCTCATCTGCTGTAAACCAACCTTTCTCCAAAAGCCGTTTGCATTAAAGATAAATTTATTAACTGAAGTATCGAGCCCATCACACGGTCTAAATACAACACTTTTCTCATAGATGCTGAAACACACAAGAGCACTTCAACTAAAAAAAAAAATATTCACATGGTTTGGGAATAACTAATATAATAGAAAGAGCCATCTAGGAGCCACTGAGTGCTACCTTTTAAAAGGCACCAGAGGGTTCTCATTTGGAAAGTTGCTTACAAACTTCAGTATCAGAGGATGCATAAACCTAAAAGACTTCAGTTAACGATGTTTCTGATGGTTCCTGACAGTATCCCTTTGGTCTTACAACGGAGAGTTGACATTCTTTCTTCCTTTCTTAGTGTTTTCACCTTACAAGGAAAATAAAATGCAAGAACAAACCCTTCTCCCATGTTCCCTTGAGCTGTTAAGTCAGTCCACAAAATTAGTTCTTGGCCATGATTTGGAGCTGCATGGCAGTAATATAGCTAATAAATTAACTAATCTTTTTAAATGTAAAGATACTATGGATATGCAAATAGCATGCAAATCAAGCCATTGAAAGTGACTGAAATGGCATTATGGCTTCTCACCCAGCCTTCTCTAAAGGCTCCAGAAGTACAAAAATAACCATACCAGAGTGATTTTGCTACTTAAAATATGGTCTGGATCGGCAGCATCAGCCTTTCATGCGAGCTTCTCAGAACCACAGACGCTCTTGTCCCATTCCAGAACTTGTAAATCAGAATTTGCACTTTAGCAAGATCTCCTTATTCTCAAAGTTTGAGAGATATTGCCCTATATAACAGTAATATATTTTTTTAAATTTTCATTAAACCAAGTATAGGAGCAGTTGCAACACAGTGATTTGCCCAGCTAATTCTATGGACTTTTTAATAAAGAGAACAGTTACTTGGAAGCTTCCCCAGATTCTCCACTTTGTCCTCAAAAAAGTGCTCAAGAGCCTTTACATAAAGGTAAAAAGTGATTAGGAACATCATGCTTATAGGGTTTACATTTAGAATCTTTACTCTGGAGGATGGAATACACCTTAATACTTCTCACTACTTAATGAAACCCTTATTAAAATATTATTCTGAAAATCAAAATTATTTATGGTTATTTGGAGGTGGCAGATTTATGCCCTGTCTCCCACCACATTAAAGATGTGTCATAAGAAAACATCATACATCAATCATGAGTTAGTTTGTATGTAGATAAGATTATTATCTCACCATTTTGTCTAGATTTATGACAATGTCTTAGTAGTTTGTCTTCTCATCAAGAACCCTATTTTTTATCTTATAATCATTTGTTCTATAAGAATTAGTTCATGGGGGAAAACTCAAATTAATTTGGAAGTTCGAAACATGTATCATTTAAAATAATTTCTTTACCTTTAAGAATAAACTAGCAAATTCCTTTTCCTCTCATAAAAAGAAAAATAAATAAAAATGTTTTTCTAACCAGACAAGTGTCTAGCTACATTTACCATGTCAGTTATTTATTCTAGGTTTTTGTTTTTCCATCTGTAAAATGAAGAGGTTTTACCTGATCATGAAATTTTATGATACATATTCATATATGAAAATGTTTGATGACATGAATCTACCATTTATTCTCAGCCATGCTATTTCATGATATGAATAAACATGTACAGTTAGGCAGACTTTGCCAAGATTCCAAAAGCTTGGAATGGCATAAGTTTAAATTAATTAACTAGAAATAATGAGAAATGGGTTTAGGTGATGCACAAGGCTTTCTTTAGAGAAAAATAAAGCATATTGACTAAAAACAATGGTCATTTCGTTTTTATCGTATTTCATCCAATTCTTGTACATATAAGGGTAGGATTTATATGTGTGGAAAACATGGCTGTTTATTAAAGCAATGCATTTCTATCACTGCCTTTGAGGTTCTTTCATTGGCTAAGGAGGCTGAACCACAGGTAAGCACAATTGGTCTCAGATTGAGACCTGCAATACCTTCTCATCTATTTCTCTGTCCTCAGCAGGACATCATAGCTACTAAGTCAAACTTCTGGTCTTTCAAAGGGATTCAATTCGTCCTCTATTTTATGGCATCTTTACTGCATGTTAAGAATGAAACACAAAGACTTAGTGTTGATGTATAACACAAGACAGAGTAATGATGCAGGTGGTCTGCAGAGGGTAAGGAAGACACAGGGATTGTTGCATGATTGCTTGTTCCCATTTGACAACAAAAAATTACGATTGCTAAATGCAACACGTGGTAAAAACAATTGCTATGAATTCTATTCAATATTATTTTGGCAAAATATAATTTGCCCATGCAAAAATGGCCCTTTGACTTGTATTATGCACAGTCTACCAGTTATGAACACTGTGTTCTAAAAAGGTCCTTACAAGTTGGTTGTTTGGAACCTGAGATTCATTTTCTCATAGAAATAGCATCTGAAATAGTAAGTATATTCTTTAGTCAAATCAGAGGTACAGAGGGTGCCTTGAACATCAGTAGACAATGCTAACAATAGTTTTGCCTAAGTAAAACATTCTTGCATTGTCATTGCTATCTGAGTGTTCCTCAAAATGTCTTTATCTTGTAGCTATGTTTCTACCCAATAGTTACCCCGTGGAATAGTTTCATGGCCTTGACCCAGATTTTAAGCTGATTCTTGACCATGGCTAGTGGTCTGTTGGAGCCTACTTGTACTGGTTCACAAGAGCTAATTCCTAAATTTTCAGGAATTTTGCAAGCCAGTTATTTGACAGAGTCAATATTAAATATTAGATTATCTATATTTACAATTAAACTATATAAAAATAAAAGCAATAAATAGAACTCACTGGTTCTTAGTTATTCTACTACACTCTACTCTCTTCTATTCTCTGGAAGTTATTTATGTGTATTGTATCTGCAGAGTGGAAATTCTATACAACGGTGTGATATTGCACATCTCTGTCCAACTGTAGATTCAGTGACGTCACGTTGGGAGCCTGAAATCAACCATGATGGAAGTATATACACCAAGGACATCAGCAAGCATAACAAATCAAGGCTTGATTACTTTGATTGCTGCTTTCTAGCCTAGGGGACAGGAAAGTATGACCTTTGAACCTGCTACCCATTTTTGTTAATACAGTTTAATGAAATACAGTCATTTTCTTTAACATCTTGTCATCCTGATTCACACTACAATGGCAGAGTTGAATACCTGAGACTCAAACTATATGGCCCACAAAGGCTAAAACAGTAACTATCTGGCCATTTAAGCAAAAACTTTACCAACTCTTGCTCTGGATTTAAGAAAAAGGGAAAAATGTTAACTAAATTAAAGTTAAAAGTATGTCAGGTTTGTCCCTGTTATGTTGAGAATAGCACAGAAATTGAGGACAGTTTTTCCAGTATTGTAAGACTATTATCCAATTCAGGAAAGAAGTCAAATGAAGTTCCAAAATACATCTCTGTTCTTCTACTTTTGTCTTACTTGTTAATAAAAACTAAAATAGCAACTAACATTTTGTGTCAACCTATTACGGTCACAATGATGTGAGTGATTTCTTTGTTGAGTTGAATAATAATTAAACATTTATTTGTAGTCTGATTTTGGGACATAAGTGTTAGTGACAGAATCTTACAAAACTGATAGTGGACTTCACAAGCTCACATACCAGATTTTATAAAAATATCTTTATTGAGATGAGAGTGAACAGATTGGGAAATAACTCCATTTGTCAAACCATGGTTAAATGACAACCACATGCTAGCTAGTAATATAATAGTTTGTCAAAACCAAGAAAGCATGTGAGAATCAATTTACTATAAAAAATTTACAATAGAGTTTTGCATATTTTATTATTTTTTAAACTGTGTGCTACACCATTTTTATAGCAGTAACATTTATAACAAACTTCTGTATATTGTATTAGTCAGGGTTCTCTAAGGAAATAAAAACCAAAAAGGATAGATGATTGATAGATTGATTATAGATATAGATACAGATAAATAGACATATAGATATAGATAGGAGACAGAAATAGAGAGATTTATTTTAAGGAATTGGCTCACAGATGGTGGAGGCTGGTTAAACCCAAAATCTAGAGAGTAGGCCAGCAACCTGAAGACCCAGGGAAGGGTCCAAAGGAAGTCATCTGGCAGAATTCCTCCTTGCTGAAGGGAGGTCAGTCTTTGTTCTATTAAGGCTTCGGAAAAATTGGATTAGGCCCACCTACCCACATTATGGAGGTAATCTATTTTACTCAGGATCCACTGATTTCAATGTTATTCTCATCCAAAAATTACCTTTACAGAAACATCCAGAATAATGACCAAATATCTGAGTGCCAGATAACTTGACAGATACGATTAACCATCACAGGCAAACAGACACATGAAAAGATGCTCAACATCACTAACTGCCAGAGAAGTGCAAATCAAAACCAAAATATCACCTTGTATCTGTCTGAATGACTAGAATCAAAAAGACAGTAAATACCAAAACTAGCGAGGATGTGGAGAAAAAGGAACCCTGCTGCACTGGTGGTGGGAATGTAAATTGGTGCAGCCACACCAAATACGAGGGGCCCTCAAGAAAATTTAAAATAGAAATACCATATGATCCAGTAATTCTACTACTGGGTATTTACCCAAATAAAATAAAAACATTAATTCAAAAAGATATATACATACATGCATACACACACACACACACACACACACACACACACACACACGTCTATGATCATCATATCACATCACATCATTATTTACAATAGTCAAAATATAGAAGCAACCCAAGGGTCCACTGATAGACAAATGGTTAGAAAAGAAGTGGTACACACACACACACACACACACACACACACACACACACACACAGTGGAATACTACTCAGCCATAAAAAAGAGATCTTTCCATTCGTGAAAACATGGATGGGCCTAGAGGGTACTATGCTAAACTAAATAAAACAGAGAAAGGCAAATACTATGTGATTTCACTTGTATGTGTAATCTAAAAAATAAAAAATAAACAGGCAAACACAAGAAAACAATGAATAAACAAACACAAAACAGAAACAGAACCATAAATACAGAGAACAAACTGATAGTTACTATAGTGGAGGGGCTAGGGGGATGAGCAAAATGAGTGAAGGGTAGTAGGAGATACAGGCTTCCAGTTATAGAATGAATAAAGCATGGGAAGAGAAGGTACAGCATAGGGAATACAGTCAATGATACTGTAATAGTTGTATGGTGATAGATGGTATAATGTATCAACTTGTGGAATCTCGATGTTATATACCTAAAGCCAATGTAACATTATATGCCAACTATGCTTCAATAAAAAATTAACTATTACATACATTTACACATGCTTTTTTCTTTTTTCACGAAGTGCCATATAAACACTGACCAGCACACACTGACCCTGGTCCACCGCCAACTCTGGATATCCTTTAGTGGCCTTCCTATTTCATGCAGCTTTGTACTTCAAAGTTACAGCTGGAGGATGCTGAACCCATCCCTCCTATGAGTCATGGCCTAGATGAGATCACACTCAACTTATTGCACAACGACTGTGGACAGAGTAGCTGGATCTGGGTGTGACTGATGCATGGAGTGGAGAGGAGGAGGAAGAAGAACCTTGGTTCAGAACTGAGCAACCTTTTGAAGTGAGCTTTGTCTGCATTTGGCATCCATTCACTCTTCTCTCTGAGCAACCCTCTGTCACTGATGTCCTTGTGACTAGCTCTGGCCTTCACCCTATCTGAAGAAAAAGGGCCCCAGGTGGATATGGGATAGATGGCTCAAAAAACCATACCAATTTTTACAATTAGGAGTCTATGTAAGCCCGGTCTCATTAAATCTTAGAACACTTCCTTGTCCATACTGAACTGGAATGTGTCTATACGAAGAAACAGAGGCATGGGCAGCCTGTAGTTATTAATGGAATGTTCTCTGGTTTACATTTAGCAAAGACCAGCATAAACTGATGAGATCTGAGTTCAAATGCGTGATTAGCATTGGCCTTGGAAAACACATCTAACAATGTGCTGTGTGTTTTTTTTAATAATTGTTCCTACCTACCAGCATTAGCTTCATCTTCATCTGTGGTCATGATTAGGTCCCCAGTGTCTCTGTGGGTCCCCTTCCAGCATATTCTTTCATTATATATGTGGGCCACCTGCTTAGAATATCTGGCACCCCATTAGATGCCAGACTGTTTCAAGCAGCTTAGCAAGTGCTCCTTCCTTTATTCTCTTCTTCGAGGATATCCCTCTGGAAGAAGCATTTATTGGTTCTTTCTTAGGAATTTTTATGTTTCTCCATTATGCTTCTACTAGAGGAAAGAAATGTCCCTGCCCTATGGGGGTGTTTACATTAAAATTCATCTTTGGGAAACCTTTAGGAGGACAAAAAATTTGAACTTGGATTTTTTGCAGTGTTTATTTTTAAATTTTTTTTTAATGTTTATTTATTTTTGAGAGACACAGAATGCAAGGAGGGGAGGGAGACACAGAATCTGAAGCAGGCTCCAGGCTCTGAGCTGTCAGCACAGAGCCTGACATGAGGCTCAAACTCATGAACTGTGAGATCATGACCTGAGCCTAAGGTGGATGCTCAAACCACTGAGCCACCCAGGTGCCCCTACAGTGTTTACATTTTCAATTGTTGGTGACAATTTATTTCATGTATTGAAATGTCATGAAAGATGTTTGCTATTTGTGGATTTAATCTTTTTTTTTTTTTTAATTTATTTTTGGGACAGAGAGAGACAGAGCATGAACGGGCGGGAGAGGGGCAGAGAGAGAGGGAGACACAGAATCCGAAACAGGCTCCAGGCTCCGAGCCATCAGCCCAGAGCCCGACGCGGGGCTCGAACTCACGGACCGCGAGATCGTGACCTGGCTGAAGTCGGACGCTTAACCGACTGCGCCACCCAGGCGCCCCTGTGGATTTAATCTTAAATAACGGTTTGTTTCTGAGTGTGACCCTTAGCTATCTACTACCAATAGTTGATTTTAACATTCTGGCCATCAAATCATTCAAGGAAACACAGGCGTGTGGCTTAATGTCATGGTTTATAAAAAATATGAATTTATGCAAAGAAGAGAGAATACTTGTGGATGGAGAACTTAAAAGAGCAAACAACAGTAACACAACACGAAAAATTTTAATCTTTATAAGTCTAGCAAATACTGTGGAAATAAGCACACCAAAAAAGAAGTTTGGTTTAAGTTTTAAGAAACATATTTATAACAATTATAAATACATCAACAGCTGCATGTTCAGGAGGCAAAACTTAGCAACATAGATGGAATTTGCTCCTCTGCAAGCCGCTTAGGGACAAAGCGGTGTGATAAAAGCAAAAATAAAGTAAGTAATATGAATAGCAGTCATTCAGCAAAGGGAACAGTGAAATTATGTTTAAAATCATCTAACAAAGTGGCTAAGACTAGGCCCAGGCTCTGATGATTCCTAAATAAAGAATGTATAGAAAAGGGATTTCTAAGATGCCTACCACCATTTTCTGTGTCACTAGGAAGAATTTAAGGGACTGAAGAGAGGGGGAAAAAGTATGATTAATAAATTGGTAAAATGATTTTAAATGTTGCTTTTAAAAATTGTAACAGAATGTTTCCAAATGGATGACATATTTCAACTGAAAGCATAGTAATGTATTGTAAAATAACTTGAGCATTTAGTGAAGAAAAATTACATCACAATGAATAAAATTACTTGTAGAGTGATTAAATGATTAAGAATTTATTTCCCTTTCATTTTTCACTTTTATTCAAATTCAATCATTGTTCCCCCTCTTTTTTGGGAGATAATCTACTGAAAGTTTCTAATTCCAGGTAATTCTTCCTCCATTGTTTGACTGCAAAATCTTGTATCAAGTCTAATAGTTCAAAATTGTATAGCTTTGAAATGTTCATTGGGTAGTTACATAAGGATCTGGAATTTAGGAAAGTGAATTAGTGTGGACCTTTAGATTTGGAGGTGATTAGAGAAAAAAAAATTATACTGGGTGAACGTGCAAAGAGAGAAAGAAAAAAGGGTGCCAAAAAAAGAAACCTGGAGATCACTAGCATTTAATGAAGGTAAGAGGAAAAGGACCTTTTGGAAGGTGAGAGAGAAAATAGGGGAGAGAAGTGTATCGGAGCACATGGAAGAAAGAGTTGTAAGAAGGAAGGAGAGGTTCAGAGTGGTTCATCGAGACTTAAAAATTCTAGAGTGGCCAGAACTGAGAATTGCACATTGTTGAAGTAATCAAGAGTTTATTAATGAATTTCTTCCAGGACAGTTTTCAGTGTTGCTGTGGAAGTGGCAGATAAAACTGTGGATTGAGGAGTAAGTAGAAGAAAATGGAAACAGGCCCAGCTATTTTTCAGAAAGGTTGGCTGAAAAGGAAAGAGAAATAAAGTGCAGGGGCAGGTGGATGGGTAAAGGAGGAATAAAATGATTACAGGATATTAAAACTGTACCTGGTTTTCATTTTATCTAAGACTTCAAAGTGATAGGGAAATAATAGATGATGAGTTTTCCGCAAGTGAGATGCCAGTTCACCTAAGTTGGGGGTACCGAGGAGATAGCAGAGGGCCATATCTGACCACCGACCTCCGGCCAAGTACCTGTTCAAAAAGCAGGATATGCAGGATGAATCAACCAAACATAAAGAAGGAATGACACCTATTCTTCTCAAACAATTCCAAAGTGTAGAAGAAGTAGGAAAACTTCCAAATTCATTTCATGACAATATCACCCCGATATCAAAACCAGATAAAGACACCACTAATAAAGAAAACTACAGGCCAATACTTCTGATAAGCATAGATGACAAAATCCTCAACAAAATATAAGCAAATGGAATTCAAAAATACATTAAAAAATCACTCAACATGATCAAGTGGATTTATTCCTGAATTGCAAGTGTGGTTCAATATTCACAAATCAATCAACACTATACATCACATCAATAAGAGAAAAGATAAAAATCATATGATGATTTCAACAGATGCAAAAAAGTGCTTGACAAAATACAACATTCATTCATGATAAAATCCTTCAACAAATTAGGTTTAGAAGGAACATATCTCAACATAATAAAGACCATACACGAAAAACCCACAGCTAACATGATACTCAATGTGGAAAAAACTAAGGTCAGGAATAAGACAAGGATGTCCAGTCTCACCATTTTATTTTTTTCCACTCTCACAATTTTAATTCAACGTAGTACTGGAAGTCCTAGCCACAGCAATTAGACAACAAAAAGAAAAAGTGTCCAAATTGGTAAGGAAGAAGTAAAACTTTCACTATTTGCAGATGACATTATACTATATAGAGAAAAACCAAAAAAAAACTCCATCAAAAAACTACTAGAATGGATAAATAAATTCAGTAAAGTCACAGGATATAAAATCAATGTACAGGAATCTGTTGGATTTCTACATACTAAGAATGAAGGAGCAGCAGAAGAAATTAAGAAAACAATTATATTTATAATAGCACCAAAAATAATAAAAAAATTAGAAATAAATCTAATCAAAGATGTGGAAGACCTGTACTCTGAAAACTATAAAACACTGATGAAAGAAATTAAAGACAACACATTCCATGCTCATGGGTTAAAAGAACAAATATTGTTAACATGTCTCTACTACCCAAAGCAATCTACAGATTTAATACAATTCCTATCAAAATACCAAGAGCATTTTTCACAGAACTAGAAGAAACAATCCAAAAATTTGTATGGAACCACTAAATACCCTGAATAGCCAATGCAATCCTTAAAGAGAAAAACAAGACTGGAGGCATCACAGTTCCAGAGTCCAAGCTGTACTATAAAGTAGTAATAATCAAAATAGTATGGCACTAGCACAAATATAGACACACAAATCAATGAAAGAGAACAGAAAACCCAGAAATAAACCCACAATTATATGGTCAATTAATCTTCAACAAAGAAGGGATGAATATGTAATGGGAAGAAAATCTATTCAACAAATGGTGTTGGGAAAATAGACAGCAACAGGCAAAAGAATGAAACTAGACCACTTTCTTTGATCATACACAAAAATAAACTCAAAAATTCAAAATGGATCAAAGACTTAAACATGAGACCTAAAACTATAAAAATCCTAGAAGAGAGCACAGACAGTCTCTGACAATGGCTGTGGCGACATTTTTCTAGCTATATCTCCTTCAGCAAGGGAAATAAAAGCGAAAGTAAACTATCAGGACTATGTAAAAACAAAAAGCTTCTGCACAATGAAGTAAACAGTCAACAAAATTAAATAGTATACATGTTCTAGAAAGTTATGTTTCCATTGTTTATAAAATGGTTAAAATAATACTTTCTTTGTACGGTTTTTATGAAAAATAAATAAAACAATAGAGGAAAATATATGATACATTGCTTGGTAAATAGTAGGTACTCAGTAGTAGATTTTTATTATTGTTCTGTTCTCAGTAGTAAGACTCTCATCATCGTCTTGTTATCATCACCATAATTTTTCAAGTTTGGAGGTTTGGTGGTTAGATGGGGAAAGGATGTTGAGGAGTTTCGTATGTTTCTGTTAGTTGTTTTTGTGCTGCGTAACGAATTACCAAATCTTAGTTGCTTAAAACAACACATGTTTATTACCTCAGTGTTTCCATGGTTTAGGAGTAGTCATGCTTACTTGGGTTCCCACAAGGCTACAATCAAGATATTGACAAGGCTACATTCTCATTGGAGGCTCAACTGGGGAAGAATGCACCTCCAAGCTCAATCAGGTTGCTGGCAGAATTCATTTTCTTGCAGCTCTATGACTTGCGGCCCTGGCTTATTACTATCAGTTATAGGCTAACTCAGATCCTGCTGGCATCCGACAGTTCCTAGAGATCACCCAATTTTCTAGATGATCCAGAGTTCCTAGAGACCATCCTGAGCTCCCGGAGACCACTCACAGTTCCTAGAGATCACTGAGTTTTTAGACACCACTCAGAGTTCCTTGGCACATGGGCTTTTCCTACATGGCCAGTTACTTCATCAAGTCTATAAGGAGAATGTCTAGTTCCATTTTGCTGAGATAGAGTCTTTTATAACATAACATATTCACAGGAGTGCCATCTCATTCCCTTAGTCACATGCTATGGTGAGGAGCAAGTCACAGGTCCTACTCACACTCCAGTGGAGGGCTGATGCAAAGATGAGAACACCAGGAGGCAGCAAGAGTTAGGTGTCACCTTAGGGTCTGTCTACCCTACTTAGTTAGGGTCTGCATCAGGATGTCCTCAGTTAGTAACCAATTCACAAAACTGATTGACTTAATATGTGGATTCTCTCATTCTCCTATAGTTACTAATAAATATCTTCACTTACTTTGACCACTTAAGGTGGGTCTATTCATTAAGATGCTTAGAAAAAACACATGATATAAATGATATTTATTCTATTAAATACAAAACCAAAAATAATCAAACATAAAACAGTCCATCAAGCTATGCTTATAAGTCAAATAAAAACGTTCTTTCCCAGGGACGCCTGGGTGGTTCACTTGGTTAAGCATCCAGTCTCTTGGTTTCAGCTCAGGTCATGATCCCATGGTTCAGGAGATGGAGCCCTGCATCGGGTTGGGCTCCATGCTGGCAATGTGGAGTCCGCTTGGTATTCTTTTCTTCCTGTCTCTTTGCCCCTCCTCCACTTGCTGTCTATGTCTTTCAAAATAAATAAATTTTTAAAAATTAAAAAAAAAGTTCTTTCCCTAACAAAAAAATAATTATCTTAAAAGAATAAAAATTAGGTATCAATTTGGCAAATATGCAGATAAAATAAAAAATCAACTAAACATAAGTTTTCTCTTATTTAATCATACCATATTAGGCAGTTTCTACAGAAAGTTCTTCAACATTGTTCAGAGGCAACAATGAATATTAAATAGAAATTTCTGTGATTAGGAATGTCTAAAGGCAAGCCATTTACCAGTATTAAAATGCAGGGTACTCTAACTTTCATGCAGAGAATGCACAAGGGGCAGTGAACTGGAGACATAGGTGGGGAAGGAAAAGAAATTTATTTTGATGCCTTGAAGTGTAGCTTCTAAGAAAAGGTAGGACATGTTCAAACCTCTCTTCCTCAGAGGGGTCTCCTCAATCATCCCAACTAAAATAACTCTTCACTTTCCATTTTCCAACACCATACTCTGTTAGTTTTTCCTGAAAGTCTTTATCACAATGATCAGACACTATAATATGTGGTTGTTTATTATCTGTCTTTCTAACTAGAAGATAAATAGTGTAAGCATATGTTTTGTCATTTTCACATGCGCGTTTCTAGTTTTCAAAGAGAGTCTAGCACACAGGAAACAGTAAGTATTCACTTAAGAAATGAATGCTATGACTTCAGAGCAGCAGCAAATATCCAGCTAACATTCTACCCAAGTGGTTGAATCAGTCTGAAATCAGGTTGAGAAGTCTTGAAATGTCTTAATTATGTGAGACATAAAGAGTTCGTATTCTATTATCATTATTACTATGTTATATAGCTAAAATTCTGAAGACACAGTAATTTTCTATTATTTTAAAATCTATACTAATTCACCAAATTCAGTAATCCATAGAAGGATTATCTGTCATTGATGTAATTTAGAAAAGTTCCACTCTGTTTCCTTAATAGTCTTTTGAAATAGAAATCCAAGCTGATCACAAAATATTAAATCAAAAGGATATTATCAACAGCAACAAAGATATTGGTCTTTGTGTGTGCATGCAAAATAAACATTTTAGTTCAACTGAAGCTTATATGATATCTATTCATTTCAAGGGCAACTGAATTTTACTTAAAAATTAAGTTCCAATACCTGCTTCATAGGAGGCATTCTGAATGAAAATACTACTAAAAGCACTAAAAAATAAAATACCTCAAATAAAACTTCATTTTAATAATTAAAATGGGTGAATGAACGTAAATTTTTAAAGAGTGAGAGATGTCTGAATTTTTCAGATCCTGTAGTTTACGGCCTTGAAAACCTACAATGTCAGGGATATGCTGGTTCAGCACAGAAACCTCTAGGGAAAAACAAGAGTAAATGACTGCCTTAGGTTTGCTCAAACAAATTCCTCAAGAAATCTCTAAGGATATCACCATCCAGAAAAATCCTTCTCAAAATGCACTCTTGTCCTCAACTCAACAGTGCTTCTCCAAACAGACTTGTTTGTGTTTTTGCTCACATTAGATTTAAAATAGTTATTACCCTTAAGGATTTAATTTGGTTAAACTCTCATTAATGTAAGTATGACTTTGTTGAAATACATTGAAAAAATATCAAGATTAAGATTTATTGGTTTCCTTCCACAACAAGTCTTACTTATATTCAAAGTAGCTAAACCCTGCTCTTTAATGGATTTTTAATTTAATTTTAAAGACACTGGCTCCATCAACTTTCCTACTCCTTTTACTTCAACCGGTCTAAGACCCTCTGAAGTTATTTTCCAGAAACTATTTATTCACAGAGCAAGACAAAGTCCAGAAGGGAAGTGAAGATCATTGTTTTCTGAACCATGAGCTGTGACCAATTGGTGAATTGTAAGATCAGTTTACTGTTTTGTCTTAAAAAATGAAATAGCAGAGAATAGAATGCAAAATATCATATAAATGATACATTGTAAAAGATAAGTGTTTTTGGAAAATGTTTTCATTACATGTATCTGCATTTGATCACATGGAGAATGTTTAGAATAGATTTCAATCAGAGAAGTTTGGAAAACACAGGAGTAGAGAAAGGAACAGACTTTAAAGGTAGACAAGCCTAGTCCGAATGCTAGCTCTAATAGTCCCTGTGTGACACTGAGTAAGTACCTCTCAGAACTTCATATTTCTCATCTAAAATGGTGATGATAAATCCAGAATACCAGTAGATTAGAACCACCTTGAACAGAAGATAGAACAAACTGGATTGACATCATATCTCACTTGCTTCTGTCACAGATATACCAGATTCCAAATGTGAGTTACCCATTTACAGAAGTGAGGAAGATCTGGCACAACATTTAAAATACTAGTAAAAATACCAACAAATGAAAAAGGTGTCTTGCACATTGAGACCAGCCAACTGCTTCTTATCAATGCCCAAGTCATCAACCCATTTTACTGTGCTGCATGTGGTCTGGGAGCTAGCACAAGCGATATGCAAAAAATGAATCATGATTCCCACGAATAATATTTAGAAAGGCTCAACCATAAATAACTTAGCATTTATAGGAATTATAAAGCTCTTTAAATGTTTTAACGTGCCCTCAAATAATTTACCTCATCGAATGTGTTTCCACTGAACTCACCTAAGTTAGGTTACCTTGCGAAGTCCATCAGAAATTTTAAGTTTGCTAAGAGAGAGCATCAGTCCGAAGGTTGAAAGTTGCTTCATAGAGAACTTTGAAACTGAGAGCCAATTACAATTCCCTTGTTAGAATTCCCTCGTCTAGCTGCCTGAGAGCTTAGAGAATCACTAGAGAGGCATTCCACACTATCAAAGCCACTGTTACACATTCCAGTACCTGCGTTAGGCAATCATCAGTTTCTACTCTATTCAGACTTTCCCTAACAGCATCACTTGAGATTGAATTTGGTCTTTTCATTTTATCATCCAAAAAGAAAATTATTTTAATTGTATGGGCTTTAGAGCAATCTACAGATAATCACTGCCTTAGATGATTCACAAAAGCAACTTTTTAATACATTCAAAACTTTCACCCAGACTTAGCAAGTTCTGAAAGATCCAATGATAGAATCTTTGTATGTGTCTCTAGGCAATTACATATGTGTTTCACACTTCCTAAAACCTCTCAAATTTTTGAACTTACATAATCATGTATATCAAACATGGTATTTTAAAATGGCCAAAATCTAGAAAATTTCTGACTTAGTTCACTTTCAAAAATATAACAAGAAACCCAATGTCTTTATCTCTACAATAATTAATTAAAATGAAAAAATTTAGGCCACGGAGTTAATAACAAACCACTCCAAATATCACTAATACTGTCTTAAGACTAGTATTTATAATTGGTCTATTCATCTAATATCACCGGTTGAAAAACATGTTTCTTAAAAAATAAGTTTAAAAACTATTGTCATAAATACAAAGAAAAATACTCAACTGATGTTTTGCACTAAAAACATCCCTGATTTGGGGCAGGGGGCACCTGGCTCAGTCAGTTAAGGACCTGATTATTGGTTGTGGCTCAGGTCATGATCTCATGGTTAGTGGGCTCAAGCCCTGCATTGGGCTCCTCTGTATCCCTCTCTCTCTGCCCCTCCCCTGCTCAAGCTCTCTCTCTCTCAAAATAAATAAACATTAAAAAAATCTCCTCAAAAATAAATAAAAATAAACACACCTCTGATTTTGGGATTTCCTATTTTTTTCCCATTTGCTATCTTCCTTATCTTCTATAACTTGTCTTTCAGATCAAAACAAACTTGGACTTTTATCTGATTTCCTTCCAGCTCACAGAGAGGTTTAGTTATTACTTTAGATCTGCAAAACTCACCTTATTTTAAATTTAAAGATCTACTTTATAATTATCTTTAATTAACATAGTTTGTAAGTGGTAATGATTCTCTAAATTCATGGTATATGGGCTCCCTCCAGTGGCTAATTTAGCATCCACAAATCTCTTAAAATGGCTATTTTGTACTATTAAGCTTATTTAAGCAATATCAGCCATGGTTTTAAAATCTCTAAATTTAAATCTTACAAGGAAAAATAAGTATCAGGTGAGCATATAGCCATAAACTGGTCATCTATTTTTTCATTTAACAAGAAATGGTAGAGCTTAAAATATGTGGCAGGCACCATGCCAACCTCTGGAGGTTCAGGATATGAGGCAACTTCTTTCTAGGAGCTCAATTTGAAGGGAGGACACAGACGTTTATAAATAATGACAAGCACCACCCATCAAAAACACAGTGAGGTGAGCACAGTAATGGCGGCATGCACGAGTGGAGAGACCCCAGAGAGCAACTGAATAATCCTAGGCAGGTAGACCAGGGAAGACTTCTCAAGGGATCATAAAATAAGAATATGTGGTTTGAAAGAAGGGACATTCCAAGCAAAGAGAATATGTTCAAAGAGAGAGCATGTTCAAAGGCCTAGATTCATAAAATAGTTGAGCATATATGGAAAATTAAATATTTCTATTTCACCGATTAGAGTTCACCTGGGTAACTAGTAAGAGCGAAGGGTGTTCAGGAAAATAGGAATCAAAATATGGAGGACACAAGATCCCTACCTTCCTATCTGGAAGATACCATCTTGGTACGGATGAGCCACTAAAATATTTTTTAAAAGGAAGTGACATGGATAGATTTGCATGTGGGTAAAGTGTGGTGGTATATAGGGCAGACAAGCAAGGATTGAAACCAAGTTCAGAGGATTCTGCTGAGTAATTTTTAGGGAAAAAATAAATGAAAAGCGGGAAATGAATGCCAGAGACTGCATAATGGAAATAAGTAAATAGAGTCAAGAGATATTAAGATCTTAGATGTAAGGGCAGAGAAAAGAAAATGTGTCTATGATGGTCCTAGAAGTCAGGTTTACATTAAATTCAAACTAGTGTCTAATTTGTGATTTTTTAACTTTTTTTTTGTTTATTTTTGAGAGAGAGAAGAGAGAGACAGAGACAGAGACAGAGAGAGAGACAGAGAGTGAGTAGGGGAGAGGCAGAGAGAGAGGGAGACACAGAATCTGAAGCAGGCTCCAGGCTCAGAGCTGTCAGCCCAAAGTCGAGGCGGGGCTCAAACCCACAAACCGTGAGATCATGACCTGAGTTGAGGTTGGATACTTAACCAGCTGAGCTACCCAGGCTCCAGTAATTTGTAATTTTTTTTTAATTTAAAATAAAGTCATTGGAAATTTGTTTAATGTCATCAATCACAATTAAATTTAATGAGGACAATAGCTATATAAACAAGATTAAAAGTAAATTTAGGGCATGGTTAAGAGATTCCTTGCTCAACATTGGGAATCAGTGATGTTACTGAGATACCTTTGCTCCTATGTCAATAAAAAAATTTGTGACACTATTGTCTATTGGAAAGGTGGTTAATGGAAACTGGGTAAAGAAAAGCTCAGGGAACCTGAAATTCCAGCACCTGAACAGTTTAACATGTTAAGTTTGAGTGGGCAATAGATGACCTTTGGGAAGCGCTGATGCTTTGGAGATATGTCATTCATAGCTGTCCCGAAGCTCCATAATTTGAGAGTTCCCAACAGTATAGACACCAGTTCCCAAAGTAGAATTAAAAAAGTCTACTTTTCCCAGCCTTCCCTGATACTAAGACACATACAAGTGAATTGGGTTCCACAATCAAGTATACTCAAGGGAATGATTTTGAGGTGAGTCATCTGGAGGGAATGAGGAAGGGTTTGGGGTACCCCCCCTTTTTTCATGATGTACTTTATGAACAGGCATCATGTTCCAGGAGCAAACAACTATGAAAGCAACTTCCTGTTGAGGAGCTCCCTGATTATGGTAGACAGTGTGTGGTTTTAGAGCCAGCAGTTGGGAAGTAGTTTTGTGATACAGTGATACATGATTATGATAGAGGCAGCAGCTCCTGTCTGGGGGGTGATGAGAGCTGGCAATTTAGCAACAGGATATAGGAAAATGCTCCTGGCCCGCCAGAGTCTGTTTCTCTTTTTCTCCAATGTGTTCTTAAAAAATTTCTGCCTAAACTAGACAGAGGTGAGACTGTTGTCTGCAATTAAGAATCCTGGCCAGTGCACAAAATGCTAGTAGAAGTCATTCAAGGCAGCAGCTCCTTAAGGAAAAAAGACATTGGGATTAGTTTTCTGACGTCTATGTTTACAGGCAGTGAGGACAGAACACTGGTAAATCCATGAAATGTCATAAAACAGTTACTGCAGTTATCAACCAATGACACATGAAATGCAGAGGCTATTGAAGGCTGGACTTTGGCTGATTGGGCAGAGGCTTCAATAGGCTTGCCACTTTAGGCTTTGCTACTTTAGAGGTTTTTAAATACCTAAATAAGAATCCTTAGATCAGTGACTACAGTAGTGGCTCTCTTGAGACTGCCTGCCACCTGGCTATTTCAGACTGCTCATACTATTAAAAATAGACAAAAGGTGATTAATTAATACATTGCCTGGGTGATTGATCTTGACTATCAAGTGAAAACAGAGTACTTTATAACATTTAGGAACATTTAGGAAAATAATTTATATGGAACTCAGGAGATCCATTGTGACCCTTTTGTGCACTGATAGCCTTACGATTAGTTGCAGAAATCGAGACTGGAGCAGCTATTTTTATTTTCTTGCCTCCTTATCGTGTCATATTTATTGACATATGTTAGTTAATTCTCCTTCTGCCTCCCCTCCTCTTACTATTTTATGTAGGGTGTGCTGTCTGTGGCTAACTTGATAACTTATTTCCTAGATTTCAGAATATGAAGATGGGATTGTGGACTGAGCAAGAGAGGGGAACATCAAGCAGAGATTCCCCATTGAGAATTATGTGTGCACAAGTTCATCAAGATGAATTCATGTGACCATCATGTTAATTTAATTCGGTCTGAGAGTTGAATCTTATCATTATGTGTAGAGGACAGGAGCAAGCTAAATCCTAATCCATATCCAACATGAGTTTATTTGTTGTTGTTGTTGTTATTGCTAGTTTTAAATAAACTATACTATCTAGCTTTTATCTTTATAGTAACCAAAACTTATTCCTCATTTTTTACCTCCTAAAAGGTTCTTTTTATAAACACAGATGACTAAATTATAAGCACTGGGGTTGTATTTTTATTCATTCAAATGTTATACTATGAAGTATGCAAATCAAAGTGTACAACTTTCCATTCTTCTATGCACTTAAGTATTATTTTTGAGGCCAATTATTTTAAAACAACAACAACAAAAAGGAACAATGTGCACTAAAGAGAGAAAATTACATTTCAGTGATGTTCAATATCACAAAAAATTTCATTATCATTGAACAGCAAAGACACCTGGGCATATATTCACTAACAACCACCCCCCCCCCCTCCTGCCGAGATCCAGCATAATGGCAGTACTCTACTCTAAAATAGCTCATTCTAATGGAATTTTCCTAATATAGACATCTGAATGTGATTTCTGGAGCATTTCATTTTCATTGCTATTGGAAGACAAACGTACATAAACACATAAGAAAATGTTGTTCATGCATAAACTACTTTCAGATTATCTTTCTGTATAGTTCAGTATTGTTTCATATTATTTATATTTGTAGCTTGCTGCAGTTTGGTTATTTGAGAAGGTCTAAGATATATACTAACTTCCCATTTACCAGAATTTATAAATGCAATATTTCCAGTCATAGTGCATATATCAAGATGTTTTAGCTCCAAGTAACATAAATCAACTAAAGATTACAAAAACAATAGATTATTTTCTCAAATAACAGGAGGACTGATGGTGGCTGTTTCCTGGACTAATTGATGTAGTAGATCAATTATGACCAGTTTCCTCTGATCTTGTAGGCATTTCCTATACGACAGCAAGGGCTGCCGTAGCTACAAGCATCACATACAAAGAAGATAATGCTCAAAGAGAAGGAAGAAAGAAGAAGGTTTCCTCTTGGACATCTTCAATTTTACCAGACATAAAAATGTTTCTGAGAACTTCTCAAAAGACTTCCCCTCTGGTCTCACTGACTAGAACTAGGTCATATACCTAGAATTCCATCACAGGCAATTAGAAATGGGGTTATGATGCTCAGATTATGAATCATCCCCCAGGGCAGTGATTCTCATTAGGAGAAGGGGGAGGGGTTGTTCCCCAGGAAACATTAGGCACTGCCTGGAGACATTGCTAGTTATCACAACTTGAAGGGGGTTGTTACTAGAATCTAGTAAGGAGAGGGCAACAATGTGATTATGCATCCTAAAATAAAAGATGGAACAAAGGAATAGCTCCCTCCCCCGCAAATACTATCTGGCCCAAAATATCAATAGTGCCAAGGTTGAGAAAGCCTGTCCTAGGACTTTGTTCACCCTCTCTGGATAGAATGTCTTTTGATAAATGAACAAAATCAAGATTCTGTTAGCAAAAACCCAAAGGGGAAAAGACTATAAGATCAGCGGTTCTCAAACCACAGAAAATATCGGAGCGGGGGAGAAAGGGAAACCATCAGAGGGCTTACGTAGAGGGCTAATTAAACAAAGATTGCTGGACCCCATTCTCAGGTGTTATGATTCAGTATCTCTGGGGTGGAGGCTCAAAAATTTGCATTTCTAACAAGTTTTAAGGAGATGCTTGTGCTGTTGGCTCACACAGTACATGTTTGGGATCCAATGTATTCAATCATGCCCCAGGGGTTTGTGGATAGATTGTGACATTGGACAACTAATGTAACCGCTGTTGGCTTCTACTTTCTCACTGGGAAAATAAGCAATATACTAGAGTTACACCGTTTTATATTTGGTGAACCTTGACCCCTCTGTGACCAAATTTCTCATCAAAATGACACCCCTATGGTATTAATACTGCCTAACAGAAAATCAAAAAAGTTGTTTGTTTAAGATATAGTAAAATTTGAACCATATTAAAGAACAAACAGATCAGTTGAGTTTCTTCTAAGCAGAAGACCAAATCAGCTAACCTCTATGGCAGGTGATGTAGTTTAAGTTGAATGGTCGGACAGCTGGTAAGGCACAGGATCTCAACACTTTTGTGAGAAATAGCGCTTGAAAAACAGTAAGATCCTGAACAGGCTATTTACAAAGCAAGAAATAAAAACTGCTAATGATAAAATGATAAAATGTTCAATCTAACTAACAAAGACATGCCAATTAGCATAACCTATGTATTGAAAAAGATAAAAGAAAACAAAGAAATCAATGAACGCTGGTGAAGGGGGGGGGGCGGCTAGAGCCACACTGGGCACTCTTGGGCAAATTTTGCTCTAGAAGGATGACAGAATCAAATAAGAAAGAGATATCAAATTATGGAAAAAATCAAACAGGTAACAAAGTGTAATTTTACTAGATCTATGTAAGAGTAATAACCAGCTTCAAAACAAGAGAACAACATTACAGCTATTTCATCATGATGCTGTTGATGATGATGACGATGATGATGATATACTTTTATTTATTAACACACTAAAAAGGAAGCGACATTAGAAAAATATTCAATTTAGTATAATAGGGAAGTGGGTAATATCTATACTTTATAAATGCTCATGTGGGTATGAAGGAAAAATAACAAAACAACTGATCAGAAAATAGTAAGAAGTGATGAGTCACATAAGATAAACTATAATGTGGAACTAAGCCAAGAAGGTAAATTGAAAAAATAAAAGTAGTGAGTGGTATTAGGGTGGCATCATGGTGGCTGATACACACATGTACACACACATACACACATATGTACATATGCACACATATACATACATATATACGTGCGCACATACACATATGCACACACATATATACACATATGTACATATGCCCACACATACATACATATGGACGCATGTACATACATGTGTACACACAGACACACATGTAAAGAGAAAAATAGTTCATTCATTCAGTAGGTAAGCCTGGCAAAAAGTCTGACTAACTTTGCCCTTGGATTTGGACAAAGGCTGGTGATTACTAAACCATCTATTCCTGGTGCTTTTTATGGATATCGTCATCGTCTAATTTAGGGCACGTAACAGCCCTTTAAGGAAATGAGTGTTATCTCCATTTTACAGATGAAGACACAAAAGTTCAGGGAGATGAAGTGACCAGACTAGTGCTGCCTGTTATCAAGGTCTCTTTCTACTACTCTTTCTGCTGTAATTCTGGTGTTGCCCTTGGATGGTGATGATAAACCTCATAGCATTAATGACTAACATTTATTGAGTAGCAAGTGCTGTGCTAAGCAAATTGCCTGTGTTATCCCATTTAATTCTCAAGATAATCCTGTTATCTATTCCCATTTATAGATGATAAAATTAAGAGGCTAAGTTCAAGGTCATAGAATTCTTAAAGCCAGGTCTGCATGATTCCAAAGCTTACACGTAAACATTTTTCTCATATTTTCTTCGTTAAAGTTTTTTTTTATTTGAAATTTTTTTTAATAAAAGGAAAACAAGGAGAGGGGAGTCCAAAGGGAGACACAAATTTAGGATGGTCACCTAATTAGTTTCAAAGAGGCATTGGTTACTTTATTAGGGATTAAGGAAGATGGGAAGGCCCTACCTGTCTTCATTTAGCTCCGAATTTCTACCCTCACCTCCCAACTCTAACTTCTGGTTTAAAATGGAATATTCATCATCAAATTTACTAATGATTTTAGTCCCTAAAGTTTGAAAGAGTGTGGAAAGCAGGAATTAAAATGGATTTAGAAACTGTATCTCTCCAACAGTACACTAAAGAGGTAAAAACATATTCGTTACGTAATTTTGTACTAATGGTGGAGGCAAGATACCAATGCCTGGTCAAAATATTTGCAGAAGATATATGATCTATTTGCATTTAAAACATTATTCTATTCATTCCAAGTTAGCGAAAACATTCAAAGATAACGCGTTTTTGTAGAGGCTTCAATGACTCATAGAGGCCTCAAACTATGGATCAGTCAACACGAAACAGCTTAATATTTGGTGGGAACAGATCAAGTTCTCTGACTTTATGTTCTATTCCTCCCCTCTTTCTATAGAATAAGGTTGTCTTCAATGAAAAAATTTAAAAAGGGCAAAAAGAAACAGAAAATGGAGTTTGGGAGTAGCACTTAATGAAGCTTTTCCAATAACCAATGAACAGAAAGATATCAGTGAAGTTATTTTTCCGTGATTATTTGTATCTATCTTTAACATTTTGCTTTTATTTTCTAGGAAGCAAGGCAAAGGTGTCTGAAAGAAAATGGAAGTTTTGAAATATTTGTGATACAGTTGTTCCATAGGAATATCTAGCTACTTTATTTTTATATAATGATAATGGTCTTTGTCCTTTAGCCTCAGCAACACAAGCCTGTTTCTTCAGTCTTTGTGATCACCACTCAGATGTCACCATTGGCCCAAAGGAAAGATAACTCAGTTTCTGTCATGGTGACTTTAAGTAAAAAGCATTTGCGGTGCGAGGCCTGCAACCCCACACCTATAAAATGATTGCACCTGTCACCCACGACATGCGGTCTTGAGACCATAAGATAAACCAAACCACCCAGTCATCTTTCTAAAAAGGGATGACCCATTTTAATAGCTAGTAATATGCATAAGCTTTTTAGCCTGAGGGCAGAAACTGATCATTAGAAGGATTTGGGGAGGCATTTCCTCCTATTTCAAACATGGCATCACAGAATTAGATGTGTATGTGAGGAGGCTCACTTCAAATAAGAACCACTGCCAAGGGCAAAATACAATATGTGATGTAATGATTCAGTCATTTAAAATAGGACCCAGGCTCTATTGTGTCACATTCACACCTGTGCTCTATTTTAAAAAGATTCTCAGAGTCTGCAAGCCTGGCTTAACAGCACCATCTGAGACAGGCAAAAGGCCAAGTGTCTAAGCAAGCATTCTATGAGAATCAAAATTGATGGCTGTCACAGAACTTTATAGGTTGATGGAATTGTTCCGTATTTTGATTGTGACGGTTGTTACCTTGGTGTAAACATTTGTCAAAATTCACTGACCCATACATTTAAAATGGGTGCTTTTCATTGTATGGAAATTATACCTCAATAAGGTTGATTTAAAAAAATGACAGCTGTCCGTGTTGACCGTGAACACATGCCCCTCTGGCAACAGCAATAGACACCATGAGGTTAGTTCTGGGTGCAAACCAATAAAGATTAAATATAGTATTTCAGACTGTGCAGGCAGGAGCAGAAGGGCTTCCTTGTGAGAAACTGGAGACGATAATTAAAGACCAGTATGCGACCCTCGAATTTGTTCTTTCCTTTATCACACTAATCATGGAGCGTGTCAGAATGCTCAGTGGATTTCTAAAGGTTTGTACCCTTGGATAGGCACATAAACTCATTAAAACTGGTAAGGCTCAAGGTCAGTGTGCACATTAACTATGAACAGTGTTATCTTATTCTTGTTGCAAGAAAATATACTGCAGCATCCTTCCCTGGGATTCTTGAAAACATATCTAAGAAATATAATTATGAAGACTAATTTCCTAAATATGTAATAGTGTCCATACCGAGAGGCAACACACAGTTCTATAACCAACCTTTGATTATGTGACCTTGGCAAAATCGTATCTTTCTGAATCTATGCCTATTTTTTTTTTTTTTGGCTTCTGTAAAATGAAAGTGCTAGACCAAAGCTCTATGCCATAGAACAGCATAAATCATACTTATCTCATGGATTACAAGCTCTATTTTTACTAACCAGAGATTCTCTCTTTTTGTTATCACCTAATACTTTTGATATGCTAGATGTGGAGAAAGGGGATGGTGCTGATGAGAGAATGAGGACGTTTTTTTTAGTTATCTCATTGAGATACTCTAAGTATACTAATTTCTTTTCAGCAGATTGGACTTGATATGAGGAATGTCCTAGAAGTTGACAGGCAAACATTAGAAAGAAAAAGAATATTATTGACAAGGGAAAAATAAAAAAGAAATGAAGCTATGTTTCATCCACTGATATTTAAGAAAAGATCTATAATAGATTAAAATATTTTACATTGGTAGTAGTTGAATTCATCTTTGTGGAAACAACCATATGCTTTAAAAATTATGACATTATAGAGTTTTGGGTTTATAAGGGAACATAAATGGGTCACCATTACCAGTTTCCCCACTCAGAGTCTGACGGTAGTCAGTATTTTAACATTAAAAACAACAACAACAACAACAACTACACCTGTCTCAGTTATTTTACTTGTAAAGGAAAAGGCACAAAAACAACTTTGCACAGCTGTCACTTTGCATGTTTAAGGCAAGCTGTGATTAATATTTTAGAGATAAATATTCAGAGATAGTAGCAGGGGCTTTCTCTTATCACATAAAGGCTAAATTTTATCGGAGGTTGCATTTATTCATCAACTTTAACTTGTTAGCAGCAGGCAACCTTTCTCCATTTCAAACCCGGGCACATTTTTCAACCCAAGAAGCACGAATAGTATAACAGCTTTTCCCAGGGAAATCTAAACCCCTCAGTTTGGAGAATAAAAAATAAAGCAAGGAAAACAAATGATAGAGGTATAGAGCATCAGAAAAATTATCTAAAACTTGGTCATACAGCGCAAAGGCGGTGGCCCATCACTCAAATGTCATTTGGCAACAATGGCCACTTAAGGATTATCTACGGTTCAGGGCTGAACTATTGTTGACTATTGAGTACAGGTCTCAAACTTAGTTAAGTCACTTCTTTACTTGTTAATTTAATTATTTTTTCTGACAGAGGTAATTTTTTTTTTCCTGAAATAAACAAATCCAAACTTAGGGCCTTTTGAACACTTACCATTTTTTTTTTTTGACCAAACTCAGCCATCTTAACCTAGTATTTATTTGTTATATGGTCCATGCATACTTAATTTTCCAAATGCTTCCTGGATTGGTCATAACAACTTTCTTTTGTCTGATTGACAAGTGAAATGAAATAAGAGATCCCACATGTTCACTTTATATTTGCCTGCCAGTCTTGATTTTGCTTTTTGCAAATTCTGTTTTAACAAGAGATCAAGATGCTAAATGAAAACTGTTAATTGCTGTTTTCTTTTTTTTTTTTAAAGAAAAGGTTAAAATAAAAGGGCTGGGCCATGTAACTAGAAGTGTTGTGAATCATGGATACTAGGGAGAAAAACCTACAAGGAAATATCTTAAAAGTGGTCCAAGCCCTGTAAACAGGACACAGCACTCTGTGCAGTTCCCTCTACCTGGAAAGAACCTTGTCAAATTATTCTGCCAAATTATTTCTTTTGCCAGGTTGTCAGTTTTCCCCAAGAACAGTTATTTCCTTCCAATCATTTGACTTATTCTTTTTTAAAGCAGCTCCTGCATTATAATTGCTCCGTTTAAATGTCATTACAGACTCGTCAGCTTCACGTCCACTTCACGTCCCAAATAAATGATCACCTCGGGGACCGTCCTGGGCTTTGCCACCCACCTGTGACCTGAAGAACATAGATTGTAGACTTTTCACTGTGGATCTGGTTCTTGCCTCTGTTTCCTTCCCTTACTTATGTTTTCGTATCTGACCTTGCCTTCACCCAACATGCTCTATGTGGTGTCACTGGGCTCTGTGCCCACAGCCACGGGCTAGCCACTCTATTCTCATGCCTCGTTGTGGCTTCTAAACCACAGGTTTGGCCAGAGACTCAGGCTGTTTAAAAGTCATCCCCAGGTGTTTGGCTTCTAGATGCTATTATTGTTCTCGCATCCTGGGTCCTTGTCTGTCTGCCACACTACTTTGTCCCCCAGCTGCCACTGGTATGAACAGCTGAGAGAACTCGA
Organism: Neofelis nebulosa; assembly: GCF_028018385.1. Lineage (NCBI taxonomy): Eukaryota > Metazoa > Chordata > Mammalia > Carnivora > Felidae > Neofelis > Neofelis nebulosa. Next base: position 20,390,053 of record NC_080786.1, on the reverse strand, counting down.
GTGATCACGGAGGACACACCCCAAGTTCCTGCATTCACTGTCTTCAGTCTTCAGCCTCTGCGCCCTTCAAAACCCAATGACAGGTGACCCTCCGTTCTGTATTAATTCTAGGGCTCTTCCCTGCCCCATTCCCCACTGCTTGAGAGCTAACAACATGTTCACACTCTTTAGAATGCAGCCATACGTATTGCTACCCGGGATCCATGTTGACACCAATTCCCAGGGCTGCGACCACGGCCCCCTTGTACCAGACCATTTGAAAATACATTTTCTACCTGCTCTTCAAGAAGGTCTATTAAAACTCATACCTTCTCCATAGGCAACCCAATGGTCTCTTAATCTTAGTTGTTTTCATTAGCTATATAATAAAGTTCAGCTTAGTGGATTTTGAATACACATTAAATATACTATTTAAATGTTAAATATGTAAATGTTTAAATTTAAATTTATATATCATATAAATATATATTTTAAAAAATAATTTACTTTTATTTTTATTTTTGCAAGAGAGAGAGAGAGAGAGAGAGAGAGAGAGAGGGGAAGAGAGACAAAGGGAAACAGAGAGAAAATCCTAAAAAGGCTCCATGCTCAGGGAAGAGCCTGACATGGGCTCGATCCCATGATACTACGATCATGACCTGAACAGAAATCGAGAGACACGTAACCGACTGAGCCACCCAAGCACTATATATATATATATGTACATATATATATATATGTGTATACACACACACATATATATGTGTATATATATATATAAAGTATATGTTAAAATATATAAGTACATTTATAAATATATAAAATATATAACAAATATATATATATATTTACATATTAGATATTTAAATATATAATATGTAAATATATATTTGCAGTAAGATAAAAAATAGCATAGTTGTATTCTGCCACTTAGAGACAAGTAATTTTAACATTATTGTGTATAGCTTGATGCTTTTACCTATATACTACATAAATATATACTTCTATTATGAAAGTGGCATTTTATTACCCCTTGAAATCTTTGTTTCTACAAGAAAATCCATTTTAATGTCAATATGTATACCTTTAAGTAGCTAAACTATATTTCATTGTATAGATGATCAGTGTTTATATGAATGATTCCTTATGGTTGGAATTTAGGTGGTTTCCATTTTTTTCCACTATTCTAAACAGCACTGCAGTAGACATTTTGGTCATGAACGTGCATTGGTCAGGCTAGGAAAATTCCTACCCATGGAATCAGTTCAGGGGAACACACACTCTGAGATTCTTTGATACACATGACCCCGCACAAAGTTGTTCCAATTATTCTTCCAGAAGCACGCCCTCATTCTCTCACCAACATGCAGTACTATCAATCTTTTATAATGTTTGACAATAAGATATAAGAAAAGACTATTATCCTCAGTAACAGAAAATGCTGCTGCAGGCTATACACATTACTGCGGCCTGGAGCTTAGGCTCTGGGATCGGAATGCCAATAGTACCTAAGCAGAGGATGAAGGAAGCCAACGGGGTGTGTCAATGAACTTGCCTGCTAGAAGCAACAGGCCCAGAGAGACCTTTTCTTTTCTTTTTTTTTTTTTTTAACAAAAGAAATTATTTTAATGCTCATTTATTTGTGAGAAGAGAGAGAGAAAGAGAAAGAGAGAGTGCAAGCAGGGGAGGGGCAGAGAGAGAGGGAGACACAGACTCTGAGGCAGGCTCCAGGCTCCGAGCAGTCAGCACAGAACCCAACACAGGGCTCGAACCCACAGACCGCGAGATCATGACCTGAACTGAAGTCAGACACTTAGCTAACTGAGCCACCCAGGCATCCCCAACCCCCAGAGTGACCTTTTCTGGTGGAAGGATAAGCAAACTATGGAAATAAAAACCACAAGGGGTCTATGAAAGGGTGAAACACTTAAGGAACAGAGACCATTTATACTGAAGATGAGGAGGAAAAAATATGTTTAAAACTGGTATTGGGGCACCTGGGTGGCTCAGTCAGTTGAGTGTCTGACTTCGACTCAGGTCATGATCTCCCGGTCCGTGAGTTCAAGCCCCGCGTCAGGCTCTGTGCTGACAGCTCAGAGCCTGGAGCCTGCTTCGGATTCTGTGTCTCCCTCTCTTTGCCCCTCCCCCCCTCATGCTCTCTCTTTCTCTCTCTCTCTCTGTCAAAAATAAATAAACGTTAAAAAAATTAAAAAAAATAAAACTGGTAGAAAGAGGGTGAAGGTTATTTGTTTACTTTCCTAATATATTTTACAAAAACTAGGACTCATGGACACGGGAAAAGAAGGATGAAACCTTCTTTTGAAGGTTTTGAAACCTTTTGAAAATTAGATGGGTGAATTAAGAAAAACCGTAAGGAAAAGAAAAATGTAACACCAGGTTGCAAAACTGCATTTGACACAGGAAAGAGTAGGAACGATACACACCCGACAAAGATACTTTTTCTGAGAATGGTGTTATGCTCTGTATCATTTGTTTATTTTACTGAACAATTCTAGGCACCTACTGTGCATATCAACATTGAGGATAAATGCCAAGGACCCCAGTTGGTAAAGAATTCACCAGCCAAGTGGGGAGACCAACTGAAAATATTGTACAGACTGAATTTGCAAACTGAGGCTTGGCACAGTGCTGTAGGAGTAGAATGAAGGAAGGGTTAACTACCCACAAAGTGAGGAAGGTCTTCACACAGGATATAATCTGTAAATCAGGGCTTGCAGAATTTAGCAGATTTGGCCAGACTACAGAGGGACAAGCGAATTCCAGGGAAAGGAAAGAACATGGGCAAAGTCCTGAAAACCGTGTTCATCTAGACTCAATCACCCTTAGCATACTGGTTATAAACAGTATGACGGATTGGTTTAGCTCCTTAAAAAACCTTTGCCTGAGAAACATGCAAATTATGAGCATGCACACCCTTGTGTCAATGTTATGACAATTGCAGCTGTTAAAAAAGGTTGTGTGACTACAGAATGGGAGAGTTATTAATAGCCATGGCCTAGCTCTATTTAGCATAGTAAAAAATCACAAGTTTTTTTTAGCTTACGAAAAGGTTACAGAAAACTCAAATTAGTAATTTAAAAAAATATGGTAAAACAAACCGGAATACAGTTTCCGATAGATATTTAAATTGCTCTTTCTCTAAAGGTCTCAGTGTCTAAACAAAGAGTTAATCGCTCATTGATAGCTCAAGTGTTGAAAACACAGATGTTCCATTTCTTTAAATAACTTCTCTTTCTACAGAATGGCCATGTCCTGTGAGATGTAAGTTTGTCGGAATATAATAAGTACTGCATATGGAAGCAATCACATTCTATTTTGGAACCACTTGACAAAACTCTGTCACTGCATAAAATACAACTACCCCTCCCCCTCATTTTTTTTTATTTATGCAGCATGTATTCAGTTTAACAACACAAAATAACTCTGATATTCTGAGAATTTGGCGACATTGCATTTTCCATTATGTCAGGTGGAAACGAAAAAGGACCAAACATTACTGATAGTAACATTAGAAAGGCTTGTCCTCTTGGCTTATGTGCAGATGGGAATCATTATTGGTAACAAAATCTTTGTAACAATCATTTTATCTCTAAATATAGCTAGCTAAACATTGAGCTCCACAGTCAAGTTTGGAAAGAGAGAAGGTTCATAGATGGGCATTACAAATTCTACTTCATCCTTAGAATCTCCAGGTCCAGGTCGAGAATCCCAATTCGAGGTCTGAATTAAATGCTCCAAAGTCATTATCCCATTTCCCATGGATAAGTGGGCAGGAATGGCCAAGGTGTGGTAGTTATTTTCGGGGAGAAAGAACACTGGACATGGTGTAGGAAGACAAATTCCAGACATCTAATTCTGAGAACGCTTTCCAAAAACTACTTACATTTAATGGGTTTCAGTTCTCTTGAATGAAAAATGGGACTACTAATGGGGATTATATCAGGCAAAAGAGAAGTGGGAATATATATGAGGCAACTCTTATAATGTCTTGCAAGCCTATCTCTATGAACAATGTATCATTATTATTATATAGGATAAGAATTTATAACAAATCGCTTGTGCGACTGTGACAATGAACAGGCAACGAAAGGGCTGGAGAAAAAGTATACACTGCTTTTCAGAAACCATTTAGCTAACTGCTGCATTTCAAAATGTATAGACTTAACTAGCTCTGGTTAAACATATTTAACACACACGGCCAAACATTCAAACACACACACACACACACACACACACACACACACACACACACACACACACACACATTACCACTTGTCTTTCTTTTTCCTAAACTATTACTGTAACTACTTCAGGCCACTGATAGGATTACTCTGCCATCCAATAGCTATGTGCTTTAGGGCTTCATTCAGCCATTTAGTTCATTGTTTTTGGAAATGATAACACTTGCCAGGCATTATATCTGTTCCACATGTTTAGTATGCAGGTTCCATATGTTCTGTGTAGTTTCCAGATCCCTGAAATAGGGAAGAGGCAGTTGCTTATTAAAAGCTGCTCTAGTGATAATCTTGAAATTTCTCAGCTCAACAAACAAACTTCTAAAATGTCAAAATGCAAGAGAGCTTTGGCACTTACTGTAAACTCTTTTAAATATTGGCTCTTTTGCTTGCTTCTAAAAATACAAATAGTAAAAAATGGAATTTACTGTTGTCAGGAAATTATTAAATTTTTCACCGAAAAATGATATAACTGCTCCACTGCAATGAGTTAAAAGTCTTTGAAAGTCTAACCAGACATCCAGAAACACAAGTAATCATTGCATCTCACGTATAATGATATTCACGTGTGAATGAACAGGTATGATTGATAGGTCACAATATGAATGTGGAAATGTGGGATATGATGTGGGCCAGGGAGGGAGATTAGACAAAGTTTTTATTGGAGGAAGCAAGAGAGAATGTAAAGAACACTACCTAAATTCTCTGAAAATAAAATGATGGCATTTGAGGAATGAAATAAATGACTCATATTTTCAAAATACAGAGTTGATAGGCTTTAAAATTAAATTTAGTTGTACACTTTTGTAATATTTGATGACGACGTATTCACATACATTCATATGAAGTATAAAAGAAACATAATGCTCTTTAACTCATATTTTAAAAACAACACGATATTTTCTAAAATTCCTAAGAATGAAATGTATATGTGTTTGCACATGTGCTGTGTGTTAGGGGAGGATGCTGATGAGAAAGGGGTATCTGTGTGTTTTCAAAATGATATAGTTTAACAATCTCTTATAAAGAATGTTGGAGCTTCTAAAACTCAAAATGAATTGGTGAAAGCTAATGACTTCTAAAACTGCAAATACTTGTGGTAGTTATAAAATGGAGAATTAATTGGTATTTTTAAATAAATGGATTTTATGATACCTCATTAACTCTCATTTTTATATTTAATTCATGTTGTAAGAAAGATTAGTAACGCTTATTGTTAAGATACTAAAAAAAGTGTATATATACATGTATATATATATACGTATATATATACGTATATGTATATATATATATACACACATATACATATATACATATATGAGCTTTGTAGACTGCTGGTTTCACGGGGACAATATGCCCACTGTGCTAAGGCCATGCTGGCAGGAGGCTGGAGACCTGAGTTCGTGTTCTACCTTTGCCATCCTTGAGATACGTGATCTGAGCAACTTACATAAGTTCTTAAGGTTCTGCATTTGTAAGATGGCCATCTCACTAACTTTCACTTCATAAAGTTATTTGACAATCACAAGATCTAAGATGAAACTCGAACTCATTCAACATGACACGTTGGAAACATTGAACATATTTTAACATTCTTATTGAAAATTAAGAGCCACATTGCAGACGTTGTACAATTTTTTTAACATTTTAACTGAGTTTGATTTTTTTCAGCTTTATTGAGATATAATTGACACATGACATTGTGTACGTTTAAGTAAGGTTTATAAAGTGATGATTTCATCAAACTTATACTGTGAAATGGTAACAACAAAAGGGTTAGTTAACATATCCATCACCTCACATAATTACTTCGTATGTGTGATAAGAACATTTAAGATCTATTTTCTTAGTATTGTACAACTTGTATTACCATTAAAGGCCATTAAATAATTTCTCTATTTAACTATTTACCAACAAGTTATTTTATTACAATTGGAGAGCTATGAAGGATTTACCATGTGTTTATAAGTAGGTATTTATCATACCTGGAAGTCATTCCAAGGTTTAGAGAGAATTATATTTATAAGATGGATTTTTTTTAAAAAAAACTTGTATCATGGTGACTTTAGTTAAGTTTCTCAGTGGTCATAAATGATAGTAAAATGGACATTTATCAATATGTCAAACTAAAAATAAACCGGAGAATGATTTAGGACATTGAAAATGAAATTCATGAGAACCGAAAGTAAAATAAGGTCCTATTTCTGTGTTAAACAATACTCAGACTAAACAAAGTTAACCCAGTTTCTTGCTCCAGGAAATATTTGCTCCTGGAATCTAAGACTGTAAACCAACTAAAAAGCTTATTTATCAAGACTAACAGTTTGCTTATTAAGACTTACTTCAAGATCATTTGCTTTTCACACCAATTCAAAACAATTATGTCAGTAACTCTGCTCGGTCTCAACCATGTTTCTACCTTTTCTACCAGTGTTAGTCCCTAACACTGGTGAAAGTCCTGCCTAATTTCCTATTCTGAGACATTATTAACTTTAAGTGATATACTCCCTTGCTGCTGTAGGTTTACTAAGCTTGGCTTTACTTCATAAACACATTTTTTTTTCTACTGGACATTTAAACTATTTACTGACAGTAATTTTTTTTATTTTTAAATTTCTATTTTTTTTTGAGAGAGAGATAGAGAGCAAACAGGGGAGGGGGGCAGAGAGAGAGAGAGAGAGAGAGAGAGAGAGAGAGAGAGAGACAGAATCCCAAGCAGGCTCTGCACTGTCAGCACAGAGACTGATGTGGTCTCGAACCCACGAACCGCAAGATCATGACCTGAGCCAAAATCAAGAGTCAGATGCTTAACTGACTGAGTCACCCAGGAGCCCGAAAAGCAATTTTTAAGACATCTCTTATATTATCCAGAGATATAAGATATGATTATCTTTGACCTTGATGGTAAAAGATAATGTTCTTCTCACCCGTGTACAGATAAAACTGAACATGTGTTCAGGAAACTGAAAAAACTGTCATGCTTTTATCTAGGACATGTGAGCCACTCAAAGCAATCCAGGGGAATGTTCTCTATTAAAATGCAAGTTAGATACATATATTTAATTGTGTATCAGTAGGAAATGGATATCATTAAAACTTTCACCATCCTTCTGGAACTTACGCAAGGAGAAAACCCAACCAATTATATTACATTCTACAATATAGAGATAATAAATTTGCTAAGCTTGGACCTCTACAGAAAAGCTGTTAATAAGATAGATCGGCATTCCTATTCTGTTATTTGCCATTTTACTCTTGAACACATCTCTGAAATAGCATTTGGCTCCCTACCAAGAATACAAAGAAAAATCTTAAACTATCTTGGCTTCCACATCTAAGAAATTGAAATAGTACTGACAATCTTACTGTGGTTTGAGAAGATTGGAAATAGAATTGCGATGATGATAAGGAAAGCGTAAATTGTTCACTTTCTGGATAGGGTTCTCACTTCTGTGAACCAGCGGATAATCACTCTGGACTAGGATTCTGGGAAAGGACTTGGAAAGAGTGATTGAACCAAATTGAATCTTCTGCCTGGGGAGGCAATGTTCCTCCAAATGTGAGTAATGTGCTACCTTCTCACCAGGAGAATGACTCCTGATGACACTGGGGGTCAGTGCATGGGGACAGGACTATTGGGGAGAGGAGAATGTGCATGCAGTGCTGCAACATGTTCCTGACTATAGCTGTTACACCTTAACCTACAGAATAAAAGTTTCATAATCTATCTTCCTCCAAAAAACTATTTCCTCAGGTTATGTATCAGCTTTGGCGCAAAATTATGATTAAGGGAAAAATTCGGCACATTCCAACTCCCAAACTTGATGTTCGAAGACCACCTACACAAATCCCTGAGTTTTGTACTGCTAAGTCATCGAAGAGTAGTTGAGGAATGCCTATTACATTCCAGGGATTATTACTCTCCTTAAAGAGATGGTTTTTAATATTCCTGTACAAAAGGTAGATTTCTACAAACAGGTGCTCATATCAATTTGTCTATTTTGTTTACCTTTGGGGAGTTTCTACATCAAAAACCTTGTCTCTATTAAACTACACTTTAGTAAATCAAAGGTCTTGTGCCCTTCCTTTTGTTCCTACAAAGGTTATTGTGTTTCTGTCAGTTTAGGATAAAAGTATCAAATCCCTGGCTTTTTAAAGAGAGATTAGAGCTCTGATTTGGTGAGGATCAGTAATTCTACCTCCCTTACCACCGACTCCACTCCAAAGGCCATTCTCCCAGGCTTTGATCACAATGCGAACTCATCATAAACCCATACCTCATAATGATCCATCTGTTTAGATTCCCTCATCAGGAGTTGTTAAAATTAGGCAAGGATTTGTTGGTTGGTTATTTTTATTCACAGCCACATTAATGCAAGCCCTAAAGTAATCAGCTCGTATTATGTGGCCTTTCATGCAGGGTGCACAGATTTGCAGCTTGTTTGGTTTATCTAGGCTCATGCTTGTGAGGCAGCTGTTAGGCATTTAGTTAATAAAATCCTCTTCCTCCCGGGAACTGGGAACTGTTTTTTGTCCATTCACAAGGAGACACATGTCGCCTACAGTTAACCCTGGAAGCATATTAAATCACCCTTCTTCTCTCCCTCCCTTCCTTCCTCCCTTCTTCTCTCCCTTCCTCCCTTCTTCTTCTTTGTTTTTGTCCTTCTAAACATTTTTTATTCAATTGAGGGAAATATGTTCAGATCAAAGCAATAAACACTGAATACTTGTGGTTGTCATCGTAGTTCCAAAAATGCCTATTTCCCATTAAAAGTATAAATTAATATATTTTCCTTTTTTTTTTAATGTTTATTTATTTTTGAGACAGAGACACAGCATGAACGGGGGAGGGTCAGAGAGAGAGGGAGACACAGAAGCAGAGGCAGGCTCCAGGCTCTGAGCTGTCAGCACAAAGCCGGACACGGGGCTCAGCGGGGCTTGAACTCACAGACCGGGAGATCATGACCTGAGCCAAAATCGGACGCTCAACCAACTGAGCCACCCAGGCGCCCCTATATTTTCTTTAATCCAGATGCAAATATAGTCAATTGTTTTCATAAAACTATATGGTATTCTTATAATGACAGTGGTTAAATATGTCACTTGCATGTAGATGAATTGATCGCTGGTAATGCATACAGCTATCATGAAGATAATCTTCCTTCATTGCTTAGAAGATAGATAATATATTATCAATATCCATCAGTTCTTTGTAAAAATTTATTTATTTAAATTCAAGTTAGTCAACGTATAGTGTAGTATTGGTTTCAGTAGAACCCAGTGATTCATCACTTGCATTTAACACTGAGGGCTCATCCCAACAAGGGCCCTCCTTAATGCTCATCCCCCATTTAGCCCTTCCCCCCACCCACTTTTTTCTTTTCTTTTTTTATTGAGCTCAGCAATTTTAGTGGATACTTTCTCTAAAGCTAGCCAACTAATTCAACCATGACAAAACTTGTCCACTGTGTTTTTCATTTTAATTTTCTTTAAGAGGGCAGGTTAACATTTCCTATTATATTTTTGAGATAAATCATATTGACCTCAAGTGTCAGTAAGTAAATGATCTTTGGATGTACTTAAACTATTCAGCCTCCAACCCATCTTCTGTTCAGTGCTTCTATTTGACTTTTTTTGGTGATAGTTGGGGGGTGGGAGTCTTATCTGTCTTTTTCAAATGTTGAAGAAATGAAAATATAGGAGATTAAACCTTTCTCATTTGATTGTGTCCCGTCAAAAGATCATATCAATGGAAACTCATTCAAATACCTCATTAAAATTCAGTCCCTAGATGAACAAACTTAATTGGCATGAAGTCAAGATACATAATTATTTAAATTATGAATATTTCTAGAAATAGAAGATAATGATGAAAGGCATTCATTTATGCTGCATCATTTCATTGTGTTGGAAGTTACAATAAAAATAAATACTGTGTATTGCTGCTAAAAAAGTAGAAAATAAAATCATAAATGTATAGCATCTCTAAAACAAAAAAGGTTTTATTTAAAAGATCTTGAATGCCCTTTGGTTCATTTGTATTGAAGAAGAGGTTCATTATCTGAAAGATGAAGTCTTACTCTTATGAGGAGTTCAGATCAAATCTAACAATATTGTGAAAAATTACCACGGTGTTTAGCACAGACAGCTTGGGATATTAAAAAACATATATATCTAATCGCAAAAAAAAAGCCTTCAATAAAAAGTAGTATATGTGCACAGACCACAAATATGGGGAGAAGTTAAGAGACTTGGTTAGTGTGGGTCACCACAACCTTATTCAGTAAAAAGCCAGAGTGTGAAAATAACCTTAAGAATTCGTAAAAACACAACAAGAAAGAGTTGCACGTTACTTAACACCCTGTATACTTCTCTGTCATTCCATTTACATGGCATATTTTTCCTATTACCCAGGGACCGTGTGTGCTATGCCTTGACAGTGCTGTGGTTATCTGGGAATAAGATAAATACTTTCAGAATCTCAGAAAGGGTTTATAGTTCATTAAAATTCAACACACTATGGAACTGCTGACACTGCCTTTCATTTCCCAAAAGGCACCTTGGGTGGAGGTTATTTTTCTTTTTTAAAGATCGGTATTATTATTGCAGGTATTTGCTAGTTCAAGACAATGCAAATAGAGTTGTAAGCACAAAACATCTAACAGCACTGTGTAACTTTGGAACTGCTATCATGCTTCTTTTTAATGTAGGTGTATCTCTTTCATTTCACCTCTTAATGTTCTTGTTTTAACTAGTATTTTTCTGTCATCAGGTAAAATGAGTAAGAGTTTCTCTAAATAATGTCTGTACTGATGATTTATATTAGTGGTTAGAGTAAAGCAATTGGTTTATTCAAGAAACCTGAAACTACTCTCCCACCCCCTACAATAAAAGGAAACATGACAACAAGAAAAACAAAAAGTGGCATATATCCCTATAAACAAACAACAAGTCGGTCAGTTGAATACAGCTTTAAGAAGGCCATAAATGGGAAGTCAAGGACTTGTTCAGAATGTCAAAAGAAAGCAAAGATACTGTTCACAACTGATACCTTCTATGGGACTCTGAGAAAACAGAGGGCTAGTTGGAAAATTTTTGTCCCTGGTGTATGAGTTTCAACATACATATTAAGAGGTTACTCAGAGGGGCGCCTGGGTGGCTTGGTCGGTTAAGCGTCCGACCTCAGCTCAGGTCATGAACTCACTGTCCGTGAGTTCGAGCCCCACATCGGGCTCTGTGCTGACAGCTCAGAGCCTGGGGCCTGTTTCAGATTTTGTGTCTCCCTCTCTCTCTGCCCCTCCCCTGTTCATGCTCTGTCTCTCTCTGTCTCAAAAATAAATAAACATTAAAAAAAAAAAAGAGGTTACTCAGAAATGAGGTTTCCATGCTGAGACTATCATGGCTATGGCTCTTAATTACATTGGCCAATGGCAACTTAAACATTGAACTGGTACCATTAAATTCTAGCTTAAACCCAAAAAAGATAACCAATAACAACCAGGTATATACTACATTTTGTTTTAATAGATTTTAAGGTTCTTATTTTAATACCAGAAATTATTCTTTCTTGGGACACCTAGATGGTTCAGTTGGTTAAGTGTTTGACTTCAGCTCAGGTCATGACCTTGCAGTTCATGAGTTAAGCCCCCCATAGGGCTCTCTGCTGTAAGTGCAAAGCCTGCTTCAGATCCTCTGTCCCCTTCTCTTTCCCCCACTTGTGCTCTCTCTCTTTCTGTCTCAAAAATGAATAAACATTTAAAAAAAGAAATTATTCTAATTGTCCATGAATATTGAAGGTATATGTTAGACCACATCAAAGGGTTAATATCTATCAAAAGGTGAAAACTCTAAAGGTTATGTTCTGCTACCTGAAGGTAACAGAACTTGACATTTACAACAAAATAATATAGAAAATCAGAATATTTGGAAAGTAATAAAGATTTCTTGGATAGATATTATCCATCTAAGTAACACATATTGTTGTGTACATATTTTTTGTATTCAAATCTTATTTTTTACTTTTTTGTTAAGTTTCTCAAGCAGATCTTTCACATTATTTATTTCATTTATGATGTGTTGATACTGTACTTGGCTCCTTCTGATGCATATTTTTTAAATTATGCATTTATATTTGAAATATGATCTTTACACAAAAAGTTATAGAATTTAGAGAATACATAAGCATAAAGAACAAAATGACAGAGGTTTCTCTATGCAAAGTAACTACTTTAACCGCTGATACTATGCTTGCATATAATCAGCCATATATCTTTGGCATAGACTCTTTCCAGCATAGCATTGATACTGCTTTGTAACTTTATTTTTAATGTGAATTAAAATTAGTCTTTTCAAATATAGTTTAACTTTCTCTACAAAAGCAGCTTCAATTCATTCATACTAATTACTGTCAAGGTCTAGCACAATTTATTTACCCAGTCTCTTATTGTTTGATATTTAGGTGCTGGAAGAAGCCATTATTATTGTTGTTACTATTCTGGTTCATCTATGAAAGAATGCAGCAAGCACAATTGGTGACTTTTTCAGGGGATTTTGTCATTCTAAAATTGTCTTCCTTGATATTTCAGACAATTGTGGGTAGTTTGCCTGAATGATACAAGTATTGTTATGGCTCAAACGAGAGAATGTATGTGACACATTCATAATTGTCCTTTTGACACTAATGCCAATAGTTATAGTGATCAGCATATCTGATATGAAATGTGAAATAATAACACAGAGGATTACACGCTCTATTGTTTAAAAACAACTATTCATTTCGTTTGACATGTTTCCTCTCTTCTTCTTCATTCCAATATCGTTTTATAATTTTTAAAGTTAAACTGCCAGCTTGAAATGACTTTTTGACAGGGAGATCTTGTGATATTAATCAATGTCTTTATCTTCAGGCTCAGCCTTTGTTATTTATTAGCTCCAAGGTTATTTCAAATGCTTGCCCCAGATCCTAAATCTAAGAGGAAATATTCAAATCCTTCCTCCTCCTATTAAATAAAGACAGCCTTAATTTAAAATCTCTTCACTTGCTATCAGATGGTTTCATAATGCATTAAATAGTATCAGGAACATGGTCTTCTCTAATAACATTTGTTTGAATAGTTGTCCCTCATATCTTGTCTTTGATAGTTTTATTATAAAATCGCCGAGGGATTTAGAGAATGTTGGAGAACAATGCCAGCCTTCAGTCTCCATTCTTTCATTATGCAATATTATTACGGTCAACCATTTATCAGGAACCAATTTTGGCACAAAGAGTTCAAAGACATATACATGTTGCCTGGCATCCAAGAGTCTGCATACACAGACAATTGTAACTATAATGCATCTTGAAAGGTGCAAACCTGGAAGTGACCTTCTAGCAGCTTCTCTTCTATTTCCTAGCCATGTAACGTGGGACAAATTGATTCACCTAAGTCAGTGGTCAAATATGTAAAATTGAAATTATCACTGTATATAACCTATGGATTTGATCAGAGTGTTAAACGGCCTACACATGTAAAGAGTTTAGCATAAATTCTGGCACACAGTAATCACTTAACAAGTATAAATTATATTCATTACTAACACTGCCACCATTTATGAGAGAATGAAATCTACAGCCTTGTGAAATACTGGACCTTATACTGGTCTTATACTGTCTTGATACACCAAAGGCTTTGCAGGGAAGGGAATAACTGTCCTATGACTTTAGGGACAGGTAGAAGCTGATCTGAAGGTAGAGAAGGAGAAAAAAAGCTTTAAAAGAGAGGGTACAGCTGAAATAAAAGCACACAAGGATAAAAGTTCATGACGTGATCATCTGTGAACAATTAAAAATAGGCACCGAGCTGCTACTTAACAAAAAGGGGATGGTTATATAAATTACTGTGAACCTATGGCAGGGGTTGGCAAGTTTCTCTGTACGTAGTGATATAATAAATATTTTAGTCCTTGAGAGTCAGTTTCTGCCAGAACTTTTCAACTCTGCCATGGTAGTGGGAAAGGAGCCATAGACTATACATAAACAAATGAATGTGGCTATGTTCTAATAAAACTTTATTGACAGGAAATCAAATTTAAATTTCAAATAATTTTCAGGTAATAAAATATTATATTACTGTTATTTTGATATTTTCAACTATTTAAAAGTACAAAACCCAGTTTTTTTTGGTGCTTGTGGGCTGTGCAAAACAAAAACAGAACATCAGATTTGGGCTGCAGACCATAGTTTCTCAATCTCTATTCTGTATAATATTATATAGCAATTAAAAATATTGTATTTATTTGGAAGAATAAGTAATAGTACACCAAAGTGTCCCTGCTTAATAATTGTAAATATAGATAAACGTGTGAGAGAAAGTGCACCAAAAAGTCAACAATAGCATATTACCAATTTTATAGATTATATGACATTACAGTGATTTTACTTTTTGTTCTTCCCAAATTTTTTAGGCTGAGAATGAGTTGGAAAATTAGAAAATACAGCTTTTATGCATTAATATGTACTCAAAGCCGTTAATTAATAAGTGGTCCAAGGTGATTTTAGTCTATGTTCATTCAAAATAAAATTCAAATATTCAAAATCAAAATACAATCTATAACCCGCACAATTTTACTTCTCTTACAATTGCCTTTACAATTTTAATTGGCATAATGTAAAAAGCTGGCTGGTTAAAGGTGAATTTGGAAGCTTATAATTTGTGAAATCTGTGTTAATTTTTAGGATTTCCTTTCCTTTCTAGTTTCACTTTGTGTATATCCACAGTTATTTTGAGAAAGAAAGATGTTATTGCCATTTGCTCATGAGAGATGGTAGGCACACTGATAAGTGTGAGAACAGAGAAGATACGAGGGAGCAGAAACAGGCTTGAAGGTAAGCAGAAAATCTGAAAGGAAGTCATTTTGGTTATCCTACTGTAAAATTCCCAAGACAGAAAAAGAACTTCCTTGGAAAAAGAATCATTAAAGATTAAATATGATACTTACTGAGAAACATAACCAACTTCAGTCACATTCATTCACAAATATTTATTAAATTTCAACTATGAGCTAGACATTAATTTAATCACTGAAGATAATATTGAGATGACGTCATCAGATTTAATGGGGAAACACCCCCTTTAAATAAAAACTGAGACCAGTATTCCCACTACCACAACTTGTACATGAACACCCCAGCTGGTGCAATAACAACAATGACAATAATAACTTCAAAAGCCTAAAGGTTTGCAAAAGAAAAAATGCAAGTATCATGGCCTGCTAGTGCACTCTAGAAAACTGTACGAATCTGTAAATTATTAAAAATAATAGAAATATTGTAGCTAGATTCATGACCAATCTAAAAATAAATTCTATTACTATATAACAACAGTAAGGACTGGAAAATAAAATTAGAAAAGAAAGATAGCATCACAATGGCCACTTAAGTTATCAAGTACCTATAAATAAAGCTGTAGCAAAAGCAGCCCAGGATTTTTTCACAGAAAACAGTATTGAAAGGCATCAACTAAGACCTAAAAAAAACGAAGGACAACCTATGTCCTCACTAATAATTTCCTGAAAATTAAAATATACACTTAATGCAATTTTGATCTAAATCTCAAAATGTATTTTATGGCATTTGAGAAGATGATGGCAAAATTGTGTAAAAAAGGACAATGAGTAACACGACAATACTGAAGATAAACAAATTGAAAAAAACTTGCCCTATCAGATAACAAGTGCTATTTATAAAGTTACAGGAATTTAGAGAATGTGTATTGATTGGTATTAATATAAAATAGATTAATAGCTGTGGAACAGAATGGAGAGCCCAGAAATACACTTATGTTGATGAGGGCTAAAACAACAACGACAACAACAACAACAACAACAACAAAACTAATAATTCATCTAGGAAAACATTTTTAGTCTCCTATATAGCACAATACACAAATATAAAATCTATGTTCCTATATATATTTTCCATGATAAAAAAGTAAATGAAATTAGGCTCTGACAGATAGTCCTTAAACTGCATTTTGGCCCATCAGAAAGGAGTGCACTGTTATCTAAGTCAGTCTGATTGCATTGTTTACTATTCTAAAATTATGGGTACTCTGTGATTCCAGATGCCTTAAATGTTTGATGGCATGGTATTCTATTAGTAAAGAGCACTTGAAGCTCTCAACTCCAGGCACCTGGGTGGCTCAGTTGGTTAAGCAAGTCCTGACTCTTGATTTCAGCTCAGGTCATGCATGGTCTCACGGTTCATGAGTTTGAGCCCTGCATCAGGTTCTGTGCTGACCCTGTGGACCCTGGGTGGATTTCTCTGTCTCTGTCTCTCTCTCTAAAAATAAATAAATAAACATTAAAAAAATATACAAAAACACAGAAGTGGGATTCAATGAAGATGCTATAATGAACCCTCCTTTCTTAATCCAAATGTCATGGGATCAGCTCAAAATCTGCAACTCCAGTGGTTCCTACTTCCAGTGAAATACTAGTTCCCTAAAAAACAAGGAAAACCTACCTTCCCCTTACCTCATATAGCTATGATTGATCTTACAACTATTGTTGAGCAAAATTATTATTCTCTTGGAGACTATGAGACCCTCTGCAGAGCCAGATCTGGACCAGAATATTATCTGATTCTAGTGGCACTGAGCTTATCACATGGCCAATAAAGCAACCCTAAGAATCTGCTTGCTTTCCTAGAATGAATATTCTGTATCTTGCCACCACTGTGGGCTACAGGAAGGTAGGCATTTGCCAATGCTTACTGAACTGTACATTTTAGACCCATTTAATTGATCACATGTAAATTACATCTCAAACAAATTTACAAAGTTCTCAAGATTAAAATAAAGTGGTATGTTAGAGGGCGGGCAGCTTGGTTAAAGAAGTTTGGGAAATATTTCTTTCCATTCCCATCTTCCCTCTTGGAGAATGCACAATGCACATAAATATTACAGTCTAATAAATGCTGCAGGAATACTTGAGATTAGCTGTGTTGATGCAAACTCTCTGATGCTGGCACAAGGAGAGACAAGGGACAAAACTAAGACCAGAAATTAATTCTTGTATTTGGAGTCAAATGATTTTTGATGGTGATGCCAAGGCAATTCAGGCTGGCAAAGGAAAACCTTTTCAACAAATTTGCTAGGAAAATCAGGTACCCATGTTCAAAACATAAATTCCAACCCATGCTTCACACCATTACACACACACCAAAAAAATTCACATTTTATCCGAGGCCTAATTATAAGAGGTACACTATAAAATTCCTGGGAAAAACGTAAGAGAAAATCTTTAGAGCTTTTGATTAGGAAAATATTTCTCAGCTAAGACACCAGGAGCAGAGCATTAAAAATTATAATTTTAATTTTGTCAAAAGTTTCAAAATTTGTGCTTTAGAAGACAACATTAAGACAAAGAAAAGCCAAGCCACAGAAGGGGAGAAACCATACACAAATCATTATTGTTGAAGAACTTGTATCCAGAATATATAAGGAACTTTTACAACTCAATTATAAAAGACAGCACAGTTTTTTTTTAAATGGGCAAAGAATCTGAATATCAAGAGATATACAAACTGCTAATTAATAAGGACATGAAGAATTCTCAACAACATTAGGAATTAGGGAAATGCAAATTAAAACTACAATGAGATAGGATTTTTCACTCAATATAACAGCTATAATCAAAATGATAGACAGTAACAAGTGTTGGGGAGATTGTAGAGACACTAGAACCCTCGTGAGCAGCTAGTGGGAATGTAAAATGATATAGTCACTTTAGAAGATAATTTGGCAGCTCAAAAAGTTAAAGATAAACTTATCACATGACCCAGAAGTTCCATTCCTAGGTACCTAGCTAATAGAAATGAAAAACATATGTCCACACAAAGATGTGTATGCAAATATACATTATGGTATTATTTATAATAGCTATAAGTTGAAACAACTCAACATCTCCATCAACTGGTGAAGGGATAAATAAAATATTTTTAAATTTTATCCGTACAGCAGAACACGGTTCAGCAATAAATAGGATCATGATACAACATGGACAAACACCCAAAACTGAAATTGCATGCTATTGTAAGATACCAGCTGCACAGGCACACACATTATATGACTGCATTGCTGTGAAAATCTATACAGACAGAACACAGATTAGGGGTTACCCTGGGCTGAGAGTTAGAACGGGGTCTGACAGCAACAGACATGGGAAGTACTTTTAGGATGATGGAAATGTTCAAACTATATTGTGGGGACATTTGCACAATTCTATAAATATGCCTAACATGACTGGATTGTATACTTAAATGGGTGAATTTTATGGTATGTAAATTATACTTCAACAAAGCTGCTAAAACATGTTGAGTTGATCAAGGCAAATAAAAATTTAAAAGGGCATTTGCGATAGAGGAATAGTTTGAACACCATCCTTCCAGTAAATACCATATTTAGCTGCCTTTGTTAATCTTTCTAAATCTTTGCCTATGGAAAAAAATGTGAAAACGAAATTAGTGAAAGCAAGTTTTTGGTACATGATGCAGCACTCTATGGCTTGAAACCGGGATAGATTTTTTACATTTAAGTGACGGGCAGCATCTCCTTTAGGCTATCTGCGATAGGTATTATATCTCTCTACCCAGCTCTTGATTAAATATTGAATAGCAGTGAGTTTGACGTTATAATCCTTGACAAGTATCTAGAGAGCAGTTATTCTGTGTGGCTGATTAGGTGGGGAGCCATAAGCTTTAACAGTCAATTGAGCTGGAGTCAGGATTACACTCTTCTTGAGAAAGTTAAGTAGCTTGAAAATACACATACTGGAACAGAAACCTCTCTACCTTATTTCTTGACTTTTTGGCTTCTCAAACAGGTGAACAACTTAAAAAGTCAGCCACAGCAAAGTCATATCTGCACCAGAAAATGCCACAAAGGAGCCTATAAAATAATTTTACAATCATGCCTGTTCCTTTTCATTGCCATGGTGAAGATTTTATTTTTAAATAACTATGACAGCAATAATTACTTATGGACTGTTACCTGGATCTATCTTGAAGTATTTCCTGAAACTGTCTGTAGAGATAGAAGGTCACGTGACTTTCCCCAAACCAGGCTGGGCAGGCTTTCCTTAAGGAGCTGTTAACATTCTAAACCCAGGAGAAAAGGAAACTTGCCAACTTTGGCAACTGTGAACCGATTCCTGTGTACCATTTCCCCATGTGCTACTGACACTCTATACATTGCAATATTGATATCTGCCTTGACTTGGGGACTAATATATTTAAAGACCAATAAAATATGATTACATCAATCCCTCATTTCCAAAAAATATGTTGATTTCCCTCCTACCCTCCACACATTAATATCCTCTAGATCTGTTACCTAAAGTAAAGCATCAGTAAGGTTCATCACAGCTTCTTTTGTTTCTCTATCATCAAAAGGAATTTATGTGACATTCTCTAGATTTTTCTACTTAACATACGTGCTTTGATTCATAGTGCATTTGAAATCATATAACTGTGAGCTGATTTATAACCTTATAATGAGGCTAGTGATAGAGACTTAAAAAAGATATTGTTAATATACAGAATTTGTACTCATTTGCAAAAAATTCAAGGCTTCACGGGTATAATTTTCTTTGTATCTTAGGATCAAAACCGCTATATCTGGTTGACATCTACTTGGCCTAATCTACTGGTTTTTAGCACTGAGACAGTGCTATTTGGGATAAGGAGGAGAAGCTTTATTAATTTTTGTATACCACGGAAAATACTGATGAATGGGTCCTATATTAATATGACTCTACCAGTGAATCTTCATATACTTGAAAAAGTCAAAATATCTCCAAATCAATTTAAAGGCTCCTACAAACAACAAAATCTGAACAGCTTTCATATCTTCTGGTCTCTTACATATAGCATTAAAACCCTTGGCTTCCATTTTCCCAAGTCTAAATGAATTAAATTTTACGGGTGGCTCAGTCAGTTAAGTGTCTGACTTCAGTTCAGGTCACGATCTCACGGTTTGTAAGTCAGACCCCTGTGTCGGGCTCTGTGCTGACAGCTCGGAACCTGGAGCCTGCTTTGGATTCTGTGTCTCCCTCTCTCTCTGCCCCTCCTCTGGCCATGCTCGGTCCCTGTCTCTCAAAAAATGAATACACGTTAAAAAAATTAAAAAATAAATAAATGAAGTAAATTTTAATTCCACTTAGATCATAAGATTGCCAAGACTTTTGAATAAGATAATATATATCAGGCATTTAGCAAAGTTGACTAGTGCACAGTTGGCTTTCAGTTAATTAGTTGTTATTATTTCCACAGTAATTCAATGCTAATAAAACTAATTTGGGCAGAAAATGAAAATTTTGAAAGTTGGGTTTCAGTACGAAAGGTACCTAAGTATGTTTTTCCAGACAAGCAAAAAGAACCGACATTCAATATATCCTATTATATTAGCTCTCCCCTTAGCTCTAAGATGCAAGCATTAACTGGTTTGTTGAATCTTATTTTGGAAATCATCTGAAAACAACTATTGTTGATTATATTTCTCCATTTGGATGGGAATATATTCAGAGGAAAGTCTATAAAACCTGGAATACCAGGGGCTATTTTCTATTGAAATACTCTCTATGCACTTGTCCATATAAAAAGTGAAATCGCTGTCAACAGATTGAGTTCCAAGGAAATTTATGTTGCCACTTTTTAAGTTACTAGCATTCATCATCAATTATTTATTCTGAGATTTGTAATAACCTATATTTTAAAACATCCAGCAGCATGCAAAGATCTTGGCTTTTTACCGGAAGACCCTTTCTTAGAGTTAAATATAGAAAAAGTAGATGTAGCTTTGACCTCCAAGACAAACTGTTTATTGACTACATCATCAAGATATTAAAATATATTAATGACAAAAATTGGTGACAGACTGACAACACAGCATGAGGGAATCCCAGTGATGTAATAAAAGAGCTCAGATTTGGGGATCCAACTGCTACAGTTAAGGGATAATTAAACAATTTTAGCCTCAAGGAAGGCTGCTTTGGCTGGCAGCTTCACTGTACTAACAGATGAACTTGTTTTGCAAGCAAATGAGTAAACAAATCTGTTAAATACAGTTGATTTGGTGTTTTACACATTGATCCTCCACTTTCTTATATACCAAATAATTCTGACCTCTATCTGAACAAAATAGATTGATGTCACATATATTAGCTATGGTTACTTTTTAAATATTTTTATTTAAATGACATGAATGACAGTAGAGCAAAAATTGTTTTACCTCTCTGTGCTGTGTTGAGCACACTGTTTTCTCTTAGTTGTATTGTTACTATTAAGGATGCTCCTTAAAACACTACAGTTAAGGGGCGCCTGAGTGGCACAGTCGGTTAAGCGTCCGACTTCAGCCAGGTCACGATCTCGCGGTCCGTGAGTTCGAGCCCCGCGTCGGGCTCTGGGCTGATGGCTCGGAGCCTGGAGCCTGCTTCCGATTCTGTGTCTCCCTCTCTCTCTGCCCCTCCCCCGTTCATGCTCTGTCTTTCTCTGTCCCAAAAATAAAATAAAAAACGTTGAAAAAAAATTTTAAAAAAACACTACAGTTAATTTATCTGAGTTATCTACTAAGTCCCCTTTATACGTGATGTATCTAGTTAAAACTGCCATTATCTAGTAATAAATTGTACAGGAGAAGACAGTGAAGGAGTATGTGTCCACTGAGCATGAAAAGAACACATTGTTGGTATTAGTAATTAACAATTTTTAGTCCTAAGCATGCCTTAAAAGTCTTCATAAGAACATGTCAATAAAACAGTGATCACTTATTATATATAACACTTACATAGCACTTACTAAGCAACATACATTGTTCTAAGGGCTTTATTAACCCGTTTACTCCCCAAAATAACCAAAGGATTAGGTGTTATCCCTGTACGATGAGGAAAGCAGGACATGGACATAAAGTGAATTAATTCCCTGAGGTAGAGACAAATTTTATAAATAAATGGAATGAGGATATGAAAAAGGGGAACAAGGCAAAAAAAAAAAAAAAAAGGTCTAAGGTAATTCCAGAGCTTCAAGCATGGGAAATGAGAAGAATATTGTTGCATTCACATCACCAGATGAAAAAAAAGATCATTGCTGAGAGAAGAGAGACAATGAAGTTGGCAAAGAGTTAGAAGAGAGAAGATGAAAGTGACTTTTGAACAACTTACCAAAAGGTTTATGTACTATTTAAATTTGACGTATAATTAACGTAGAGTGTTATATTAATTTCAGGTTTACAATACAATGATTTAAGATTCAACGATTCTATACATTACACAGTGCTTATCACACTAAGTGTATTCTTAATCCCCTTCATGTATTTCAGCCACCCCCTTTTCCACTTATCGTCTGGTTATCATTACTTTGGTCTCTGTGTTTGAGAGTCTGGTTGTTTTTTTGTTTGTTTTTGCTTTTGTTTTGTTTTGTTTTGGCCCTTCATTTCCTTTTTCCTTTATTCGTTTCTTAAATTCCACATATAAATGAAATCGTATGGTATTTGTATTTCTCTGACTCATACACACACACACACACACACACACACACACACACACACACCACTTTTTTTTTTTCACCACTTCTTTATCCATTCATCTACTGGTAGACCCCTGGGTTGCTTCCATATCTTGGCTATTATGAACAATGCTGCAATAAACACAGGTGTATATATATCTTTTTGATTAGTGTTTTGCAGTTGGGTAAGTACCCAGTAGTGGAATTACTGAATAACATAGTAATTCTATTTTTGAAGTTTTGAGGTACCTGTTTTACATAGTAGCTGCACCAGTTTGCATTCCCACCAACAGTGCATTAGGGTTCCTTTTTCTCTACATCCTTGCCAACACTTGTTATTTCTTGTCTGTGTGATTCTAACCATTCTGACAGGTGAAAGGTGATATCTCATTGTGGTTCTGATCTGCATTTTCCTCTTGATAAGTGATGCTGAGCATATTTTCATATGCCTCCTGGCCATCTGTATGTCTTCTTTGAAAAAATGTCCATTCAGGTCCTCTATCCATTACTTAATTGGATTATTTGTTTTTCATGTTGAATTGTGTAAGTTCTTTATATGTATTGATATTAACCTGTCTTTGGGTATGTCATTTGTAAATATCTTCTACTATTCAGCAGGCTGCCTTGTTGTTTTGTTGATAGCTCCTTTCACTGTGAACAAACTTTCAACTTTGATGTAATCTCAATAGTTTATTTATTTTTTAATATTAAATATAATTTATTGTCAAATTGGTTTCCATACAACACTCAATGCTCATCCCAACAGGTGCCCTCCTCAATGCCCATCACCCACTTTCTCCTCCCCCCCACCCCCATCAACCCTCAGTTTGTTCTCAGTATTTAAGAGTCTCTTATGGTTTGCCTCCCTCCCTCTCTGTAACTTTTTTTTCCCCTTCCCCTCCCCCATGGTCTTCTGTTAAGTTTCTCAAGTTTCACATATGAGTGAAAACGTGATATGTCTTTCTTTACCTTATTTCATTTAGCATAATACCTTTCAGTTCCAACCACGTTGCTGCAAATGGCCAGATTTCATTCTTTCTCATTGCCATGTAGTATTCCATTATATATATAAACCACATTTATATATAAACCACATTATCATTCATCAGTTGATGGATATTTACGCTCTTTCCATAATTTGGCTATTGTTGAAAGCACTGCTATAAACATTGGGGTACAAGTGTCCCTATGCATCAGCACTCCTGTATCCCTTGGGTAAATTCCTAGCAGTGCTATTGCTGGGTCATAGGGTAGATCTATTTTTAATTTTTTGAGGAACCTCCACACCGTTTTCCAGAGCAGCTGCACCAGTTTGCATTCCCACCAACAGAGCAAGAGGGTTCCCGTTTCTCCACATCCTCACCAGCATCTATAGTCTCCTGATTTGTTCATTTTAGCCACTCTGACCAGTGTGAGGTGATCAGTGTGGTTTTGATTTGTATTTCCCTGATCAGGAGTGATGTTGAACATCTTTTCATGTGTCTGTTGGCCATCTGGATGTCTTCTCAATAGTTTATTTTTACACATCTTACCCTTGCCTGTGGAAACATATCTTAAAAAAAAGTTTCTTGCCAATGTCAAAGAAATTAGTCTTGTTGTTTTCTTCTAGGAGTTTTGTGGTTTTAGGGCTCACATTTAGGTCTTTAATCCATTTTGAATTTATGTTTATGTATGATATAAGAAAGTGTTCCAGTCTCATTCTTTTCAATGTAGCTGTCCAGTTTTCTCAGCACCATTTACTGAAGAGACTGTCTTTTCACAATTGTATATTCGAGCTTCCTTTGCCATAGATTAATTAGCTCTATAAGTGTGGGCTTATTTTCTGGGCTATCTTATTCCATTGATCTATGTCTCTATTTTTTATTTTTGTTTTGCTCCAGTACCATACTGTTTTGATTACTGTACCTCCATAGCATATCTTGAAATCTAGGATTATCATACCTCCAGCTTCGTTTTTCTTCCTGAAGATTGTTTTGGCTCTTCAAGGTCTTTTGTGGTTCCATACAAATCTTAGGATTCTTTGTTTTAGTTCTGTGAAAAATGCTGTTGGTATTTTGATAGAGATTGCAAAAAAAGGCTTATTTTGATCATCATTGAGTGTAATAAGGATAAAAGTGCTCATGCTTTGGAAAAGTAGAAGTTGGTTGGTATGTACAATTTTTTGCTTTGCTTATGTCAGCATTGGTCTGTTTAGAAAAACTTTTTTTTTTTTTTTTTTAATTTTTTTCAACGTTTTTTATTTATTTTTGGGACAGAGAGAGACAGAGCATGAACGGGGAAGGGGCAGAGAGAGAGGGAGACACACAGAATTGGAAACAGGCTCCAGGCTCCGAGCCATCAGCCCAGAGCCTGACGCGGGGCTCGAACTCACAGACCGCGAGATCGTGACCTGGCTGAAGTCGGACGCTTAACCGACTGCGCCACCCAGGCGCCCCTTAGAAAAACTTTTTACCAGTATTATAATTCCTGCACTATAACTAGACCAACTCTGTGAGGCAATCAATCTAAATTGGTACATCCTGATATTTTCTTATGGTGTCTATGTTTTCCTTTTCAGCATTTAACACAGTTTGTAATAATATTCATTTACGTGTTTACTGGTTAAGTGTGTGTTTCCTCCACTAGACAATTCTTCCTGAAGCTGTGCACTCCATCTCTTTTTATAGCAAGGTATATCCATTTATTAGCAGAGTTTATGGCACAAGATGAATAAATGCAACAGGTTCCTTCTCCTCACTAAAACTGGAAATCTTTTTAATCTTAAGGATTAAAAACCTGAGGTAATATCTGGCAGTTGCTATGCATTTTATTCTGTTATGGGCTTTTATTAGCAATCAAAGATAAGGGATAGTAGCAACTATGTAAGCAGTGAATTTGCCAAATTTAAACATTCCTCTTCCAAGTGGTTAAAGTCTATTAACATTTCAAACTTTTCAGGTTCTTGGATGTAAAATATTGAAGAATACAACAGATTATAACATAATATTGTAATAAGCAGAGGAAAAATACTAGTCTAGATCAGGGATATGTATGTTAAAACTAACACAAGTTAGCCTCACAGCTGGAGCGCTCCCAGAAAGAAAAAGTACTTCTTGAAATGGAAGAAAAAATGTGTGCTCATAAAAGTTCAAATACTTCAATCAAAGTAGAGTGCAGCATACACTAATTTTTTTCACAGATGAAAGACCCAAATAAAGTAAGCTTTAAAAAACTCCAAGTACAATAAAGGTCTGTGATCCAGAACATCTTCAATCACAGCCTCTTATTCTGCTCTGTCATCTAATTTCACCATTCTCCACTCCAGTGCCTTTGACCTTCGGAGAACAATAATGCCAATGGCTTTTACAGTTATTTGCCCCATTGTGCCACTGTAATTGAGTTCACCTAAGGACCTATTCGACATTGTATTAATAATTGTTTATGCTAGAGGTATTTTAGTCACTCTAACAAGGGTTTGTAAAATCTAATCAAGACACTTAAAAGATGTTTTGTGTTATTGATGATGAAGCAACCTCAACCATGTTGAATTTTTCACTATTGCTTGAATTATAAACATTATTTATCTTTACATCGATGTTTAGAAATAAAAACACAAAGGACATCATACTTTATTATGCTCGTCTGTCTTGAAATTAAAGGAAAAAGTCCAGATGGAAGTACTCCTACAGATATTAATGAGAAAACAGTTACTGTTTTCCTTCTGATGGTGAATGAAATATGTATCAGTAATTTTAATTGTTTTATACAGTCTCCAAGGTTTTATCATCCCCCAATTCTCTGAATACATATTCAGTGTAAACTATGTATGCAGCATAGTCTCTATAAAATAAATATATGTGTCTGTCATTAAGATCTCAAGCCAAAAGACCAAAAGCAGAAAATAATATTCTTCTAAAAAATGTCTCCCCTTTGCAACAAATGTCCAAACTCTTCCATATGCCACACATGCAATTTCCAGAAGTATTAACACAGTGCCAAATCTCTATGTAAAAAAGCAAGTTCAAGTTTTTTTTTTTTTTATTTGCTTCAAATAATACTCAACACAAAAAATCAGTGCATAGAGTATCATGGACTCTAGACTCTAGAATGACACTAGGCTAAATGTTTCTCATCAATTATCACTTGCCCCCTTTCTATACATGAATCACCCTTTGTCAGGCAACCATTCATCATATACTGCCCCAGATGAAACACATGAGATGTTTCTATCCACTCTCTACTACTGCACAGTAAACTATTCTTTACGTTTTATCTCTAGGGTTTGTCCATGTCCTCTCCAACTGTATGAGACACCGCCATGTCAGTCACACGTATTGCTCATCACCCACTACACACTAAAGTCATCTATTCTCCTCCATGTTTTAAGTGCCCTTTGCCCTAAAACTCATTTCCATCCCAACACCCTGATGTGAAATGGCCATCATTTTTACCTTTACTTGGTACAGAGTTCACCATCCCTCAAAGCCAAGAGCAAGTTCACTTCTACTACTGTTTATCCAAGTTCAGTCCATACCAATTATGCTTACTCTAATTTTAGTCATTACTTTGAAATTTAGCACATAACTGTTTTTTAATTGTTTCAAGCCAACTGGATCATTACCTAACTGAACTGTGAGATCTTCCAGGTCATGGCCCATTTTTTGTGCTTCCTGGTACCTGCAATTTGGTTACTAGCAGTGCTGGATGTCATATTGAAAGGACAGGTTTATCACTGAACTGCTTTTTCATGCTGGCAGCTGAACAGAAAGTAGAAAGCCACCCAGTAAAGACAGGGACATGTTAACAGTAACTTTGTACTGTCATTGCCAGGGTAAGAAGAGTAGTGAAATCCCTATGTTTGCCTACTGAAATATCTACGAAATTACAGTGAAACAACCACAATTACAACGACGACTAGCATTTGCTAGGCTCCTACTTCGTGCTAGGCTCTAAACCAGGGGTTTAATAGATACACCATTTCATTTAGTCAGAATAACAACTATTAAGCAGGCATTCTTTTTTTTTTTTTTTTTTAACGGTTATTTATTTTTGAGACAGAGAGAGACAAAGCATGAACGGGGGAGGGTCAGGGAGAGGGAGACACAGAATCTGAAACAGACTCCAGGCTCTGAGCTGTCAGCACAGAGCCCGAAGCGGGGCACGAACCCACAGACCGCGAGATCATGACCTGAGCCGAAGTCGGCAGCTTAACCGACTGAGCCACCCAGGCGCCCCTGAGGTATTCTTTTTTTTCAATATGAAGTTTATTGTCAAATCGGTTTCCATACAACACCCAGTGCTCATTCCAACAGGTGCCCTCCCCGATACCCATCACCCCCCCCACCTCCCTCCCACCCCCATCAACCCTCAGTTTGTTCTCAGTTTTTAAGAGTCTCTTATGTTTTGGCTCCCTCCCTCTCTAACTTTTTTTTTTTTCTTTTCTTCCCCTCCCCCATGGTCTTCTGTTAAGTTTCTCAGGATCCACATACGAGTGAAAACATATGGTAACTGTCTTTCTCTCTACGACTTATTTCACTTAACACTCTCCAGTTCCATCCACGTTGCTGCAAAAGGCCATATTTCATTCTTTCTCATTGCCACGTAGTATTCCATTGTGTATATAAACCACAATTACTTTATCCATTCATCAGTTGATGGACATTTACGCTCTTTCCATAATTTGGCTAATATTGAGAGTGTTGCTATAAACATTGGGGTACAAGTGCCCCTCTGCATCAGCACTCCTGTATCCCTTGGGTAAATTCCTAGCAGTGCTACTGCTGGGTCATAGGGTAGATCTATTTTTAATTTTTGAGGAACCTTCACACTGTTTTCCAGAGCGGCTGCACCAGTTGGCATTCCCACCAACAGTGCAAGAGGGTTCCCATTTCTCCACATCCTCACCAGCATCTATAGTCTCCTGATTTGTTCATTTTGGCCACTCTGACTGGCGTGAGGTGATAGCTGAGTGTGGTTTTGATTTGTACTTCCCTGATGAGGAGCGACGTTGAACATCTTTTCATGTGCCTGTTGGCCATCTGGATGTCTTCTTTAGAGAAGTGTCTATTCATGTTTTCTGCCCATTTCTTCACTGAATTATTTGTTTTTTGGGTGTGGAGTTTGGTGAGCTCTTTATAGATTTTGGATACTAGCCCTTTGTCCGATATGTCATTTGCAAATATCTTTTCCCATTTCGTTGGTTGCCTTTTAGTTTTGTTGGTTGTTTCCTTTGCTGTGCAGAAGCTTTTTATCTTCATGAGGCCCCAATAGTTCATTTTTGCTTTTAATTCCCTTGCCTTTGGGGATGTGTCAAGTAAGAAATTGCTGCGGCTAAGGTCAGAGAGGTTTTTTCCTGTTAAGCAGGTATTCTTAACTCCATTTTACAGATCAGGAAAAGAAGTCTTAGAAAGAGTAAGGGACTTATTAAAGACCATTCCACAGGTATAAGAAGTAGAACTTGAATAAAAAACTATTTTGGTCTGACTTGAAAATTTTTTTGCCACAGTATTCTAGGAAGAGTTTAGGCCCTCAAACTTCTAAGAACTATGTATCTATTCATTAAAACACTAATCACCCACCAACATTACCTATAAGTTCCACGCTATTCTACGCTATTAGAAAACAATTATTATTCAGTCAAGTCTTGTTTAGTAGCTAGATATTGTAAAGCATACAAGGAATTAAAATAGATAATTCTTACAATTAAGAAATAAAATTTAGATTACTTGCAAGAAATCAAAATATAATAAAATAAAAAATGCGTTAAAGCAATATGTGATGTGTCTAAGATCTGATGCCGTGAGTATTTTTAGGGGTAATTTTCTGGTTTTTTAAAGTTTTTACTTCAATTCCAATTAGTTAACATACAATGTAATATTAGTTTCAGGTGTATAATATAGTGATGCAATATTTCCATATACAACATCGTGCTTACCACAGCAAGTGCACTCCTTAATCCCCATCACCTATTTAATCCGTCCCCACATCCACGGCTCCTCTGGTAACCATCAGTTTGCTCTCTATGGTTAACAGTCTGTTTCCTAGTTTCTCTCTCTCTCTCTCTTTTTTTTCCCCTTTGCTCATGTTTTGTTTCTTAAATTCCACATATGAGCAAAATCATGGGGTATTTGTCTTTCTCAGATTGACTTATTTCACTTAGCATGATATTCTCTAGCTCCAAACCACATCATTGCAAATGAGACGATTTCATTCTTTTTTACAGCTTAGTAATATTTCATTATATATATCTATACAACATCTTCCTTATCCATTCATCAGTCGATGGACACTTTGGCTGTTTCCATAATTTCGCTATTGTATAAATGCTGCTATAAACATTGGGGTGCACATATACTTTTGAATTTGTATTTTTGTACTCTTTGGGAAAATAGGTAGAAGTGTAACTACTGCATTGTAGGGTAGTTCTATTTTTAATTTTTTGAGGAACCTCCATACTGTTTGCTACAGTGGCTTCACCAGTTTGCATTCCTACCACTCTGCAAGAGGGTTCCCCTTTCTCTACATCTTCACTATCACCTGTTGTCTCTTGCTTTCTTGATTTTAGCCATTCTGGTAGGTGTGAGGTTGATATCTCATTGGAGTTTTGATTTGCATTTCCCTGATGATGGGTGATGTTGAGCATATTTTCATGTCTGTTGGAAAATAGTAGGAAAAATATCTATTTATGACTTTTGCTCATTTTTATTGGATTATTCATTTTGGGGGTGTTGAATTTTAAATATTTATATGGGGTAATTTTCATTGCAGGTTGAAGAGTTAAGTAACTAGGTGGATGGAGAAAGACCTTGGAAAATGAATGGAAAGCATTTCTATCATAAGAAGGGAAGGCCTCAGAGTTGGAGGTGGGAGTTCTGCCTAAGTCCAGTTCTTTCAGTTCAGATGACTTTCTAAAAACACACTTGATGAAAGGAGGGAGACCACATAGGACATGATGGGTGGCAGGCTAGAAAACTGTCCCAAGGAAAAAGAAATTAAAACCCTTCTAGACTAGTGTAGTAGGAAAATTTGGAACTAAAAAAATTTTCTCTGTGCATGTTTCACTTCTTTCCAATTCTTTCCTTTACTTTTCTTCCCTGGGCCCTTTCTTGTAGAGGTCTTTGGAAATGTGTTTTGTTTATGTTCTTTTATAAGTTTCTAGCCAATCATGAACTATGACACTGTTTATAATCATATTTACCCATTTCTCTATCCTCCACCTCCTTACTTATAAAAAAACTTCCTTCAAAAAAACCTTTTTCAACATATGAAATAAAAACTTTTTGCAAGGACAATATCATCAGACAACATGATGTAGAAAAATGTATTCACAGGTTTTGAAGCAGATAGAGCTATATTTGACTCCAGCCCAGCCATTTAATGGCAAGTCATTTACACAATGTGTCAATGGGGAAAATGGTAACTACTTGACAAGATTGATGTGAAAATTAGAAATTACATACGAAAAGCACCAGTTTACAACATAGTAAACATAAAATTAGCTCTGGGTATTATCAATTCTTCAACATTCATGTCCAAAGTTGATATTTTATGTCAGACTCTCCTTCTTATTGTAGAATAGGAATAAGGAAAAACAAAACACAACAGGATAGGTGGCATCAAGAAACTTACAAGCTAGTTAGGGAGATAAAAAGCAATCAGGTAATAAACATGTAATGAATATTATCTGCAAATGCTGAGAAGAAAAATAATACAGGCTAAGAGGATATAAGATAGGTTAGGGGTGTGGACAGTTCAGATAAGATGGCCGGCTAAGTCCCAATATATGAATTTGTTCTTAATGAAGAAGATATCATATGTAAAAATATGTTATATACAATATATGTCAACAAAGTTATGATTTGGAAATAGTTTGGGATACTGTAAAATATTATCAACCTTATAAGAATTTATTTCAAAAAGATACATCACAGAGGATCCATACAAGCATTTTTGGATAATAAGTATTTTTTCAATGGCTAAAAGATAAGGAATTTTTGTACTCGAACCTACAGTGTTCAAAAATCATCACTAATACAGGGGCGCCTGGGTGGCTCGGTCGGTTAAGCGTCTGACTTCGGCTCAGGTCATGATCTCACGGTCCGTGAGTTCGAGCCCTGCGTCGGGCTCTGTGCTGACAGCTCGGAGCCTGGAGCCTGTTTCAGATTCTGTGTCTCCCTCTCTCTCTGCTCCTCCCCTGTTCATGCTCTGTCTCTCTCTGTCTCAAAAATAAATAAACGTTAAAAAAAATTTAAAAAAAAATCATCACTAATACAGATTAATGAGAAACAAAAACAAATTGTCTTTGAAAGGGTAATTTCAGTCACTGAAAAACTGTGATACCTTTCAAGCATCTACTTTGTATTTTTTCAAGAACTGTTAAATAAAATGAATTGAGTGCTACCCTTATTATGGGGTAGTTAAAAGAGAAGGTTCAGGAAACAAAATATCTGGTTCCCAAGCTCTGATTTTTCTTAGCTGTGTGGTATAGCTTATATAACTTATATGTTACTTTTTTGATGATGCCAATTTTGTGGCAATTTAATTTTCTGAAAAGTCCAATACACCCTCTGGTGAATTATGTAACTCTTTGGAACTAAAGTAGCTATATATATATATATATATATATATATATATATATATATATATATATACACACACACACACACACACACACACACACACACACACACTAAGATGAACCACATGTCAGCTATAATTCAATTATCTGCTTAACTAAAAAATGCAAAGAAAATAATGGTCTATAAAATGCAGTAATTAGGCTGGATTTTTTCCTGGGTATTTTCTAATAATAATTCTATGCTCTTTAATTTCTTTTTTATATGGTCCACCTTGTTTACAATTAATTTATGGCAACTTAAACTTTAAGATCTACTACAGGAAAGAAAAATAAAATTTAAAAAATATTGTGTTTTTTCTTTCTCTTTTACAGACTTAGCTTCATTTAGAAAGTGACATAACGAGATACACGTTACATATAATAATCCTGTTTGATTTTGGATAATTCTCCTTTACCAAACTTTGTCTTTTTTTAATAAAAAAAAGTATATGCAACATACACATATGTGGATGAATGTGTACCTTATAGCTAAGAACATGAAAAAACAATAACACCTTAAGTCAATGTGTTAATATTATTTCAAGCAATCAATAAGCTATCAACAATTTTGTACCATTTAAAAAATCCGATATACTCATGGGTTCGCATTGCAAGAGAAATATCTAATTGGTACTCAACTGGTTTATATTTGAAATAAAATGGCAAACTTGTGAGCAGTCAGAAAAGAATAAAGGAGTTTGATAAATGTTTCAAGCTACTTTTCTAAAACTGAGTAGTAGTAAAGGCTTCTCTAAGATTATGCTCTGTGTTCGAATTTGTAGTGAGTCATCTTGCTGTCCTATAAAATATGTTACAAACAGAAGACAGGGACTCATCCTCTCGCTAATGCATTGTTTAGAGATATACTAACTTTGGATAAGACACATGGCCATGAGGAGACGAGAAAATCTAAGCACTGCAGAAGCAACCACATAATTTGTTCCTTGATTTATTACAACTTTGGCAGGCAAAGCTCCAAGCTTCCATGCATATATGGGCAAATGGGGCATCCATGATGAAGTGCTGTTGACAGAAGTATGGCCCGTGGTAACGTGATTGCTATAATAAGGAAGCACGGTAAGTCAGACAGCTGTATCAATGGTTATTCTCTGCTTTGATATTTCAAAATGTCAACGCGCCATCACAAACTGTCAGGGAAAGAAATGTAAAGATGTAGGGAGAAAAAGGAACACTTCTATCTGTGGTTCTTTAATCAAGTCATTGTTTGAGATGTCCCTAATCACAGGTACATAATACATGCAGCTCTGCTACTTTTTTGAAAAATGAGGATTTCACCAAAAGCTGAATGTCAAGTTCATCAGTCTTACTTTAAAGCCATCATTTATTTTGGCTCATGGGATATTACAATTTAACCCTGCTAGGTCCTTCTTGACAATACATGAGAATGTATAATTATAATATTACTTCATATAAGCACTTATGGTTCCAATAATAAAAAAAAAAATTACATCAGAGAAACCAGCAAAAGTCTTAACATTCAGCTGAATTTAGCCATTTTATTCCTGAAGACCTAAAAATAAGGGAGGAATTAATTTAACACACCTATTTCACATTTTGATTCTATGTATCCTATCAGGTAAAAAAAAATACGCTAAAGAAATAACTGTTCCTTATTTGACTCATTTTGTTTTTCTAGTTTCTTTCTCTATGCTCCAATTTATCAAATATTGAACTTTAAAGTATTAATGACTTGTGCAGTAATAACTTCTAAGCAAACAATATATTTACTGACTATAATATATTCAGTACATTTCATCAATCCTTGATTTCAGGAATTAGTCCACATAATAAAATACAGAGTAAATTATAAAAGAAAAATTATTAACAACACACAACCAACAAACTATACAGCAGTTAAAATCACTTTACAGGGAAAGTATCTTGCTTTTACATGTATATAGTACATAAATGCATTCATAGGATAGTCTAATGTGGTGTACCAAATATAAATTTGTATATCTTGTCAACCAGAGTTACAGATTTTTCTAACCAGTTATCCTTTTTTCTGGCAGAGAAGAAAAGAGGAATGCTACATGAACAGTTACTCAGTTCTGGAGGTTTAATGGAATGGCCAAAGTAAGCCTGAAAATACAACAAAAATGCCTGAAAATACAACAAAAATGCCTGAAAATACAACAAAAATGCTTCAGTATTTTCAGGCTTACTTTGGCCATTCCATTAAACCTCCAGAACTGAGTTACTGTTCATGTAGCATTCCTCTTTTCTTCTTTGCCAGAAAAAAGGATAAGTGGTTAGAAAAATCTCTAACTCTGGTTGACAAGATTTTGTTGTATATGGAAATACAAAGAAATCATTAAATATTGTTACATTCTATGACAAGAACTATGATTGTGCTGAAAATTCAATCAGGCTTCCTTGTCAGTCCAATAATGATAATTTTAACATGTTCATCCCAAAAATCCAGTGAACCATGGTATTGTATTCAACAAACAGAATGAAGCCAAACACTAAGTCTATGATTTAGAAAACACAAAGTATATTTACTATTCCTTTATGTTTTCAACTGCATTGTTCTTAAGTAAAAGGACAGTTTTTTTAAATGCTATAAAAATTCATATATATATAGCACTCTGCTTTTTTATAGTCTTTCACATTAACTTACCCAATAGCATTGCACTTGCTGCTAATGAAAAGAGAGCAGGCTATACAAATCTTCTTAAGTCTCCTGTGGCAAGAAAACTATTACAGAAATGAATAGAAGGAAGTTTCTGGAGCTTTTCCCTTGCCTTTTTGTTTTACCAAAGGCTGTTAGGATCACACTGAGAACTGTCAAAGCTGAATCAACCACTAGCAATTGGGTTTATACCCTTTGGGCAGTCAGGCTTTCATAGGGGATGATTCGACTTTGTCCAAGCACCAATATATTAGAAACAATGTGAAAACTCCCAGAGACTGAAGCCTGGCTTATAACTGTAGACAAAGAGGCACTTTGCTGCTGGTGGTTTGCAAGAGAGGGTTTGTCAAAGAGAGTTAATTCAAGCAGCCTGAAATTAC
The DNA here is from genome assembly GCF_028018385.1 of Neofelis nebulosa. Lineage (NCBI taxonomy): Eukaryota > Metazoa > Chordata > Mammalia > Carnivora > Felidae > Neofelis > Neofelis nebulosa. The sequence continues at coordinate 20,354,646 of NC_080786.1, read as the reverse complement.
ATCAACCCCAGACATCTAAGTATTGTTAATCTACAGCTTTGCACTTTGTATTTTCAAAGCCGTTCAGCTGCAGGGTGGGAGAAAAACTGGGTTTACAGAATCATTAAGAAATGTGAATTTTTTTAACTCTCATCTTTAACAAGAAAATGTTCATTGCATTTTATGGGGTGAGGTGGGAGGGAAGGCTTCCAAGTTCTCTCTTGGAAATTATTTGAAAGTCAAATTCAAATTATTAAAATATAAATATAAATGTATAAATGTAAGGTCCTTGTGAGGTCAACACTTTCACCTTTATTTCACAGATGACTATACATGAGTATTTCATGTAAGTTACAGAAATCTTGTTTATGTAGAAAATATTAAAAATGTACTATCAATATGAATAATTTGCAATTCCTGTTCATCTTCAATTTACACATAGGCAGAATCCTAAAAAATATACATTATAATGTTAAGAATTCTCAAATGCTATGACACCTGGGTGGTTCAGCTGTTGAAGTGTCTGACTCTTGAGTTTGGCTCAGGTCATGATCTCATGATTCCTGAGTTCGAGCCCTGTGTCGGGCTCCACACTGAGAGTGCAGAGCCTGCTCAAGATTCTCTCTCTCCCTCTTTCCCTGCCCCTTTCCTACTTGTGCATGTGAGCGCTCTCTCTCTCTCTCTCTCTCTCTCTCTCTCTCTCTCTCAAAAATAAACAAATAAACTTAAAAAAATTCTCAAATACTCAATGCATAAATTCAATGACCCTATATGAATGTGCATATCATATAGAAAGAAGGAGAGGGAGAGAAAGACAAGGCATTGTTTCTATGCCATGAAGGCACTGGCCAGCCTGAGAAAATGGTATCTGACTTAACAGAGTTTATAAATATATTACTATTCTCTAATATTGTCTGGACTTCAAAAATTTTTTATAACCTATACTGGTATATAACCTATACATGTACAAGGCATATTTATGGTGAGATTCATGTTAGTTGTATGTTTTCTGCAAGGAAGAGCCACAATTTTTAAGTCTGGTTCTCCTATTTACTCGTGTGTGAACTTTGCCAACTCTAGTTGAATTTCAACTTCTATAAAACAGAAAAAATAATAACTACTTAGAAGACTGTCAATATTAAATTATTTTGTTCATGGCAAGGAATATGACATAAAGAAGGTTGAACAAATGTTGATTTTCCTGGACCCAGAATTTTAGGTGATAGCAAAAATCTATCTAAAAATACATTTTGTGCTTACATTAAAATGTGTATTTGCTCAATGATCTCATGCCTAATTTATGTGCCATCTTAATTGTAACCTTAACTAGACTGCTCATATTAAAACTGTATCACCAAATTGCTAACCTTTGTGAAAATACCTTAAAAGAAAAGATATTAAAATATGTGCACTGAGATATCAAGTTTATGACCTGGTACTGTGTGTTTATTCCAGAAACATAAGTAACTATGCTTCATTTCCTCTTTAAGAAATTCACATTAATAATAATAAATACCACATTTTGCATTATGCTGTTCAATTTTAAGAGCTCTCTAAAAAATTAAAAAATCAGCTCACAGTAATATGAATTTAAGCTCAATCCAGTAATCATCTCTTAATTTTACTTAATGGGGTGTGTATATTCATATGGCAAATTAGCTGATTTAGCTGACCCCTGCTCAGTTCAGTGAACCACAAAATTAGGATCTCTTCTTTTGTGGATGCACTGGTTCCTTTATTTTCTGACTCTTCTCTTTTAACTTAACTATTTCTTTCCTTTCTTTAAAAACAAAATAATTAGAGGGATTAGAGGTATAAGATGACAGTGTGGAAAAACCTTGAAGTCACCTCCTCCCATGGACATACCAAATCTATACCTACTTATAGAGAAACCCTTGATGATAACTGAAAGCTGACTGAACAGCTTCTGCACAACAAATGATAGATGGTCCACACAGAGAAAAGTTGGAGAGATGGAGATCTGGTAATGATGGGAACCCAACCCCATAGACAACAATCTAAAGTAGAAAAGGATATCACTTAGGGTCTGCACATAGACTCACCTGCCCTGGAGCACAGAAAAAAAAACCCAAAAATCCAAAAAAACAAAACAGCAGTTCAAGGGTCAACTAGATTATAAATTAAGGAAATCTGTTTACTAATCCTAGAGCAAATAGCAAACATGTAGGTAACCACTGCAGCTTACTTGAGGATCACAGGCCTTGGTAATTGCCATTTTTATATCCCCCCTCAACCTTGACAGTGTGGGCAGGAGCAGAGTCCATGTGCTCTATCCACCCTGTTATGGCCACCTCAGTATGCCTTGGGTCCTAGCCTATGTCAGCTCCAGCTAACCATCTAAGGTGGCCTTGGCGTGGCATGCCCTCTGACCTCACCTAGTTCCAGCCATCCCACAGTATGGCACACTCCAGGACCCCACTGGCCTGCACCTGACCCAACCACCCTACCGGGGCAGCCCTGGGATGGTGGACCCTGGAACACTCCCAGCCCAAGTCTGTTCCAACCCCAACTGGCTAGCCATCCTACCAAAATAACCCTGGTATGGCACACCCTGGCCTGTGCCTACTCCAGCCCCAGCTCTCCCACCAAGGAGACCCTGGCACAACACACCCCAGGCTTTCCTGGTTTATGCCAAATCCAGCTGTTCCACCAAGGCAGCCCTGGTGCATTATGCCTAAGAATCCCTAGCCTGAGCCATATCGTTTCAGCCATCCCATCAGAGAAGTCGCTGAACCACACTCCCAGGGATTCCACAACCCAAACCCACTTCAGCTTCAGCCCACCTGCCAAAGCCAGGAACATACATTCTACATAGGGGATGCTCCTAGAGAGGTCCACTCCTTCAAGACTGATAGAGATAGCTGTTCCATTTCCATTTAATTCATACAAACAAATACAAGAAGTCAAACAAGATTATAAGACAGAGGAATATGTTACAAGCATAAGAGTAAAATATGACCCCAGAAATAAAACTAATAAAATAGAGATAAGTAATTTACCTGATAAAGAGTTCAAAGTAATGGTCATAAAGATGTTCAGTGAACTCTGGAGAAGAAAAAAAGAGCCTAGTAAGAACTACAACAAATAATTAGAAAATATAGGAAGGAACTAATCAGAGCTGAATTATAAAATAAACAAAATAAAAAATACAACAAAAGGAGTCAGAAGCAGAATAAATGATACAGAAAAAGAGACCAGCAACCTAGAAGACAGGGTAGTGGAAAAACCACCCAATCAGAACAGTACAAACAAACAAACAAATAGGATAGCTTAAGGGACTTCTGGGACAGCATCAAGCATATTAATATTCGCATTATAGAACTCCATGTGGAGAATAAAGAGAGAAAGGGGCAGAAACTTATTTGAAGAAATAATAGCTGAAAACTTCCCTAATCTGGAGAAGGAAACACATATCCAGTCCATGAAGCAAAGAGGATCCCAAACAAGATGCATCCAAAGAGATCCACACCAAGACACATTATAATTAAAATGGAAAAAGTTAAAGACAGAATCTTAAAGAATATTAAATCTTAAATCTCTTGAAAGCAAGAGAAAAGCAAATAGTCACATACAAAGGAAACCACATTAGAATATTAGCTGATTTTTTAGCAGAAAATTTGGAGGCCAGAAAGGAGAAGCAGAATATATTTAAAATGCTGAAAGGGAAAACTTAACAACCAAGAATACCCTAGATGGCAAGGTTACCATTCGGAATTGAGAGGGAATGAACAGTTTTTCAGACAAGTAAAAAATAAAGGAATTAATCATGAGTAAATGGGCCTTGTAAGAAATATTAAGGCGTATTTTAAAAGCAAAGCGCAAAGGCCATTCTAGATATAAGTAAATATATTTTAAAAAATCTCCCCAGTGGGGCGCCTGGGTGACTTAGTTGGTTAAGCATCCAACACTTGATCTCAGCTCAGGTCATGATCTCATGGTTCATTGAGTTTGAGCCCCTCATCATCTCCATGTGACAGTGTGGAGCCTGCTTGGAATTCTCTCTCTCCTTCTCTCTCTGACCCTCCCCTGCTAGCTCTCACTGTCTCTCTCTCAAAATAAATAAATAAGTTTAAAAATATTAAAAAAATCTCAATGGTAAAGGCAAATATATTAAAGGCATTACATCAGTCACTTAAAAACCAAGCATAAAGGTTAAAAGACAAAAATAGAAAAAATCAATTATAACTAGAATATGTAGTTTAGGGATACACAAAATAAAAAGATATTAAATATCATGCAAAAACATAAAATATTGAGAAAAGAGACCACAAGTGTGTGCTTTTAGAATACCTTTCAACTTATGTGACTATATATATATATATATATATATATATATATATATATCTCATAGTAACTGTAAGTCATAAAACCATAATAGATTAAAAAAATAAATAAAAAGGAACCCAAACATAACACTAAAGAAAATATCAAGCCATGAGAGATGAGACCAAGAGAGGAAGAAAGGAACAGAGAAGAAATCCAAAAATAACCAGAAAAAAAAAATTAACAAAATGGGAATAAGAACATATTTATCAATAATTACTTTAAATATCAATGTACTAAATACCCAAATGAAAAGACATAGGGTAGGTGAATGGATAATAAACATGATCCATCTATATGTTGTCTATGAGAGACTTGAAATCTAAAGAAAAACAAGGCTAAAGGTAAGGGATGGAGAAATACATTCAATGAAAATAAAAGCATAATAAAAGCTGGACTAGCAATACTTACATTACACAAAATAGGTTTTAAAACAAAGACTATAAGAAAAGACTAGGAAGGGCACTATAGATTAATAAAGGTCAATCTAACAAAAAAAATACCATTCATAAATATTTATACACCCAATATAGCAATACCTAAATATATGAAGCAAATATTAATAGCCATAAAGGGATAAACTGACAGTAATAAATAAGAACAGTAGGGGACTTTACTACTCACTTACATCAATGAATAGGTCACCTACACAGAAAGTAAGGAAAGGAAACATTGGCCTTAAATGACACATTAGACCAGATAGACTTAACAGATATACACAGAACACCTCATCCTCAAACTGCAGAACATGCGTTCAAGTGCACATAGAATATTCTCCAGGATACTTTAATCACATGTTAGGCCAGAAAACAAAATCTCAATAAATTCAAGATGACTGAAATCACATAAAACATCTTGTGTGGCCACAAAGGCATGAAATTGGAAATCAATTACAAGAAAAAAAACTGGAAAAAAACCCAGAAACATTGGAGAATAAACATGTTACTGAACAACCAATGGGGTTAACAAAGAAATCCAAAATGAAATCAATAGATACTTTGATACAAATTGAAATATAAACAAAACTTTAAAAAATGAGGAAACAGCAAAAGTAGTTTTTTAGAGGGAAAATCATAGCAATACAAGCCTACCTCAAGATATAAGAAGAATCCAAATAAACAATATATACACCTAAAGGAAGTAAAAAATGCAGAACAAAGCTCAAAGTTAGTAGAAGGAAGGAAATAATAAAGATAAGAGCACAAATAAATTAGAGACTATAAAAAAAATCAATGAAACCAAATGCTGGTTCTTTAAAAAGATAAACAAAACTGAAAAATCTACAGCCAGACTCATCAAGAAAAGAGAGTGCCCAATAAACAAAATCAGAAATGAAGAAATTATAACTGATACCACAGAAATACAAAGGGTTTTAAGAAACTACTACAAACAATTATATGCCATAGACTGAAAGCCCTAGGAAAACTGATAGATTCCTACAAATATGCAACCATCCAAGATGTAATCATAAAGACATAGAAAATCTGAGTAGACTAATTATAAGTAATGAATTTTAATCAGTAGTTAAACTCCAAACAACAAAAATCCAGGATGAGATGGCTTCACAGGTGAATTCTATCAAATACATAAAGAAATGTTAGTACCTATCCTTCTCATATTATTCCAAATTCTCCAAACTCATTTCATGAGGCCAGCATTACCTTGATCCAAAAACCAGACGAAGACACCAGAAAAAAAACAGAAAACTACAGGCAAACTTCATAGATGCAAAATCCTCAACAAAATATTAGCAAGCTAGATTCAGCAACACATTAAAAGGATCATATACCACAATCAAGTGGAATTTATTTCAGGGATGCAAGTATAGCTAAACATCTTCAAATCAATCAGTGTGATGCACCACGTAACAAAACGAGGGATAAAAATGATATCATAATCTCCATCGATGCAAAAGAAGCATTTGACAAGGTCAACATTTACTTATGAAAACTCTTAACAAAATGAGTATAGAGAAAAACTACCGCAACATAACATAACAAATTTATATATATATGTATATATATATACATATATATGTATTTATATGTATATTATATATGTATACATATATATGTGTATATATATATATATAAAACAAACCAATAGCTAACATAATAATCAATGGTGAAAAGATGAAATCTTTTCCTTTAAGATCAGAAACAAGACAGGGATTTCCATTCTCACTACTTTTATTCAACATAGTACTAGAAGTTCTAGCTGCATTAAGAAAAAGAAGTAAAAGTTATCCAAATTTGAAAGGAAGAAGTAAAACTGTCCCTATCTGCTGATGACATCATACTGTACAGAGAAACCCTAAAACTTGACCAAAAAAAACCTATTAGAACTAATAAATGAATTCAGTAAGGTTTCTGGAAACAAAATTAAATACAGAAATATGTTGCATTTCTATACACTACTAACAATCAGATGGAGAAATTAAAAAAGATAATCCCTTTTATAATTATATCAAAAAGAATGAAATACCTAGTAATAAATTTAACTAGGGAGATAAAAGACTTGTACACTGAAAATGATACGATGTTGATTGAGGAAACTGAAGATGACACAAACAAATGAAAAAATATACCAGGCTCATGGATCAGAAGAATTAATATTACAAAAATGCTCATACCACTCAAAACAATCTACAGATTCAATGCAATTTCTATGAAAATACCAATAGCATTTTTAACTGAACTAGAACAAAGAATCCTAAAATTTGTATGAAACTACAAAAGATCTCAGATAGCTAAAACCAAATTGAGAAGAAGAACAAAACTGGAGGTATTACACTCCCTGATTTCAAACTAAACTTCAAATCTATAGTTATCAAAACATTATGGTACTAACCTGAAAACAGACCAATAGATCAATGGAATACAATAGTCTACATAAAAATCCATGCATATATGGTGAATTAATCTATGACAAAGGAGGCAAGAATAGACAATAGGGGATTAGTCTCTTCAAAAAATGGTGTTGGGAAAACTGGACAGCTACATGCAAAAGAATGAAGCTAGATCACTATCTTATATCATATACAAAAATAAATTCAAAATGGATTAAAGATTAGAATGTAAGACGTGAAACCATAAAACTCTTAGAAGAAAACATACGTAGTAAACACTTTGACATTGGTTTTAGCAATATTTTTTGGACTAATATCCTTAAGCAAGGGCAACAAACCTAAAATAAAGAAATGAGATTACATCAGACTGAAAAGATTTTGCACAGTGAAGGAAACCAGCAATATAACAAAGAGGCACCCTACTGAATGGGAGAAGATATTTGCAAATTACACATCTGATATGAGGTTAATATCCAAAATATATAAAGAACTGACATGACTTTTATTCAAAAACACAACCCAATTAAAAAATGGGCAGAGGACTTCAACAGACATATTTACAAAGAAGATATACAAATAGCCAACAGGCATATGAAAAGATGCTCAAAATCACTAATCATCAGGAAAATGCAAATCAAAACCACAATGAGATAAAACTTCACACCTGTTAAAATGGCTAGTATCAAAAAGACAAAAAATAACAAGTGTAGGCGAGCAAGTGAAGATGAGAGAACACTCATGCACTGTTGGTGGAAATGTCAATTGATGCAACCGGTATGGAAAAAATTACTGACCTTCTGCAAAAACTTAAAAATGGAACTACCATATGATCCTATAATTCCATTACTGAATATTTCCAAAGAAAATGAAAAAAATTCAAAGAGATATTTGCACCCTAATGTTCAATGCAACATTATTTATAAAAGGCAAGATATGGAAGCAACCTAAGTGCCATTGATAGGTGAATGGATAAATAAGAAGTGGTATATATACACACAATGGGATATTATTCATAAAAAAATGAAACCTTGCCATTTGTGACAACGTAAGTGGACATAGAGCACACTACACTGAGATCAGTCAGACAGAGAAAGACAAATACTATATGATTTAACTTACATGTGGAATCTAACAACAAGGCAAACAAAAACAGAAATATAGTCATATATACAGGAAACAAACTGTTGATTACCAGAGCAGGGAGAGCTTGGAGGGGATGAAACGGATGAGGGGGGTTATGAGGTACAAACTTCTAATTAAAAAAATAAGTCAAGAAACAAAACAAATGAACGCCGGAAGGGAAAAAAAGGGCAAACCAGAAAACAGACTCTTAACTAAATAGAGCAGAGTCTATGGAGGGAGGTGGTGGGTAAGAATGGGTTAAATGGGTGGGTGATGGGTATTAAGGAGGGCACTTGTGATGAGCACTAGGTGCTATCTGTAAGTGATGAATTACTAAATTTTGCATCTGAAACTAACATTACACTGTTTTTTAACTAAGTGGAATTTAAATAAAAACTTGGAAAAAAATAGAAATAAATACATAAATAAGTCGTGATACAATGTACGCCACAGGGAATAGAGTCAATAGCATTATAATGATAGCTTTGTATGGTGACAGGTGGTAACTAAACATCATTGGGATCATTTCATAATGTATAAATACGAACTCATTAAAATGTACACCTGAAATGAATAGGATATGTCAATTATATTTCAACAAAAATAAATAAAATAGAGAAACTGAATAATGTATTATTTATTTATTTATAATTTATGTTGACATGCAACATTTAATTGACTTTAGGTGTACAACATAGTAATTTGACACGTTTATATGTTATGTTGCACTCACAACAAGTGTAGCCACTCTCTGTCACCACACAACACCACTACAATGTTTTTTATTAGTTTTTTTTCATTACTTATATATACGAAACATTTTTGCATTTATCTATTCAGTGCTTTGCATTACATACAAACAATATCAACACATAGAACAGTCTACCCAGTCACCTATTACTTTACAGATATCCTGGAATTGAGACTGAATTTATTATATTCTAAAGATAAAGAATCACTGAATAGCTACTTTGAAGGCTTTTTTAAAATTCTCTTACATATATTTTTAAATAGAATTTTCTATAAACTAATCATTTTAAGTTACAGTATATTAAGAAAGATGTTCTAACTTCATGTAGTCTTGTTTGAAAGCAATTTTAAGAATCCATAAAGTATTTCAATGGGTACCCTACCATAATTCTTTAAACTACCCTCTGTGTGGACATATAGATTAATGTCAATTTCACCTTCCTGACAAAATATTGGTTTGAGAATTCTCGAGAAATATCTTTATAAATCTCTATGATTCTTTCCTTAATGTGACTTTTTGTAAATGGAATTTTGGGGACAAAGATGATGTGGATATTTTAGCTTATGAGACTTTGCTATAACTTACATATCACTTGTGCGTAAGAATGTCTAAACATTTTACCTATGACTACACATGTCAAATTGATAGTTACAATATTCAATTTATAATTTATTTTTAAATTGTTTGTGAATGTTGACCAATTTCCATTATATTCACCACTCTAATGAATTTGTATAATTTTTATTATAAAAGCTATTTTATGTATTTTTCAAATTATTTTTAAATTGCCATTCCATGAACTTTATGTGTTTCATGATTTAACTTTCCTGGCTATCTATCTCCTGTATTTCTGTTGATGCATAAAATTTATCAAGCTTTTCTTTTACTGCTTCAGTCATTAGTGTTATATCGAGAAAGTCCCTCCCCAAGTCAGATTTATGTACTTATTAATATTTAACTTTAAAATCACATTTTGTTACTTTTGAACCAATATTTCCCCTTGGTTTAATTTTTTCATATAATATGAGGTAGATATCCAATTATTTTTTATTTTTTATATAATTTGAAAACTGTGCTTTTTATCTGTTTAAGATACTATAATTATAATTTTCATAAAAATTTGTGTCTGATTCTGAACTTTCTATATTTCACTAATTAATGATCTACCTTATTTTGTCAGTATCACACTGTTATAATTACTAATGCTTTATAGCATCTGATAGTTTAATCCAACCTCATTACTCTTCTTTTTCAAAACTGGGTTTACTTTCTCATTTATTAATTAAATCAATAAATTATAACTGTCCCTAATCTAAAAAACCTACTGGGATATCAATTTAATAGAAATTAAGGCTTTTCAATATTTAGCCTATGACACAGAATATGGGGGGGAAACCAAGTTTCTGGTAAAACTTTCCGCACCCGCACTTCTTGCTCCTTTTTTGACAATTATTTTCATTTCTCCCATAGATATTAATTTCATATCTTTGAAATTCCCTAAATCCCTTAAAAGTTTTCATTTTATAATGAAATATTCAATTTCACTGAAGTTTTTAAATACCACATATTGATATTACTATCCTTTATCTCATTTCTGATACATAGTATATTTGTGTATTCCATTTTAATCCTGAAATACTAGATTTCTGTATACTTTTAAGTATGTCAGTAGGCTCTTGCCATTATTTCTACTATCTACTTTCCATGAAAATGCTTTTTTTAAAATGTGGAGCTGTGGGTACACTGACAGTCTTTTTTCTGGTCCTATTTTCATTCTTTATTAAAATAAACCGGGCGCCTGGGGGGCGCAGTCGGTTAAGCGTCCGACTTCAGCCAGGTCACGATCTCGCGGTCTGTGAGTTCGAGCCCCGCGTCAGGCTCTGGGCTGATGGCTCGGAGCCTGGAGCCTGTTTCCGATTCTGTGTCTCCCTCTCTCTCTGCCCCTCCCCCGTTCATGCTCTGTCTCTCTCTGTCCCAAAAATAAATAAAAAACGTTGAAAAAAAAAAAAAATTAAAAAAAAAAAAATAAAAAAAATAAAATAAACCTTCTACATTTTTGTTTTCTCAATTATGTAAGGTCTTTTACAAATTCTAGACATTCTCCCCCCTCTCAGATTCATAATCATTTCTTTTTTAGGTCTCGTAAAAATAAAAGAATGGAAAACTTTCTACTTCTGGACCATGTGCCTAGAACATATCAAACTGAATGTTATGTTTCCCCAAAATGTTAAAACCAGTTGAGATTGTTAAAGAACCATGAATTTTCAGGGACCTCAGTATGTCAGATCATCAGTGGACTGGAGACTTTCTTAGGAAGGAAAAATGGGACTCGTTTCAATCAGTCAATGATCTCATACCTTCTTAGAATTTTCCTTCCAGAACGTTGTCTTCTTTCTTTTGATAGGGTAAGCATTATGAAACCCCCTCCCCTTTAGGGCTTAAATATGCTGACTTTCCCCAAGGTTTTATAGTTTTAAGAGTACAGGTCTTTCACCTCTTTGGTAAGGTTTATTCCTAGGTATCTTATTGTTTAGGTGCAATTATAAATGAGATCAATTCCTTGATTTTTCCATCTTTTCCAGGTTGTCCAATTTGTTGGCATTTAGTTTTTCATAATATTCTCATAACTGTTAGTATTTCTGTGGTGTTGTTTTCTCCTAATTTGTGATTATATTTATTAGGGCCCTTTCTCTTTTCTTTTTGAAAAGTCTGGGTAGAGGTTATCTATTTTATTAATTTTTCTAAGAAGTAGCTCCTGGTGTCTTCACTCTGTTCAATTGCTTTTTTTTTAGTTTCTATATCATTTATTTATGCTCTGATCTTTATTATTTCTTTCCTTCTCCTGGCTTTATGCTTAATTTGTTGCTCTTTTTCTACCTCCTTTATGTATAAGGTTAGGTTGTTTGAGATTTTTCTTGCTTCTCAAGGTAGGCCTGTAGTGTTATATACTTTCCTCTTATGACTGACAGCTTTAGCTGCATCCCAAAGGTTTTGTATGGGTGTGTTTTCATTTTCATTTGCTTGCATGTAATCTTTTATTTCTTCTTTGATTTCATGGTTGACCCATTCACTGTTTAGCAGCATTATGTTTAATCTCCATGTATTTGGGATCTTTCTAAATTTTTTCTTGTGGTTGACTTCTAGTTTCATAGTGTTGTGGTCAGAAAAGGTAGATGGTATGATTTCAATCTTTTTGAATTTTTTGAGGCCTGATTTATGGTCTAGTATGTGATTTATTCTGGAGAATATAACATGTGCAGTCAAAAAATGTGTATTCTGTTGTTTTAGGATGGAATGTTCTGAATATATGTGTTAAGTCCAATAGGTCTAGTGTGTCATTCAAAGCCACTATTTCCTTGTTTTTCTTGTTTTCTGTTTAGACGATCTATTCATTGAAGTAGATAGGGTGTTAAAGTTCCCTACCTGTGTTATTATCAATTAATTCCTTTAGGTTTTCTATCAATTGTTTTATATACTTGAGGGCTTTCATGGTGGGTACATAAATATTTACAATTGTTATATCTTATTGGATTGTCCCCTTTATTATGATATAGGGCCTTTTTTTAATCTCTTGCTACACTCTTTGTTTTAAAGTCTAGTCTGAACAATATAAATATTGGTACTCCAGCTTTCTTTTGACCCCCATTTGCATGATAAATATTTCTCTACTCCTCACTTTCAATTGGCAGGTGTCTTTGGGTCTGAAATGAGTCTCTTCTAGGTGGCATATAGATGGGTTTTATTATTTTTTTTTATCAATTCTGACACCCTATGTCTCTTGATTGGAGCATTTATTACATTTACATTCAAAGTAATTATTGATGGATATGTATTTATTGCCACTTTGTTGATTGTTTTGTTGTTGATTCTAGAGATTTTCTCTGATACGTTCTTGTCTTTGTCACTTTTGATCTGTCTCTCCTTTCCCCTCAAAGAGTCCTCTTTAATATTTCTTGCAGGGCTGGTTTAGTGGTCAAGGACTCCTTTATTTTTGTTTGTGGGGGATGCTCTTTATCTCTCCTTCTCTTCTGAATGATAGCCTGGCTGGATAGAAAATTCTTGGTTGCAGATTTTTACCCTTTAGCACTTTGAATATATCATGCCACTCCTTTCTGGCTTGCCAAGTTTCTGTTGAGAAATCTGAAGCTAGCCTTGTGTGTCAGCTCGTGTAAGTTAAGGCATTATTTTCTCTGGCTGCTTTTAAGATTTTTCTCTTTATCACCATATTTTGCAAATTTAATTATAATATGTCTTGGTGTTGGCCTACTTTTATTGATTTTGATGGGAATTTTCTGTGCCTACTGGATCAGTATATCTATTTTCTTCTAGATTAGGGAAGTGTTTAGCCATTATTTCCTCAAATAAATTTCCTTCCTCCTTTTCTCTCTCTTCTTCTCCCTGGACTCCTATAATACGAATGTTAGTGCATTTGATGGAGTCCCTGAGTTCCCTAAGTCGATTCTCCTGTTGCATAATTCTTATTTCTCTCTTTTGTTCAACTTCATTATTTTCCATTATTTTGTCTTCTATGTCACTAATTCATTCCTCTGACTCTTCTGGCCCACTGTTCATTGCATCAAGCCTGTTTCCAATCTTGTTTATTTCATTATTCATCTCTGACTGATTCTTTTTAACTCTTTTATCTCTGTGGTAAGAGTCTCACTGATGTCTTGTATTGTTTTCTCAAGTCCAGTGAGTATCCTTATAATCGTTGCTTTAAATTCTCCATCAGGCATATTACTTCTATCTGTTTTGCTTAGATCTCTGGATGTACATTTCATTTGGGATAAATTCCCAAATTTTGCCTAGATACCTTACATATCCAAGTTTAGATACCTAAGGTAGAATGGTTAAGTACATGAAAACTTTTGGCATTTTTTTTTTTTTAATTTTTTTTTTCAATGTTTTCTATTTATTTTTGGGACAGAGAGAGACAGAGCATGAACGGGGGAGGGGCAGAGAGAGAGGGAGACACAGAATCCGAAACAGGCTCCAGGCTCCGAGCCATCAGCCCAGAGCCTGACGCGGGGCTCGAACTCACAGACCGCGAGATCGTGACCTGGCTGAAGTCGGACGCTTAACCGACTGCGCCACCCAGGCGCCCCAAAACTTTTGGCATTTTTGTGTAAGTCTGAGTCTCTGTCTTCTCAGTTTTAGAAAAGCCGGGTATGTCTCATGCTCCTGAAACTAACAGTTTTATGATGAAAGGAACTGAAGATGACACAAAGAAATGGAAAGATATTCCATGTTCATGGTTTGGAAGAAGAAATATTATTAATATATCTATACTACTCAAAGCAATCCACACATTTAATGCAATCCCTATGAAAATACCAACAGCATTTTTCACAGACTTGGAACAAATAATCCTAAAATCTGTATGGACCCACAGAAGTCCCCGAATAGCCAAAGAAATTTTGAAAAAGAAAAGCAAAACTGGAGGCATCACGATTTTTTCAGACTTCAAGTTATATTACAAATCTGTCATGATCAAAACAGTATGTTACTGACACAAAAATAGACACAGACTTCAACAGAACAGAATAGAATACTCAGAAATGAACCCACTACTATATGGTCAATTAATCTTCAACAAAGCAGGAAAATGGTAAAAAGATAGTATCTTCAACACACGGTGTTGGGAAAACTGGACAGCAACATGGAAGAGTAAAACTGGACCACTTCTTACATAATACATAATAATACACTCTAAACTGAATAAGACCTAAATGTGAGACCTGAAACCATAAACATCTTGGAGAAGAACATAGACAGTAACCTCTTTGACATTGGTCATATCAACTTCTTTCCAGATATGTCTCCTAAGGGAAGAGAAACAAAAGCAAAAATAAACTATTGGAACTTCATCAAAATAAAAATCTTCAGCACAGCAAAGGAAACAATCAACAAAACTAAAAGGAAAACTATGGAATGAGAGAATTGATTTGCAAATGAAATATCTGATAAAGTATTAGTATCCAAAACATATAAAGAACTTCTAAAACTCAACACCCCAAAAACAAAAAATCCAGTAAAAAAATGGGCAGAAGACATGAATGGACATTTCATTCTTTGGTCCTATGGACCAAAAGAAACATAGAGAGCACCTACATGGCTTAGATGGTTGAGTGCCCAACTTTGGCTCAGGTCATGAGCTCACAGTTTGTGTGTCCAAGTCCCACATCAGGCTCTGAGCTGCTTTAGATTCTGTGTCTACCTCTTTCTCTGTCCCTCCCCTTCTCACACTTTGTCTCTGTCTCTCAAAAAATAAAAATAAAATGTTAAAAAAAGTTTGTTAAAGGAAAACATACAGATAGCCAACAGACACATGGAAAGATGCTCACCACCACTCATCATCATGAAAATCAAAACTATAATGAGATATCACCTCACACATGTCAGCATGTCAAAAATCAACAACACAAGAAACAACAGGTGTTGGCAAGGATGTGGAGAAAGGGGAACACTCTTGCACTGTTGGTGGGGATGCAAACTGGTTGCGGCCACTGTGGAAGAGTATGGAGTTTCCTCAAAAAGTTAAAAATAGAAACTACCCCATGATGCAGTAATCACACTACTGTATATTTACCACCCACCCGCAAAAACAAAAAAAAAACCTTCTAATTCAAAGGGATACATGCACCCTGATGTTTATAGCTGCATTATCTACAATAGCCAAATTATGAACAAGAGCCTAAGCGTCCAGTGACTGATGAATGGATAAGGAAGATGTGGTATACATATACAATGGAATATTCCTCAGCCATAAAGAAGAGAGGCAAACCAAAAATAAACTCTTACCTATAGAGAACAAATAGATAATTAACAGAGGCAGGGTAGGTGGGGGGATGGGTAAAATAGGTGATGGGGATTAAGGAGTATACTTGGTGTGATGAACATAGGGTGATGTATGGAAGTGTGGAATCGCTATATTGTACACCTGAAACTAATATTACACTGTAGGGTAACTAACTGGAAGTTAAATAAAAACTTAAAACAAAAAACAAAACCCTGACTTGACTTCTCAATAAAATACTCTTTTTTCACTTATCTGTGTTCCCTTGCCTGGCAGCTTCCTCAATCCCCAGACCTGGTGGTCTCTGCCTTATTCTCTAATATCCCATTTTCTTGATTCTCAAATACCATACATTTTTAAGACACACCATGGATTTAATAAAAGTCTTTATTAAAGGAAGATATTAATAAAAATAAGGATTATATAAAATTATTTATATTAATTTCAAACCAAAATCTTATTTCAGAATTTTGAAATTGGGGGATAATGAACTTAGGCTCTATATCAAATGGGTTAGGTGCAAATCATCCATGACTTAGTGTCCAATGATCTTGGAATTTCCTTAGATTTCAGTTTCCTTATCCTTATAATGGATGATAATATATAGTAATAGATAATTAGATATAATAATAATAATAATGGCTAATAACAGAACCTAACTCAGAGAGTGATTGTGATGATTAAAATAACCAAATTAAATATGCCTCTAACTCAGAGTTTGACAGAAAACAATTACTCGAAAATGTTGGTTACTCTAAGTGTAAAGTAATTATTGAAGATTGGTATGAAAGATTTTTTATACAATACTATAATAAAAGGTACATGATTCATATTAACTTGTATGATGATTTCAAAAAGTTCTAAAAGCAGGAACATCCACTTACTTTGAATTCCCACAGATAAACTAACCTCAAAGAAAGGGATTTATATACCTAAGGTAGAATGGCTAGGTACATGAAAAATGCTGATAATCTATAAACTCCTATTTAAGACTTCCCAAAATGCTTCTCATAGTGCTTTAAAGATTTGCTTTCGCACTTTCAACCAGAGCCTAATTATGGAAAGAATCTAAATGCCCATCAACTCACGAATGGATAAAGAAGATGTGGTTTATATATACAATGGAATACTACTTGGCAATGAGAAAGAATGAAATATGGCCTTTTGTAGCAACATGGATGGAACTGGAGAGTGTTATGCTAAGTGAAATAAGTCATACAGAGAAACACAGATACCATATGTTTTCACTCTTATGTGGATCCTGAGAAACTTAACAGAAGACCGGGGGTGGGGGGGAAGGGGGAAAAAAAGTTACAGAGAGGGAGGGAGGCAAACCATAAGAGACTCTTAAATACTGAGAACAAACTGAGGGTGGATGAGGGGTGGGGGAGAGGGGAAAGTGGGTGATGGGCATTGAGGTTGGCACCTGTTGGGCTGAGCACTGGGTGTTGTATGGAAATCAATTTGACAATAAATTTCATATAAAAAATTAAAAAAATAAACACATTTGCTTTCTCTGCCCTCAGTGAACACATCCAGCAAGCACAAAATCAAGACTACAGGTGGCCGACTTTTTTATTTTCTAACTTTATATGTTCTTTGTTGGGTTACAAACTACCACAATTATCAAATCTGAATACTCTACAACATTATCTCCTTTGCTGTCTGGATTTTCCTCAAGTGTCTCCTTATACCCCTGTCTCTTCCTAATAAAATGTAATAAAACATTGTAAAGGTCGTGTGGGAAATGAACATTTCAAACAGTAGCGCTTACAAACTAGAGACTCAGAATATACTGTTTTTTCCTCTCCAAAGTCACATCAAGCTCAATGGGTAACTATTTAATCTTCAAGTGGCAATAAAATATCTGGAAAAAGTGGAATTAAATGGCTCTTTGAATTACACTGTGGTTTTTCCTGTCATTATCCTCTGACTCATCTTTCATGACTATCTCCATTGTGATATACTTGAAATCTCCTGAATAAATGTAACGTCAGTAAGAATAAGTAGTTGCTTCTAAGTAAAACTTTTTTTCAGAAGTTTCACCAAATGGTTAAAATACAACATATGAAATGGCTTTGGTGATTACGGAATGTTTTCAAATAATATAGCTTCCAGGAAAATGACATTAACTAATATTTTTGGTTTGACATAAACCTGTATTTTCTAAACATTCAAAGAATACAGAGCATTTTTTGTACTTGCATTTGATTTCAGTAAATAATATGCCTAGCCATTCATTTTTTTAATGTTCTTGTAACTAAAATGAATATGGGGGATGAGAGGGCAATTTAGGCTTGCACAAAGATATCACTGCACTATTTGGATATTACAGTAAATTAGAAAAGGCGTTTCTAATTAGAGTAGTACACACACACACACACACACACACACACAATAAATGTACATGCAGTCTACAACAAAACACTGACAGAGTCTTCTTTTAAAATGAGACCCTTTCCAATCTGTTGTGTTGAGCAATATTTATAATATCAACAGACATGAGCTGACTGAAAACACAAAACAAGGACAGAAAGACAAGGAAACATGTTTTTACTGTGTGACTTTTGACCTATAGCACATGGAATTTATCTCAGTAAAGTAGTCCATTTCTCTCCTTCTCTGTCTCTCTCTCTCTCCGTGTGTGTGTGTGTGTGTGTGTGTGTGTGTGTGTACTGCTTCAAGTAACCACAGAAGTGCTCAAAATTATAGTTTATGGTACTTTATCATAGGAGCTTTTCTTCTCAGTATTTCATAGATCCCTAAGGATCTAAAGTGCAATTAGAATAACTCCTCAACCTGGAGTTTCCAAACTTTTCTTATTTTGTGGCACTCATATTCTTGGGCTAAAAGAAATATGTGAGTCTTGTTTATTAAGCAGATATGTCCAAACAGCAAATATTTATGTCCTAAAAAAATTAGTGGCCAAATGACTAATATATATTAATGAAAATAAACCTTATTTTTATTTCATTCTTTAATTACCACAGTTTCTTAATAATGAGATGTTCATACCTGCTAAACCTGGCATAATTAATCAACGTTTAGAATAAGATGGAACACATTCACCATCATTTTATGTTCCTCACTGATTTTTGTTGTACTTGCTTTTTATCACAGCAACCACCAAAAACTAAGCTTTGCAAAAATATGATGTCGCAAAAAGTAATATATATGATTTAAGGCTGAAACTGTAAATAAATAGCCTCATTCAAGTGGTTTGTTCTGTGTCTGACAGTCTGTGTTGCCTTTGAAAAATTTTAAATATGTGGTGATTTACTGGAATTTTACTGAAGAGTTTTGGACCATCTTTGTACACAATTTGGGAACCATGACCTGAAATAATTGTTTCTTATCATAAAAATTCAAGGTATTTTATTCAACAGAGGCTTTTGTGTTGTATTACAAATGGAGTGTCATGGAAAGCTATGACAAGTTATTTCCTCAAACAAAGAAAAACAGCTAGATGAAATCCTTCCTTCTCCCCATAAAACAATATTATAAGCATAATAACACAAATTTATATGCAATGCTACTGGTGACTGGCTTATTCTTTTGCCTGGCCATCTTCTCAAAATGGCTAGGGGGACATGGGTGGGATGTGAGAGGTAGCAGCTAAAGTTCCTATTCTCTTGTGAGGTGTGGGATAGGGTATGAAAGGGAGAACAAGGCTGGATGAAAGATCCAGGGGACTCCACTCTAAGATATGGGGAGAGGGATGATGGGTCTTCTCATCTCCAGTATTCTCCCATGCTTGTATTCCAAAATCTGGCCAAAAAACACACCTAAATAGGTGATTCCTTAAGGATATGATGCAATCCAGGAAGCCCACAGGTAGCCAACGGTTCCAGAAACTTCTCATCAGTACTTAAGCAAGGTCACGCAAACACCACTAGATGGTGCCAAACCAAGCAAGAACTAGGATTTGTCTAAATTTTGTATTTTATTCCCAATTCCTAGTCAGCCAGTGCATAGACTCATTCTGGCTTACTTTGTTAACTTGCATTTTAGATAATTTAATATTTTGGATCCACTCTGAGTTATCGTCCCAGGAAATTTAACTATAGACTGTATTAGATATCTATTGCAAGGCAGGTCTGTAGCAACACAAGAGTTATACAGATAATTAGTATTCCATAATTCAGAGTAGAGAACATCTTCGAGGGTTTCTAAAAAGTGATAAGAACCTGAGTTTATTCATCCAGATTCTTAGCCATAAGCCAGATCCTTATTCCCAGCTCCATTATAGCACCAAATATAAGGATCCAAACTATGGCAATAGGGCCAGGCCTTGGAGAACTCAGAAAGCCTGATGGAACCTACCAGTCATGCCATAAGACAGGTGTTCTCCAGAGATAACACAATACGCTGCCGTTCTAAAATATAATTGAACCTGTTTGGAGTAGTTTTAGAGAATATCATCGATTTTTTCAATATTTATTTTTATAACCATTTTATTGAATTTGTAATATTCTTGACTAGTGCTTTGGATATCATATTATTGTCAAACTTGTGTTCCTTATTATATAATATTTATACCTCTTATTTTCTCTCTTTTCTAACTGAAGTGACTAGAATTTTCAGAATAATTTTTAATGATATG
Organism: Neofelis nebulosa; assembly: GCF_028018385.1. Taxonomy (NCBI): domain Eukaryota; kingdom Metazoa; phylum Chordata; class Mammalia; order Carnivora; family Felidae; genus Neofelis; species Neofelis nebulosa. The sequence continues at coordinate 20,334,203 of NC_080786.1, read as the reverse complement.
ACTGATAGGAACAAATTTAGACTATTCCTGACTTTAATGGAAATTGTTAGGTTATTGTACTATTAAATATATTGCTAGCAACATTTTACAATGTAAATATTACACAATACATGTTGATGCATTTAATATATACCTTTCATTTACTTTCATATAAATACACAATTTTTTGTCAGCATGCCTGTCTAAAACATGTTACTATTTCTCAAAAGTACATTCTATGACATAAAAAAGTACAATATGACAGGAAACAGACTCTATTAATAGTGCTTTCTTGCTTGCATTAAAATAATAATAGTAACAATAGCAATTCAAGGCAAGTAGCATTCCTCAATACTTCTCTGTGTATTTATTATTGCTTATTTTCCTAACCACAAATATTTGAATTTACAGCCTAGCACTGACTAGTCATAACCAAAAAGTCAAACTTGAACCTCTGATACTTATTCAAATGGACTCATTAAAAAGAATAAAAGACCTACCCTATGACCCAGCAATAGCACTGCTAGGAATTTATCCAAGGGATATAGGAGTACCGATGCATAGGGGCACTTGTACCCCAATGTTTATAGCAGCACTGTCAACAATAGCCAAATTATGGAAAGAGCCTAAATGTCCATCAACTGATGAATGGATAAAGAAATTGTGGTTTATATACACAATGGAATACTACGTGGCAATGAGAAAAAATGAAATATGGCCTTTTGTAGCAACGTGGATGGAACTGGAGAGTGTGATGCTAAGTGAAATAAGCCATACAGAGAAAGACAGATACCATATGGTTTCACTCTTATGTGGATCCTGAGAAATTTAACAGAAACCCATGGGGGAGGGGAAGGAAAAAAAAAAAAAAAAAGAGGTTAGAGTGGGAGAGAGCCAAAGCATAAGAGACTGTTAAAAACTGAGAACAAACTGAGGGTTGATGGGGGGTGGGAGGGAGGGCAGGGTGGGTGATGGGTATTGAGGAGGGCACCTTTTGGGATGAGCACTGGGTGTTGTATGGAAACCAATTTGACAGTAAATTTCATATATTAAAAAATAAAAAATAAATAAATTAAAAAAAACAAAAACAAAAAACTTTTTGCTAATCTGGCCCATGAAGGGTCAAGCCTGTTTTCATTTATTTTGGAGAAATACAAAAGATATGACTCCCCTTAAAAAAAAAAAAAGAATAAATAAATAAAATAAAAAGAATAAAAACACAATTAGCACTGATGTTTGTAGTAACAAGGAGTATTAGACAGTTTAAGTTTAATAACTTTCTTTAATCTGTTGAAATTAAAGCAAATAACCAACAGGCCAAAACATAGATGCCAGGGCTTTGATAACCTACCAGATGGTGGGCAGACTACAAGGCAGAGATGAGACTCAACTCATTTAATTTTGCTACTTGTCAGCCGCGCTGATAATATGAAGGGTGGCAGAAACCATTAAAAGGAAGTGATGAAGTATGTCATTTATTTAAATGACAGAGTCCTTTATTAGTGCCTATTTATCATAGATAAATTAAAGTGAAGGGCGGGAACAGTTTATAGACATAGTTAAATAGTTAGCACATATCCAGGGCTCAAGAAAAATATGATAGTTGGGGCGCCTGGGTGGCGCAGTCGGTTAAGCATCCGACTTCAGCCAGGTCACGATCTCGCGGTCCGTGAGTTCGAGCCCCGCGTCAGGCTCTGGGCTGATGGCTCGGAGCCTGGAGCCTGTTTCCGATTCTGTGTCTCCCTCTCTCTCTGCCCCTCCCCCGTTCATGCTCTGTCTCTCTCTGTCCCAAAAATAAATAAAAAAAACGTTGAAAAAAGAAAAAAAAAATTTAAAAAAAAAAGAAAAATATGATAGCAGCTCTTAGAAGATCAATGGGTCTGAAAAATTTGGGTCTTCTAATAATCATTGCTGCACACATACAAAAACAATTAGGACCCCTGTGGAATATCTTTCTTTGACCATTCTTTCTCCAATTTCTATTTCTCCCTCACTGTTTCAAAGTACATTCTGGCTTCAGACATTGTTCACTTCAGCTATTGTCAATAAACATTTTTTTCAACTTTCTTTCAAACTACAGGTGAGAGGTAAGGATATAAACCAAGGACTATATTTCTAAAGAAGTTTATTAAAACACTGAAATAACACTGTGATGATTGAGCTAGACTTGCTTACTAAAGGCCAATTGTTCTTCCCTGTTTTTTTTTTTTTTTTTTTAAATTTTTTTTTTTTCAACATTTTTTTATTTATTTTTGGGACAGAGAGAGACAGAGCATGAACGGGGAGGGGCAGAGAGAGAGGGAGACACAGAATCGGAAACAGGCTCCAGGCTCCGAGCCATCAGCCCAGAGCCTGACGCGGGGCTCGAACTCACGGACCGCGAGATCGTGACCTGGCTGAAGTCGGACGCTTAACCGACTGCGCCACCCAGGCGCCCCTGTTCTTCCCTGATTTGAAAGCAAATGGATTTGACATTGTATCCATTACCTTAAATATCTCATAAAATTATGAAACATTACCATTAAACAAGATTTTGCAAAAACCTTTGCTTGCAGAGTACATATAAATAGCTATAGATACAAGATAAAAGCTGATTCAATGTATTTAATTTCCAGGTAATTAATTGAGGTGGGGGGACTGCCTTTATAATTTTTTATAAAGTGGTATTTGTTCTGCCCAAACCCATCATTTGGGGTTTGATTTATAAATGTGATATTCTTGCTCGCTTTTAAATTGTGTTATAGTTACAAAAAAAAAAAAAAAAGATTTAGGCAACTTTATAACTGACAAAGTTTGGGTGGAAGAGGAGAGAAAAAATGACTACCCATAGAGATCTAACTGTAAACATTTAAGAAGGAGACAACTGAGAAGTTACCCTGGGAAAACTAAATATTTTCCATTATATTTAGCTTTTCAATAAATGACAGGGAGATCGTGGTCAACAATGCAACACATTTAAAGCAATCGGTATGTCAGAGATACCTGTTCACAGTGATGAAACCTTCTGCTTTCTGATATGCCTGTGCAATGAGAAACACTGATTTCTGATTCTGGTAATTTGAGGATGTGTTATGATAAGCATGGTCTCTCAGAATAATCATGAAATGAGCCTGCTTTCAGAAAGAGGGATGCACAGCTGCAGGGGCCAATTCCAGACCTTCACTGAAAGCAAACCCCAAGAAGAAAGAAATCTGTAATATTTTATCCTGCGGTTTATAGTCTTTCCTCAACAGGTGATCCAACGGAACCTTTACTTGAGGTGTATTATCTCCCAATATTCTGTATCCTTAGCCTTGGTACTCTAATTACTTCTTACATTAAGATTTCCTTTACCTGGCAGGTAACCTAATTCAATAATTGTAGTTACCAACTATATTCTTCCTTTAAACTACTATTTCTGTGTTGCAACTTTGTTCTTGTAGCAACTCCATGACAAGTTCATTGCTTCCTGGTTCCAAAGACCCAGTTCCTGTTCCATTACTAAACTTCATGAATCTTCCTACCTTGAGAGCAATAGTGTCCTTGTAGATTATAATAATTCTCATCCGTGTCTGCAAAAGAAGGGCATTCTTCTAGGAGGAAAAGTTTCTTGCTGCAATCCTACTCAATGGTCTGTAAAGTAAAATTACGCTCTTTTCTATCTCCATGTACTCACATGGTGCAACTCTGCCCAGGTCCCAAAGGATGTAAGTAAGATATTGCTATTGTGGTGCACAGCTTGACCTGGGAAGCTATGGCAGGCTTTGTCCCCAGGTCTTTGCCTCTGAATATAACCATCTGGCCACCATTCATTTTCATGCCATTTCCCTCTACCTTGATTTTCTCTCACAGTTTAAGAGCCGACAATGCATTTTATTCTGCCTGACCAACATTTTGCTTTGGCTTTTTCCCCGTCAATTCTCCATTCTGTAGCCCACAGGACCACCTCTACTGAAAAATAAAATGTCCCTACTCAACTGGAAAATAAAATGTCCCATTAGGAGACACAATATTTCCATTCAATGTACTAATTGACTGCTAATTTGGGGACACAGGTAGCATACAGCATTTGACAAAACTGTTATGTTTAAATAAGCACCCTGATTCTCTAGAACACCCCTGGTGTGCCCAAGTGCTACTCCCCCTGAGTGCTACTCCACACACTTGCACAAATACAGGTGCATGCACACACATATAAGGAGAAGGAGCTTGTGGGAGCATGGTAGCCATGGAGATATCCTCTCTCAATAAAACTGCTGCAATTCATTGGAATGGACATGTGTAGGCTTATCTCCTCCTCCCTGAAAATCCTTGCCTCCTTAGTGCTTTGTAAAATTAATGTCACTAAGCCTTGTAGATCATATTCTATCTCAACCTAAGGATCTTGGCTTGTGCAAAATCATTTTATTAGCTGATCATAAGAAGACCTATATTTTGTAGGTAGGGACACTGGATTGTGATAGTAGAGGCCAAGAGTATGAGCTTTGCTGTCAGACAAAAGCTCAAACTGTACTGCTTTCCAGTTTCTGGACTTTGTGTAAGCTTTATATCTCAAAACCTCAGTACTTTTATCTCTAAATGGGGATTATAATGCTTCTCCATAAGCTTGCTGTGGGAAGCAATGAGTCAATATTTATATTGTGCCACCTTGCTGGGTACATACTATATAATTAATAAATGAGTGCTCGTATTGTGTTGCTATTGTCATTATGGTGGCTAACCGGAAGCTGAACACTTAATAAAAAAGAAAACAATTTCTCTCAGTCAATTAGTATGAACATTTTCACCTATAATACAATTCTATGGTAGAAGTAAATTCTGTTGCCAGATTATATAACTAGGAAAACTATTTTTCCAAATCAGAGAAAAATAGTGCAGAAAGTTTCACAATTGAAAAAGAAATCCAAATAAATGCTAAGCCAGAATGGCTTGGGGATTAGCAATCAGAAATCTGCTAAATATAAACCATGGATGTTTATAATATTATCTTTTTCTTTTCCTAAAGTTATGTGTCAGTTTTTTCTTCATTATAAAAATTCCTAGGGGAAAAAACACGAAAGATAAATAAAAGACTGTATTATAATTTTTTAAGAGGAAAAATGTACAAACTATAATGTATCCCTTTAAAGCCCTGAGATTTTTACGATGCAACATCACAAGATAACACCTACTTGGATTGCAGCATAAAATACAGGTTTCTAGTATTTGTTGTTTTATTCCATGTAGTTAATAAAGTTGCTTGTATAGTGATTTTGCAACCAATAGTTCAGTTACATAAATGACTTAGCTCTTACAGTATCTCAAATAACCTATGATATCTAGGTCAAAAATACTGTTTTAACAATTTGAGACTTCTGTGCTTTTCATCAATCAGAAATCAATTCAGATTAACAAATCAGAACGAAGTTTAGTGCTTCCCACAGATTAAAAAACACGTACTTCAGATACGACAAAATGCAGCCAGGAACAAACGAGAGTGCTAAATGCAGTTAAAGAAACACACTGCTCTCTCAAGGTTTGTTTTTTTTTTTCATCTGTCAGAACAAAATGATAAGAGAAAATAATTCACAATGTTATAAAATATCATAGTGTTTCTGATGAAAGAGTCAACATTTTAATGTCTCTTCTTCCCACCCAGCTGAGAATGCAGGCAATCAAGGCATTCGGTCCAACTTAATATTTTCAGAGCACTGGCAACAACTCTCTGAGGTTCTCAGCCTGACCCCAGGCACAGGAGTTGAAGTACTCAAAGCCCATCAATGTGATGATGCAAGGGACTATGTCACTCAGCCAGATGCCTTGGAAGATGGGGGCTGGCCCTATGGTGGGCACAGGGAAAGGAGTTTGGGGCCAGCGGTGGCTTCCTGGAACTGGGGGATCCTGAAAGGTCTATCTTCTGACTGCTTCTGTCAATCCAGAAAAATTAGATAATCTGACCCAGAAAGAGGAAATGACTTGCACAGGGTGGGCATAAGCTCTGCAAAGGGCAGAAGCCTTCTCAGTCTTATTCATTTGGGGTTTACAGACTCTAGAGGGATACTTGACATATAAAAAGTCTTGATAACTAGATATTAAATGAATAGGAACTTACTTAGGGATAACTTTTTTTTTCTGCCATCAATTTGGCCAATTTCATTTCACACTTGAAGAATACTGGACTGCACAATATTTCGTCAATATCTTTTTTCTTCTCTTTTTGGTTTCCAATAGATATTTTGTCAAAAATCTTTTAAAAAAGAAGTCAGTTTAAGTATAACTACTGAGTAACTGTAGAAATGGTTCAATTGCAATGAAACAAATTATGGCAAAACAGGAAAAATTTCCCTGGAACTAACTGCAATGGTGAATTAAATGACTTTATTTTGCATTTTAATTTTATGTCTTTCATATGTATAGAACTATAAGATTTCAAAGTAGGGAACATAAATTATAAGTTTACATTGTTATATTTCAACTGATGAATAACTGATTCCCCAATATTTTGGAAGTGAACCAACTGCAGCTTCCAAACAATGGATAACAATTAGAAACAAACAATAAACATAAAAAAAATTTAAAAAAAAAAGCCTGCTTCAGATTCTGTGTCTCCCTCTCTCTCCACCCCACCCCTGCTTGTGCTCTGTCACTCTGTCTTTCAAAAATGAATAAGCATAAAAAAAATTGAAAAAAAAAACCAATTAGAAACAATGGATAACAATTAGAAACAAACAAACATACACATACCTGCCACCCAAAAAGCCTATACCCAATTCAGTGTGCTGTGGAAAGTCAAAGCTTGTGTAGCAAAGACAGTAACTTCTCCTTACAGTAGAGTATAAGCCAAATAAAGACGAAAATAGTGAACAAAAGGAGTGATTCAGGTTACGGTTTCAAAGTCTTTAGAAAGATTATATTTCTACAGTAAATTGACTTGAATAAAGAGAGGTAAAGGAAACCCATCTTTAGAATTACTATTGAATGAAAGTAATAAAAACTTAGGTTATCTTTTAGCATCCAAGAATTTTCATATATTAATAGAACGGGGGCTTATTCATATACGTCCGTTTTTAAAAATTTGTTCATTCATTTATCCAACCATCTATTTGTCCATCCATCCGTCCATCCATCCACCTACCCCATCCACCCATCCATTCCCCGATCCGTGTATCCATCCATACATCCAAGCTTTTGTTCATTTAGCTACTAAGTGCTAAGCCTTGTAGATTTACTGATGTAAACTAGTATCCCCATCTTTCTTTAATCCTAAAGAGATAGACAAACATTCAACAACTAAGTAACCAATTAATAATTAAAGTTGTGATAAATACCATAACGTAAAAATGCCAACAGACATGACTGCTTATAGCAGGAGTTTCTGACCTTATCTGAGGCTCAGAAAAGCCATTCTTGGAGAAATTATTCTGAAGGAGACATTCAAATCCATTATTTAGTGGGAGGGCATGGTAGACGAGATGGGGAGCAATTTTGAAAGAAGGAGGGACATTTGCAGGACTGTGAAAAGAAAAGGACCCAAGGACCTATGAGAAATTTTAAGAAAAAGAATGTGACTAAAAGGAAGAGAATAAAAGAAAGAGAGGGTACTCCAAAGGGAGATGTTGGGAGATCATACATGGTCCTGTTGGCCAGCTTAAAGAGCTGGGCCTTAATCCTAAAAGCAATAGGAAGACGCTGAAGAATGTGAAGCGGGGTAAGATATGGGCATATGAATGTCTTTCAAAGATCATTCTCATTGGATGTGGAGAACAGATTATGGGCAATGTAAAAATAGGCAGAAAATGTTTAAGACATTATTTCTGCAAAGAGAAGATTATGGATTTGATTAGAATCCTAGTGGTAGACATAAAGAGAAGTAAATAACAAATAGGGATTTCAGACATAAGCAACATGTTGTTCAGAAAGACATTTGGTCTGGATTTTAAATACTTGGGGGAGAAAATTGGGTTCCTTACTTCTTTTGTAAGAATCTAGAATTTGGAAGTACTGATTTCTTTCAGATTGAATCCGGAAATTCAGCTCCCAGAAGGAAAATCTGATACAAAATTCATGCTAACTGCTGACCACTTTTATTAGCTGGTGAACTGTCAGGCCCTCTGTGAAAATGTTTTTATTTTTTATTTTTTGTACCTGATGGTCATTTTCCTTTTTGTGTTGTAAGTTCTTTGCCTATCATATAGTCCCATAGTTTTGTGGTTTTGAAAGTGTGTTTCCTGATGAAGGAATATTAATATATACCTGGAAAATGTTTCATTGAGCAAATTTAAACTGATTTTGATTTTGCCAGACATCTTTGAGTCACCACTATTAGTCCAATGTGTGAGGGGGATACAGTATTGACACATTTTCTTAGTGATCTGAACATGGGCAATTCCTCCAAGATCATCTTTTACAACTAGAACTTAATGAATTATTTTTAGGCAACTCTGTTAAATAGTAGTCTCTCGTTCTGAGCAGTACCTTTTATTCAATAGTCTAACCTGGCTTAGAAAAACAAATTCAGAGTGCCTGAGTGGCTTAGTCAGTTGAGTGTCGACCTTTAATTTTGGCCCAGGTTATGATTTCATGGGTTCATGAATTTGAGTCCCGCATAGGGCTCTGTGCTGACAGCATAGTGTCTGCTTGGGATTCTCTGTCTTTCCCCTGCTCTCTCTCCCTCAAAAGAAATAAATAAGCATTAAAAAAATAGCCACATGGTCTTTCCCGGGAGATTTCATAAGATTTGTCTAGAAATACTTTAAAATGTTCATATGCTTTACAGGATGTTAAATCGTGAGCAAACTGGGATGTACCACTTATAACTCCGTTGCAGTGGCCATGTGGGAGAAGTTTATCATATGTTTAGCAGGTTAATTTCCATATTTGTGGTGGCATTGGTTCTGTGTATGGTGTGGTATGTTTGTATGTAGGGTGAAGGCAGTGTTCACAAGGAGGGTGAGCAGTACTAATCTATAATCTGAAAGATTATAATCAATGATCTAGCCATCATTGGCTAGAAAAGTAGTTGTGTGGAAAAGTAGTTAAGAATAGGGAGGCAAAGGGGTTTTTCTTGCTTCTTCTACTCACTACTTCCTATCCTTACCCAAATTATTATCCTTATTACCTATGATTCTGAATACAGTTATCACTTATATAAAACTTTGTGGCCTGAGTCCACATTCTGGAAATCTAAAGCAATCAAAACACTGAACTCTACTTCTAAAAACATTTTGTTTTATAATTTGCTGCCCCTGGTGGTCAGATAATTTCTCTATCCATCTGACTTTGGATATATACACAAAGAAATTGTAGTTTATATACATAATGGAATACTACATGGCAATGAGAAAGAATGAAATATGGCCTTTTGTAGCAATGTGGATGGAACTAGAGAGTGCTATGTTAAGTGAAATAAGTCATAGAGAGAAAGACAGATACCATATGTTTTTACTCTTATGTGGATCCTGAGAAACTTAACAGAAAACCATGGGGGAGGGGAAGGAAAAAAAAAGAGGTTAGAGAAGGAGGGAGCCAAAACATAAGAGATTCTTAAAACTGAGAACAAAATGAGGGTTGATGGGGGGTGGAAGGGAGGGGAGGGTGGGTGATGGGCATTGAGGAGGGCACCTGTTGGGATGAGCACTGGGTGTTGTATGGAAACCAATTGAACAATAAATTTCATATTAAAAAAAAAAGATATATATAATGAATATGTAAGAGATGTCTTTATGACAGCTTTGTGTATTTCTTCTCTTGGTAATTAAAGATATATGCATACCCAAGATTCCAGAAATACACATTAAAAAGCAACAAAGTAAATAAAAATGATGGTGCTGGCAATGATGTTGATAATCACTGAATAACCCAGACTCGTTGAATTGCAGGCTAAGTGTTCCATGCAATGCCAGGAACATAATAAATGGTGTATAAATGCTGGTCATCATCACCATGCCTGTTTAATTCTTCTAATTCAATTTTGAATGATAATCTACAACGCGTAAGTCCATTTGACTTATAAATCAATTTATAACCTTGAGAAAAGAATGAACCAAGTATCATTAGCCAGGATAGAAAAAAACCAAGATTGGTTAAGTTTAAATTATTTTAAATACAAAGGACAATTTCTTATCTCTTTTAGCATCTCCTTCATCTACTAAAACCTGTGGTTGGCATGACATGTACAACAAAGTGAAAACATTTTCACAAATGAAAAACAATATATCCCTAGGGCTCTCTGTAAACACTTGCTTCAGAGAATTCTTAAGTATTTGCTCCACAGTTGGTCCTCCAAAAAAAAGAAAAGAAGAATCTCCAATTTCAAAGATCTTGAAGCACAGAATATTCTGTTTTATGTTCAAAGGTAATTTCTATTCTTATAGACCGTATTTGGAGACTAGCAATAGGAGACTGTGAGACATCTATTAGGAAGGTACTGAACTGAGGAAAACGCATGTGTTCATGTACTGAGCAGATAAAAATAATGTTAGTGCTTAGGTTTATTTCATTCTATCCAGCTATACTTACCCCTTAACAGTTTTCCAGCTTAATGCATTCCAAAGTTGGCACTAGAATTGGGAAGTACTATGCCCAGAAGATGAAAAAAATCTGTAGTATGAGAGTGAGAAGAGTTTGAAGGGAAAACATATTTGACCAAGGGAGACATTGCTTTTAATCAAAGCACTGCAACTTAATAGCCGGGGTGACTTTGGTAGTTAGTAGACTTGGATCCTAAGTTTCCTTATATGCAAAATAGGTTTAAGGGTAATTCAATTTCAAAGTTGTAGCCAGAAAATACTATGCATAAGCTGCATGCCACATACAAGCACTCACTTATTCAAAAATCAATTACTGAACACCTATTACGTACCAAGTCACACACCTAATGATGAGGAAACCCAAGCAAACAGGAGAAATATATTTCCTAGACATACATTTCCTAGGCATACAGAAAATAACCAAGAACACAAATACACTTAAATATCTGGTGTCAGAAATACAGATTGAGAAACGTTCAGAGCAATTAGCTTGTACTCTTTACAAATACCAAGAAAAGATCAAGAAAGTTTGAAGAGCTTTTTCACCTCAGAAACCTAAAGAGCAAGACGATGTGCAGTTATGATCCTAGGTCAGGTCCTGGACAGAGGAGAAATGGCTCCAGAGGGCATTGCTGGAAGAATTGACAAATCCAAATGTGAACTGTGGATTTGGTAATATTATATCAATGTCGAGTTTCCTGATTTTGTTAACTATTCTATAGTAAGAAGATACCCTTGCCTTTAGGAAAGACACACTAAAATATACAAGAGTAATGGAGCAAAATGTTCCCAACAACTCTCAAAAGACTAAAAAACATGGAATGAAAAAGGGAGGAAGGATACAAAGAGGAAAGATAACAATTAAGCACCAGGGAAAAATGCAAATAATAATGAGTCTGGATAATGTCTATGTGAGAGTTCACTGCACTATCCTTGAAACTTTTCTGTCAGTTTGAAATTATATGAACAATACAGAGGCACTTTGAGCAAAGGTAGAGAGTAATTCAACACGTATCATTCCTTTTCTCTTTGCCTTGGGACCTGCCTTTCTAGAGTGAATTGTGCTAATCTTCTTTAGAATTCGGCAGTAGAAATTGAGAGTTACACTTTGTGGGTCCTCGATATCGAGCAGTACAGCTCTACCTCAATGGATTTGATGTGTTCAATAATTGTAAAGTACAGGACTTTAGGAAGAATTATGTTACTGACTTGAATGAGTTGAAAAACAACCCCGAACACCTGGCAGAGCTTCTAAAGCTGGTGTTTTATTTGGAAAACAAGCTGGGTGTGTAGCAAGCATAAACAGCATATTGACATCGCAAAGCCAAGGAACTGACCTCACCTTCATCTCTCCTAACAAGTGAGAGAAACGAAGTAAAGAGGAATTTGTGGCTTTCAATTTAATTAACGCTAGCATTTCTTGGACTGGGTCAAATTCACAACGTATAGCACACGTTTTACAATCAACAGCGTTCATTATATTCATTTCCTGATTAATCAAGAGTGTGACACATAAACCTATTGGTGTCAACTAGCAGATTTACTTCTGGATGTTTAGAATGAGTGTGCATGCTCATGAAAGAATAGTTGAGTTTGTGTATATATATTGTAGAGCAGAAATCTATGTATATAAATCTAAATAACACATACACATAGTTAAAAATGTTTACAGTAGGTGAAAAATAAACCAAATACTTTTGAAAAGTACTATACATTGGTTTTATGAAGAAAATTTGTACCTTTGACTTGTACAAGGCAGGCACCTGTGAAAATACAAAACCTAGAAGTACTGTCATGGTCATTTAAGTTTTTGGGTTTGGCATTGTTGGCCTCTTGATCTATTTCAGTCTTGGGCAAGGACGTAATATCTCATCTATTTTACCCAAATTCCTTAAAATTCCATAATGTGAGGACAGTTCACTTCTCCCACATTTACTGTCTTAAATGCTTTCTCTTACTCCCGTTTGAGTATTTATTCTAAAATGTGGGATAAATAAAAATGCAAGCCTAAAACTTCCACTTCCAATTACACTGAGGTTTCTTATAGCAGACCAATAATCCTGCTAAGAATAAAAAAAAAAATCAGAAAGAAATTTTAAGCAGTGGGTTTGAAAGCATGAGAGAGCTGCCTGAGTAGCCAGTTTTGAAGAGCCAGCTCCTGGAGAGAAGGAAATTTTATTGAGGTAAGCCAGATTTTCTGCACAGTGGATTTCTCTTTGGGACATTTATTGATTTTTGACATATACCAAGATGTGACTAAGCTGCTAAGCATCCTAAACTACAAAAGAGCTTGTGGTAACTTCTCATGTTTGGGGAAACAAGAATTGGAGTTCTGGTACAACAAGGCAGCTAGGACTTGATTGACCAAAATTCCACTGATGAGTAAGGTTCACAGAAGTGAGACTGGCACTCAAGACCTGTTGTTCTATTGGATCATTATCTGATTAAGCTACACAGTAGAAATGCAAAGAAGCCACGAAGTAAGCGTGCGAAAAGCAACCAAATATGACTGAAGAGCTTTGTGGTGTTCTCAGAATTTCTACAGTGTTCAAGAGACCAAAATTCAAGATCTCCGAGAAGGAGTGGCCTTAGTAAACACTCCAGGCTCTAAATGGGATCCCTGGAGGGGTATACCATGTAGAGGAAGCCAGAGTAGACTAAACCATGCCAACACTGCAAACGAGTGTCAAGTTAGATCCAGACCTGAATGGACTTAGGTAATGTGTCTCTTTTTGCCAGTGGATAGGGTAAATCATCGCTAAAATTCTTCACCCATAAGATTGACAGTGAAACCAAAATTTCTTGGGATATTAAGAAAAAAAGACCAGAAGAAAAAACAGGCAATACAAAGTGACACAAATAATACAGTTATGAAATTTTTAAGGAACTATGATTAAAACCTTTAAGCAAATAGATGAGCACGTAGAAACTTGTAACAGAAAATAAGAATCAAATGGAAATGTTTAAATTGAAACATACTATAACTGACATCATAGCATGATGAATGAGACACAGCTGGAGAGAGATGGATGAACTGGAAGACAGATGAATACACAACTTCTACACAATAACATAGATGGCAAAATAGATGGGAAGTACAGAGGGAAGCACATGAAACATATTACATATCATATGGGCCCTAAAACATGTATTATATGTTTCATATCTGTATGTCTTATAATAATTCCAAACTTTCCATCAACAGTAGAATGAGTAACTACATGTCAGGATGTTCGTATCATAGAAAACTACTTAGTGTTGAGAAATGAACCATTGCTGCACACAAAAACATCAACATTCTACCAGAATATACCAAAGAAGCCATATACAAAAAAGTACATGTGCATGGTACCATTTACATAGACTGCAAACATGGGTGAAATCAATCTATTATTATTATCAGAGAGAGGTTAATTACTGGAGCTGCTGGAGATGCTGTTGATATTCTCCTTCTTGACTCAAGAAGGGGTTACACAAGTGTATTTGCTTTGTGAAAACCCACTGCACTGTGCACTTTTGATCTGTGTGATTTTGTGTATGCATGACAGACTTCAGTTAAAAAATATTCTAAACAATCAAACCTAAGTATATTAAAGTTAAAATTAAGATTAAATTTCTGAGGGATGTATCATTTTCATTCTCCCACAGGTAAGAAAGTTTATTTGGACATTGATTGCCTTTGGCTTTCAAGGAATACAAAGAATTAATCAGGAGACAGGATATCAAAAAATGAAAAAAAAATTAATAGGAGGTGCAGAGGAGGATTGTGTGTATCTGAAAGACGACTCAGTAGCTCTGTATGTCCTTAAAAAGAACAGAATAGAGCCTGCTGGAGACCAAAGAAACTGTTCCAGCAATTTGTCCTCCTCTAGCAGTCCAACAGACCTAGGGATAGTTGACGTACCCAAACGCAAGAATCAGAAATACCAGATATTAATAATTATACTACTACAGAATTTATATCCTAATAATAAATCCAAGTATGACTAGTATACTTATCTTGATGAGAACTGGATGATGTATGGAATCTTGGAATCACTATATTGTACACCTGAAACTAATACAACCCTGTATATTAACGACACTGGAATGAAATTTTTTTTTAAAAAAAAAAGTATTTCCAATCTCCTTGTCAAATAACAAATTATTTTTTCTCTGAATTTTTTGTTTTGTTATTTATTTATTCGCTTTTCACCATTTCCAGACATAAAATATCCCAAACTCATTTGGAGTTTCTTTCATTCCTTTATACTCTTTTAATTAGGGTTTCTTGATTCTAGACACTGAATTCCTGGGTTGTTTCTTACTTCATTATGTACCTATATTTCCTAATCAAGCACCTATGAAAGAGTAAGTACTAAACATATGTGCGGTGTGTGTTACTACAATAATCTAAACCCAGGATTTACATTAGGGCTGATATTGTAGTATTTTCAATATGGTACATGTTTTGCATTGTCTTTTCCTAGAAAAAGAAGAAAATAACCCTGGAACTATGCCATCATTGACAAACATATAGTAGGATGCATTTATCCTGTTGTGATTTAAAAATCTTGCTAAATTTTCTCTGAGATTAGATGTTTTGCCTGTGATTTGGCACATATGTTTATGATCAGCTTTTACACTGGTCTCCAGACCAGGATGGAAATTAGTAAAAATTTCCATATACCTTTTTATACGATTACTGTTTTCTGAGTACAAAGCATCCCACTAATTATGTCTCTAGATGGGACATATGTAATGGGAAGAAAATGTAATGGGAAATGTAATGGGAAGAAAATCACAAATTGGCAAATTAACACTTTAAAAAGCATTCCTGGGAGTGAGGCTACATAGCACGTGCAACCACCTTAACAAGTTCAGTATGACTACAAATGTTTCCTACACAACTGACCTCAATTCTATAAAAATACCCTAGAAGAATTTAAAATGTGTGACAAAACCATACATATTTGTTTCATGTTAATATCAAAATCAGAACTTTAGGTTTTAAAAGCTTATTTGTTTTGGACACAACTTCCAAGAATCCAGGTTCACCAGCTCCAGCAGCCAATGGACATAATGAGATGGAGAACAATAGAAAATAGTTGTGACTTGGGGCGTCTGGGTGGCTCAATAGGTTAAGCATCCAACTTCAGCTCAGGTCATGATATCACAGTTCATGAGATCGAGCTGAGCCCTGTGTCGGGCTCTGTGCTGACCCCTCAGAGCCTGTTTTGGATTCTGTGTCGTCCTGTCTGTCCCTCACCTGCTCTCACTCTGCCTTTCTCTCAAAAATAAATAAACATAAAACAAAAAGAAAATAGTTGGACTGTCTCTAGTACATGCCGATCTTCTTTTTCAGTGGTCACTTTGACCTAATGATAGCTCATTGATGATTCATTTACTTGAAAAAGTGTCTGGGCTAGGTCCCACATTACAAAAATGGTGCACATGAAGTATTTTGTCACTTTTCTATTCAACTGCATCAAACAAAGAGAAAAAAATTCTGTGTTGTCATGCTATGTACACTTAATCCCATACATCACTATTAATCATAATCATATAATATTTGACTATTAAATAAAACCTTAGAGGAAATCTTACCATTGAGATAAGGGACACTGAGGTCTAGAGATTGAGCTCCTTACTCAGCATTTGACAGTTAATTAGTAACTAAGTTGAACTAGAATTTACTCGGGCCAACAAGGAGTTTTTCCTGTAATAAATTTTTGGGGTAGCTCTTTATAAAATGTGTGATTATGAGGTTTTAAAAAAAAGGGGGATGTAGTAAAGGTCTTGCCCCACTCCAGTAAAACCTTTATATTCTAACAAGGAAAGTTCAATAATAACTATTTCTTAGGCCCCTAAAACGATTACTATTTTTAGATACTCCTCCTCAGCAGATAGATAAACTGAGAAAAGGAAGAAAGAAGAGTAAAATCTGCAGGAAGATTCAAGATGAAGAGGAGATAAGTACTCAGAGAAAGAGAGCACCAGGGTGGAAAAATACATATCAAATCTTAGGACAAAGGAACTTGTATTGAAAGTACTGTATGAATATCAATCATATATGTTTACCGTAGACTAACTATTGCTGTTGTGGTTCACAAATATGTTCATAAGACCTTTAGGGATTCATTTCTAATGAATAAAATATAGTAGAAATGATGGTGCCTGACTTCCAAGACTAGTCACAAAAGGTACATGACTCTTTTTCTTTCTCTTGGATCTCTCACTAGGTGAAACCAGCTGCCATCTTGTGAGGACAGTAAAACAGCCTTATGCACAGGCCATGGTGGCAAGGCATTAAGCCTTCTGCCAACAACTGATACTAACTTGCATGTAAGTCACCTTGAGAATGGATCCACCAGCCATAGTCAAGCATGCAGAAAACTGCAGGCCTGGCCAGTATCTTGACTATAATCTCATAAGAGATCTTGAACTAGAACCAGTCAACTAAGCCCCTTTTAAATTCCTGACTCCTAGAAACATTGACATAATAAATCATGATTGTGTTAAACCATTAAGTTTGGGAGTAATTTGTTACAGTGCAACAGATAACTAATAATGTTGTCATGTTGAAGTGAAAAGCAGCGTCACAGAACTCATAAAATACCATTATTGGGGTGAGCCATATATAACTACTGTTTCTGCAGATAGTACATCCACCATTCTATATGGTTCAACCTACTGGACAGGAGCTCTGCCAAATCTTTCTGATTTGTTCTGGACTTCAGTCTCTCAGGACACTTGGTTCAATGTGTTTGTCATTATCTAAATTATAATCACATGGCAACATAGTCCAGCTTTTCTGATGCAATGTTCTGATGCAACGGTTGGAAACCAATTATTTGTGGATTACCTCTCACTTTAGACATGTAAAAGATAATTATAAGCAAATGATGCTCATTCTCTCCTGCAAAAGGTATTTGGGCTTTTGACTTGGAACAAATATTTGAATAAAAGATAAAATGGCCTTCAAATATCTTAAACAATCCCAAGTAGCAAAAGTCATTTTATTCTGATCCTTAGAAGCACTGGTTGTCCTTAGGGCAACATGTTTTCTTTGCATTAAAACACACACACACACACACACACACACACACACACACACACACACACACACACAGAGTCTGTAAGTATGTAATTACTTTTGAGTGTTCTCCTCATTTTAATACCATTAAGATGCCTCAGCTGACCCAGGTAACACAAAATTAGCCTTTTGATAACTTACTATCTTTTTTGGCACAACCTTTGCCATTTCCACATATGTATTGATAGAATATATTCAGCTGTTGAGTGAGAATTTATTTCTGCTTCTAGTCCCCTAGAGGTTTCACAGGCGAGCTTGATTTAATGCAAAGCTGTATGTGTAACCTTTACAACACAAGATCACAACAATTTCTCACTTATCTTTCATTTTCAGCTTTAATTGAAGACAAATCTTAAATGGGATGTTATAAAAATTGGTATATTTTTTACCCTGATTGCAGATACAAAATTCTAAAGGCTTTCTTCAATTATCTTTCTTAAGAGTTTGTAGGGATGTGTCATCTATGAATAACTGTCATGGGGTGCTTATTTTCTTTGAAAAAAGAATCTTAGAGCTAAAATTCCATAATTGCTAATGAAATTACTCTGTCACCTTAGGGATCTATTGACAATGGAACAGATACGGTTCTTACTTCTTATGGTTAAAACTAGCAAAGCCTCGGTCAACACCAGTGATTCATTTGAAGCAACAAGGAACTCTTCACAAATTTAAAGTTAGAAATCATGATCCATTTTGTATATTACCAGAGCATGAACTTACCTAAATTCCTTTTAAGAGATGATAATGTTAACTGGATAATAAGATTAGAATTGATCTTTATTTTCATTTCTGTTCATTTATATTCCTTAACATTAAGAGTGAATGAGTATTTCTACTCTATTCTATGATATAAATAGGCTATGTCAGGATTTACATTTATACTTAATATATAATTTATATATTATAAATTATATCTTTGTGTAAACACAGTAATTTTGTCTGGAAAACTGATACTAGAAGTCATATATACAGTTACCAATTGACTCAAATGTAGGTAAAGAAATCTTATTGAGTCTTTTTCTGACTTTATTTTTATAGAGCTCAGCCTATCTCTACATCTTCTAACAGAAAGAGATTATGAGCTGAAACACCTATTGCACCCACATGGGGAAATTGTGAGCTTCTTAAACCATTGGCAAATAATGTGTACACCCTGGACTTCCTTTGAAAACAGAATGCTACATTAAAGGACAACAAACCTTCTGGCTAAACTCAAATTTAACAGGTTGCTGCAGCAAATCTATCTTTCTAAACAACCAGTATGTGATCCTACGATAGTATCAACAGTGCGCTGTACTGAGAATCAGAATGCTTATATTAAAGCTGCTAATTTGCAGTGGGTTGTACGGAGGTATAATTTTCCATTTAAAATGTAAACTTCTCTGCACAAAAACACTTGAATAATTATGAAAATGGAAGGAATCCTTTGCAAAAAGTAATTATGGTGAGGGAGACTTTCCTTTTTGCCTTCAGTGTTTTATGAGTGTATTTGATTCCATAAGCAAACTAATTAAAATGTTTCAAGACACACTGAAATGCTGGCACTTTAGATGGAAAGCAGTTGTACTCCTGGCACAGGCTGTTTCATGTTTCTAAGGAATTTTGAAATTGTAGTTATAATAAACTATTCAGTCAAGCAAACTGAAAACAAGAGCCAAAATCATACTCTCAGCTTTGAGATCTGTAGCCACATGCTACCAAAAAAGTGGGTATTTTCTAAGTATAAAGTGGAACGAAAAACACATTTTTTTTTGGTTAGAAAACATTTGAAAAAGGGGGAGACTGAAAAAAATGGTAGTATTTATACAGCTAAAATAAGATAATTTGGAAGTCATCTCACTGTTTTAGGTTGATTGTTTCCATAATTTAAAAATGATTAGCCAAATGGCTGACAAATAATGTTACCACCACAAACAGGAATGCTCTAGCATAACAGCTAATAAGATGAAGGGCTGTAGTATGGTGAAGGCTCAATAGTAGATACTTTACCAGAGAGCCCTGGATGTATACGGCAGCTGCAGAATGGTTTTTAGGAGTAATGCATCCAACAGCCTGCATTTGGAATTTCAAATGTCTACCTTCTTCACTTTGGCCAGTCATGCTTTGGGCAAGATTTAATGAGTTGCTACTTTGTACCAATCACAGTGGTAGGAAAGGGGGTTTCAGTAGTAAGGAGTCTAGCAGGTGTCTGCCTGCAGTGATTTGGCAATGCAGTCCTTCTAGAATGCAGTTTAGCATGTTAGTGAGTTATAGACTCTGGGGCCAGATCACATGGGCTTAAACCCTGGCTTGCCCACTAATTATCTGTGTGACATCGGACAGGTTAATTTGTTTAGTTAACTAATTAAATAGTTTAGTATGCTTACCTGTAGAATAAGAATTATAACAATCCTACCTCATGTAGTTGCTATGAAAATTAAATGAGTCAGCCTATGTATAAATGTAATTCCTGGCATTCGGTATTATATGGATTATTTGCTATTATCTTACTTCCACTCCAACTCATCAGAGCTATAAATACTGCCTACTAGATACCATAAGAGCTAATTTTACAGAAAGGAGATATGCTGTAATAGTCAAAGATCAGAAAAAGCCTCTAGAAGGCATAGCTGTGGGCATCTTAAAGCCTTTACTATTTGTTCTGTATGTAAAATAAAAGGATACACTAGGGCTATTACCCAAACAAGCTCATGTCAAACATGATAGAAGGCATAAAAATAACATCTGAGAGCAGCAAGAGGCAGTAGAATAACCATTTTTATGAAACAGAAAAAAATAGAAGTTTAAAATATATCATCATCCATCACAGCTATCATTTATTCAGTGCTTCCCCTTCTAGATGCCAGGCACCAAATAAACTCTTTAAATGTTTTCCCATTGAATCCCGAAAACAATCTTGTAGAACAAGTGCTATTATTTTACCTATATTGCAGGTGAAGAGGCTGAATAACTTCATTAAGTTTTCCAGGTTATATGGATGGTAATGAAGATATGACAAGAACCCTGGTCTCTGAGTCTACAGTGTAAGTTATTACACTCTACTGCAAACCTTATGATATTATGAGCATATTTCCATGTCATTAAATGCTTTTCACAAACATGTTTTCTCTTGGCTGCAAAGCGTCCTAGTGTATGTCTGTGCAATTATTTATTTATCACTTTCTCTCCTGCCAAATATTTAGGTTGTTTCTAGTCCCTTACCTTTTGTATATTATTTGCAATACAAATCTTCATGTGTAAGTTTTTATATACATATCTGATTAGTTCCTTAGTATAGATTCCAAGAAGCAGAGTCAGTATGCTAAAGGATGTCAACATTTATAAAACCCTTATTATACTGTCAAATTACCCTACCAGGAATGTGATAGTAATTTGCTCTCTCTTCCATAATTTTAGAGGTTGCTCACTTCACTGAATCCTTGCCAATCCTGAATGTTAGCAATGTATATTTTCAAAAAGTTTCTTATCAATATGTCAGATTTTTAAGTCTCCTATCGATTTAATTTGTATTTTTATTTCCGCTGGGGTGCCTGGAGAGAAAAGTATCATTTACTGCAAACAAAATGTGGACAATACTTTACCATTCATTCATATCTATCTTTATCCCCTAAGCCTTTTCCTTGCATCCAATCTTTGCATTTCCCTTCACAGAATTTTCTAAAACTCCCAGGTCCAATTTATTGTCACAATGTTTATGAAGTTTTCCCAACTTGTCTAGACAAAGCTTGTTACCTTCTCTGATCTATGCACATGCCTTATGTTATCACTTATTCCATTATAGTAAAATTAGGGTTTACTTCTCTCTCGTCTCTTCTAGGTCATGAACTACTGAGGAATAGATCAACTCAAAACTTATTGGATCCCTAGGACCTAACAGAAAGTAAAAATTTCCTAATTTGCACTGGCCAGAAAAGCACACTGACTCTGAATTTCAATCAAATGTTTATTGTTTGCTTACATTAAATGTTTACTCATTATTAATAAATAATGTACTTGATCACATGCTATGGGAAAGTATAAAAACTGAATAAAGACATGTAATGGAATTACCTTCTTCTAAAAGAACTTGAACTGTGAAAATCAGCCTTGCTGATTGGTTGGAGTTAAGGATTTAGAAATCATCACAATGTCTCCTGTTTATCTTGCACTTACTATGTGCACTTACAGTAAACCAGGCTCTTTGCAGGACACCATGTGTGTGTGTGTGTGTGTGTGTGTGTGTGTGTGTGTGTGTGTGTGAGATTGTATACACATATATGATGTGTGTGTATGTGTGTTTATACATATAATTTCCTTTAATTATTAAACATTTATGTGACTTAGCTGCCATAATTTTCATTTAACAAAGAATAACACTGTTTTGGAGATATAAGTTAACAAGTTTGAGGTCAGGAAGTAACAGTAGAACCATATTTGAATATTAATTAGTAACAGTGAATCCAGAGATTATGCTTCTGCTTTACAATAACATAAAAGTTAAAAATTTTAATGAGAATACAGATAGAAAACAGGCAGTCCAAGGATGTTGGTGATGTCTAATTTTTTCCCTTCATTTAGAAGAACATACTCACAAAATACCGAATTCATACTAGTAATATTAAATATTCTCATTTTATATGCTTAGATTGTATGAAAATGTGTACATTTTACAATCAGACATTGAAGGAAGGAGAAAAAAGTCACTCTGTCTTGTCTTAGGTGTCTTTGCAGATGGATGCAACAACAGTTATCTAGCTAACTTCATAGCAATTGTTTGTCAGTGAAACTCTCAAAATATCTTTGCTATGTGGCATTTCAATGCAGTGTTATGTCCTTGGTTTTTTATTGATAAAAACAACAAAACCACAAGGGAAATGCTACTGCTCATTGAGCCTGACTGATGTGTATGGCTGAACTTCTACGTTGCTAAAATAAAACCCACAATGAGTACGTTAAGAGCAGACAGGACTTAAGAGGTATGGTAAGGTCTTTTAGAAAACTCAACCTAGGGAACCGAGGGAACCAAGTCCACATCATTCTTGTTGTCAAGGGGTACATATTGCAAAAGCAATCCTCTTTCAAGGAGCGTACATTGCAAAAGAAAGATTCTGCTGCAATATAATTGCATAAATTAATTCAAGAACTCTTCAGGGTGTGCATGTGAGAGTGCATGCAATGGAGCCTGTTGGCAGTCTGGTTCAGCCTCTGCACTTCTAAGGATGGTTTTAAGTACCCAAAATAAAATATTAAAGTTCAAATAATTACAAAGCCAACCAATCACGTGAAAATGCCATTATCAAGTTATTTTTAAAGTGTGATATGGTCATATGTGGTATTGCTTATTAACACATTAAGTAACCGATTTCTCAGGAGGTCTCATAATGATTGTTAGTTCAAGGTGGTCATTAGTATAAAGTAGTCAAGTTAACTGTAACAGCAACAGATTTCTATTATGTCTATTGGTGACAAACTCACAGGAGTTGCTAACAGTACTATGGTTTGTCATCTACATTCATAATTGAAGGAACCACTATATTTCCTCTAGAGGAAATATCATTCAGTATAAATAAAGATGTGATTTTTTAAATTTCCAGTAATACACACACACCCATCTAAGAGCAACAGCATAAACCAAAAAACTACTAGAGTCTCCCCACAGATCCCAAGTTAAGGACTTCTATATTAGTATGTTCCCGCTTTAAAATACAATTGCCATTTCCCTAAAAAGTTAAAATTCTGATCACCTGAAAGAGAGAAAAGCTTAAAGAGAAATTAACTATTAAATGCAAACAAACATTACCACAAGAAAAAATAACACATTTTTTTCTATTTGTTGTATCTATATAAGATAATGGGTATTAACTCACTGTGGCAATCATGTCATGATATATGTAAGTCAAGTAAGACATCATGCCCTGCAGCTTAAACATCGACAGTGCTATATGTTAATTATATTTCAATAAAACTGAAAGAGAAATAAGTCCAAACACATAGGCATACTTAGACATGTGGAAACTAAATGAACAAGTATGAAAATCAGATAGTTACCTAGATCAGTCATATTTCATTGATCTTAGTGACTGACTAGTAGAAGTCCAAAGACTTTAGTATTATTTTGTTGTCTTAAATTTTACGACATGTTGGCAAGAACACCTTATTATTTTCCATTTTTCCCTTTTGCCATCCCAAGTCCCATTTTGTCTCTTTCCCCACCTACTCTCCTTTTTATACTATTTCTTCTGCAGGAAGAGATACATTGGAAAAAATATTTGCATTAACAATAATCACAGTTATCCCTCTGATGGTCTTATTAAGAGACAAAAATTAAGTAACATTGGCTTAAGCTTTCAAGAAATCAAGATTTATATTTGCAGTTTGGCACAAACCCTACTGCTATTCACACACAGTGATGCTACAGTGAAGGTCTTGGTTAATTACTGAAAGAGAGAGGCAATGAATTCATTATTTTTTTCCAAACAGAAATGTGAATAAATCTGCCAATCTTCCTTACTTTTATATAGAATATACACACTTGTTTTTTTAAGTTTGCATTTAGTTTTTTTCAAATTCTTGTTTAAATTCTAGTTAGTTAACTTACAGTGTGATATTGGTTTCAGGAGTAGAATTTAATGATTCATCACTTACATGTAAAACACCCAGTGCTCAACCCAAGTGCCTGCCTCAATAAGAATAGACACACTTATCACTAAGGTTAAGATGACATTTAAAATTTTTAGGAGTTTTTCTATCCTTGGCAAATAAAATTATGCCTTATAAGATAAAAGATATGCTTTGAATGAGAAGTGACTTTTTAAAAAATTACCCTAAGATAAATTCTGAACAAACTGATGGGTGTACAAAGCTATGCTAAAAGCTAAAAACATCCTTGGGAAAGAAGGTGTCAGTGAGTACCCACTCATCAAACTAATTGCTTAAGCTTTGAAACGATATATTGTCATATGAGTTTCAGCAACACCAATTCAATATTAAAAATTCTCCTCCTCTAACCCTCCCCTGACCCCTACCCACTTAGGGAATGGTCTTCTGTAAGTCCCCCTCTGGAAATTTAACATAATGAAGGAAGGACCCACTCGACAACTTTTAGAACACTAAGTGTGAAATTTCAAAATGCCACTATTTTACTGAAAATGCCCATTCCTTTGTTCCAACACTCATTTGAGGGAACAAGAATGAGCGTTAGAGTTAAAAGCAGAAACAGGAACAAAACAAAGCAGAAACAGAAATATATGAAAGGCCATTATTTTGAGCCCTATCTCTATCTCTAATGGCTGACTACTCACAGGTATTTAAAATTTTAAAAGCTTTTTTCCATTCTTGAATATGCCTTTTTGAGCTTTGACTGTAAATGCAAAGAGAAAGAAAGCACTTTTATGTATTTAATACAGCCTCAGAGATATACCTTCTGGTTCTAATTCCACATGATGGTTTGGGTTTGGACCGTTCCTTAATCGTCAGATGCATGTTTTTAAAAAGAAGTGGCAAAATGAAAACATTTAGATAAATTTACATCTTGACTTAACTTTTTGAGAAGAGGAGGGAAAGGATTTAAACTAACTGGTGCATCTGTGGTAAGACAAAATATCATCCTTGTTGATATCTATTGCATAAAAAGCCAATTGCAAATGGTTTGGCTTTTTTCTTTTTAACCGAAATACAGTTTGGGTTGTGTTTCTATATGTTTTTTACTTAATGAAATACTTGTAAAGTTAGAAATATTTGTGACACAATATTTCAAATTTGTATGTTTATGAAACTACAGGTGTTTTCAGAGGTGACATTTTATGTGACCTTTTATGATTATATTAAAATGACAGGATAATTATCTCTTTTTGACCATAGTAACAAATGGAGAATAGGGATAGATAGGAGACAAAGGAAGTTGAGTCAGAGGTGGAAAATGAGAAACAAGGCAGCAATTAAGATTAAAAAGATAACTAGAATCGAGAGAAAAGTGGAAAGAAAGGGAAAGAAATGGAAATAAAAGAGACATGAGGAAATAACTCTTTTAAATTTTTGTCAATACAGTAAAGGAGATTTGTGAAAAACTTAGTAAAAACAACAACAAATTGAATAAGATATAATAAACATCCTTCGAAATATAAAAATGAAGTTCCAAGGTAATAATATCAAAACCAAAGAGAAAACGAAGGGAAAAAACGCATGGTGAGCAGGAATTTCATGCAGAGCTGGTATTGAGAGGGTCTGAACAAAGATGCCTGGGTTTTCCCAGCTCTGCAGACTGCGGGCCTTGCGAAGCATGAAGACGCTCATGTTGTCGGCTGACAAAGAGTTAGAATTGATTGTAGTTTTCAAATCTTCGTTTATTAATATTTTTGCAAGGCAAATTGCTTCCATGGTTTCAGAAAAACTCTGTGAAAAGGTATGTGCAGAGAAGTTTTCGATCTCATCCATACACTTCTATGTTGGTTCCACCCACTCCTATGTACTAACCAGCATCCTCAGTTTCCTGTTCATCTTTCCATGGTTCTTTATGCAAAATAAGCAATGCTCGACTGCATCCTGGGCTGTTTTTCCCCCCACTCAACAATATATCTGGAAACCATTCCTAGAAGTTCCTAGAGACCTTCCTCATTCTTTTTAACATCGGAATTATGGTCTTTTGTGTAGATCTGCCATGGTCAAGTCAAAGCAGCGTTTTTATCGGTATTTGTTTAGGTTGTTACCAAAATTTTGCTCTTACACCTAACATAGCACGAATCATCTGTGTATAAGTTGCTTGGTGTCTATTGAGGTATATCCTCCGTGTTTATAGCTATAAATAGCATGCACTGCAGGCTCAGTGGGAAATGCATCTGTAGTTTCTAGAAATACCACAAATTCTTCCCCAGAGGGGCTGTGTATGCCTATCAGCAACGTATGAGAGTATTTCTTCACAGTTTCATCAATACAGGGTACTTCCTAGCTTTTGAATTCTTGCCAACATGTGAGAAATAATAGTTCAGTGTAGTTTTAGTTCACATTTTAAAATTTATGAGCAAAATTGAAATAACCATCATTTGCATAAGGGCCATTTATATACATTTAATTTGAACTCTGTGTTTTCTCAACTTTTGTATTGGGTTTTCACAGCTTTTCTTGATTCTTGATTTTTAGGAATTTATATATTGGGGCTATTCCTTGCTTATCCATGATATACATATATATGTAATATAGTATATATATATTACGTGCATATATATATTTTCTCCTAGTTTGTCATGTATTTTATATTTTTGTTAATGGAATTTTCTATTTGCTTTCTATTTATTAATACAAAAGATTTATTTTTTATAATTTTTCTATGTCAAATTTATCAATTTTTTGTTTATTATATATGAATTTTGAGTTTTGGTTAGGCTTAGGCCATATCCAGATTATAAAGGAACTTTATGATCCTTCAGATATAGTCCTTTAATCTTCTTCTAGTCCTTCTACAGTTCATCTCTCTACATACAGATCATTCATGCATTTTGACTTTATTCTGGGGTTTGGTGAGGAGTAAGGTCCCATTTTATTTATTAATGGTTATTTAGTTGGTCTATCATTTATGTTTCAAAACCTACATTTTATAGATGAGCCTTAGAACTGAGACTCCTCATAAAATTCAGACCTTCAAACTGCTATAATTTCAAAATAAGGTAAGCTAGAAACATATTCACTTAGAAACATAGGGAGATGACAAGGAAGCTTACTTTTATTGGCCTGCATTTTGGGAAAAGTACTTTCCAGAATGTAAGGCAAAACTAAACAGATATAATCACTTTCATGCAGGCTGCTTTATCTACCTACAATGCAATCAAGTTGGAAAGTAAAAATAAAACACAAGGAAAAGCAGTGTGGAAATTTTTACACCCACTTTGAGTAACAAGAATTAAAATCAAGAAATGCTTAAAAGCAAACAATTATAAAACTACTGCGAAGCAAGACACGTAGTAATTAGCTAAATCAGTGTGTATAATAAAATTGTAACTTCAAACTCTTATATTAGAAAATTTAAAAGTCTGAAAACGAATTAAGAGTCATGCCTAACATGGGGCGCCTGGCTGGCTCAGTCAGTAGAGAATGCAACTCTTGATCCTGAGGACTGAGAATGAAAACCCCACATGGGGTGTAGAGATTACTCCAAAAATAAAATCTAAAAAAAAAAGAGTCATGCCTAACAGGAAGACAGAAATAAAACCATATAATAAAGCAAAAGAAGTTGGAAAAAGGAAATTCAAAATGAGGCAGATAAAAAGAAATCAAAATGTTACAAAGTTGCACAAATCCTAGCATTAGGAAAGATGTGGAGGAATAGAATTCTCATGTACTGATAATAGGAGGGCAACTTGGTCAAACTACTTTTGAGAACAATTTATCTAATCCATTTAAATTATACTCTAAAACAAGCAATCCCCAGTAATCCTATCTTTGTGTATGCAGTCTTCTAAAATATACGTAACTCAAGTTGACTCAAGTAACATTTGGAATAGGGAGAAGTAACATTTAGAATAGGGAGAAATTACAAATAATATCCACATCCATCGACAAGAGGATGAACAAATAAATTGCGGTATATCCATACAAGAGAGTATTATATGATATAAACTAAACTTTAAAAAATAGATTCGGTGATAAGTTAAGTTGCAGAAGGTTATGTCAAATATACAAATTTTTAATGTTTCAAGTATGCAAATTAAATACTAAAATGTGAAATCTTTAAAGGATTTAATTTTTAAGTAATCTATACCTAATGAGAGGCTTGAACTTACAACCACGAGATCAAGGGTTGCACACTCCATTGATGACGCCAGCCAGGCACCCCTAATATATGGAATTTTTAAATGCCCAAATCTGGAGAGTAGTTAATTATGGCTAAAAAGGACACAAGCAAATTTTAAAGTGGTATTCAGGGGTCATCAACTGCATTGTCATGCTTTATTTCTTAAGTTTGGTTATGAGTATACAGATTTTTATTATATTAAATCTATAGTTTTATAAATAACGTATTACCAAAATATTATATAGCAAAATAAATAAAAGAGAAATGAAAAGGGAATAGGATGGACGTAGAAATAACAATAGGAATAGCACCAGTAGGCTGGAGGATAAAACAGTATAAAGGAAAAAGAAGAAAAGATTTACATCAACCCTTCTAAATCTTTATTAGCCTATGTCACAAGACTGAGAATATTTAGGAAATTAACTTTGGGACAGAGCAAATCCACAAGGGTTATACACCCATAGTTTATCAAGAGCATCCTTTCTGCCTTAGCAAAGAAAGAATATTATCTCCAAAAACAATTATTTACTCCCAATACCAGTTCACCTCTAAGCCAGCCCTTGAATTTGTTGAGGGGAAAACAAAAGGCACTTTGTTGAGGTTGCTCTGTGTAGGGTAAAACCTGCATCTTAGTCAGTGTGCAGACTGGGAGTCCAGTACGATGTAGTTCAATGACTACATTTCAAGTCTGGAAATTCAGAATCTAAGACTCCCTGACTCTCCGTGCACACAAGGCACCCATGGACCCAATACTACCAAAACATTTCAGGGCCAAATTTCACCCCGCAGGGACAAACCAGGTGGATTTCTTTCCAGGTGTATGACCATCTCTTCATAAGAATACAACAATTTCTGCGCTCCTGTGTGAATAATTATTTTGATAGATGTTTGGGTTGTTTATATTTTGAACTGGAAAATGATATAAAGAGAGCTATTTCAATACATCTCTGATTTGTTTTTCTCTGCCCCCTTTCTCCTGCCCACTCCCAGTCCCAGCAAAAATATCATTTATTTCGAGCTAAATATACATAATAGAATCCTGGAAAGAATATTTCAACAGATTATAATTGAAAATGTTTCATTATTAATATAACTCATTGAAGACATGATATGTGAAATTCTACAAGTTTTGTTAATGAATCATCCCTAAATTGTTCCCAGAAGCATAGTAAATAATTATGTAGAGCTTGATGTATTTTTGCACATAACTATAGTAAATTATGAGTAAATTCCACTCTGTTTATGGTTTCTAAAACAAGTATATGTAAGCAAAAGTCCCCAGTAAGAAAGCTTTCTATGGAAATAAATACAAACTATGGTTAAATGGTTATTTTAAAGCATCTAAAAATAGTGAAAAATGGTATACTTATTCTTAGATTAAAAAAAAGTCATGTCTATATTTCATCAGAGCATCATCATCAGGTTTCAAATACAACTATCACTAAAGTAGAAGCAAACTGCCCAAGAATGAACTTAGTACTGGGTTACTCTCTACCCGATTTCATTTTTTCACAGTAATAAGCTTAGCAGATTCACCTAATGACAAGAAGGGCACAATTCTTACCATCATGGTATTTAACGGAAACATAAAAAAGAGAAATATACAACAATAGAGTTTTTTTTTAATTTTTTTTAACATTTATTTATTTTTGAGACAGAGAGAGACAGAGCATGAACAGGGGAGGAGCAGAGAGAGAGGGAGACACAGAATCTGAAACAGGCTCCAGGCTCTGAGCTGTCAGCACAGAGCCCGACGCGGGGCTCAAACCCACGGACCGTGAGATCATGACCTGAGCCGAAGTCGGACGCTTAACCGGCCAAGCCACCCAGGTGCCCCGTACAACAATAGAGTTTGATATACCTTGGAGACTTTTAAATTTTGATGTATAAAATAAAGTTATGGATGATCAGAGGCACACTTTAGAATCCAAAAAATAGTAAATTAGGAAAGGAGTTGTATTAATAAGCATGATTGTAAAAATCTAATGACATAATCATATAATCTGTAATTTATAGTCATTTCATATTTACAACAAACCCTTAAAGATAGTAGGTAATTATTATTAACCTATTTTTAGAAAGAGAAGTACTGAACAGGAAGTAACACAATAATTTACTTAAGACCACACTTTTGGTAAAGTTGTTGAGCCAAAATTCTAAGTCTAAAGATAATAGTTATGCTGCTACAATACAGCTTGTATTTATCAGCACAAATTAAACATTTTTTTTAAAGGACTTGAATAGGCAGCAGCTTTCTTCTTCCTCCCTCTCTCCCTTCCTTTTTTCTTTCATTTCTTTCAAATATCATGACTCAACGTACACATAAAATAATCAGCACATTATCAAGCAGGGAGTTATATTAACTTTCTACAAGTCCTAACTGTGGAGCCCCACAGAGGGACCCCAGAGAGCTCACCATTCTTCATTAATCATTAGCACAACCTGCTTTTCATTCTTCAGGGTAGAAGAGCCTTCTTTTCAATACTAGACTTGAAAGGGTACATGACACACCTCCTTCTTGATATTTTAAGAATTATTGTCCTAAAGTCTTTATACTCACAAGCTAAGATTGAAATACATAGCACTTTCTGAACTTTACCAAAATATTTGTACCATTAACACTCATCAAGTGTTTGGTCAATTCTAAAGAGATAACACACTAAATATCTTCCATAAATGTATCAATACTAAAAACTAAAGTACTTTATTTGCATTAGCAGTTGTCAAACACTGCTCATAAAATTTTCCTCCTCTCTTTCTCTCTTTCCTCCTCCTTCCTTTGCTTGTTCTAATATTTCCTCCTCTTCTCTCTTTCTTCCAGAAAACACATGTGCTCCAGAAAATGTCCCATAATTGGGAATTATAAAGATGAATCAATTATGATTCCTAAATTGTAGTCTAAGTAGGAGATCTGATCATATACAGACAAATATTTAAAACAATTAGTATGGGGGTGCCTGGGTGGCTCAGTCAGTTAAGTGTCCGACTTTGGCTCAGGTCACGATCTCGCGGTCCACGAGTTTGAGCCCCGCGTCGGGCTCTGGGCTGATGGCTCAGAGCCTGGAGCTTGCTTCCGACTCTGTCTCCCTCTCTCTCTACCCCTCCCCCGTTCATGCTGTGTCTCTCTCTGTCTCAAAAATAAATAAACGTTAAAAAATTTTTTTTAAAAAATAAAAAAAAATAAAACAATTAGTATAATAAAGAAATACTGATGTGACAGCAGCTTCGTATACATTCATTTGCAAGAAAGTACAGTGACTTATTCTGGTCTTTAGATACATTCAGACTCCTTCAGGGGTGTCTACCCCACTGTGTTACAGTACAGGGTTAAGAACATTCTCCATGAGTTGCTGAACACAGACTTGTTAAGAACTGGGAATTAGCTTCTGTTTAAATTTAAGTACTGGCAATAGATTATATTTATTAAAAATGTATATGGTCAAAGTGAGAGTTTCTCAATCAAGAGTGATTGTAGGCTCTGGTCAAAGATAGCTGACTCAACACAGTCTTTCATTTTTACACCTCCCCAAATCCCATTAGAATGATTGAAGAAATGTAAAATTGAAAATGAATCAATATTAGTACTATAAAGCAGAAGAGGACTATTAGCAGAACAAAATTTGAGGAATATACAGAAGATTTAAAGTAGATCAGCTTTACAGCTCATTTTGTTTTATAGAAGGTAAAGTTAAGGGCCTTTAAAAAAAGCTAAGAAATAAGCAAACCACACAGGTTAAAATGTGGGTCACTGCTTAAGATCTACAAAAATGTTTCAATATGGAAAAAATATATTGGCTTCAAAATACAAAAAGTACAAACTTCAGATGAAAAACACATTTGCTTAAATGTCCATAGAACTTAAAATTCTACTTATTGTCTCACTTGTTATACACAGCATATATAAATTTAATTACATGTTATTGAAGGTAGATATTCTCACTTCGCTAGAATTCCCAAGTATGATGATGATTACTGAGAAATCAGAGCCAACTGTATTAAGTTAGTTACTTTAGGCCAAAAATTATTTTTAATTAATATACTGTTTATATTGCAAAATATTTTCATTTATTGTTGATATGGGAATACCTTAATGTGCTTGACATTTGGGTTAGGGCCTCCCAAAAATAACTGAAAAAAGTGTAGACCTTTGACAAAGCGCCAATAACTCAGGTAGCAGTGTTGGAAGCAAAATGAGTCCATGGAGCAACATGCAGAAAACTTAATTAAGGATCTGGTTAGCTTTGAAGGTCCAGCCAGCCAGACTAAGACTTTAAGTATATCTTGGTGAATAATATAGGCAATGCCCTAGGAAACACAAAGTGGGTGAGAGGGCTGGGGGATAAAGCAGGGTGGTGACTCAGAGTGTGTATTTCCACAGCCCAGGAAAACAAACCAACTGGACTTCTGGTTTCCAGCAATATCATCTAATGAGTCATAAAGATCTTTAAAGAGTAATGAGTTAAGACCCACTATTAAGTTTTGGTCAATCAAGATCCTCCTTTACATATAAATGTATATGTAAGCATATATATACACATATATATATATATATATATATATATATATATATATATACACACATATATATATACACACATATATATGTATGTATATGTAAACAAATCATCCAAATCACCAGATATCTGAGGAAAATTACTGACCATTAGTCTGTGAAAGTAAGGAGTAAATCCAAGAAGCAGAACTAAATCAGAAAAGAGAAGAAATCATTGGGAAAAAAATACATGATTTGTATATTCAAAGAGCTTCACGATGCAATCGCATAACTAAAACTAGAAGGCCCTGTTGTTTAAAAAACAGAACTAAAACCCAAGGTTCTTTGAAATTAAAAACACAGGTGCTGAAAATTTTAAAGGTCGGGTGGGTGGGGTGGGGGAGAAAGGGAAAAAAAAGAAAAAGACAAGTCAACAGAAGTATAGAATTGTCCAAAGGCAAAAAATTAAATTAATATAAAAGCAAGGAAAGAGATTCTTCTAGAACATAGAATACAGAAGCATTAATACATCCTCAAGCACCACACTTGCAACACTCCTAGACAGTGAAATCTCTAAAGATAAAAACAACAATCCTATAAACTGCTAGGAAGAATAAAGATGATATCTGTGAAGAAATATGAACCAAACTCATTTATATCAGGAAATAAGGAATGCTAATAAAACAAAACACACAAAAATACAAAATGCAGCACTATGTAAAACTTGCTAAGAAAGTTCTGAATCTGAAATGTACACCCACTCTCCGGCATATTCAAAACAGAGAATTCTATGTATACAAATACTCAGAAGATTTCTTGTCTGTGGAACTTTAAACAATATGATGATATGTTGTGCAAATTGAAAAATGAACTGAAGGGGCACCTGGGTGGCTCAGTCAGTTAAGCGTCCGACTTTGGCTCATGCCACGATCTTGCTGTTTGTGAGTTCAAGCCCTACGTCAGGCTCTGTGCTGACAGCTCAGAGCCTGGAGCCTGCTTCGGATTCTGTGTCTCCCCCTCTCTCTGTCCGTCTAACGCTCATGCTCTGTCTCTCTCTGTCTCTCAACAATAAACTTAAAAAAATTCTTAAAAAAAGAGAGAAAAATGAACTGAAGGGAAAACGATATGATATACAAAAACTAAGAATGAACAAATAAAACTACTAAGAATAGTAATTAACTTAATATATTTCTTAATAATTGAACTTCTATGTAAATATTCACAAAATAGAAATGCATAATTCAATAAAAACAGAAATCAATAAATGGTTGACAAAAGTAAAGCTTTGGAAACAGACTTCACATTTTTTTTTTTAATCTAAAAGTAAAGGCTACAAATTAACCTGAAAACTGTTTAAAGTAGCTCTTACAAAGGTCTGAGGAGTGAATTAGAGGCAGAATAAGAGAATTCTCACTCTTTATATATACTTTTATTGTTTGAATCATTTATAATGAGCATGTATCACTACTCTTTTAAAAATTTAAATGTAGCTGTGGCCACAAGATGGGTCTATTTTCTGTTTACTTAAGCAAATAATTCATAGAGTAAGATACTAAAGAATTACTTCCTTGCGAATTACAAGATTCAATTTAAAGCAAATAAGTTTAGTGTCAAGCATTAAACAACATGCCAGTGGATCCATTTCATAAAACCACTTTATCAATTTATTATACCATGAATTAGCATATAAACATTGATAATAGCTAATAGATTGCAAACACATTCGTTGCACCATAATTTTTATTTCCCTATGCTCCATAATGCTTCATAAAAGGATACAAACCCTTTCCTATCATTAACCGCTAAGGGAACTTGAAAGAAGATATCTAGGCTTATCACAACTTTTCAAATGATCATATTCTTTTGCTGTCAGTGGCAATAATGCTGAGGAACTTTGTCTCTATCCTCTGTAGGCAGCCTGGATGCTCACTGGAGTTCATTTCCAATCCTCTGGTTTATCAACTTTGGTGACTCACAATTCCTTTCCTGTCCATCAATCCAGTTAAGAACTCTGTACTTTCATCTCTCTGCCCAGAAATTTGAGCTGTGAATATTTATCTAGGAATTAACTCAATCATCAATACTCCTTGTTTATTTCCAGCAACAAGTTCTTTATTACGGAAACCATCTGGTTCCTGGTTCTTGGTCTTCCTCTTGTTTTTGTTCTCCCAGTACATTCTTTCAGCATTATCTCTGGTAATGGATCTTCATCTCTTGGCCTCCCTATCATGACTGCCCTCAATGCACTCTTATGCTTTTGATGTTTGAACCACTATGCCGGTGTTCTAGAGAAACATTCCAAGGCTCCAATTCCTGGATAACTGAATAATGTGCCCACATTCCTGTCAAAAGGGCATCTTTTCCCACTGGCACAGGGGACAGTGGACATTATAGGAACATATGATTGTCATTCTTTGAGAGGAAATAAAAAAGGAAGAGTTTCTCATATTGTTACAAGGGACTTTATGAAGGTCATGGATGAATCGACATAAATTTGAAAATAAGCTTATTTATATTTTCAGCACTTGCTACTTCCTGTTAAGGAATCTCATAGACTTATGTTCTAGAAGAGAGTTCTATTTCTTCTAGACCAGTGTTTCTTCAATAAAGACACTAAATGAAGTTGTGTTTTATTAGTAACAGGTATATACATGAAAAATGTGAACATGTATATATAGAATGTGATTATTCAGCCTAATTCTAAAGTGATATATATATATATATATATATATATATATATATATATATGTGTGTGTGTGTGTGTGTGTGTATGTATTTCACAATAATTAATTAAGGGGTTTTTAGGTGTCTGTGATGAACATGTTTGATGTTTGATGCTAGGAGTTTAAATAGCCCCTAAAGTTCTGTTTAACCAATTCTAGAAACTCTAAATTTATGCTTAGATATATTTCTTCTATGCAGAACAAACTATGTAACACTATGATCCCATGCATAATTTCTGGAACTTGTGAAGAATAAATATACGGGGTCCTTTTCCATAATTATTAAAAAATTTCAAGGTGGTAACAACAGAGCATTAAGCTGAGTATAGGGTCCATCTCAGCATGGAGCCCCTTATGACTGCACAAGCCACAGACCCCCAAAGCAGGATTTGCTTCTATATATACACTACCTCTAAGAGTTGGTAAAGTTCATTCATTCATTAGTATGCTTTTATTCATGTTCTATGTTCCAAATACTGTGATGGAACATGAACAAGAGAAGATAACATTTTGTAAATAAATTACTGCATACATATTTGATAACTTTTACTAATTAAATTAAAATTAGCAACTCTCTTAATTTTAAAATCTAAATTCATAACATTTCAAACATGCAACACAAATAGCTCATTTGTATTCTCTAAGAAGAATCTTTTATTTATTTTTTTTAAATGTTTTTATTTATTTTTGAAAGAGAGAGACACTGAGCGTGAGCAGGGGAGGAGCAGAGAGAGAGGGAGACATAGAATTTGAAGCAGGTTCCAGGCTCTGAGCTGTCAGCATAGAGCCCGATGTGGGGCTCAAACTCACAAACTGTGAGATCATGACCTAAGCCGAAGTCGGACGCTTAGCCGACTGAGCCACCCAGGCGCCCCTAAGAAGAATCTTTTATTAAGGGATGCTTAGGAAATTCTGGTTAAGGAGTCTATTATAGGTCATACAATACATGATAGGAAATTCTTTATTTAAGTGGTGTGGAGGTGAAGAGCTATGCCTACAGTTAAGAACATAACGAGAGTGATAGCCAGTGCACTCTCTGCTAAAAGGAGACCCAGGTGGCAGGAGCAAAACTGGATGCATAGATTTCAAGGATGTTGGTGGGGGCTCTTTTTCCTTTTCTATTTTTTTTTTTAAGTTGAACCACATGGGGAACCCAGGATGGAGATAGTTGCTGTGCTCCAGCAGTTTCATCAGCCAGAACAGCTGGAACCTAAATATAGATAAGGCTCTAAACGCAGCAGTTAGCGTGATTAAGACTCTACATGGGAAGCAACCAGAGTTATGCTAAATATGGATGCTTCAAACCTCAAAGCTTCAAGAGGAGTCAGGGTCAGTGAAAAGAAATGTCAAAAACCCACAACACAAATAAGTCCCCAGGTATTATAAGGATAGAAACAAAGAAAAGTGACCTATAGAAGTAGACCCATAGAGATGATCAAATTATTCCCAGAGTCCCTCACCTTGGGTTCTGTGTCAAGCCGACCTGACTTTTGATTTCTGGTTCTCCACTATGTCTATGACCTTAAGCAAGTTGTTTGATTCTCTCAGCCTCCGTTTTCTTATATACATAATGGGAGGACTTCCATAGGTAAATTTCTCAGTGCCAAGTCCTTAACAAGTACTTGATATGAGTCAAAACACAAAATTCCTTTTGGAAATCTCCAACCAACTGGAGGTACCTAATATAATGTTAAAAATGGCTTAGGAATGAGGACCGTTAGGCTCTTCTCAAGCATTTCCTCTCAGTGTTTCCTAAATTTTTCTGTATATCAGAATCCCACGGGGAGCCTCAGAAATTACTGATGCCTATGTCCTTCCCCCCTGAGACTGTGATTTAATTAGTCTAGGGTAGAAACTGGATTTGGGTTTGGAATATTAAAAAAAAAATCCTCGACTG
This sequence comes from Neofelis nebulosa, assembly GCF_028018385.1. Lineage (NCBI taxonomy): Eukaryota > Metazoa > Chordata > Mammalia > Carnivora > Felidae > Neofelis > Neofelis nebulosa. Next base: position 20,296,788 of record NC_080786.1, on the reverse strand, counting down.
GGTCTCATGCACAGACTACCTGGTAACTCTGCCTTAACCTATACCATGAAGTGATGAAATTCATGAAATCTCAATTAGCTTGTTTTCTATGACATGCAGTGGCAGGAAAGGGTATAGACTAGAGACCCTGTGTCTATTAATAGTACCAGACTGGAAGCCAAAACTAACTGAGTGTGAATAGGTTTTTAGTCACTGGCTGGCTCTGCACTTAAGGCAACTTAATTTTCCTATACTTCTGTCTTGTTATCTATAAATAAAGCACCTAAAAGTATAGGTCTCACAAGCATTTCAAAATAGTTGAACTGCCAAATGTATACTGCCATTTCTGTATTGGCTCACTGACTTCAACTTTATTTTACAAAAAAGACCCTCCCTGAACTCTGACCTTCTTCTCTACCTGGGGTTGCTCAATAAACTTTCTATTCTTGGCTCCTTAAAACTTGAGAGAAAACTAACAGCGTCCAGAAATAACACAGCACTCAATGATCCTAGTTCAGTTCTTTGTACCTAAAAGAAATAAACCCCAAAGGAAATGAGTAAAAAAGAAATGACATATCAGAAAATCCCTAGACTGGCAAGTAAACATGAACACACTGAGAGCATACCCTGTATCTTACCAAAAATCTATACTTCTAGAAACGAAGTGATATTTGTCCTAAGCAAACTCCACAAATTCTACATCATGTAGTATATTATTTTTTAAGAGTGAAAAAGGAATATAAAACAAAAATTGGAAAAGAAAAAATTCCAAGGTGAACATTAAAAAAATTTTTAAACTTACTGTTTAGAAATGGCATCTACTCTTTGAAATAACATGTAAAATAGTTCTCAGAAGAGCAAATATTTTTTAAGAGACAGGCCAGTGTGGCTTATTTATCATTTAACCAGGAGGGCAGGAAGGACTCATACTGCGAGGATCAGGGAAGATAAGGACTGAAGATAAAAATGAGGGTTCTGGAGGAGGCAAATACATAGAAAAAAAGTACATACTTCTCTGTATCTCAGAAATAACATGGATTTTAGTCTCCTCTTTACAAGTGTTTCCCCCATCTCTGAGGCCTTCTCTTATTTTTATCTTCCCTACCCACACCTTATGCAAGCATGGTATCACAAATTTTTCAATAAATAGGTTCAACTGGAATCCTGATGGTGAAAGAATAGCAGAAAGACATTAAGGGATTAATTAAAAGTGAGTACTGGAGGCAGCAGTGTAGTAAATGAGCCTGGTCAGGAATGACCTCAACTCATATGTGCTTAGGGCCACCCATCAGTCTGTGTAGAGACCATCTGCTTTAGACTCAAAGACCAGGACTGAAGGAATATACTTATGATATAACCATGCACATATAACTTTTTTATTAACATCTGAAAACCCACTGGCATAGAACACTAAAAAGGATCACACTGAGAAACTAAATCGGATTTCTCCTATCAAATTAAAGTTATACATCAAAACACATCTTCACTGAGAGTAGAATGAAATCATGTTAACAATGTTTCTTTTCCTTTGCACTTTTAGATAGATTACAAAGCTGTTTCAGGCTGAGGGCAAATGAAGCGAAGTTGATCAAAACAAACAAAAAGACATCCTAAATATGATTTGAAAGTAAAAGAATGCATTTTAGATCAATTGATGATTCAGTGAATTTCAGTACAAGTTACTTAATCATGGATTCAAATACACGTTAGGTTCAGTCATGTGACTCTCACACTGCTAAACCGTACAGATTATTATAGACAAAGGCCCAAAGTAAGAACTTCAGAGTATCCTATAGCTGGTGTAGTGGTATAGAATGAGACCAATGATGTTGGGTTCATTAAGGGACTCAGTACATGTAAGGTTTGAGCACTTTTAGAATTAATAACAGAAGTGACTTTCATTGCTCTAGAGGCTTAGATTTAACAGAGATCTGTCCAATTAATGTACTGACAGATATTAAGAAATAAAGTAAAATCAAAGTGTGAGAATGCAACTACAGTGGTCAGATAAAAAAAAAGGATCAAGAGTAATAATATGAATGTTCAAACAATACTTACTTTGTGCTACGGAATAACTTAAGTGCTTTAGATACAATAATTTTATTTATTTTTTCTTTTGCATACTGCGCATCTTTAATGCTTTGATGCCATTTATATATACATCTTTATTAATGTTTTAGACATATTTTTTAATATGAAATTTATTGTCAAATTGGTTTCCATACAACACCTAGTGCTCAGCCAACAGGTGCCCTCCTCTGTGCCCACCCACTTTCCCCTCACTCCCACCCACCATCAACCCTCAGTTTATTCTCAGTTTTTAAGTCTCTTATGGTTTGCCTCCTTCCCTCTCTGTAACATTTTTTCCCCCTTCCCTGCCTCGCCCACCATGGTCTTCTGTTAAGTTTCTCAGGATCCACATAAGAGTGAAAACATATGGTAACTGTCTTTCTCTGTCTGACTTATTTCACTTAGCATAACACTCTCCAGTTGCATCCACATTGCTATAAAAGGCCAAATTTCATTTTCTCATTGCCAAGTAGTATTCCATTGTATATATAAACCACAACTTCTTTTTTTTTTTAATGTTTATTTATTTTTGAGACAGAGAGAGACAGAGCATGAACAGGGGAGGGGCAGAGAGAGAGGGAGACACAGAATCTGAAACAGGCTTCAGGCTCTGAGCTGTCAGCACAGAGCCTGACGCGGGGCTTGAACTCACGGACCGTGAGATCATGACCTGAGCCGAAGTCGGACGCTTAACCGACCAAGCCACCCAGGCACCCCAAACCACAACTTCTTTATCCATTCATCAGTTGATGGAAATTTAGGCTCTTTCCATAATTTGGCTTGTTGAAAGTGCTGCTATAAACAGTGGGATACAAGTGTCCCTATGCATCAACACTCCTGTATCCCTTGGGTAAATTCCTAGCAGTGCTATTGCTGGGTCATAGGGTAGGTCTATTTTTAATTTTTGAGGAAACTCCACACTGTTTTCCAGAGTGGCTGCACCAGTTTGCATTCCCACCAACAGTGCAAGAGGGTTCCCGTTTCTCCACATCCTCTCCAGCATTTTTATTCTCCTGATTTGTTCATTTTAGCCACTCTGACTAGTATGAGGTGGCATCTCAGTGTGGTTTGATTTGTATTTCCCTGATGAGGAGCGACGTTGAGCATCTTCTCATGTGCCTGTTGGCCATCTGGATGTCTTCTTTAGAGAAGTGTCTATTCATGTTTTCCGCCCATTTCTTCAGTGGATTGTTTTTCAGGCGTGGAGTTTAGTGAGCTCTTCATAGATTTTGGATACTAGCCCTTTGCCTGATATGTCATTTGCAAATATCGTTTCCCGTTATGTTGGTTGCCTTTTAGTTTTGTTGATTGTTTCCTTTGCAGTGCAGCAGCTTTTTATCTTCATGCGGTCCCAATAGTTCATTTTTGCTTTTAATTCCCTTGCCTTTGGGGATGTGTCAAGTAGGAAATTGCTGCGGCTGAGGTTAGAGAGGTTTTTTTCCTGCTTTCTCTCTTGGGTTTTGATGGTTTCCTGTCTCACATTCAGGTCCTTTATCCACTTTGAGTTTATTTTTGTGAATGGTATAAGAATGTGGTCTAGTTTCATCCTTCTGCATGTTGCTGTCCAGTTCTCCCAGCACCATTTGTTAAAGAGACTGTCTTTTTTTCCAATGGATATTCTTTCCTGCTTTGTCAAAGATTAGTTGGCCATACTTTTGTGGGTCCAATTCTGGAGTCTCTCTTCTATTCCATTGGTCTATGTGTCTGTTCTTGTGCGAGTACCATACTGTCTTGATGATTATTGCTTTGTAGTAGAGGCTAAAGTCTGGGATTGTAATGCCTCCCGCTTTGGTCTTCTTCTTCAATATTAGTTTGGCTACTCGGGGTCTTTTGTGGTTCCATACAAATTTTAGGATTGCTTGTAGGTTCAAGAAGAATGCTGGTGCAATTTTGATTGGGATTGCATTGAATGTGTAGACAGCTTTGGGTAGTATTGATATTTTAACAATATTTATTCTTCCAATCCATGAGCACGGAATGCTTTTCCATTTCTTCATATTTTCTTCAATTTCCTTCATAAGCTTTCTATGGTTTTCAGCATACAGATCTTTTACATCTTTGACTAGGTTTATCCCTAGGTATTTTATGATTCATGGTGTAACTGTGAATGGGATCAGTTCCCTTATTTGTCTTTCTGTTGTTTCATTATTAGTGTATTAGAATTCAACTGATTTCTGTACATTGATTTTATATGCTGTGACTTTGCTGAATTCATGTATCAGTTCTAGCAGACTTTTGGTGGACTCTATTGGGTTTTCCACGAATAATATCATGTCATCTGCAAAAAGTGAAAGCTTGACTTCATCGTTGCCAATTTTGATGCCTCTGATTTCCTTTTGTTGTCTCATTGCTGATGCTAGCACTTCCAACACTATGTTAAACAACAGTGGTGAGAGTGGACATCCCTGTCATGTTCCTGATCTCAGGGGGATAGCTCTCAGTTTTTCCCCATTGAGGATGAAATTAGCTGTGGGCTTTTCTTAAATGGTTTTTATGATGTTTGAGTATGTTCCTTCTATCCGAACTTTCTTGAGGGTTTTTATTAAGAAAGGATGCTGAATTTTGTCAAATACTTTTTCTGCATTGATTGACAGGAACATATGGTTCTTTTCTTTTATTAATGTGATGCATTGCACTGATTGATTTGTGAATGTTGAACCAGCTCTGCAGCCCAGGAATGAATCCCACTTGATCATGGTGAATAATTATTTTTATATGCTGCAGAATTCGATTTGCTAGTATCTTATTGAGAATTTTTGCATCCATATTCATCAGGGATATTGGCCTGTAGTTCTCTTTTTTTACTGGGTCTCTGTCTGGTTTAGGAATCAAAGTAATGCTGGCTTCATAGAATGAGTCTGGAAGTTTTCCTTCCCTTTCTATTTTTTGGAACAGCTTGAGAAGGATAGGTATTATCTCTGCTTTAAATGTCTGGTGCAATAACCCAGGGAAGAAATCTGGTCCTGGGCTCTTACTTGTTGGGAGATTTTTGATAACTGATTCAATTTCTTTGCTGGCTATGGGTCCATTCAACTTTTCTATTTCTTCCTGTTTGAGTTTTGGAAGTGTGTGGGTGCTTAGGAATTTGTCCATTTCCTAAAGATTGTCCAGTTTGTTGGCATATAATTTTTCATTGTATTCCCTGATAACTGTCTGTATTTCTGAGAGAGTTGCAGTAATTCCATTTCATTCATGATTTTACCTATTTGGGTCATCTCTCTTTTCTTTTTGAGAAGCCTGGCTAGAGGTTTATCAATTTTGTTTATTTTTTCAAAAAACCAACTCTTGGTTTCGTTGATCTGCTCTACAGTTTTTTTAGATTCTATATTGTTTATTTTTGCTCTGATCTTTATGATTCCTCTTCTTCTGCTGGGTTTGGGGTGTCTTTGCTGTTCTGCTTCTATTTCCTTTAGGTGTGCTATTAGATTTTGTATTTGGGATTTTTCTTGTCTGTTGAGATAGGCCTGACTGCAATGTATTTTCCTCTCAGGACTGCCTTCGCTGCATCCCAAAGTGTTTGGATTGTTGTATTTTCATTTTCATTTGTTTCCATATATTTTTTAATTTCTTCTCTAATTGCCTGGTTGACACATTCATTCTTTGGTAGGGTGTTCTCTAACCTCCATGCTTTTGGAGGTTTCCCAGACTTTTTCTTGTGGTTGATTTCAAGTTTCATAGCATTGTGGTCTGAAAGTGTGCATGGTATGATCTCAATTCTTTTATACTTATCAAGGGCTATTTTGTGACCCAGTATGTGATCTACCTTGTAGAATGTTCCAAGTGCACTGGTGAAGAAAGTATATTCTGTTGCTTTGGGATGCAGAGTTCTAAATATATGTCAAGTCCATCTGATCCAACGTATCATTCAGGGCCCTTGTTTCTTTATTGATCCTGTGTCTAAATGATCTATCCATTGTTGTAAGTGGGGTATTAAAGTCCCCTGCAATTACCACAGTCTTATCAATAATGCTGATTATGTTTGTGATTAATTGTTTTATATTTGGGGGCTCCCGTGTCTGGCGCTTAGACATTTATAATTATTAGCTCTTCCTTATGGATAGACTCTGTAATTATTATATAATGCCCTTCTTCATCTCTTGTTACAGCCTTTAATTTAAAGTCTAGTTTGTCTGATATAAGTATGGCTACTCCAGCTTTCTTTTGACTTCCAGTAGCACGACAGATAGATCTCTATCCCTTCACTTTCAATCTGAAGGTGTCCTCAGGTCTAAAATGAGTCTCTTGTAGACAGCAAATAGATGGGTCTTGTTTTTTTTTTGTTTTTTTTGTTTTTTTATCCATTCTGATACCCTATGTCTTCTGGTTGGAGCATTTAGTCCATTGACATTCAGTGTTATTATTGAAAAATATGGGTTTAGAGTCATTGTGATGTCTGCAGGTTTCATGCTTGTAGTGATGTCTCTGGTACTTTGTGGTCCTTGTGACATTTCCCTCACAGAATCCCCCTTAAAATCTCTTCTAGGGCTGGTTTAGTGGTGATGAATTCCTTTGGTTTTTGTTTGGGAAGACCTTTATCTCTCCTTCTATTCTGAATGGCAGACTTGCTGGATAAAGGATTCTCGGCTGCATATTTTTTTTTCTGTTCATCACATTGAAGATTTCCTGCTGCCCCTTCTGGCCTGCCAATTTTCAGTAGATAGGTATGCTGCTACTCTTATGTGTCTACGTTTGTACGTTAGGGCCTGTTTATCCCTAGCAGCTTTCAGAATTTCTCTTTATCCTTGTTTTTTGCCAGTTTCACTATATGTCATGCAGAAGATCGATTCAAGTTACATCTGAAGGGATTTCCCTGTGCTTCCTGGATTTCAATGCCTTTTTCCTTCCCCAGATCAGGGAAGTTCTGAGCTATGATTTGTTCAAGTATACCTTCAGCCCCTTTCTCTCTCTCTTCTTCTTCTTCTTCTTCTTCTTCTGGAATTCCTATGATACAGATATTGTTCTGTTTGATTGCATCACTTAGTTCTCTAATTCTCCCCTCACACTCCTGGATTTTTTTTATCTCTCTTTTTCTCAGCTTCCTCTTTTTGCATAATTTTGTCTTCTAATTCACCTATTCCCTCCTCTGCCTCCTCATTCCATGCTATGGCTGCCACCATTTTATTCTGCACCTCATTTATAGCACTTTTTAGTTCCTCATGGCTATTTCCTAGTCCCTTGATCTCTGCAGCAATAGATTTTCTGCTTTCCTCTATGCTTTTTTCAATCCCAGCGATTACTTTTATGACTATTACTCTATATTCTTGTTCCATTATGTTGCTTAAATCATTTTTGATCAATTCATTAGTTGTCGCTACTTCCTGGAGTTTCTTTTGAGGAGAATTCTTCCGTTTCATCATTGTGGGTAGTCCCTGGGGTGGCTTCAAGTTGCAGGGCTCTTCCCCTGTGCTGTCTGGAGTAACTTGTGTTGGTGGGCGGGGCACAGCCTGACCTGACGTCTGCCCCCAGCCCACCGCTGGGGCCACAGTCAGACTTGTGTGTACCTTATCTTCCCCTCTCCCGGGGGCAGGACTCACTGTGGAATGGTGTGGTCCCTGTCTGGGCTACTTGCACACTGCCAGGTTTGTGGTGCTGCTTTGATGGGATGTGGCCAAGGGCGTATTAGCAGGGGTGGATCCACAAGGTGCACAGAGTGGGAGGGGTAGGCTTAGCTCCCTTTGCTGTGGGTGGTCCCCTGCAGGAGGGGCCCTGAAGCACCAGGAGGGAAGCAGGCCGACAGAGGGATGAATCTACAGATGCACAGTGTTGGGCTTTTGATCGGTGCAAGCAAGTTCAGTGATGGTGACAGGAACTGGTTCCCTTTGGAATTTCGGCTGGGGGATGGGAGAGGGAAATGGCACTTGCCACTGCCTTTGTTCCCCTGCCAAGCTGAGCTCTGTCTTCTGGGGCTCAACAACTCTCCCTCCCGGCATCCTCTCACCCTCCCCGCTCTCCGAGAGCAGAGCTGTTGACTCTTAACATTCCAGATGTTAAGGCCTGCTGGCTGTCGGAACTCACAGAGTCCAGCCCCTCTGCTTTGATGAGCCAGACTTTGGGGGCTCTGCCTTGCCAGGTGGACTGCCCCTCCACCTCCCCAGCTCCCTTCCACCAGTCCGTGTAGCGCGCACAGTCTCTCTGCCCTTCCTACCCTCTTCTGTGGGCCTCTTGTCTATGCTTGGCTCCAGAGCGTCTGTTCTGTTAGTCTCCTGGTGGTTTTCTGGGTTAATTAGGCAGATGTGGGTGGAATCTAAGTGATCAGCAAGACGAGGTGAGCCCAGCGTCCTCCTACCCCACCATCATCCTGGAAGTCTCCTAGATACACTAATTTTAATCTTCACTAGACCTCCTATTACTGCCCTAATTAAGAAGCTGAGAGTACTAAGACACAGAGAGGTGCAGTAACTTGTCAAAGGTCCCAGAGTTGGCAAATAGTAGAGCTGAAGTTTGAGCTATGCCATCTAATTCTGAAGTCCTTGCTTTTAGTTACCACATCATACTGCAGACCAAGAAGAAAGAGACTGAGCTGAAATTCAGAAATCGAGTTTTCATCCAAATCATTTAAACCAAATGGTGTAAGGGTCCAAGAGTAGATGATAAACAGTGTGACAGGTTAAAGACAGAAGTTGACAGAACCAGGAAAATCCTTGGAGAAAAGGGAATGGAAAATTTTTAAAAGACACCAAATTTCACTGAAGTTATGAGAACACAGCAGAAGAAGGTATTACCTATTGCTGGGTAGAGTGGGACTCCACCAGGAAGATGTGTCATGAGAGGAAAGGGAGGGCCGAAAAATCACTCCCTGGGCTTTCATCATGGAAATCAAGGTGATTATACCAGAAAAAAGTCTACAACACTTCCTAAACAACTTGGGATCAAGAAGTAATTAAAAATATAAGAAGATTTTGCAGGAAAAACAGTCTAATAACTGTATTAGGTTATATTAGATTATCTTTAATACTCACTTCGGTACTAAGCACCATGCCTAAAACTACTCTAAATTAAAATCTATAGAAGGTCAGGAAGTAGGGTCCCCAATCATCCTAGTTCACCTAGAATTCTCCTCATTTTAACACTGAAAATCCTGCATCCCATGTGACCCCTCCCCCCCACCAGGCAACCTGAGATGTTTTTGACCAGGACAATGGCGGTTTTCAAACTGAACATCTTTCTCCCTAAAACCCTGTCAGTCCTTGGCAAATCAGATGGGTGGTAATCATATCAGGATAATACAGTATGTCAAAGTCCCATCATAATTGTCATCAATTGGATCTCAAAAGGAGGATTTACATGATTAAAAATTATTGACAGAAAATCATGTCAAAAGGGAATGAAAGGAGTCAACTTGACTACAAAGACTTTAAAATATGTATCATAGGTTTAAAACATGTAACAAAAATAAATGGATGTTGGAACTATCAAATGATATGTGATATTATGGGATACTAATTTATACCAGTTTTCCTACTGAGATGTTATTTTCAAGAATGTTTTAATTATCACAAATGTTTTAATTCAAGAATAATTCAGTAAATTTTTTAAAACAAGTAGCATTAAATGAGGTTAAAGAAATACTCAGGAAAAGAAAATATTGTGCATTTTAAAGCTATCTTTGATACTCTAGGCAAAAGAAATTTACAGGATAATGGAATATCAAATATCAGCCCAGAGATGTGTTGAATTTACCTTTAATATAATAGTATTTCAAAATTTAGATATAAAATATTTTAAAATATGCATTCAATAGGAAAATTTACAAAACGGTACTTAATCATTTTAGACTGTTTTTAGGATACCCAAAAGTATTTTATGTGCACATAAAATAAACACTGCAGATTTATACACTGCTGTCTGTGTAAGACAATCACTGAACACTGAGCAGTCTAATGTTAGCTCGCATCTGAGCATTAATGAACTGTACAGTGCACATAAAATGTTCTGAATGAAGTGTGTTAAATCACGTATCTCATTTGGTTTGATCTCCACAAAAAAGCAATCAGGTTCAAGACAACTAGGGGAGTAAGAAGAAATACTAGAAGAACAGAAAAAACTTCCCAACCCTATCTTCTTTGCTCCAAACAAGGCCACTTAAATTATGAGACACAGAGCTAGACAGCCTTGTTCCCAGTGTTCATCTAACACCCCTTCTTTTCTAAAGATGTTTAGGGGCGCCTAGGTGGCGCAGTCGGTTAAGCGTCCGACTTCAGCCAGGTCACGATCTCGCGGTCCGTGAGTTCGAGCCCCGCGTCAGGCTCTGGGCTGATGGCTCGGAGCCTGGAGCCTGTTTCTGATTCTGTGTCTCCCTCTCTCTCTGCCCCTCCCCCCGTTCATGCTCTGTCTCTCTCTGTCCCAAAAATAAATAAAAAACGTTGAAAAAAAATTTTTTTATGAAGATGTTTTGACTGTTAAGTAAAAGCTGTACCATATCCAAATATAATACCTTTTCAATTAAAGAGAAAAACATTTAGAGGTTAGAGTGGGAGACAGCCAAAGCATAAGAGACTGTTAAAAACTGAGAACAAACTGAGGGTTGATGGGGGGTGGGAGGGAGGGGAGGGTGGGTGATGGGTATTGAGGAGGGCACCTGTTGGGATGAGCACTGGGTGTTGTATGGAAACCAATTTGACAATAAATTTCATATATTAAAAAAAATAAAAAATAAAAAGAAATAAAGAGAAAAACATTTTACTCATCATTTAACCCAGAGCATTATAGAGAACACAGAAGAAAAGGCGGTTTCTTGAAAACATTTTAAAATTGGTTTAAAATTTTTTCTATGGTTTGAAATCCTGGGACTTAGCCATGAGTATATGCCAAAGTAATTGTCTTTGATAAGTTTCTCCAACAGTAGAAATGTGGCAGAAACAGAGGAGAGAGAAGTGGCCAGGCCTGCCTAAAGGTAGCATTCCCCCCAGACACCCACCTAACCAAGGAGACTCCTATAAAACAATCAATGAAGCATAGCTATTTCCAAGGGGAATTTCTGAAAGGAGCAGTACCTATGGTTCATTTTAAGATGAAGAATTTAAATGACTAAAGCATGACCACCCTGCAGAAAAGTAATGAAAATTCTGGCATTCAGAAATGGTGCAGATCCTGTTACAAGTTCCAGGAAGCAGATACATGTAGTTTTCAGGTGGGTTGCTGATGAATTACTGGGGACACAACGAAAGTGAACAGTCCAAGTATAAAGGCGTAAGTAAAAGAGAAAAGCAGAAATGGAAAGTGAGGAATAAAAGCAAAATGTATTTGTTTTTCTAGGCCTTGATACTCAGGTTTAAAATGATATATTGCTGGGTGCCCACCATGAAGACAAGGACATTCTCGCAAGAGTCTAACCTCCATCATGAGTATTTAAAACATGAATGAAATTCAATAATGTTCAGGAGTTAGAGGAAAGGATTCAGACAATTAACAGGAACTAAACCAACTGAGGACCACAGGTCAAAAAGAGAAGATCCATGGGGAAGAAGGTATTCAATTGTTCTCAGGAGAAAACAACAGGGGAGGAGACAGATAATAATCATTTTTCCCCACAAAAGAGTACAGTTATCTAACCAAAGAGTTGTATTTTATTTTATTTTTTTAATGTTTTTTTATTTTTATTTTTGAGACAGGGAGAGACAGAGCATGAACGGGGGAGGGTCAGAGAGAGAGGGAGACACAGAATCTGAAACAGGCTCCAGGCTCTGAGCTGTCAGCACAGAGCCCAACGTGGGGCTCGAACTCACGGACCGCGAGATCGTGACCTGAGCGGAAGTCAGACACTTAACCGACTGAGCCACCCAGGCACCCCTAAAGAGCTATATTTCAAAGAATTCTGGTAACTGTGATAGCACACACATCATCAAGTTCATCAGTTCAATGAGAGTAACAATTGGCATCCATCTTCTTTACATGAAATGATCCAATAGGAAAAGCAGGAGTACTATTAACTGACAAGAGTACGGACTCACAGAGAAGTTCACAAACCAAAGGGAGAAGAGTGGGAAAGGCCTGAATTAGAAAGAAAGAAGGAAAAAAAACAGTAGTGATATGAACATTAGGGTACATGATATATGAAATTGAATGTTACCTAGATTTATTGGGCACTAACCAAAGGCAAAGCGCTAGGCTAGAATGTATAGGGGATAACAAGATGAATAATGCATGTGAAGAAAGAAGTTTTCTTGGCTGAAATTACAAAACATTCAAGAAAGACAAAATGTTTTAGTGATGGGCTCCCTCAAAACACCTGTGGAGACTTTATAAATTACTGGCTAAATTCCTGATATATGGGATCAAATGGCCTCAGGTAGAATACTCACTGTCCCACTTACCACCTGCATGCTGTTGGACTTATTACCTAATTGTTCTTGGCCTCAGTTTTTCCATCAGTAAAACAAGGATAAGAGTAGAACCTGTTTCACAGATTTGTTGAAGACAATTAAATGAGATAATACATGTGGAACAATTAGAATGAAGCCTGAAGCAGAATTAACAGTGAGAAATAATGCTAATGTTGTTGTTATCATTACTGTAATCTACAGATGGAAGTTAATTTTATTCTACTGAAGTGGAATTCTAAACACATTGTTCATTTACTTTCCTGACAGCTTAATCAATCAAATGTTTGGGGAAACTAGCATTATTTTAGGCTTCAATTCTAACTCTTTGGGAACCAAAGATTTAACTCTCTTTGTAACCAGAAAGAAAAAGTCAATACACTGGATACGTACACCCCAAATATTTATAACAGCAGCATCTATAACAGCCAAATTATGGCAACAGCCCACGTGTCTATTGATGAATGGATAACGAAGATATGACTCTCGCTCTCGCTCTCTCTCTCTCTCTCTCTCACACACACACACACACACGAATATTACTCAACCATAAAAAAGAATGAAATCTTGCCACTTGCAATGGGGTGGATTGGAGCCAGAGAGTATTATGTATGCTAAGTGAAATAAGTCAGTCAGAGAAAAACAAATACCATATGATTTCACTCATATGTAGAACTTAAGAAACAAATGAGAATAAGGAAAAAAAATAAGAGAGAGTGAGACAAATCAAGAAGCAGACTCTTAACTATGGAGAACAAACTGATGGTTCCAGAGGGGAGGTGGTTGGGGAATGCGTTAAATAGATGATGGGGATTAAGGAGCTCATCACTCGAGATGAGAACAGGGTGATGTATGGAAGTGCCGAATCACCACATTGTACACCGGAAACTAATATTACACTGTACGTTAACTAACTGGAATTTCCATAACAACTTAAAAATAACAAAACTAAAACATATCTACAAAACACCAACAAAATCTCCAGTGTCTTCCAAATGAGTACATACTAAGTTCAGAATGTCTTAGCATACCATCCAATGTCTTTATCTATCTGGGCCCAGTCAACCATTCCAGCCAGATATTCTATCATTCTCCTTTAATTCAAAGCATACTCTAAAGCCTAGTCCCATCAGACTAAAGAGGCTCATGCTCAGTATATTGCTTTGAATCATAAGAAAGTATAAGCAATAAGCTATTTTGACCAACAAAATGACAATTTCATGGGTTCATACTAACAGACAACATAAAAAATGGTAACCCACAGCTTCATGTTAAATTTTCTGCAAATCTAGGAAGACTACACCTGAGGATTATTAGGGAAGCTGAATAGGTAACTGAATGGTTTTAAAAATTACTTTTAATAGAAAGTACTCTTAGGAGTTGAACTGTTGCTGGATGTAGCCCATCTGCTCCTCCAAACTTGTACACCCTTTTCTGTGATGAGGAAACTAATCTACATTCACTACACCAACCTGCTTCCATGTATTCTGGCTTTTAATTGGATTTAGCCATTGGGGGATCCCTGCCAGGAGAGGAAGGAGTAGGAAGTTGGATATTTGGTCTCCCACTCTCTTTTGCAAGGTTGCCTGAGGCTGGCTACACACCTCTGTTGGTGGTCACTGCCCTTCTCAAAGTTTAATGTCTATCTGACTCTCCACTTCTGAGGTCCTGCAACAACTCCCACTCCTCTCACTGCTTAGGCCTGTGGTGGGATCAACTCTAGCATTTTCCTCGTGATTCCCCTACATGCTGTCCACATCCTTGTAAATGGTCTCTTCATTAATCTCTTTGTAAGTTATCCTAATTTGAGGGTGTCATCTGTTGTCTACTGGAATCCTAACTGATACAGAGCTAAATTCCTTATAAGCATTATTCACAACTCTTACAACCCTTTGAGGAAGGTTTGATTATCATCTCCAGTTTATGGATAAGGTAACTGAAGCTAAGAGAGGCTAATTAACCTGACCAAAATTATATAATGCATTGCTGATCTAGTGTTGGGATTTCAGCAATCTGGCTCCAGAGGCTCTGGTTTTGATGGCTGATAAGAATTTGCTACCCTGATTTAATAAAAGGGGGAAAATAAATTACAGATCACACACTGCTATGAAAAAAATAATGCTGTCTGCAAAGTTTTAGGGTGGATTACTATATGTGTAGATTGTCTCATATGGTACATTTTTTGAGAATAGTAAAGAATTATGGAAATAAGGTCTTAATTAGGCTGTAGGAAATTTGCCATTGGAATTTCTAGATTTTTGTCAACAACTAAGGAAACACAGAAACACAGATAAGACAGACTTACCAAATTTGGGGATGATGCTAAGCTAGGACAGAAGACTAACAGAATTTCAAAATTTTTTATGACCTGGAAAAACTAGGGAAGGAAAATGAAATAAAATGGAATGGCAATAAATATTGCATTGTACTATGTTTGTGTTAGTCAACTGTCTTGCTTGCTAGAGGCAGAAATCCAGCCCATATAGGCTTAGGCAGAGAAGAGTATTTATCAACTCAATTAACTAAAGATTTTATAAATGGACGTTAAATAAAAATGAATGAAAGGGCTCAAAAGATGTCAGATGAATTCTCCCCTTCAGTAAATTTCTTTTCTGCTTTCTTCTATGTTTGTTCTTGAGAAAATTTCTCTCATATGCGGGTTGATATTTTGCCTCTTGGGTTCAGATCCAGTAGAGGACAAAAACTCTTTGGAGTATCTCTAAAAATGACCCAGAATTATATATAGTTGGCTATGAAATAGTCCAATGACCTGTGACTGGACTGTTGCCAGAAGACTGCAGTGGTCTGACTGTACAGGCAAGTAACATAGGCCCACCCCAGAAAAAGAAATGGTTCCACACAACCACATAAATGCAAGTCAGAAAAGTGTGACATACAAAAACCCCAGAAAGATCTTACAAGAAGAGTGCGAGTTGTATAAGGCAAAAACACAATGAAAACCAATGACAAAATTAGAAACAATCTGAAAAAATACAGAGTGAAGAAGACAAACGTAACTATAATATTATGAGGGGTGCCTGGGTGGTTCAGTCGGTTAAGCGTCCGACTTCGGATCAGGCCATGATCTCACATTCATGGGGTTGAGCCCCGCGTCAGGCCCTGTGCTGACAGCTCAGAGCCTGGAGCCTGCTTTGGATTCTGTGTCTCCTTCTGTCTCTGCCCCTCCCCCACTCATGCTCTGGCTCTGTCTCTAAAAAATAAATGTAAAAAAATTTAAAACATATATATATATATATATATATATATATATATATATATATTTAATATTAGAAAGGCTTTGGGGTTTTTAGCTAGATTTTTATTGAAGTATAATTGACATACAGTATACTATTAGTTTCAGGTGTACATCATGATGACTCAATATTTTTATACATTATGAAATAATCTCCATAGAGATTTGTAGACAGTTATCATCTGTCACCAAAGTTATTACAATATTATTGACTATATTTCCTATGCTGTACCTTATATCTCCATGATTTACTTATTTTATCTATTTTTTTTAATTTTTTTAAAATGTTTTTATTTATTTTTGAGACAGGGAGAGACAGCATGAACGGGGGAGGGTCAGAGAGAGAGGGAGACACAGAATCAGAAACAGGCTCCAGGCTCTGAGCTGTCAGCACAGAGCCTGATGCGGGGCTCGAACTCACGGACCGCGAGATCATGACCTGAGCCGAAGTCGGACGCTTAACCGACTGAGCCACCCAGGCGCCCCAATTTACTTATTTTATAATTGTAAAATTATAAATTGTAAAATATAATTTGTACCTTCTAACTTTCTTCACCTATATCACCCTTCCTTCCCAAGAACTGCCCCCTCTAGTAACCAACATTTTGTTTCCCATACATATGAGTATGTTTCTGTTTGATAGTTTGTTGTTCTAAATTCCACATATAAGAGAAATCATACCATAGTATCTTTCTCAGTCTGACTTATTTCACTTAGCACAGTCAGGTCTAGGTCCATCCATATTGCCACAAATGGCAACATTTCATCTTTATCCATTCATCTATTGATGGACACTCAGCTTGCTTCCATAGCTTGGCTATTCTAAATAATGTTGCAATGAATATAGACATGCATGTATCTCTTCAAATTACTATATTATTTGGATAAATGCCAAGAAGTGTATTTGTTGAATCATATGGTAGTTCTATTTTAGACTTGTTGAGGAACCTCCATACTATTTTTCACAGTGGCTGCACCAATTTACATTTCCACTAAAAGCATACAAGGTTTACCTTTTCTCCACATCATCACCAGCACTTGTTATTTCTTGTCTTTTTTATAAGCTAAATGACTAACATGGGGCTTGACCTTATGACCCCAAGATCAAGAGTCACATGCTTCAACAACTGAGCCTGCCAGCTGCCCCATATTTCTTGTCTCTTTAATAACAGCCAATCTAGTCACTGTGAAGTGATATCTCATTTTGGGTTTGATTTGCATTTCCCTGATGATTACGGATGCCAAGTATATTTGTCCTGTTGGTCATCTTTATATCTTCTTTGGAAAAATGTTTACTCAAGTCCTCTGCCCATTTTTCCATCAGGTTGTTTGACTGTTTGGTAAAAGTTGTGTTGGTTCTTTATATATTTTGGATATTAACCCCTTTTTGGATTCATGATTTGCAAATATCTTCTCCCATTCAGCAGGTTGGCTTTTGTTTTACTGATAGTTTCCTACACTATATGGAAGCATTTTAGTTGGATGTAATACACCTTGGGGATTATAGATGATGTGAAACTCAATATGAACCAAAAGGGTAATGGGGAAACTAAAATATAGGCACAGACTCAACTGACCAATGTATGTTGTTCACAGCAGTAGAAGCAATATTTATTATATTAAGCTGCACTTATCAGATTACACCTGGAATATCATTTTAGGTGATAAATACATTTTATGAGAGATATTGAAGAACTGAGACTTAAGAATGGGTCTGAAAGTCATGGCCTTTGATGAATGTTTGAAGAAACAAGGATGTTTCAAATGAGAGGATGAACATTTCAGTGAGGTTATAATATTTGTCTTCCAATATTAAAGAACTTCCATGTGGCATACAAAATAAATCTTGGAGACAGAATAAAGACCAGGAAATACTAACTTTCAGCTATACTTCAGTGCTTCATCAAAGCAGTATGTTTAAGTAAGAGAAACATGTAAGTCTATTGCCCATTTCCCCTTTAACCTTTGTTGGTGGTAAGCAGAGGGTAAGTCACCACCTCTCATATGAGCTACCAGAAGAATTATCAAATGGGTTACAACATTGGACTACAATTGGTCTTAGGTACTTCTAGCTTGGGCATTCGACAAGGAATCACACTGGTAGCACCCAAATTCATCTCCCCTTGTTCAAGGTTTATGGGACTGTGATAAATTCACTTACCCTCTACAAACCTCATTCCTCCATAGGTAAAATGAGGAAAAGAGTCTATCACTTTTAAAGCTGTTGATTTAAATGATCAATACCTACAGGGAATTTATGGTAGTAAATGGCCATGTGTTCAATATTAGCCCATTATTGCTATCTAGTTGATCATGGACACCTTTCTTTGGTATAGAGCTGAGCTGCTATGTGATAGAGTCACCTGTGATAGTTTTTTTTAAAGAAGATTTTCTTCTGTGTTACCAAACATATGATTAGTAAAGGGTCTTAAATTATCGTTCTACAGCAAAACAGACTCTAAGGTGTTCATCTAATTCTTTTGCAAAAACTATTTCCTCGAGCTCACTGTCATTCAGTGACTGTGGAGCTCTGGTCACTATCTTCTTCACAGCATTCTTTGGCAATGCCATGAAGTGCTGGTAATATATTTCTCTGCAGGACAAGGCCATTTAAGAGTCATAGCTTATCTTCCAACATGTCACTTCTTTCAAGAATCAAAAGGCTAATTCGTCTCACTAAAATAAAATCATTGAACAGAAGTCAATAAACACATCCTCAGAATTACAGTGAAGACCCAATTTAGTAAGAACATCTAGATCCTTTGTACAGTTTCATAATAAACGTAAGAGAACACAAGAACATATAGCTTCATAATAAAAATAAGCCCCCTTGTCTGAGAACTGATTTGTTGGATTATCTTTGGAATTGCAGATTCGTGTCTAGCACAAACTATTCGACTTCTTTTTTTTTTAATTTTGTTTTTTATTTTTTAAAGTTTACATCCAAATTAGCATATAGTGAAATAATGATTTCAGGAGTAGATTCCTTAATGCCCCTTACCCATTTAGCCCACCCCCCTCCCACAACCCCTCCAGTAACCCTCAGTTTGTTTTCCATATTTATGAGTCTCTTCTGTTTTGTCCCCCTCCCTGCTTTTATATTATTTTTGTTTCCCTTCCCTTATGTTCATCTGTTTTGTCTCTTAAAGTCCTCATGAGTGAAGTCATATGATTTTTGTCTTTCTCTAATTTCACTTAGCATAATACCCTCCAGTTCCATCCACGTAGTTGCAAATGGCAAGATTTCATTCTTTTTGATTGCCAAGTAATACTCCATTGTATATATATACCACATCTTCTTTATCCATTCATCCATCAATGAACACTTGGGCTCTTTCCATACTTTAGCTATTGTTGATAGTGCTGCTATAAACATGGGGGTGCATGTGTCCCTTTGAAACAGCACACCTGTATCCTGTTGATAAATGCCTACTAGTGCAATTGCTGGGTCATAGGGTAGTTTTATTTTTAGTTTTTTGAGGAAACTCCATACTGTTTTCCACAGTGGCTGCACCAGCTTGCACTGCCACCAACAATGCAAAAGAGATCCTCTTTCTATGCAACCTTGCCAACATGTGTTGTTGCCTGAGTTGTTAACGTTAGCCATTCTGACAGGTGTAAGGTGGTATCTCATTGTGGTTTTGATTTGTATTTCCCTGATGATGAGTGATGTTGAGCATTTTTTCATGTGTCGGTTGGCCATCTGGATGTCTTCCTGGGAGAAGTGTCTATTCATGTCTTTTGCCCATTTCTTCACTGGATTATTTGTTTTTTGGGTGTTGAGTTTGAGAAGTTCTTTGTAGATTTTGGATACTAACCTTTTATCTGATATGTCATTTGCAAATATCTTCTCCCATTCTGTTGGTTGCCAACCAACACAGATACAAGCAAGATGTCTGAACCAGAATTTAGAATCATGATAATAAGAACAATAGCTGGAGTCAAAAATAGATTAGAAACCCTTTCTGCAGAGACAAAAGAAGTAAAAAATAGCCAGAATGAAATTAAAAATGCTATAACTGAGCTCCAATCACGGATGGATGCAGCAGTGGCAAGGATGGACGAGGCAGAACAGAGAATCAGCGATATAGAGAACAAACTTACAGAGAATAACGAAGCAGAAAAAAAGAGGGAGATTAAGGCAAAAGAGCATGATTTAAGAATTAGAGAAATCAGTGACTCGTTAAAAAGAAACAACATCAGAATCACAGGGGTCCCAGAAGAGGAAGAGAAAGAAATAGGGGTAGAAGGATTATGTGAGTAAATCATAGCAGAAAACTTTCTTAACCTGGGGAAAGACACAGACATCAAAATCCAGGAAGCACAGAGGACCCCCATTAGATTCAACAAAAACCGACCATCAACAAGGCGTATCATAGTCAAATTCACAAAATACTCAGCAAGGAGAGAATCATGAAAGCAGCAAGGGAAAAAAAGTCCCTAACATACAAGGGAAGACAGATTAGGTTTGCAGCTGACCTATCCACAGAAACTTGGCAGGCCAGAACGGAGCTGCAGGATATATTCAGTGTGCTGAATCAGAAAAATATGCAGCTGAGAATTTTTTATCGAGCAAGGCTTCATTCAAAATAGAAGGAGAGATAAAAAGTTTCCCAGACAAACAAAAATTAAAGGAGTTTGTGACCACTAAACCAGCCCTGCAAGAAATTTTAAGGGGGACTTTCTGAGGGGAGGAAAGATGGAAAAAGAAATTTTTTTATATATATACATAAAATATATAATATATATATATATATATATATATATATATATATATATATATACACACACACACCAAAAGCAACAAATGATTAGAAAGGGCCAGAGAACATCACCAAAAATCCAACTCTACAAGCATCATAATGGCAATAAATTCATATCTTTCAGTAATCACTCTAAACGTCAATGGACTCAATGCTCCAATCAAAAGACAAAGATAACAGAATGGATAAGAAAACAAGATCCATCTATATGCTGTTTACAAGAGACCCACTTTACACCTAAAGACACCTTCAGATTGAAAATAAGGGGATGGAGAACCATCTATCATGCTAATGGTCAACAAAAGAAAGCCAGAGTAGCCATACTTATAGCAGACAATCTAGACTTTAAAATAAAGACTGTATCAAGAGCTGCAGAAGGGCATTATATCATAATCAAGGGGTCTATCCACCAAGAAGACCTAACAGTTGCAAACATTTATGTGCCAAATGTGGGAAAACCCAAATATATAAATCAATCACAAATATAAACAAAATCATTGATAGTAATACCTTAATAGTAGAAGACTTCAACACCCCACTCACAGCAATGGACAGATCATCTAATCAAAAAATCAACAAGGAAACAATGGCTTTGAATGACACACTGGACCAGATAGACTTCACAGATACATTCAGAACATTTCGTCCTAAAGCAGCAGAATATACATTCTTCTTCAGTGCACATGGAATGTTCTCCAGAATATACCATATACTGTGGCACAAATCAGCCCTAAGTAAGTACAAAAAGATGGAGATCATACCGTGCATATTTTCAGACCACAATGCCATGAAACTTGAAATCAACCACAAGTAAATTTGGAAAGGTAACAAATACTTGGAGACTAAAGAACATCCTACTAAAGAATGAATGGGCTAACCAAGCAGTTAAAGAGGAAATTAAAAGTATATGGAAGTCAATGAAAATGATAACACCACAACCCAAAACCTCTGGGACGCAGCAAAGGTGGTCATAAGAGGAAAGTATATAGCAATCCAGGCCTTCCTAAAGAAGGAAGAAAGATCTCAGATACACAACCTAACCTTACGCTTTAAGGAGCTGGAAAAAGAACAGCAAATAAAACCCCAAACCAGCAGAAAACAGGAAATAATAAAGACCAGAGCAGAAATTAATGCTATTGAAACCAAAAAAACAGTAGAACAGATCAATGAAACCAGAAGCTGGTTCTTTGAAAGAATTGACAAAATTGATAAACCACTAGCCAGTTTGATCAAGAAGAAAAAGGAAAGGACCCAAATAAGTAAAATCAAGAATGAAAGAGGAGAGATCACAACCAACACAACAGAAATAAAAACAATAATAAGAATATTATGAGCAATTATATGCCAATAAAATGGGTAATCTGGGAGAAATGGACAAATTCCTAGAAATATATAACTTACCAAAACTGAAACAGGAAGAAATAGAAAATTTGAACAGACCCATAATCAGTAAGGAAATTGAATTAGTAATAAAAAAATCTGCCAAAAAACAAGAGTCCAGGGACAGATGGCTTTCCAGGGGAATTCTACCAAACATTTAAGGAAGAGTTAACACCTATTCTCTTGAAACTGTTCCAAAAAATAGAAATGGAAGGAACACTTCCATACTCTTTCTATGAAGCCAGCATTACCTTGATTCCAAAACCAGACACAGACCTCACTAAAAAGGAGAACTATAGACCAATTTCCCTGATGAACATGGATGCAAAAATCCATAACAGGATATTAGCCAACCGGATCCAACAATAGATGAAAAAAATTATTCACCATGACCAAGTGGGATTTATACCTGGGATGCTGGGCTGGTTCAATATCTGTGAAACAATTAACGTGATTCATCACATCAATAAAAGAAAGAACAAGAACTATATGATCCTCTCAATAGATGCAGAGAAAGCATTTGACAAAATACAGCATGCTTTCTTGATAAAAGCCCTCAAGAAAGTAGGGATAGAAGGAGCATACCTCGAGATCATACAAGCCATATATGAACGACCCAACACTAATATCATCCTCAAAGGGGAGAAACTGAGAGCTTTCCCCCTAAGGTCAGGAACAAGACAGGGATGTCCACTGTCACCGCTGTTATTGAACATAGTATTGGAAGTCTTAGCCTCTGCAATCAGACAACACAAAGAAATAAAAGCATCCAAATCAGCCAGGAGGAGGTCAAACTTTCACTCTTCGCAGATGACATGATACTCTATATGAAGAACCCTAAAGGTCCACCAAAAAACTGCTAGAGCTGATTCATAAATTCAGCAAAGTTGCAGGATATAAAATCAATGCACAGAAATCAGTTGCATTCTTATACACCAACAATGAAGCAACAGAAAAAGAAGTCAAGGAATCGATCCCATTTACAATTGCACCAAAAACCATAAAATACCTAGGAATAAATCTGACCAAAGAGGTGAAAAATCTATACACTCACAACTATAGAAAGGTTATGAATGAAATTGAAGAAGACACAAAAAACATAAATGGAAAAAGATTCCATGCTCCTGGATAGGAAGAACAAAGATTGTTAAAATGTCGATACTACCCAAAGCAATCTACATATTCAATGCAATCCCTATCAAAATAACACCAGCATTCTTCACAGACCTAGAACAAATAATCCTAAAATTTTTATGGAATCAGAAAAGACCCCAAATAGCCAAAGCAATCCTGAAAAAGAAAACCAAAGCTTGAAGCATCACAATCCAGACTTCAGGATGTACTACAAAGCTGTAACCATCAAGACAGTACGGTACTGGCACAAGAACAGACACTCAGATCAATGGGAAAGAATAGAGAACCCGGAAATGGACCCACAGTTGTATGGCCAACTAATCTTTGACAAAGCAGGAAAGAATATCCAAAGGAAGTAATAAAGACAGTCTCTTCAGCAAGTGGTGCTGGGAAAACTGGACAGCGACATGCAGAAGAATGAAACTAGACCACTTTCTTACACCATACACGAAAATAAAGTCAAAATGGGTGAAAGACCTCGATGTAAGACAGGAAGCCATCACAATCCTCGTGGAGAAAGCAGGCAAAAACCTTTTTGATCTTGGCCGCAGCAACTTCTTACTCAACACGTCTCCAGAGGCAAGGGAAACACAAGCAAAAATGAACTACTGGGACCTCATCACAATAAAAAGCTTCTGCACAGCGAAGGTAACAATCAGCAAAACTAAAAGGCAATCGACTTCTTTTTTTAAGTGTAAATTACGTGAGAGGTGTGAGCTGCACAGTCACCAAATCAAGGGTCTAGCTTAAAATTCTAATTCTTACAACTACAATCAGTTGTGGTTCTTTAATTTCTTGGACTTTGTTAACAAGGCTATAGCTTGTCAACTGCAAAATCTCCAGAGCTGAACAAGGTTCCAAACTGAGAAAAGTCCACTGTGGCTGACTTCACCACACAATTATCACCTTGACATCTTTGCCACTCAGAGAATAGAAGCCTCTGTCACTGGATTTAAAAGAAACAAAGCAAAAACCTTTTTGAGCTATATATCCAAATCATATGTAAGGGCAGGGAGTATATGGGAAATCTCTGTAACTTCTTCTTAATTTTGCTGTGAACCAAAAACTGCTCTACAAAATAGTCTTGAAAAATCAAAAACATAAAAAGATAAGGACTTCAGTTGAGTGTGAGGAATGACAGTAAGAGAGGAAATTAACTAGCCCTCTTGATGACAGAATGAGATGATGAATGTAGAAAGTTCCTTGTAATGGTTTACTGCAGATGGGGTTGGAAGTGTGGTTCAGAATGGGGAGTGTATGTGTAAAGGATTCTTTTTGCTTAGTGTGATTTAATATAGCGCGCGCGCGAGCACACACACACACACACACACACACACACACACACACACATGAAAAGCCCCAGTAAAAAGATAATTAAAGGGGGAAACGTTCCTGAGAAATGGGAAGAAGGGTGCAATCCAGAACACAAAACAGAATTTAGTCTTGCATAGCATCTGGAATTCTTCCACTGTCAAGCCAGGAAGGGAATGTTACAACTCCTACCCCTACTTCAATTTCCACTCCATTTCTAATTGCTGCCAACTTATTCAGAGATTCAGAGATATGAGTTATTCATGTACAACTTTTCATTCTAACACTACCCCCACAGTATGGGAACTTCTCTACAGGTTTCATTACCATTTCTAATGCTGAGGTAAGGTGATATTTAAAATCAGTTTTTACACATAAAATGCTGTAATCACTTCTGAAGATTATTCAGGATATCTTGCTTCTATAGTTTTTCCCTCTCTAGTTCAATTTCCAGAGCTTTCCTTCAAACCAATAAAATTTGGAGACACTGGGGACATGACCAAGTTCTCTATATGTGGCTACTTGGGACATCAGCTGCACCCAAGAAAGAGACTCAAATCTCTTTGCCATTAATCAGAGATAGAACTATAACTGAGATCTAAACAAATTTTTCTATCTCTAAGCCCCAGGTGAAGAGCTAGGGACTGTTCGTATCAAATGCCTCCAGGGGAGAAAAATAATGAGGGAAGCAATCTGAATGACTGAACATTACTGAACAAGCACTAGTTAGTATAATAATTGTCAGCCTTGGCAGATTCAACTGGGAGGAAAATTGATGATAGTGGCTCAGCACAACTGTTCCAACCAAAATGACAGCAGAGTGGGCAGCAGGGGATCTGGTAAGTGGAATAAACAAATGGCCACTAAGAGGAAAAAGTCAAAGGAAAATATTCACTTAGGGTTTCAATTCAAAGCACCAATACACATTTCTGCAGACCAGATAAACTTTCTGAAACTGCTCACTTTTGCTGAAATTTCATTAACCATGTGTTCAAACCTATTTTTCCCTCACTATCTCTCCCACTATTCCAGGATACTCAATAGAAATGTTCTCTAAAAAAGACAATGACTTGACAGCCAATTACAGCCTGTGTTCATATAAAAAAAAAAAAAAAAGACATGGTAAATTGACTAAAATTCCTTTTAAGTTAGTTCATTGACATTTAACCAAAATGGACAATCCACTAGCCATTTGCACCCAAGTTTGCTATCTGCAATGTTTAGAGAACTGAAGGAAAGCAACATTCACCTCTTCTTCCATGTTTTCTGCTTTCATTTTCTTCTGTCATTTTCATTCACATCAATGGGTGCAAATACCTTAAGATTTATTCAGTGAGTTACTTTTAATACTTATGACACTCACTGGCTATTCATTAATTCATTCAAGACAAATTATATCCCAGCTGCGATGGGTAGAATTGAGTGTCATCTAATCCTCAGATCATTTTTTATTTGGAGCATATTGTAAAAGAGTCAAACACAAGTAATTTCCTAAATCAAATTGTATTGGGGGAAGTAAATTACGCTATGGAATAATTGTAAGGCTTTTCCAGTAACAGAAAAGGAAAAGTTGAAACTAGGAAAACTTTAAAATACATTATACTGGGGCGCCTGGGTGGCGCAGTCGGTTAAGTGTCCGACTTCAGCCAGGTCACGATCTCGTGGTCCGTGAGTTCGAGCCCCGCGTCAGGCTCTGGGCTGATGGCTCGGAGCCTGGAGCCTGTTTCCGATTCTGTGTCTCCCTCTCTCTCTGTCCCTCCCCCGTTCATGCTTTGTCTCTCTCTGTCCCAAAAATAAATAAAAAACGTTGAAAAAAAAATTTTTTTAAAAAAAATAAATAAAATAAAATAAAATACATTATACTTCATAAAATCAACAATGAGGAAATACATGTCCATATTAGATTATATCTACATAGAATAAACAAAGAACAATTAGTAAAATATATGTTAATATTCAGTTAACCAACACTGAAGAATCTGGAGGATAATTTGTACTGTAACTGGACTGTAAATTAACAGTTCACCTTATTTTTCTGTGCAAATAGTGAAGGCTTCTGACTTTTGATTAAATCATTAAATAGATTTAAGGCTCGTAATTTTTCCATGTAATTTTTAATGAGTTAATTTCTCAGGTTTCATCTAATTCTAAAATTCTATTAATAATTTAAATATTACATTATGCATCTATATAAAAGATCTAAAAGTCTATTAATCCGTTATATAATGGATTTCAGGTCTCTATGGCACCATATAATTCAATAACTTGTGGGACAAAACAAACTAGAGTAGTCAGAATGCTTTTCCCCTTAAATGAGAGAGACACAACTCAATGTAGTTTAATTGGGAATAAAAAAAATAGGGGAAAAAAAACTTGATATGAGCTCACTCCATCAAGCTGCCTCCCATTATCAAAAGCTGCCTGGTACATAGGCCTTCAGGATTCAAGCCACAAGAGCGGTTCTCCTGAACTCTACTGTATAAAAGAGGTATGGCAAAATGGGTTTGTCCATTCCAACTCTCCCTACTTCTCGTGTGACCTATGGACACCTCACAGAATTGGATAATGGAGGTGCCATAAAGTGAGGTTTTAGTTCTAACCCCTAATTGGTCAGGGGCTATGGAAGGCAGAGATTTTTGGGTAAGGGAAGGGAAATGTGTGCTGCCAAAGAATATTAGAACCCTGCACTAATCTGAGAGTTCTTATATTTACTAATTTAGTGATGCTAACACAAAAATAAGACCTTACTGTATGTTTTCTTTATATTTTTAAATATTCTGTTATTTGAAAAAATTTCTATCATAAATCTACACTATTTCAAATGTACAGTAGTTAAATGAGCTTCTGAAAGCCTGAAATTTTAGCCCTAATTTATACTTTCCTTTGTATATTTGTTTAATGCCATGTGGGTTGCCTTTAAAAGAAACGACTGATGTTTAGTTGCACCACTGCCTACCTTCAGATCAAGAACGGTGGTACCCCCCTGTAACTCAAGCCTTTTCCTCTTAACATAATTTTTAGGGATATTTATTATCAAGAGTGTAACTGAACTCACGGGAGGTTTACTTTAATCACTCTGAAACCTCCTACTAGCTCTGGTTTGAAGAGAAGGAAAAGGGCATAGATGTGACACATTGCTTTGGGGACAGCTCAGCAGCTGAGAAACCACTTGCTGACCTGGCTCAGGAACTAGCTTATCAGGGTTATGTATTCAAAATGGTACTATGGAATCACTGGTGGTGACCTCCCTCCTGGCCAGCATTGAACGTTAATAAAAAAGCAAGTCTCCTCATTTAAGTAACAGGTGTGTGTGTTTGGTGTGTGTGTGTGTGTGTGTGTGTGTGTGTGTGTGTGTGTGTGTAAGAGAAAGGGGAAAGGGGAAAAATGGGGAGGAAGGGACAGAGAGAAAGAGGAAGATAGAACGGTAGAGACTGTGTGAATGTGGGGGTAGGGATGTGTTTGAGAACCAGTGGATTTGGGTTAATTACTTTCTTAACATCAACATCAACCTTACTAGTCTCTGGGAAGATTTTCTTCTGTGAAACAATGCACAGAAGCAAGATAAGATATGGGTGACTGGACTACTTTTCTTTTGCAAAGCTTTAACCATCCTTTGTCAGTGGATGGGTAGGGGTGGAAAGCAGGAATCATTTGCCAGGGACTTCCTAAGTTATACTCATTTTAAGGAAAAGTATGAACAGAGTTGAAAATCTGCAAACATATTCCCTTAAAACTGTTAATTAGCTTCTTGCACTTTGGGTCCTACAGTGTCTATGGGGACTCCATTTTGAAGAACTTAAGTCCATAATTCCAGAAGGCAGAAATTATGTCAATTTTGTTCACTGCCATACACCTGGGCCGAAAGAAACAATAATAGGGGCTCAACAAATATTTATTGAAAACTTAATGATAGTGACTACATTCAAATTTACTTTCAACCAACTATCAGTATACATTCTGTTTTCTATTACTACAGAGAGTAATATTGTTGAAAGGAATAGGGTAAAAAAAGTCTTTTTCTAAAGGGTAAATTAAGCTATTATTTAGTCATTAAGTTTTAATTTTGTAAATTACATTTGCTCTTTGGAAAGAGAAAATACATATTAATATATTAATACTCTAGAAAATTCTGAGGAATTTTCTTTTTGAACTTTGTTCATATTTTCAAAATTGATTTAAACAATCAACCCATTTTAATTCTCATTTAAAATATGTTAACATGTATGGAAACTACTGATTTTCAAACATGAAGAAATAAAGTTTGGATTATTCACATTAAAGATACATGTGTAACATAACAGAGTAGATTATCATTAGGTTAGCACTTCTCCATTAGAAAATAAGAGAAAATCTAGGGGCGCCTGGGTGGCGCAGTCGGTTAAGCGTCTGACTTCAGCCAGGTCACGATCTCGCGGTCCGTGAGTTCGAGCCCCGCGTCAGGCTCTGGGCTGATGGCTCGGAGCCTGGAGCCTGTTTCCGATTCTGTGTCTCCCTCTCTCTCTGCCCCTCCCCCGTTCATGCTCTGTCTCTCTCTGTCCCAAAAATAAATAAAAAACGTTGAAAAAAGATTTAAAAAAAAAAAAAAGAAAATAAGAGAAAATCTAATAAGAAAAGCCTCACACGTGAGAGTTTTTTTAAAAAAAAAAACAGGGAGTAGTAATTAAAGAGGAGAGTTTGGGCTCTAATTCTAATTGCTTCATTATTCAATTACAAGCTGGAGAATACTTTGGTTCTTATAGTAAAGTATAAAATATGTTTTCAAAAGAAACTGTAAATTAAAAATAAAGGTAATGTCATATCCAACTAAAGTAATGACAGTCTTACTAAATAACTTTTATATCAAGATATAATTAACTGATAATTATGGATATTTAAAAGCTTTATTGATTCCCTTATTCTCTAAGGGCAGTATGAATGTGTCTCCGGCTTGGGTAATAGGGAAAGTGTTAAGTTAATAACTTGATGGTTGTAAAGAACTATTTTTTCAAACTAACTTTGTTTTCTGAAATCTCTTCAAGGGAATAAACAAACTCTCAAAGCATTTCAGCAGTGAGTGTAATGTACAAAGAAAGGTAGTCATTTATCAACTGAAGCGATAAACAAATACAAATATAAATGCAAGTGATTTTAACTTAAATACATGCTGAAGAGGAACTTTTTTAGGGTTCTGGAGTTAGTAAGTATTAAACTCAAAGAGAAAACTGTTGGCTACTCTCTTGCTCTCCTCCTAAGACTATGAGAGATGTGGGGCATGTGGGTGCCTCAGGTGGGTGAGCATCTGACTCTTGATTTTGGCTCAGGTCATGATACTAGGTGCATGGGATTGAGCCCCGCATGGAGCCTGCTTGGGATATTCTCTCTCTCTCTCTCTCTCTCTCTCTCTCTCTCTCTCTCTCTCTCTCTCTCTATGCCTCTATGCCCTTTGCCCTCATTCGCACTCTCTCTTTCTAAAGGAAAAAGAAAAGATTCTAAGAGAGATGCCAGAAGCACTAATACAGAATGAGAACTTTGAAAAGCATGAGATAAAAATCACCCCCACCCCAAGCTAGATAGATGCCTGCCAAGTAGTGAAAACAGTCAAACCTACGTCAGAACTCAGATGTGCACAGAGAGTGTTTGGAAGAGATTGTCTCTCTCCTTGACTGTAGAAACTGGTGCCTGCCTCTCCAGAAAATCCTGAAGGTAGGAGGCAGCTGCATCCTTCTGCAATGGCAGAGTGAACAGTCAGGTGACAAGAGTTTATGGCCTGCACTCCCATGTCAATGTGACAGGGATAAGCATGTTTCCTCCATGCAGGTGAGTGTCCAATAGCATCCAGATGTGAGCTAATTTGATGGGACTTCAACCCAAGAGGACTGCTTGCTTGGGCATGGCAAAAAAATCAGTTTGTGGAGGTAAGGAATGGGTGTGAATGTAAGTAAGTGGCAAGTTGGCACAGGCACTGCACTAATTAGGTAAATACACAGAAGCCAGAAATCTATGGGGGACAGGATGGGGGAGAGGTGTTCCCAAAGGACATAAAATACACTTGCATAAAAGAACCCGCACAAAAATGCCTGTCATTACTGAAGGTCACCAATACCAATACACTGTACCAGGCATAAAGGATGGTTTGTCCTTTTTCTTCTACTCTCCCATGTTGGTTCTGGAAAAATCAGAAGAGAAAAGAAAATGAAAGCACAACACAGCTCCATCTAAAATAATCCAAGTTAAGTGGCGTGGGGGAATCTTTGAATAGTATCTGGGCTCGAGTTTAAGATTGGATCACCTAAGGACTGATTATTCACAAAAGTGAGAATTATAAAAAAAAAAAAAAAAGAAAAAAGAAACAAACAACAAAAGAAAAAAGACAGTTGTGATCACTGAAAGTGACAAGAGGGCTAGTGTATCTTCCAGAGATGTCTTCAGCAAGCAGGGAAAGGAAAGCCATCAGAGCAATGTTGAATGGATCCATGGGAGAAAAAATAAAGTCATTTCCTATGGTACATTATATTCAGCCCATTCAATAAATTGGTTTAAAGTTATTTATTGGCAGAGGAAAAAAAAGGGATTGCTTTTTTAACATTAAGTATAGCTTTGAAAGATGAAAGATGAAGGAAAGGAAAAACAATGATGTAGCTTCCTTGTTGCTAAGGGGGCAGGCAGGGAAGGTGGGGTAGCGCAAAAATGCTGGGTGAGACTGTTCCCCATGTGTATAGCAGGGGGCAGCATAAGACCAGAACAGCTCTTGTGAACCCTAAGTAGGCCATCGAGAAAAAGGGAGTTAGGGGGGGACAGCCAAGATGGTAAGTATTGCGCACTCAGCGACTTATATTTATTTGATGTTCCCTAGTTGGTTGTTCAGGACCTGAGATGTGTGTATTCTAGAAAGAGAATAAGCCACATGGAAAAGAAATTGAAAATGTATTTCTTTGGAAACATAACCCAGGATGCTAAATAAGTTTCACCTCCACTGGATGCTTCATCAAAATCAACGATGCCTATAATCAGAAGTGCCCCATTCCTATTTAGTTTTCCTACTTTCTAACATCCATAAATTCAACAATAGATTATGAAAGTCTAGATCACACTCAGGCACCTAATGGGACTATAAAGAAATGTTCTTTTCCTCAGTGGAATTACTCTTTTAATGTCCTTGCTTTCCAATTTACATCAGTTAGAAGCTGTTAAAGTAATGGCATAGGCATTAGAAAAATAAAGGCAATATGGAAAGGAAGATTGCTCATGTCTGTGTTTTATTCATCACACTGCCTGTTGAGTTTATATCACCGGCTTCAGATTTATCCAGTTTCTTTTCTCTTATGACTGGAGACATTAAGGGCAACCTGTCAGCTCTGTAAAATAACATTTGTAGTACTCTGAATCTTCTCGGTATAATCTTTAATAACTGTCTCATGTGCAAGTTGACAGCAAGCAAGTAATAAAATGCCTAATACCATTTTATAGGTCACATAATACAACAGTTTATTTTAGTTCAACAGGGCAATAACAGGTAACAGATAATGAAGTCACTATAGATTTGTATAATATAGTTTCTGGGTTGGCAACAGCTTCACAAAAGCCTCAATAATCTTCTGAGCTACAACAAAACAGAAGTGTGTTTCCCATTTTCTCTCTTTCTAATGATTCACAACACTAAAGTTACCCTCATAGATGGTGCACTTCAATTATCAAAATTTGATGTATATTATTATGCAAACATACCTTTTTAAGGGGAAAGTACAGCTCTCTCCCATAACTTCAAATTACATAAGTGAAAGAAGCAATCATTCTACAACTTTTAGGAATTTAGGAATTTAGGAATACAAAAATATCGAAGACATCTCTGTCCAATACAGTACTCTGTCCAATAGTACCACTGGCTACTCATGGCTAGTGAAATTGCAATTAATTGAAATTAAGTAAAATTTAAAATTCAGTGACATTAACAAGATTGTATTATTTTATTATGGGTTATCTCCCTTATATCTATTTGGATTAGTTTAAACATAGTTGCTTTAGAGACTCTTCCAGATAGCTGTATTAATTCCACATAATGTGGTGTTAATTCTACTTACTGTTTGTTATACCTAGTAACGTTTCTTTTTCATATGAAGGGTACTCTGGGTACTATTTTAGTTACAGCCCAACACTTCCAGCAACACTACAATTCGCATCTTCTGCTGAACGTTAAAATTCAAGATTCCAACCTTTCGGTCTATATCCACATGTAGTAATAGAGCTAATTATTTCCTTCCTTCCTTCTTTCCTTTTCTCCTTCCTTCCTTCCCTCCTTCCTTTTCTCTTTTCCTCTTTCAATACCTCCTTCCCTCTCTCCTCCCCACCCACCTTGAGCTCTACTACTTGTGATTATGTTCTTCTGAAGACGTACCTGGCTTCCAAGAAATTCAACACCATTCACACATACCCTCTCTGGTTAGTGATTTTTATTTGATCCTTTTTAGATCTTCTTTTTCCGATTGCCTCCAACATTTGTGCAAGGTCTAACTCCTACAATGAATTCTTTATTCTACATACTTCTCGTTGAACACTGGTTGAACTTTTATACAAAGGGTAACTGAATTTCTATAACTGATACATAAGGAAGAATGCTACAGAAGTGTTAGCAAATGCATAACCTTGAAGAAATGCTTTTACCTACAAGTCACAGAGAGTCTGCTGATAGTAGCTTAGATCACAAGGGCATTTAAAGTTAACTGAACGATAAGTATGAAAGAGGGTATCTCAGAATTGTATATGATGTTACAAGATGTCATTACATACCCAGGCTCTATCTTTACCCTTCATCACCCTCAGCTTTAATCTTTTGTTTTCATGCTCAGTGTTTCATTGTCCCAAGATGACTGCTATGTCTCCAGAAATTACATCTATGTTCCACCAGTAAGAAGATATAAAGTGTAGGATTAGTTACAAATGGCCTTTGTGTTAGAAAATCCAGTATTTTAACCACCCCTCCCTCCCCACACCCAACCTCTCCTTACATGTCACTGGTCAGCACTGAGTGATCACAAGAAAAAGTGATCACTGAGTGATCACAAGAAAAAGAAGATCACAAAGGCGGGCTTAGGCTAATAAGGGTAATTTCTTGGAATTGGCAGAAGGGCCTCCTCACAGCAAAGTGAGGCTATCTCCACTAGCCACCAAATCAAGGTTCTAATAGCAGGAAAGTAATTTTTGAGGGGAAAACTGAATGAATGCTTTCTGAGTAAAAGATCAACAGCCTTGGAGTTGTGGAAAGAGGGACAGTATATATTCAGGATATGGGAAGACCCCCAAAGGAGCTGGAATGCATACGTAAGTGATGTAAAGGGAAAATAAACAATAAAAATGGCACACTAAAAATTGTGGACTTTATTCTTTAGATGACTGAAATGACAAGGAGAGTTTGAAACAAAAGAATGGCACAATACTTATCAGTGGTGTAGAATGGTAGCTGGTATAATGTTTTGTTCTCTAAGGAGAAATAAAATATCTTCACGATGTCTCTCTTGTCCTATAATCTTCCCCGAGGAGGGGGAATAAAGTAGAATCTCCAGGATTTTGGACACCTTTTCTAGGTGCGGAGGAAGTAGACATACCACAGTGATAAGTAAACTTGGCCTCCTTTACAGGGCCCTCTTTCCCACCTTTGTCCATTAAACAGCCAGGACTAAGCCAGCAGCCTTCATCCTTCCATGTCCCCTGAAGGCAGACATCTTCCTTTGTCCTTCCAAGTCCCCCGCTGCCTTTCTGCTGCTATCTGGTATAGGATGGATTTAGGGGTGCTAAGCTCTCTGCTACACTTAGAGAAAAGAACAAGCTAGGCCAAATGAGCCTTTTGCTGCTCTATCATTCTTTGTCTTGTTTTATTTCCACTCACAAATTCAGCACTGTACTGAATCCTCACATGGCCCATGGTGTTTTTTTAGAACTGGAAATTCATTAATTTCCTTTGCCATTTAAAAATGTTCCCCAAATGTTTCACTTCAAACTTTAAAGCAAAAATAATTAGCAAGCTTTTTTTTTTTTTAATAAACATTATCGGGGCGCCTGGGTGGCTCAGTTGGTTGAGCGACCGGCTTCGGCTCAGGTCATGATCTCGTGGTTCGTGGGTTTGAGCCCCACATCAGGCTCTGTGCTGACAGCTTGGAGCCTGGATCCTGTTTCAGATTCTGTGTCTCTCTCTCTCTCTCTCTCTGCCCCTTCCCCACTCTCACTCTGTCCCCCTCTGTCTCAAAAATAAATAAACATTAAAATAAACAAACAAACAAACAAACAAACAAACATTATCTGTTCACACGTCCTTGAAAAAAATCAGTGGTTTCATCCATTTAAAGCGCAGTTTGGGTCTTGGATAAAGAGACAGGTACACTACTTTACAAATGGCACCACTTGAATTTTTTTTTTTTAAAGGCAAGCAATATATACAGTTAACCCTTGAACCACACAGGTTTGAACAGTGCGGATCATTTTAAATGCAGATGTTTCAATATATACACACAGAATACAGTAAATGTATTTTCTCTTCTCTATGATTTTCCTATTAAAAGTTTCTTTTCTCTAGCCTACTTTATTGTAAGTATATGGTTTATAATGCATATAACATACAAAATGTGTGTTAACCAAGTGTTCATCAGTAAGGCTTCTGGTCAACAGTAGGCTGTTCATAAAGTTTTGGAGGAGTCATAAATTATCCGCAAATTTTCGACTGTGTGGGGGCGGGAGTCAGTGCCCCACATTGTTCAAGGGTCAACCGTACTGTAAAGAAATAGATGTCTTTGAAGTAACTGCTTCCCAGATACATTGTTCCAAAATTTTAAGACTTTATATTTAACATGCCATTGGATGGGAGACACATTGCTAATTGTTTCTGTTAGGACTTGGAAGAGGGACCTGTGTACGTTGCTTCAAATTTACACCTAGAAAAATGAAATGGGTTTCTATGAGAACTTTTCCACTCTTGGACACATTGTTATGAGAAAACACAAAAGAGTAAAACTATTTTCAAACAGACACACAGCTCTTCTAGTCACAGGAAGCCCTAGAGTGACTCAAGGATAAAGGGCATGAGAAAATACTCAATAAAGATGTGGGAGAAATAAACAAAACCTCCAAATAAAATCAGAATATTTACAATTTTGCAATTCTGTTTAAGGGTCAGAGGAATCTAGATAAATGTCATGGCCAAAGCAAACTCCTGCATTTCCAGGTTTAGGGGTAAGTTATGAAATGACATAATGTACAAAAATCAGTGAACAAGGTCAGCTCCAATTGTATTATTTGCAACAACTTAACAATCTCAACTAGACTGAGTTCAATCACTTTTATTAAGTTCTCTTCTCATGTGTCTTCAGAAAGCATTTACTACATTGAAACACTTAATAGTTTTATGAATAGTGTGTTAACTTATATTAAGAAAAAATGAATGAATCCAGCATTTTCCAAAGTCTGACAAAATTTAAAACTCTGTACGTGTTCATTTACCAAATCTATGAATAGAACGCAAAATGTCTACGGACTGAACACTTTGAAAGAGAAAGGAAACATGATATTCATGAAGGAGCTCAAGTGTGGGTCCTGAATAGAATGGTCCAGTGTCGACTTTACACAAAGTTAAATGCCTATGTTTACACTGCAAATTACCTTCTTCTCTCACTCACCACAAGAGCTAAATGCAGATACGTGACAGATAAATACTATTCCCAAGTTTCAATCCCATTCTTCAGAATCTCTTGGTCATCTTAATCAAACTGATACTCAGAGTGAGGATCTCAATAATATTCATGGCAGATGGCAACCTATCTAAACCACAGGCAGCCTAATATTCCCCTCAAAGTATAAAACAGTTGTTTAGATACAAACCCGAGAAACAAGAGTTTATTTACCTTCACACTAGAGGTCACTGGGTGACTAAAGAGAAATTGCTGCCATTTGCATCCCAACAATACCTTTTAAACCCACTACAAATCTGCCATCACTGGTCCTCCTTTCTCTCTTCTGGAGGTACCTCTGAAGTTCTCTTTACTCATCCCTGTATATTTCTCTCATTTTCCAGAAAACAAACATTGACTTAATGTATCAATGTAGTTAGAAAATATCCGATTCTTTATGACTTAGTTGACATTCTCTTCTGTTGGCAGATGAGGAAGCTGCAGTACAGAATTTACCTTTTATCCAAAAACCCAAAGAAGGTCCATAAAAGCTACAAACCTTTCTCTTTCTGGATGTGCAGTTAAATGCCTAACGCACATGCTGGGGCTGTTTGCACTCTGCCACTTATAGGTGGTGCATTCAACAATGGTCTCATCACAGACCCCTTTAGAGTAAGTCAAAGACTGTTAATACAATGGCCCTGCAATGTATTCCTTTAGTAGCTGAAACTGTTAATCAAGGTATCTGTAGGAAGCTATCAATTTCAAAAAAAAAAAATCTGATGTAGAATTCTTTTCTTGAGAAGGATAATAATTGACTCCTGTAACATCCGTGGTAAGTAAATTGTAGTATTATTATTTTAATTTCTTCATCTTAGTGACAATAATGATTTGAACACTGAGGAAACTGAATCTTAGGATTATAAGTTAGACTCTTATTCCAAATTAGTGTTATAGATGGTAACTGAAGCTACCCAGTGGTAAGAAGGTCTGAAAAATGGTAGAACATCTTAACTGGACATGGAAATCCCTTAACTAAACATGGACAAAAGCCTTGTGCAACAGAATACTGTGACTACACTCCCTGGAAGTTTCTTCTGTGCCTTCTGGTGGAATCAATCATTCTCTCAGGAACACCATCAAAGATCACTAGAACTCAAGAACAACAGTCACTTGCTAAAGAGCTGGTGCCTAAATTTTACTTATTAAATTTTCCTCTATGGATTTGATTACAGGGTTAAAATTGTTCTAAAGCAAATGATTTTTAAATCTACTATATATTATTATATAAAGTAAGCAACATTGAATGAAAGAAGTAAAGGAATGGAAGTTAGACCTTAAGGAAGAGAGGGAGCAAGGGAGAGGATGGGGAACAAGGAAAGTTGGATGAAGATGGAAGACAAGGGGGAGGGAGGGTCACAAGGAAACTCAGACAATAAACAGAAATATTAACAGGGGTACCTGGGTGGTTCAGTCGGTTTAGCGTCCGACTCTGGCTCAGGTCATGATATCACAGTTCATGAGTTCGAGCCCTGTGTTGGGCTCTGTGCTGACAGCTCAGAACTTGGAGCCGGCTTCAGATTCTGTGTCTCCCTCTCTCTCTGCCCCTCCCCTGCTCATGCTCTGTCTCTGTCTGTCTCTCAAAGATAAATAAATGCAAAAAAATAAATATTAATAGAAAGTAGAAATTCATAGAAAATAACAAGAAATATTAAAGGTGAGAGAAAGAGTGGAATGGAGGTTAGGAACTAAGGAAACCAAAAATAAAAGAAAAGGCCTAGATTTGATTCCTAGTGGCCTGGAATACATATTCTTCCCTGAGGCTGAGCTATATGATCCTAAAGTGAGGTTCGCTACAAGATGTGGGCGAAGTTAAAAGCTCTCAGTAATAGAGAAGAAAGGCCGTGACTAGCTTGTCTTTCAGATGGTTTCCAGGCACTTTCTTTTCAAAAGTTCAGATTCTAGTTCTAAGCACCTCAAATCACCCTTGAACTAGAAAGCTCTTCAGTCCTAAAAAAGCAGCTTCCCTCAGGGCAGAGACAAGCAGATGTGGTAAGGCTAGAAGCACCCTTGTGCTAGAAACAAGGCTAGGTTCTGGTCAAAAGCCAGACCTTCAATCGTCTTTAAGTCCCAAGTAATTAGTTAAAATCATAATTTGGAGACAAATCCAGTAATGTCTTCCTTTCAGGTCCCTGTTTTTCATTTTCTAAATTACTTCACGTTAAAATTAGTTTTATGTAAAGACAAGGTTGGCAGTGAGAAAAGAGGAAATGAGCATAATTTCCACTAAAGGAGGATGGGGTGAGAAGGGCAAAATGCTGTGACTGTTCCACTGTTGATGCTTTATTCCTAAGGGAAAAAGTAGTTTAAATTTCTAGAAACTCAACCCTTCCTGAAATTCAATGATTGATCTATTTTAAAAAAGTATAAAAAGTCACACTCAACAAATTACACGGGGAGAAAAACAGGCGAGATATCAAACAGCATGGGTCTTAATCCCATTTCTAGGATCAATTACAAGACTATGCAAATAATTTAGGTTATTTTTCTTCACCTGTAAAAGGAGCATAATATTAGCTTCCCTGTCTTACAAGTTTGTAATGGGAAATAAAAGAACGGGGACCTTGTACAGTAGGAATTAAGATTTGCTGAATTGAAGAATACATTTGGAAGCTCTTTGAATAGGTAAAAGCACACTATTTTTAGTGTCCTAAAAAATGGAAAAAGAGGTTAACTGCCAATCCTAGACCCTTCTGCAAGGTTCCTTGCGTATTTAGAGCAAGAGAAACATTTCTCTTTTAAAGCAACTTTTACAAAGAGGATTGGTTAATCCAATTCATGAATGGATCTGCATCTCTGAAAAAGGACCATTTATCTTTGTGTACCGAAAAATCTGCTATTTTCAATTTTTTCTGCTTGCACTAAAGCGACTGATTCAATGTTCCTGATTCAACCCCTTTCCATGGGATGCTCAATTTTGTTCCTCAGTATTCTGGTACCCTAAGTAATTCTTGGTAGACCCTAGGATAAAGTTTTCTGTTGCCGTGTACCTAGAAGATGAAGACATCGAGAATGAAGTTCCCGAAGGGTTTTACAGAAACAAGTGTCAACAGCTGCTCGATTTGCTTGCCTGTGCCAGCTCGTTTGCTCCGCAAAGAAAAGGCAAAGACAAGCTGATCCCACAATGATCAGCTGGAGTGAAGGCATTGATTATGTCAATGCAAGAATAATTAGATACGTAGTTACCATAAACAGCTTTTGAAGTGTTTCAATTGCTATAATTCCATTCATTGCTATCATCTAGCTCTTGGCAAAGAAGCCAACTCTCAGTTTTTTTATGGATGGATTTAAGCAAACAGCATCTAGCCCATTGCCGAATCCTAAAAGATTACTAATAAATGGCAATTGAACGAGAATCTTGTATGTTGATCGCTTCTAGTTGCTTCTATGAGAAAATTATATAAGCAGGCAGTTTCTTCCCCTTAAATTTCTGATTCAAACCTCAAGTGAGGGATGTCTGGCATTCCTACCACATAACCTCCCTCTGTCTTCAAGCTTTTATGTTCCAATTCCCCACCTAGCTCTCATCTAATTACCTTAAATAGATTTCATTGCGATGGGCATACCCTTGCCTTCCTATCACAGATCGATCTTACATTTCCCGTTGTCACTTGATAATAAAGGAAGTGAGCCTCAGTCTGTCCACAACGCATCCTTCCACAGGTACTCTGGGCCCCTTTCCTTTCACACCTTTCTTTATATAGGCTACAATCACTCTGTCAGTTCAGAGGTTCTCAAAATGTGCCCTTCAGACCAGCAACGTCAGCAGCACTTACAAATCAAATCAGAAACTCTGGAAGGTGATACAGACAAGCCTCTAAAGTTTGAGAAACCGTTGAATTAGTTCAGTGACCCTCAACACTAGCTACGTATTTGAATCATGTGAGAAATTTTTTAAAATACCAATTCCAGGCTCTCTAGCCCAGAGATTTCAATTAGCTAGTCTGGGATTGGCCCAAACACTGATACTTTTTAAATCTTCCCAAGTGATTCTAACATGACACCAGAGTTGAAACCACAGATGCTAGTAGGCTTTCTTTCTTCTATACTATCAATCTCATTTCTACGACTGGATTACTCCCATCAACATACATGCACACCATGATCACTTTAAAAAAGTTGCTGGGGCACCTGGGTGGCTCAGTCAGTTAAGCGTCCAACTTGGGCTCAGGTCATGATCTCACAGTTCATGAGTCCGAGCCCCACATCGGGTTCTGTGCTGACAGCTTGGAGCCTGGAGCCAGCTCTTGATTCTGTGTCTTTCTTTCTCTCTCTCTCAAAAATAAACATTAAAAAAAAATTTTTTAAGTTGCCAATGAACTCCATGCTGCCAAATCCAAATGCTGCTCCTCTGCTCTTATCATCCTCCCTCACTTTTCCTCCCTAACAAATCTTTTCTGGATTTCCTAACTATCTTCCAGAATGATCAGTCTTGTGAGCTCGTCCTTCTATGTCCAACTGATAAAGCCTGGAGATGCTCAAGACTTAATCCTGGGTTCTCTTTTCTTTCTTGCATACTATCCCCAAATAAGTTTTGATTCATTCCCTTGAATGTCACCTAAGTAAAACACTTACATCCATCTTAGATGTTTATCAGATTTAGATTCAAATATCTATTTCCTATTTTCTCTTGGAAGTTTCAACAAACATCTCCCTCTTCCCATGCTATAGGTCAGTATTTGTATCTGTTTTTTGTGAAGATTGTACGAGTGGTTTTTTTTTCTTTGCTTCATCATTGTGTGCTGCATTGATTCACCTGATTCCATTCCCATCAAGAGTTTTACTTACATCCTGCTCTTTCCTTGCCTCTTTCTACTACCCTCAAAAGAGCATCTTTGGTATTAGAAATGGAATAATTTTAAAACAAACCAGACTCAAAAGAGAAGAAAAATGAAACCGTGCAATATTGGTAATCAACTGAATACATCATCTATGCTGAATGTGATTTTGTCCAGTTCAACCAAGTCTGAAATAGGCAAGAGTCCTTGTCAAGAGACTGTTCCAGAAGATGACTGTCTTCCAAAGCATCATCTCAATTAATAGATACATTAGTGATAGGTTCCTATTTATTCATTTTTCAAAGTGAGACACACTTTTTCACAGAAAATGCTTACTAACACTACTTCTGATATCTGAATACTGACTGTGGGGCATCTGCATGGAGAAGCTTACAATTGGAAAGTCTGTGATAAAAGGGAAAAATAGCAGTGGCCTAAAATAATCACACATTTTTATTAAATTTCAAAATTGAAGACTATTTACTTTAGATACCTCTGAAATTTAGAAACACCATTTTAGTTGCTCTGGATACCTTTTCATGAATGCTGCAATCAGGGGAGAATTTTCTAGGCTCATTGCCTGAAAATTTCAGATGGATATTCAATGCCTAGAATGTTTAGTAAACTCCTTTTTAAAAAAAAGTCATACCATAGACCTCTTTTAAAAGATAGAAATGTTATGGTTTTTATATTGTAGAGTTTCCACTAGCTCGGTGACTTTTTCTTTTTTAAATATTTTAATGTTCATCCATTTTGAGAGAGAGAGAGAGACAAGAGTGTGACTGGGGGAGGGGCGGAGAGAGAGAGGGAGACACAGAATCCAAAGCAGGCTCCAGGCTCCAAGCTGTTAGCACAGAGCCTGATGAGGGGCTTGAACACACACCCTGTGATATCATGACCTGAGCCGAAGTCTGGTGCTTAATCAACTGAGCCACCCAGGTGCCCCACTCGGTGTCTATATTTTTAAGAAAACGTTGACAAATTAAAAGCCTGAATGATTGAAGAATTTTGCAATATGACCATGAGTGGTCATCATTTGGTGATCATAAAAGATGATGTTGACCAGGCTCACAAACTGAGGAAAATATCCAACCACAGTACTACCATCAAGTGCATGGGTGACCTTCTTACTTATTTATTCATGTATTTATTTCTTGTTAAAAATGAGTGGATAAGAATATGGTATTGAGGTATTTTGTCTTCAAGCTCACAGATGAGAGAATTTTGCAGCATTTTATAAAGAAAATCCAAGAAGGCACGGTGCTTAACAAGACAAGAATTCAGCAACAGAAACAATAATGCCTGGTCATCTTGTTGACATTATCTTCAAAATAGAAATCTCTAATAGTGACAGGACATGGCAGTCAGTGTCTTTTCAAGTGACTTCTCAGGCATTGCTGTCAGGAACCTGTATCATAAGTAGTGGCAGGTTGTGGATGTAAATGTCATAAATTTGAAAAATGATTTTAGGAAATAACTTTTCTATACAGAATATATATAGTATTATTTAAAAATAATATAGACAGGCAAGGATGAGTTCCATAAAGCTGAATACATAGAGCCATATACCTAAAAAATGTGTGTAATTAACCTATATTCCTTTATTTCAAGTGTATCCTTTAAAATTCTTTATGCTTACCTTAATTCTTAATAGCTAAAACTCCTGTGTTTAGAATAACCACAACTTGAGCAAAGGATGTGGGAGTTAGAACAGAACCAAAGTTATTCGAGACATGTGAGCAAATATCTGGATAAATAGAATTAAACAGAATGGTCATAGGTTTGGGGAGTTAACTTGTTATCTAGTTTAGCCAACCTTGAACTTGAGAGCCACACAACACATATAGCTTCAACAATCGCCCCACCATTAGAATGAAATGAGCTGATAAAAGAAAAAATATTTACAACAAACCAAAAACTTGAAGAGCCTCTAGATGTGATTTTATAAACAAGTCTTCAGAGAAAAATTTGCTACTGCAAAATCATCATGTAATTATCTAATAAATGAATTATATGATTAAAATATTTTAATATGAAACTGCCAAGTACTAATGGACTAACAATGATATTCAAGGAAGATACATTCATTTGAAAGTCTTTCCTATATTTTTGAAATGAGAGTTCAATAAGATCTTGTAAAGTGGAATTGGGAGAGATTTTCTGAAGTGAATTAAGGGTAATTACCAATTAGTAGACACAAGTACAACCTAACAAGTGTTCCCTCACATTTCTTCAAGGCAAGTAAGAGCTTTTTCATTACTTGGAAGTACCTGCATTCTTTTATAATAAGGAGATGTTGCCCTAAGGAGGATAATTCCAGTTTCATTGACAGCATAGGGTATCCAAAATTAGATTACTGTATGCCTTTATTCATGTTACTATCTCTTTGCAGGATGTTTTTTTGCCTCTGATTTTCCACATTACTGCAAAGAGTACTTCTGTTGAGAAAAT
Source organism: Neofelis nebulosa (assembly GCF_028018385.1). NCBI lineage: Eukaryota > Metazoa > Chordata > Mammalia > Carnivora > Felidae > Neofelis > Neofelis nebulosa. Next base: position 20,253,660 of record NC_080786.1, on the reverse strand, counting down.
AAAGACATAGGAACGGAGGGCTTTATAAAGACGTGTGTGAAATGCATAAGGCTAATTCTGATCTTTGTATATGTTTAAAAATAGGTCCCTAAAAATTTATGTATACATATTGCACCTAAAAGCATCAGAGCAATCATTTTAAAAATATGCTCAGGGGAAGAATATCAAAGCTGATATGCTTACCTGGCAGACAGCCTACCCACAGCTATGTTAATGAAGACACAAGATGTTCAGAGATCATTTCATAAGATGTTTTTGCCATTATACTTTGTCATGTAATTACTTAGGAAGTTATATAATGTGTCTTGTCTACCACTTTACACTAATGCATCCTGAAAACTCATTCTGTTTTATCACACAAATTAGAGTGTTACTGACATAGGAGGCCCTAAAAACTCCAAAGTTGTGATGATTGTGTGTCAACAAACCTGGGAGGCTTTGATGCATAGACAATTGACAGTTACGTGTGCAGCTAACACATCTGCATGTTGAGAACACTGATTCTACGTTTGTCTTTCAAGAAGCCAATGTCTACGACCAATAAATAATAATGAATCTGCTTTCATCCTGTATCTTTGTTTACGCTGATTTATTTATTTTTGAGAGAGAGAGCGAGCGAGCATAAGCAGAGGAGAGGCAGACAGGGAGGGGGAGATAGGAGAGAGAATCCCAAAGAGGCTCTGTGCCATTAGTGCAGGGCCCCACATGGAGTTTGATTTCACAAAGCACAACATCATGACCTGAACGCAAATGGAGAGTCAGTGCTTAACCTACTGAACCACCCAGGTGTCACTCATCCTGTATCTTTATAAAGACTCATAAACTTTAAACAAAACTAAATTGCATCACATAATTCAAAGCTATATTTGCCGCTCGATATATAGATCACAGTTGTTATATCTATATATTTCTATGACTATACCTACATATCTATAATATAGATTATATATACAACATATTAATAAGTATATATTCTATATGTATATATCTATATATCTGATCATATATGCATATAAAATATTACATATATTATGTATCTCAAACTAAATTAGAAATTCCTAAAAGTTGGGGCACCTGGGTGGCTCAGTTGGTTAAGCGTCCAAATCTTGGTTTCAGCTCAGGTCATGAACTCAGGGTTTGTGAGATCAAGTCCTGAGCTGGGCTCTGCACTGACATTGCTTGGGATTCTCTGTCTCCCTCTCTCTCAGCCTCTCCCACGCCCTCTCAAAATAAATAAATAAACTTAAAAAAAAAATCCCTGAAAGTCAACAAACATATCGTATATCTCTTTACATTTAAAACATTTCTGAATAAAATGTAGTGGATGGTCAAGGATTTTTGTTAAATGCCTAGTGTTAACCTCGAGTAGCTTATTAACTTATTTGCACAAAATTCTTCCTAACCTCTTCCTATATTCTATCCACCTGTGGGTCCTAATCTAAATACTGGGAGTAGTGTGCTACAGAACTGGTTTGGGACATGAGTTTATATCCTTGTTCACACATGTAAGAGCTCTGTTTCTGTGTGAAAGCTACTTAGCCTCCGTCTCCTACAAAATAATGTATTACTATCTAAATTGTCTAATTCATAGGTTTATATTCATAAACATGTTTTTAACACTTTGACATAATATAAAAGTTAAGGAATTGTTACAATAATGGCCGAGGCAGGGATGAGCTAGACATTCACCAAAGCAGTTTCCTCTTCCTCCTGAGCACACAGTGAGCCTAGGCTCTCCTAGGAGATTAGTATTCTAGAAAATTGAGTATTTTCGTCACCTCTTGGGCAGAAGTACCTACATGAAGCCAGGGCCAAATACTTACAGCTACCTGATTTTCATAACCAAAGATTTATGGGAACATAAACACGCTCATTCGTGCATGTATTATCTATGCCTGCTTTCGAGCTAAAATGGTAGAGCTGAGTAGTTATGACAAAGATACAACCAAAAAACCCTAACACAACTATTATCTGATCCATCCCAAACAAAGGTGCTATCACCTACTTTAGCAAAAAAGAAATCATTACTCTGTAGATCCATTGAAATTATTTGATTTGCTCCTTATATCATATAGTATTACTATAGCTAACACAAGGCCAGTACACTCTCCTAAAATTACTGTCTGCTTTCCCTCCATTTTTCCAATGGTAGTTACTTGTTTCATGGTTGCTTTTTTGTTTCCTTTCATATTTTTAATCTAACAACCAAAATAAATGGTTTGGAACTACAGTGTTAGAAATTTTCTTGTTGGAAGATGTTAATCAGCAGAGTGGTGATTGTGCGATATTCTTTGAACAGCACTGATTATTTCAACATCACAAATTATTCCTGAAAATTATATCTTGTATTTCAAGTAAGACAGTGAAATTAAACAATATACTATTTTCTTACTTACTATCGGCACGATGACTGCTAATTGTCTGCTATATCCATCTCCTCGGAGGCTTTTTTTTTTTTTTTTTTTTTGGCTAAACACACAGATGGCCAGAAGAAACAAAAAAAGATTAACCAATCATCTTTGCAAATAGCTGATATGTGACTAAGTTCTGGCCGAAGGAAGTAAGTCAAAATGAAGAATACAAATTTCAGGGGCACCTGTGTGGCTCAGTCGGTTAACCATCTGACTTCTGTCAGGTCATGATTTCGTGGTTCATGGTTTCGAGCTGTGCACTGGGTTCTGTGCCGACAGCTCAAAACCTGGCACCTACTTCAGATTCTGGGTTTCCCTCTCTCTCTGTCCTCCCCGTGTGCTCTTTCTCTTTCTCTCGCTCTCAAAAATAAATAAGCATTAAAAAACAAAAGTAAAAGAAAAAGTAAAACACACACACACACACACACACACACACACACACACACACACACACACACAAATTTCAGGAGTAAAAGGAAGATGTGGTCTCCTCCTTTGCTTCTGTCCTGTTTGCTGAAAGGTAAAATGGCTGAAGCGAGGGAGGTTTTCTTGGACCTGGAGGTAGAAATTTGTTATTGAAGATAAGCTTCAACAAGAGACAGAGAGAACCTACATCCCTGATGATTTTTGAGCCATTGCACCACCCTAGGACTGCCTACTCTTACGTAAGACAGAAGTCAACATCAACTTTTAAAACGATTTTTTATTTTGAGCCTTGTCACTTGAGGCCAATTTTAATCCTATTTGATAGAATAGATATGGGAGTTTAAAGTTAGTGTTTTATTCATAATGAGAAGGAAACAGAACAGTGAGAATAATTTAAAAACAACAAAAACCAAACAGCAGAGTCGAGAGAAGATTATCCAAAAGTCTGTGTAAGAGGGATATTCTGAACTATATTAATGGCTCTTGTCTCCCATATTTCCTTTTATCAACATTCCTTCTATTCTGCCAGTAGCACCTATTTGGGAAAGATTTAGGATTGTTACAGCGGGAATACAAAGAGAAAGAATGTTAATAATCAGCTTTTGATACGCAAAATAAGAACTTATAAGTAGTATTAAAGCAGAGCTTTGTCTAGAACAAGAAGATTTTACCAATTTAACTTCATATATCAGAACCACACGCAGAAGGGAGGGCAGAAATCAAATTTTCTCACAAGAAATTAGAGATAACCCTTCTTCTCGCGACACTAGGCCACAAGTCATGTAAACAGGCACAAAGTATATATGCTGTAAAGAAAGAGAAAACCCAGAGTCTGTGTCTCCTAGCCCTGGACCCTGTGAGAAGAAAATAAAATATGGGATAACACATGAGAGGCGAGAATAATTACTTTCCATCTAGCTCTTTACAGGTGACACCGTTGAAACATTTCACTAAACGTGAAGGGGCCTGGCAACACTGAATCTGGTGAGCCCCTTCCTTTTTTTTAGCACTGGGCAACTTTGAGGTTTGGCTTCATTGCTTCAGCATGGCACCATCCAAAATGGTGTGAGAGCAAAGGTGTACATGGATCAATCTAAGGCCAGATTCCTAGTTTCCTATGGTCTGCAATTATTTGTGTAACTTAACAGTCACACAAGCGAAAAGACTTAAAGTTACATACGTTAAATTACACAACTTAAAAGACTTAAAAATGCTCTTGGGCCTGAGTATGGACACCAATGATGAGAGCTCTAGTGGAGTGGCACAGAATAGAGGCAGAGCAGTGACCAGAACGTAGAAGAACCTTAGGGAGAGGTTTTGTCTGGGACCACAGGCATCAGTGGTGAAAACAATGCTCCACAAAAAAACAACAAAACGACAAACAAGGTGAAACACTAGCAGTGAAAGAAAAACAAACAACGCTCCTGCAAGATCCAATGAGAATTCAGAAAACAGTGACCAATGAGAAATGAGATTCACCCTTCCCTACTGTAACTAAGTTGCCTTGCCCATGTACCCAGATACCATCAAGAGAAGGGAGGAGAGCAGAGAGACTGGGCATTACATTTAAAAGGACTGAGTTTAGGGGCACCTGGGTGGCGCAGTCGGTTAAGCGTCCGACTTCAGCCAGGTCACGAGCTCGCGGTCCGTGAGTTCGAGCCCCGCGTCAGGCTCTGGGCTGATGGCTCGGAGCCTGGAGCCTGTTTCCGATTCTGTGTCTCCCTCTCTCTCTCTGCCCCTCCCCCGTTCATGCTCTGTCTCTCTGTCCCCCCCCCCCCAAAAAAAAAAAAACACGTTGAAGGAAAAAAAAAATTAAAAGGACTGAGTTTACCTTAAAGAACATTCTACAGTTATTTCATTAAAGACTGTAAATTATAAAATTTACATTGGATAATTTTTCCCTTAATGAGTAGGTAGGGATCATAAGAAAGATCAGAACAGCTAAAAGAGCCTATAATGATGTATATTTTCTTCATACATCTAAGTGTTGTGTGAGTTAGTCAGCTAGATCACTATATTTACAACGCTCAAAGAGAAGGCATGCCACACACTTTTTTTTTTATTGTAACGATGAACTTTAGAACAGAATATTTTTGCAAAGGAGTAAAATAATTGATATGTGTGCCTGTTCTTATTTCTGAAATGTGGAAAAGAGTAAAACAGCTGTAACAACATGAAACATTGGAATGAGGCTAAATAAATTAGAAACTCCCTTTAGGTAACTTCAGAGAAAAATCTATCAATTTAATCCCAGTTCAGATTATTTGTGATTTCCTTTTATTTTTACAGATATCTATTACATATTATGTTGAGTGATCCACCAATGCATTGAATAGACTCAGTTTTCCTCAAATATTTCCTCTTCTGTTCCTACTATTGTTATTGCTATTGCTATTTAATTGACTGTACATGCCTTCAATGCCAGACTATAAATTTCTTCACCCACTTGTCATCAGAAAAATGGCTCACTCTCCTACATTCTCTACATTAAAAAAATAAAAATAAACTTTTGTTCATACTTGCTGGGTAAAATGGACTGCAGATATACAATTATACCTTGTTTTGTTGTACTCTGCTTTATTGCATTTTGTACATGTTGCATTTTTTACAAATTGAAGGTCCAAGATTTCTGTGCGGGAAGTCACTGCAGATGTGGTGGAAATATGAAGAGAACTAGAATTAGAAGCAAAGCCTGAAAATGGGACTGAATGATTGTAATCTCATAGTAAATTCTGAACCGATGAGGACTTGCTTCTCATGGATGAGCAAAGAAAGTGGTTTCTTGAGATGGAATCTACCCCTGGTGAAGATGCTGTGAAGATTACTGAAATGACAACAAAATATCTAAAATACTACATAAACTTAGTTGATAAAGTAGTGGCAGGGTTTGAGAGGACTGACTCCGATTTTGAGAAAAAGATCTATTGTGGTTAAAATACTGTGACACAGCATCACGTGCTACAAACAAATGGATTGTTCATGAAAGGAAGAGTCAAGTGATGCGGCACACTGCATTGTTGCCTTATTTTAAGAAACTGCCAGTCACCCCAACCTTTAGCAACCAACAGCCAGAACAGTTGGCAGCCATCAACATCGAGGCGAGACCCCCCACAACCAGGAAAAAGATTACAACTCGCTGAAATCTCAGATGACGGTTACCTCTTTTATCAATAAAGTATTTCTTAAAATAAGGAATGTACATTTTTTTGTACCTAATGCTATTTCACCCTTATAGACTACAATATGGTATAAGCATGACGTTTACATGTATGGTGAAAGCAAAAAATTCATTTGACTCACTTTATTGAGATATTTGCTTTATTGCGGGCCTCTGGAACTGAACCTACAGGATCTCCAAGGTATGCCTGTAGTCCTAATCTGAAAGTGTTGTGTGATAGCTGTTCGTTTTTATCTTCCTGGTCTAAACCTACCCTTCAGTGCCTATTTTGTGATAATGTTGATGGACTCTAAAAATATTTCCCATTTGTCAGCTGGCATGATGTTAAGCTTTGTCAGCATAGGGTGCTAAAGGGCCACTGGAGGAAGAAAGTGGTTTTGTTTGCTTGTTTGTTTGTTTTTCCTGCTTCCGGTGAGTGGAGACAGGCTCCTGCAGTATGAGCAGTTTTTGCAATACCTGCGTCCCGCAACGTGCATGGCGTCTAGAGGTATGCTTCTAGCAGCTCGGGCTATCTGGCAGCATACAATAGTTCCCTGGTGGCAGCTGCCCTTGACATTCCACTGATAGCTCATGCTACCAGTGAACTGTTTGCTATACAGGGAACCATGGAAGCACCTTCTCCGATGAGGTTTAGATCTCAGCCTGGCAAAGGGGATCTTTCAGTTCCTGATGATTCCTTGGCTACAATATCTCAGCCAAATGGGCAATCATTACTAGCATGTCTCCCATTACCTCAGTCCCTGGCGTAACCAATAATTCCTTGTGTCTCCTGTTCAAGTTACTATGCGGGTTCTACCCTGGGAGTGGTCCTAAGCAACAGAACTGCAAAGATGGGATTCAGGGAGAAGTTTGGTTATACCCTTGGGCTTGAGTACAGTGCTGAGGTTTTTGCTGATGGAAAATGGGATTCTAGGAATCTACAGCACGTGGTGAGATTATAAGTAATCAAACTATCACCTGTGGTGGATTGTGATAAAGAGCCAACTAAACAAGTGTCTTGAGAGCCCAAGTGGCTGCTGCACTTGACCGTTATGACAGTAATGATGCCTACAAGGACTACGGTGTAAGATAGATTTTTTCAAGTGCACTTAAACACTTACAAAGAAAAAAATGACAAGCTCTTAGCTTGTCAACCTGAGGACCACAGAGCCACCATGAGAATGGTGAAAGAATCTTTTATTTATTGTAGCAATAAGGCTGATCTTGCTGAAAATTAAACACAATATTTAATTGTACAGGTCGCTGACAGCAACAGTCCCAAATCCATAATTCATTGCCTCCTCTATGATAATGGATCTGGACCCTGTGAACATTTCTCTTTTGCCAGGTGGCACCATGTTAACCTTTGTCAGTACAGTATACTAAAGAAAAAATGGGAAAGGAATGGGTTTCCCTTCTGGGTTCTGGTATATTCCTTGAGGCAATTTCCTGAAGCACGTCAAATTTCTGCAATGTCCGTCTCTAGCCGCACCGGTAGACTGCAGGGCCAGCTCTAGACACTCAGGTAGAGCTTACTATGGAGTCCTCTCAGGTGGGTCACAGTACTTACTGGCATGACATGTCCTTGTGGATGGCTTCCGCTGGCATCCCCAGGAGCAGCTCGACAACCTCAGAAAACTCTGCCATCCAGTCATGGCTATGCCCTCTCCGATGAAGTCTGGATCTTAGTCTGTGTGGTGGGGGTTTCTCCAGATCATGTCCTGTTCGTCGAGCACTATTTCAGCCCTAAAAGTACAGGTCCTATCCCTAAATTTGTTATTACTATATTATTTACAGATCTCTTTATTCATGGCCAGTCAGTCCCCTGTTATATCTAATAATGCTTGATGTTCAGATTCCTGTGTGGGTTCATCTTCTGAATCTTGACTGAGAAACCTCTTAAAAGTTCAATATTTTTAATTTTTTTTTTAATTTTTTAATGCGTATTTATTTTGAGAGAGAGAAAAAGAGAGCATGAGTTGGGGAGGGCAGAGAGAGAGAATCCCAAGGAGGCACTATGCTCTCAGCGTAGAGCCCGACATGGGGCTCAATCCCATGAACCATGAGATCATGACCTGAGCCAAAATCACCAGTCAGAGGCTTAACTAACTGAACCACCCAGGCGACTTCTTAAAAGTTCAATATTTTAGTTGAGGAAAAAAGAAAGAACTAAACTAAGGTCTGATTTAATCATAGTCTCCCAGGAATCATTCATTCTAGTTCTTTATCATTTGTAACTCATCTATTCTTAAATTAAAGTAAATTAGATGTAATGAGATAATTATTTTGAATTTTACTTAAGTGAAAATTAGAAAATCTATCAAAGTTCAGCATTATAAAAAGGCTGTATAAGAAAAATGCACAACATTCTATTTTGTCTTATATATTTATGAAAATACTGAATATATCCAGTTTAATGAAGACAAAACCTTGGAAAAGTCTGGTAAAAATGGATAGCAAATGTTTTATATATGCAATTCTAATGGAAAAATTAAATTATCAAATGGATATAACTGAAAGATAACTTTAACTTGATCTACTAATATTCTTTTAAACTACAAGGGAAGCCCATTTTTCTCTTAACACAGGATAAAATTTTGGAATCCAGTAGCTCCCTTGGCTAATAAGCCAATTTCTCTTAAAATGAAAAAATTCACTAGGTAATTATAAACACGGAATTGACTGGGAATTCTCCAAGAACTAAAGCTTTATTCACTATACCTTAAGTGAAGAGACACAGGGCCCTCCCTCCCATTTAGCAAAAAGATGAGAGTCACATTGTTCCAGTGACTTTTTTAAAGGTTATTATCACAAAATATTCATCTTCTTTTTCTCTTTTTGGTCATTCTTGTTAACTTCTTGTGTCTTTTGCTGATTTAGGATTATCACATAAATACAAGGGTAACAAAACTATATATAGTTTGATGACTTCATATTTTGGTCTCAAATCTCAGTTTTGTAAATGCACGCTTTGTTGTATCTTTTGTTGTGTTTTGGCTGAAGTATCAAATTCAATATCATACGTACATATGCACACATATATAGTTATTATTACATATGTGTTTACTATTTAATAAAATTTAGTGTTCTGATACTATGAGTTGATTTGAAAAAAGTTCAAGTTATTTAAAGTTTCATATCAAACAACATTTTTATAATGGAAGAGGAAGTTAGGAAGGATTTCTCAATTATTTTTTATTTTTTCTTCTGAAAAATAACTTTTTTAACTTCATTTATTTATTTTGAGAGAGAGAAAGTGTGTGTGCACACGAGCTGGGGGGAGAGAGAGAGAAAGGGAGAGGGAGAGAGAGAGGGAGAGGGGGAAAGGAGGAGAGAGAGAGAAGGGGAGAGGGGGAGAGAGACAGACAGACACACACACACACACACACACACACAGAGAGAGAGAGAGAGAGAGAGAGAGAGAGAGAGAGAGAGAAATTCCAAGCAGGCTCCATGCTGTCAGCACAGAGCCTGATGCAGAGGTTCGTTCTCACTAACCACGAGATCATGACCTGAGGCAAAACTAAGAGTCAGATTCTTACCAACTGAGTCAACCAGGCACCCCTGAAAACTCACTTTCAATCTTGACTCATTTGTTGTTTTACCAACTGCCTAATTTGGCATACTCTCAAACCCTCCCCAGGCATTCACGCTAAAGTGGGGCTTGGCTAATATTTCATTAAAGTATATCTTAATAATTACTTTGTATAATTTCTACTTCTAAATTCAAAACCATTTTGACTTTTACATGCTTCTTTTCTATTTTCCTATATAAATGAACATTTAGAACAGTTAGCAATGTGTTTTAATTTTACGTAAGCATCTATAATGCTTATTGTTGTCCTTTTAACATAAATTATTTATACCAAGTTTGTGCTTGCTCATGAGAGACAGAAATAAGGAAAATGTATATTTTTTAAATAAATAGCTTTAAATACTCCATGTCTTTGTTCTTGAGGGGTTTTTTTTTCTTTTTATTGTTTTGCTTTCAATTAGACTGTCACTGTTCATCGACTAAAATGTATTCTTCAGTGAGAAAAAAAGATTAAAAGTACAAAAATTACTCTATGAGGCATCTCATCTTCTTTATTAATGGTTGCTACATAATGAATTGTAAGGAAATAAGGAACATTGCAAAATTCTGCTAGTTATGAGCATCTTTATTTTTAGACTAAAAAAATGATTACAGATTTTTAAAGAAATTTGTTATAGGCATTCTTCTATAGAAGCCAGACTTTAAAAACTTACAGAAAAAACCTGTAGGCACATAAAAGTATGAGTTAAAGTATATAATATTACTTTGGTCTTTGATTTTAGCCTGGCTAGAAAATGAATGAAGTCAAAATGAAATCAAATGAAATCAAAGCACTTCATTATTTGCTTATTCCTCCAAATATCATTATATCTGATACTGATACTGAATACAGGTTATATTTTCAGTGACTTAAAACAGAAAAATCAGGAAAGAAATGGTAAACACCTTTAATTTTACTAATTTATAACTTATTTTTATATACTTCATCATAAGGTTTGTCTTCACTTGTTTCTATAATTAAAAATGTATTAATATATCTGAACCAAATTAGTCCTTTATATGATTTCATTCACTCATCCATTCATTCACTCATGTATCCATTCATTATGATTCATCAAAGGCCCATTCTATTTAGGGTCAGGGGTTGAGAAAATGATCTTAGAATCCTGGAATTCAAAGTGCTTACCTTTTAGTGAGAAAATTCCTTACATTAAAATGAAAAGAAACAATAAAATATTCCAAATGAAATGCCTAATATGCTTGGAAACTCAGAGAAAAAGAAAGGGCCTTACCCTGTTAGGAGGGGAAGGCAGAAAGGATCAACACTAAGGAATGAGGTTACTTTTGAGCTAAGTCTTCAAGAACAAGTGAGATTTCAGTAGATAATATAATGGAATAAAGGTTTTAGGTCCTGTATGTGCCATATTTGGAACACAAGCAAGAGCATCCGTGGAGTTATGTAAGAAACAAAGCTCAAAAACTAGGCAGGGCAGGGCATCAAAAAGTGTGCATTTGCCAAGGATTGTGGACTTCAACCTCTAATCTGCTGTATTAAGGATCATTTTAATGATTTCTCCCTACCTGAAAAGAGTTAAATGTTACTATATAATTGATAAAGGAACAACACATATTATAACAACATAGCTGCTATTACTGCCACAACAATACTACATAACGGGTAAACAAACACTTCAGTGGTATAAAACATAAGCATTTTTTTGTTCACTTGTCTAGGCTTAGCACAGGGTTTGGCAACTTTGCTAGTTATGGCAATGGTAACGCACAAGCTCATACCATGTGTCTGCCTGGGTCACACCTTTTAGCATTTTATTGCCCAAAGCATGTCATGTAGTTGAGTCCAGCATCCAGGGACAGACAAGTGATGCCTTCCCCACCCCTAAAGTAGAACAATGTAAAGTTACATGGCAGGGTGTATGGACACTGGGAAAAGTAAATCATTGGGGCCACGTGCTATAATCCATCACACATAATAATGAAGTAGAAAAACTCTCCAGGAAAAATGTCATTGAATTGTGCCTAAATAATTTACTTAGCGTTAAGACAAATGACTGCACTGTTCTTTTTAAAAACGGAATATACTTCTTTCAAAAAGAGCAAACCGCATGGGGGGAGCGGGTAGCTCCGTCAGTTAAGTGTCCGACTTCGGCTCAGGTCATGATCTCAAGGTTCATGAGTGTGAGTCCCGCATTGGGCTCTCTGCTATCAGTGCAGAGCCCGCTTTGGATTCTCTGTCCCTCTCTCTCTGCCCCACTTGCCTTCCCCCTACCCCCCCCACCCCGCCACTCGCAAACAAGTGCACGTGTGTGCTTGCTCTCTCTCTCAAAAATAAACCATAAAAGACTCTTAAAAACTGAGAACAATCTGAGGGTTGATGGGGGGTGGGAGAGCGGGGAGGGTGGGTGATGGGTATTGAGAAGGGTACCTGTTGGGATGAGCACTGGGTGTTGTATGGAAACCAATTTGACAATAAATTTCAGATTATAAATAAATAAATAAATAAATAAATAAACATTAAAAAAAGAGCAAACTACCCACCATCTAAAACTCAGAAGGTACAGTCTTTTAATATACAAATCAATCTGGACATCAATCTACATAAAGATATAAATTAAAGGGTATACTACTGTTAGATGCATAATTATAAACAATTTAATAAAACGTATTTGAATAGAATATGTTAAACTTATTTTACTTGATTTTACCAAAAGTGAAATAAATATAATTGCTGAGCTTCAGATAAATATTTTTTTCCACAAAGGATATTATTATAATGCCCATTTATGAGTAAAAGTATTTGGAAAAGTACTAATAGGTTGAAGAGCTTTATGATTTTTAACAATAAACTTGATTCTCATCCATTATATCAATTGACAACCCATTATGAACAGAAAATGAAAGTTATCAAGCATTCAACCATGTCCTTCTACCTACCCTTTTCGTAATTCCCATTTTTATCACTCACATTATTCATTTTATTTCTATTTTTTCAATGCTTAGTAACATCTAAATTTGCTCTATAATTCCAATAGCTATTTAGGCTTAGTTCTATGTTAATATGGCTTCTAAGCAAATTTTGTATTGAGATATAATATATACACATATACTAATACTACACTTTGTAAAATTTTATAAAGTAAAAAAAAAAAAAAAAAAAAACTCAGACAACCATACCCACATCAAAAAACAGAGCATTTCTATCACTGCAAATAGCTTAAAACCCACTTATTTCCTTCCATTTACTAGTCATGCTCATCACAGAAAAACCAGTACAATTTCTAAACTGGTATCAGTTTAATGCTTTCAATCTTTAATAAAGGAGTAGACTGGATTTTATTTTCAATTGTTTTTAAATAAAAGGCTTATTGCTCTTGAATTCTCCAAATCTCTTCCCATTTTAAAATGTGTCTGTTATATGTTTCCTTTACACATAAAGTCATTACTCTAATGTCTTCTGGCATTAAATATTCTATTGATCATTTTCCTTTTGAGATAACTATCTCATTCATCTTTGGGTTGTATTTCAATGCCGAGTAGTATTGTTTTTTTTCCACAAAAACCTCTTTGAGTTTTTGAATATTTGAGAATGTATTCATCTGCCTTTATACTTAAATAATAACTTGGGCTACGTATTTTGTTCTTAAGTTTCACATTGCCTTTTTTTTTTTCCACTAAGAAAGTGTGGGTATTGTAACTAATGTCTTCTGTCTTTAAATCTTGCTTAATAGAAACATAAACATATATTAGAGGAGTCCTCCAAGAAAAAGGGCCCTGAGGAGATTGTTAGTGGGAGCCTAAGATACATGAGGAGGCATGGACATAAAGAAAATTGGTTAGGACATAAAGGAAAATAAGCAAAATGTTACTGGAAGCTGGAAAAAATCGACAGAAAGGTTGACAAAACTATCACCCGCAGTGTTGTACAAAGTAGGAAATATTCCTAATGAACTCAAATCTAGCTAAGCAGTTTTCTAGCCAGAATATTGAAAGATATTCTATATGGCTTCTTTTCACTGTGATATAATGTGAAATAAGAGAGCTAGGTTTGCTTATGTCTCCACTCGTATCTGCCAGAAAACAAAAGCTAGTGTTATGATTTTATAGGTACACATGTTGGAAATTATGCCAAGATATTCCTGAGTATAAGGGAATATGTGTTTGGAGAAGTAAAAGAGAGAGCAGGTACACTTGAAATAATTTATACTATCTCTTCTGCCGTCACAAGAAAGAATTCTGTGTCCTAGGAACCTCAGTCTCATCCAGATACCCCTAGAAGTCAAAGCTTTGATAGAGTGCCTTAGAGTTATTATGACACTTATGGGAAGAACAATAATATCTCTTGTCCACAGTAACATAAAGATAGTGGAGGTGCCCTTCTTTAGAAGATCAGATGAGCTTGCACCAAGAGTATGCCAATGTTGACCGATGGCCATTGAAAACCAGAGAACTTTTCCCTCAATGTCCTAAACTCCTAGCTACCCTGAGGCTAGGGTGATATCCAGGGTGTGTATGTGAGTTGCCAGAAAACATTAGTATGAGAGAAAGTGACCATTTAATGTAACTAAGCTGTTGTGGGAGGAGTGAGACCATGCCAAATACTTTAGGAAAGTGCAAGAACTATAAATATATGGATTGCCATAGGAGGTACAGAGAATGGTTTTTCAAATACTTTACCAACACAGGATTTAAGAGAAGAAAAAATTTGAAACAGGGGAAGATTTTCCTCCAATTCAATGAAAGAAACCATGCTAAATGTATGGTGGTAATCGGACAGTGATTTAAATATTAAGTGTTTAACCACCTTCTAGAAGTCCCTATGAGGGATGCCAGGCTGGCTCAATGAGTTAAGGTTGGGCTCTTGATTTGGCTCAGGTTATGATCTCAGGGTTGTGAGATACAGCCTCACATAGGGCTCCACGCTAGGCATGGAGCCTGGCTAAGCTTCTCTCTCTACCTTTCCTTCTGGCCCTCTCCCACTTGTGTGCTCTATCTCTCTCAAAATAATATACATAAAATAAAATAAAATAAAATAAAATAAAATAAAATAAAATAAAATAAAATAAAATAAAATAAAATAAAATAAAATAAAATAAAGTAAAGTAAAGTAAAGTAAAATAAAGTAAAATAAAATAAAATAAAAAATAAAATAAAATAAAAGTTCCTCCAAGAACAGTCATCTTGCCAACACCAAATACAGGGTTTTAGGCTTTCTGTTTTTTTTTAATCAGAGAGTCCTCATTTGAACCTGTCATGTAGCCATGGGTGCAAATGACATGAAGAGTATATTCACAACAGGGGAAATGTCACATACTGGGTAAGCACACAAAAAATTGTCCAGTCTTTTTAGTCATCAAAAAAATACATTCTAAATAAAAACTATATATTTTGACTACCAAATAAGCAAGATAAAAATAAAGGATCACAGTCAGTGTTAGTGACAGAGCGGGAAAATAGGACAATAATCAGTTGCGCGAAAACTCCTGAAAGAAAATTTGGCATTATTTATCAAAGGTTTTAATGCATACTATTTAAGCCAGCAATTTGCATTTGAATAATCTATATTAAAGGCATAATTAGAGTTAGCACAGTGCTATTTGTAATAGAAGATGATAGAAAGAAAACAAAAGGACAAAAAAATATCTGCTTGTTTAAAGTCAGAGAAAAGCCTAAATAAAATATGGTATTCTTAAACAACAGAATGCAAAGCAGACATAAATATTCACACTACTGTATCAGGTGACATGGAAAATGTGTATAATAATTTTTAAGTGAAAGGGCAAACAACAAAATAGTAAGCACAGTGTTATACCATTGTTATCATGGGATGTGTGCATACATATAGAAACACATCTATGTGAACACCCTCTGTGCAAGTGGACTAGTGACTTGAGGACAGCACTGAAGGTCTGGAATAGACAAATGGTCCATGAGAAAGGAAACTGACCAACATGAGTGATGAGTGACTAAAATAAATAAATAAGTATGAATAATACAAACAATGTTTTGATGTACTTAGAAAATATGAGCTGCAATTAATGATTAGAATGTTACAGTGATAGCAATTAACCTGAACAAGCAATATTGTTAAGCTTGTCTCAAAGTCTTGATATAGAGGAATTGAGAATGGGGAGGATGGAATTAACCAGCAAGACTGGGATTTATAGGAAAATTGTGAGTAGATGACCAATGCTTAAAAAGACAGACAAAATAATTTCACTGATAAACCTAATTGAGTGCAAATGGAAATAATCCCTCACATATCCACACAGAATAAATGCTAAGGCAAACTGTCACCCTGGGCTTTATGGAAATACTGGGCTTGTAGTGGGCCTTGAAACATAGGAAGGGTACCAACAGATGAATGGAGTGTAAGGAAACCCCAAACCAGTAAAGGTATTCTGACTGCAGTCTGTACAAAGCCCAGAAGCCCAGTGTTTACACTGACAATGAGTGGAAATAATAACTATATACTAGGGGTGCCTGGGTGGTTCAGTTGGTTGAGCATCCCACTCTTAATTTCAACTCACGTCATGAGCCCAAGGTCGTAGGATCGAGTCCCAAGTCAGTCTCTGCATTGTGCGTGTGGCCCACTGGGGATTCTCTCTCTCTCTCTCTCTCTCTCTCTCTCTCTCTCTCTCTCTCTCTCTCTCTCTCCCTCCCTCCCTCCCTCCCCTTGTCTCTCTACCCCACTTGCACTCTCTCTCTCAAATAAAATGGAAAATAAATGGAAAATAAAATATTTTTTAAAAAAGAACTAGATACTATAATATATATATATATATGTGTGTATACACACACACACACACACACACATATATACATATATATATATATATATATATATATATATATATATATATATACATACACTATAAGAATAAACATATTAGAGTCTGGTTGTAGAGTTCTTAAAATGCTAGGTCAAAGATCAGAGGTTCTGGTAAATGCCCCTCATCAAAAAATGTCCAGTATTAAACACCTGCTTTTAAGATATTTGCAGAAATGATAAAACTCTGAGAGTTGTGCTAGATATTTTAGGAATAAAATGTGAAACAGTAAATGTGAAGTCAGGCAACACTTTCTTGGATACAAATACTCAGGTTTACACTGTAGTACACGGGCCTATTATAAATGAGATATCCAAAAAGCTTTTAATACTATGGTTTCTGAGGTACATTAGCTTGAAGTTATAGAAATTAGAGAAAATGAGATATTGTTGAATCTTAATGCTCATAAACAATAAGGTCTTATTTGGACTAATACTGTTACAAAAATCAATAGTCTATTGTCATTTCTAGTAGTATTCAAAATGCATTTGGGAGTTAAAAAAAAGCATCATAATTCACCATTAAGTAATGAATAAAAATGCTTAACTTAAGGGCACCTGGATGGCTCAGTCAGTGAGCATCTAACTTCAGTTCAGGTCATGATCTCACAGTTTGTGACTCTGAACCCAGTGTCAGGCTCTGTGCTGACAGCTCGGAGCCTGGCACCTGCTTAGGATTCTATGTCTCTCTCTCTCTCTCTTTCTGTGTGTGTGTGTGTGTGTGTGTGTGTGTGTGTGTGTGTGTGTGTGTGTGTCTGCCCCTCCCCAGCTTGTGCTCTCTCTCAAATAAATAAACTTTAAAAACTAATAAATAAAAATGCTTAACTTATAGCAAAGTTCAAAACAATAAAATATATAAAGAGATCTATCTATCTAGACTTCCTATGAATGTGTATATAAGATGCTCATAAAAATGCAAAACAAAGGGATGTCGGTTCCCTTTGAGAAGGTATCAGGTGCCAGCCTGTGTGCCAGGTGTTCTCAAAGAGGTGAAGTATGTCTTTCGTCATAGTAAACAATATACATTTATTATTACCCTATATAATAAACAATAGATATAGGATTTAACATTAATCCAACTCATTGAATATAAGCATATTAATGCTCCCATAGTGAACCATTTCCCTATAAGTTCTATTTATACAGTACTAAGACTGGCCACACCAGAATAGAAATGGACATATTTAATTTTGCCAACTATCACTTCTAAAAAACAAGCAAACAAACAAGCGAGCAAAAACAATAGGGATATGTAAGTTCTGCAAAGTTATCAGTTCAGCTACAAACCAGAGAAAAAATTCTCTGGCAAAAAAACATACCACGTCAGCAGTGTTCTTGGACCATAAATTGTGGACCCGAAAGAAGATGAAATCAATGATCAAAAAAAGTACACTTTTTGGGAATCTTCAAATGAATCCAAGAACACATTTTAAATCATCTGGTGGCTCCAGACTTCATTTTACAAATGAGAAAGCGAAGCTCACAGAAGCAAAATGGTTTACTCAGAACAACAGAATGAGGTAGTAGACAAACTGAGTTTCTAAAAACATCAACTTCTAAGGGATCTAGCGTCCTGCTACCTTTCCATCGTACCACATCAGGTTTGTTTCCTAAGAGAATAAAAATTTTAAAGCACATCAATGAGGACGTGTAGTGAAAGGAAAGAACCAACCACAGTAATTTCTCCTTTTGAACTCAAAAAGCTCCAGGATTGATAACCAACACAGTTTAATTGTCTGTGTTTTTTACCAGGGGAATACCTCTCAGCTATTTTGTCATTAAGGTCGGGTAGTACTTCTTACATGAGCCAGTCTTTATTGAAGCACTTGATATTTGCCAGACACTGTGCTAAGCACTTTAAACACATGATTTCATTTCATTATTCTAGTTACCAGATATAGTATGCTTTATTTTTATTGCTACTTGAAAGGTGAAGAAACCAAAAGAGAAGCAACGAGCCTAATGTTGATCAGATAGCAAAAGTTGGAATCTGTATCCTGCAGGAGTCCCTGTACTTCATGGTTACACTAAACCAATTCCCAATCTCCCACATTACTAACCATCAATGTACAATATCTTTACTCAAAACATATTTAAAACCACAGGAGGTGGCTTTCAAGTACTGAGAACTCCCTCGGAAAGTGAGCAACATCTTTGGTGTCACTGGCCAAACAAGGTACAGGCAGAGATGAGAAAAATATATGCTGACACCAGGAAAACTGGGAGAGAGAGAGAAAAGGAAAAGGAAAAGGACCTTAACTCATCTTTAAACCGCGAGGGTATTCTGAGTGATCTCCAAAGCCTCACTAGCTATGAGACTAAAGAAAAATCGTGTGCTTCTAGGTTTCCTCACAGCACCTTGCACACACTTCTGTGGCTACTGTGATAGGACTTAACACTGCACTGGAGCCATTTGTCAAAATCTGTATTTGTCTCTCCTGATAAACTCTGAGTTTCTTGAAGACGAGGGCCATATCTAAATTATCATGATCTTGGGGACTCCGGGTGGCTCAGTAGGTTAAGCACCGGTCTCTTCGGCTCAGGTCGTGATCTCACAGTTCATGAGTTCGAAGCCCTGCAAAAGGCTCCACTCTGACAGTTGACAGTGCAGAGCTTGCTTGGGATTGTCCCTCTCTCCTCTCTGTCTCTCTCTTTCTCTCTCTCTTAAAACAATAAATAAAATACAATAAAATATAAAATAAAGTAGAATGAAATAATAAAATAAAATAAAATAAAATAAAATAAAATAAAATAAAATAAAATAAAATAAAATAAAATAAAATAAAATAAAATCACAGTCTCACCAGTGCCTATCATTTTGCCTGGAACAGTAAAGGTTCAGTAGACGTTGAGGAAAAAAGTGGGAATGAAGTCATATAGTCACAAAGTAAATACTTGCCCCGCATTCTCCCCAGTACTCCCAGTCTACTCAGGGATGCCCTACAGACATTTTGATAAACTTGTGTCTCAGTCAACCTCTTTGTTTTCCAAACTGAGCCTAAAGAGGTGATCTCAGGGTGTCATGAAAGCTCTTCTGTGATTTATTCTTAAATGGCTTATTTGAATTTTGGCAATCCACAAAATTAACACTGAACTTCAGTGCCCACATTTGGGTTGGTGTTTGGGGTCATACTGGTACCGTGTGAAGGTCAAGTAACATCACTGGTGGTATAAAAATCTTGTGATTAGTACAACCAGAAACAAGTGGGAAGAAAATTAAGTCCTCATGTGGTTCATGTTAGATAGCAAACTATGCCTCAGCACAGTCATGAAGGGTAATTTCATGTTAAAAGGGATAATCCCACCTTGAGAAAACACTAACACCGATCCTATTAAATTAACATGATTAACTTGAATTGTATGGCTTTAAAGTTTATTTGAATTCAATAGGTAAATCAATTTTGACTTATTGTATAAAACTAGCAGCATCAGGAACATATTCTTCATTTATAATTAACGTCTACCATACATTATGTAATATATATGACATATATACATATATATTGTATGTAATATTTAAAAATCCTATCAGAAAAATAATGTGCCTACCTCAGGGAGGGAGAGAGGTCTATGAGAGCCTTTCCAGTTTTTCCTTTAAAAGGTGTCCATACATTTTCAAGCCAGAAACAAACTGGTCGAGCCTTTATGGAAAATGCATTTCTGCCAATGCGACCGCCATCACTTCTATGATGGATTCCAGCAGATGTATCTGTGGAAACCTTCTGTGTTCCTACATACGGGATCCTCTGTTGAGTGCCGTGACTCCCAGCTTCCACATGCACTAAAATTCACTGAGAGTGCGTCCTGCTATCAAAGGCTGTTTGAAAAAAGATGATGTTTTATAACTTGTTCACTATAATCTACTCTGTTCATTCTTGTCATTGCCCTGCTTTAGAGGAAGAATAATGATGTTCTTCTGCAGGTAGCATTAGGATGCTTGGACTCATTTTTTTTTAACACAGCAATTTCTCCTTTTTCACTGACTGTAAATGTTTCATTCAATATTTTACAGCCCCCTGGGTTTAGCAGGCAGTTCCTGTTGGGATGTGTACTTCTTGGTGATGTTTCTGTTTCTTCATTGTTTAGAATTATGAAATTCTGTTGCATTCTACATAAAAACTACAACATAAGACAGTGGCATAAAAATGACCCCAAAGTTGTTAGTCTCTTTCCACCCACACTAGGAAGAAAAATTGTTGCAATCAAAAGCAGTAGAAAATAAAGCATTGTTATGAGAGATAAATTGCACCAGCTAGCAGGTATGAATCATATTCTGTGCCACAAGGCATACTGTCTGAAAGTATACTGTCTGGAAGGAAAGAAAAAAAAAGAGTCTATGAACTTGAGTGAATAAACTAAAGGAGATTTTCTCCAGGGCACCCAGTGGCTGCCAGTGTAACTGAAAGGGGTGCTGAAGAATGGTGGATGTTTTACTCAAATCTGTTGCTCCTTGCCACGATATCTTTACACTGACCCAGTATTATGAGAGGATCAAAGAGGTTCAGAAGATTATAGTGCTGATATATTTGAAATTGAACTCTGTTTCAACAATAAAAAGAAATCCTTTGACAAAGAGATTTGAAAACTAGAACAAGCATTCGCTTTCACAGGGTATTCTCAGACAATGTTTCATTCATTTATTCATTCATTCATTCATTTGCATGTGGCAGGGCTGTGGGAGAAAGGCAGAAAGAATGATTACCTTCTGCATATCAGAATCATAAAATGGTATCATTAGAATCAAGTTTTCCCTATGTGAATACAAGGGCCCAAAAGTGCACTATAATATACCTACAATAATTAAACTCAATGATTACTAGTCTTTTTTTTTCTTCAGAGACTAATGTAGTAGTTATTTCAGTTCTAAAACTGTGAGATTATCTAACTGAACAGTATCCATCTGCTATAATTGTGTTACCTTAGTAAACATAAATAATATTTTTGTTTTACTTTAATCATAAATAATTTTTGGTAAAAAAAAAAATGTCACTATCACATGCTTAGTCATTCTTTACAGGATCCCTCACACCTGGAATTGTCTGAAAACCAGAGATCTTCAGATGTCAGCCTGAGAAATTCTAATTCAACAGGACGAGAGTGGAGCCCAGGCATTTGCAGTTACAAAAAGCCCTCTGGGCTGTTCTCACCAGGCACCTGAATGAAAGAAAGCCACCTGTATCAACATCAGGTTATAAGGAACTTGTCCTCAAAAATAATCTAATTTTCCAAATAACAAACCTGAGCACTTAACACATTAGTTATTCCACACAAAATTTTTATGCAGTGGGGATACTTATTCCTCCCATTTGAGAGATGAAGAAATCGAGATATATTCAGCCTATTGTTAGTGATTGTCATCCTGGGTCCAGCTGCAAGAACTAAAAACCTGTGTTTCACAGGCTCAGCCTTACATACAGGGAGAATCTGAACAGGAAGCATATGAGGACCCTCTAAACTGAATTTCCCTGAGTGTTCAGTGTTTGCTGTCCTTTCTTTTGGTGTCATTTTAGTTCTTGAGTGTCTGCTCTGAGGCCCCTGTTAGTCAGCTTGAGCCTCTCACCAGTCTCTGCTTACTTGGTTTAATGCAAGTTCGTGCAAGCCCATCCCTGAACTTGAATTCAGCTGCCTGAAGGCCTGACCTCTTGTCTGGTACTGGGTGATCCTAACCCTTGCAACTGGAACTATCTTCCAGGACCCTCAAATTACCTCACATGACCCATCTTGATCTAGAACTTGCTCCTTCACCTGATGCTGAGGGGCCTGGCCAGTTTGGATCAAGATTATTTAGACTCTGAGTCACAATGATTTAAATTGGTGGTTTGGACCCTCATTTTTCACAGAAGGGGTCAGCTAACTCTTCTCCCACTCCCCCCAGCCCTGGATAGTTGCTATTCACTCTCTAAAAGCCCTCTGCGAGGAGCTCCCTGCAGGCCTTGTAGATACAGCCATCTTAACTAATTATGCAAGAAATGTGCAATTAAAATTCTTAAAAGGCAGTTCCCCTTTTGACAGAAAATTATGTTACATTTTCCAGATTCTGAGAGTAGAGATTGTAAAGTGAATAAGTAGAAAAAAATATAAGAGGAAAGCAGAGGTTTTACATGGAAATATATTTTAGAAACTACCTATTTTTTTAACCTATAATTTTTTTCTTTAAAAAAAATTTTTACTTATTTACTTTTAAGAGAGAGAGCGAATCCCAAACAGGCTCCATGCTGATGACTCAGGGCTCAATCTCACAAACTGCAGAATCATGACCTGAGCCAAAATCAGGAACCGGACACTTAACTGAACCACCCTGGTGCTCCTTAAATCTAAAATTTTTAAAAATAAACTAAAATTTTTAAAAATAAAAATAAAAAATAAAAAAATAAAAGTTAATTATAGTAGATTTTGTGTATAAATTGGAACCTAACATGAGGTGACTAGTTTAAGGACTATAAATTCCATAACTTTATTTAAATTATAAAACGATATATACCTATCACAAAAAATATACATTAAAAATATTAAACTGTAAATACTTAATTGCAAATGGTTGGTAAAATTCCTTACATGTGCTATATAATGCCAACTAGGTAAATGTATGTTATTATATATACACATACACATATATGTAGTACAATATTAATGCTGATTTATGTAAATACATACAAAGTAAATAATATTTGTGTTTGCATACATACACAAACTTGATAGAAGATTCTTTGTTTTTATTTTGCTTTATATTCAGTGGTCATATCCCTTTCATCTTAATCCATACCTTTGGTGAGAACAGCTGTCAAATGTGTGGTTTTCTCCCAAGAAAGGTGATTTTCAGCAGTAGCTATAAGTATAATGGAGGTTCTTTTACACGGTCTGTCAAGGCATAAAATTCCTTAAGAGAGAAGGAGTAGGGGTGTGAAATGAAGCTATAGCTTGACAGGGACAGAGATAGGAAAATTCAAATAACTAGATACATGTTGGTTCCCAATCACCATGAAATGATTGCCAAATTAGTGCATTCTGTGATGAGCTAAGGCTTCTGCAGTTGAGCAAACTGGAGTTCAAATTCAAGTTGTGCAATTCCTTATTAGAGCGGCCTTAACAAAGTTTACCTTCCTGAGTTTAGTTCTCTTATCTATGAAATGGATACACAGCAAAGCCTCGAACTGCGAGTAACTTGTTCTGCAAGTGTTCCATATGACGAGCAAATATTCCTAACGCATTTTAACTTGACAAATAAACGATGTCTTGCAATACAAGTAGTATGTGCTGCCAAGTGTCACGTGATCACAACTGAGCCAATGGCTCTTGAAATTCGCTTTGACATGCAAGTGGTCTGGATGATACGCCTGTTTCCAGAATGAATTATGCTGGCAAACAAAGGTTTTTCTGTAATTTATAATTACTTCATAGAGTTGCTCTCAAGTCCAAATAAGATTAATACGAAAAGCATTAACTGATGATGCTTGCACAGGGTAAAGTCTTGCACACATAGTAGCTATTAGTCTCCATCCTTAGTACCACTGTTTCCTTGATGTGTACTCATCAGAGAAGGAAACTCTACCTGACTTCTGCTGCTTGAAGCTATAAATAACCAAAGCAGCTCTTACTGATGGCAGGCCATTTTGGAAGGATGGCTCATCCAGAGGCCCAACCCCACACATTCACTCATTCATTCAGTCACTTACACTCATTCACTCAATACTGATTTATTGACTCCTAGTGTGTACCACACATTACAAAAATATGGGCATATAAGAATAAATAGAAGATGCTGCCTTGCGTATAGACTTGTAATATAAGTCCTTAATATGTCATAGCTACAATACAGTAAAGCTTGAGTTTTTTGAGGAATGCGTTACAGCCTCTCCTCGGATAGTAGAGAGAAAGTATCTTAGAGAATCTTATTTTTGCAGCAAATTTTAGAAACAAATAGGTATTTTCCAGATGGATGGGACTAGAGACAAAATGATAGGGTTTTTCCAGTGAAAGAACTGAAATAACATCAAGAGAAATAAAGGTATAACAAAGGGCTTGAGGTACTGATGACGGGATTAGAGAAAGAGATACAGTTGTCAAGAAAGGCTGGGCTTGTAACAGAGTCTTGTACGTAAGGACAAGAAATCTGAAATGGACTCCTTAGATGATTTTGAAAAGCAGAGTGAAGACATTTGGGCTGTAGCGTATAGTTTCATCAGGTTTTTAGGGAAAGGTTACTCTGGTATCATTTTTGAAGGCACATTAAAATGATATAAATTCAGAGAGTGGGACTAAGACTGTTATAAGAATTCAACCTAAAATGAGTGAATATTTGGGGCGCCTGGGTGGCTCAGTCGGTTGGGCGGCCGACTTCAGCTCAGGTCATGATCTCACGGTCCGTGAGTTCGAGCCCCGCATCGGGCTCTGTGCTGACAGCTAGGAGCCTGGAGCCTGTTTCAGATTCTGTGTCTCCCTCTCTCTGACCCTCCCCCGTTCATGCTCTGTCTCTCTCTGTCTCAAAAATAAATAAACGTTAAAAAAAAAATTAAAAATAAATAAATAAAATGAGTGAATATTCAAACTAAGGCAGTGACATATTGGGGCTCCATGTGGGCTTTCTGTAATCTCAGGAGGCTGGTTTATACATTTTGCATGTGAAAAGGAGTCTGTAAGCAGCTCTGTTTACTTAAGAATAATTTAAGAAAAGATGAGGAGTATCTAGAAGGTAGAAATCTGTCCTGACTGTGAACTTGGAACTAAGTTTTGCTAATTTGCTAATTATGTATGAGAGCTTCAATTTAGTAAGCTTTAACAGATGCAGGCAGAGCAGTAATCAGCCCAAGGACACGTGGCTTGGACACTGCAGAAACAGGGCTCCGTTGCAGGGATTGTCAAACTCCTGGGGAATGCACATGATGAGGCAATCATCAAATGTCATCATATTCAGGACTATGAAAAAGCCACACTGAAGCCACACCGAGATTTCAAACTCTTGGGTTAGGCACTATTTGGTTCTTTTCTTAATTTACCGTATTGGTCTTTTATTTAACCACTGCTGATTCCTTATGCATTTCCTTGCAGTGACTCGATGAATTCAACAAATGGTTTTGTTGTTAGACCTTTACTGTGTTGGTAGATGGCAGTCTTAAATCCATAAAAAGTAGAAGGAACCAGATCACATTTTTATTTACTTCTTTTATTTCTTCTGACAATTTTCCAAATGCTTTTGCTTCTGATTTTTGTGAAAATATGAACAGTGAAATGTGGAATTAGCCTACTGTTCTGTTGGTTTTAGAGTCACAGACTAGGTTTATAGGACAGAAAACACACTACTGTCCAGTGAAAAGTACAGGGGATGCTACATTCCTTTCTAATGTTGGTTTGCCTAATTCCATCAAATGCACCTCAGTCATTAAAAAGTAGAAAAGCTGACGGCAGGAAAACAGCTTAGTCAGACATTTACCCTAATCTCAAAGGCTTCCAACAAAATTCACCTGACTTGAATACTGATAAAGAACAGCCAAGACGGTGTAGCTAAAAGCTAATAAATGTACTGTAAATTAACATGTAAATGCAACCAAAGTGGCAGTTTGCTGAATTTAGAAATGGTTAAGGCTATTGTTTAATATGGTATTATTCATTACTCCTATATCTGATTAGCATTCGCTGCAAAATTAAGTTTCTACTCTTTTGAATATATCATAAATAGAGTAACTTCTGAATTTTTTACTCTGGGCAATTACAATAACTAATAGAGAACCACAAGAAATCTTTCAGTAATTAATAATTTTATGCCAATCGTTTTCCTCTAGCTATCAGGAATGTGAAGAAATAATGCACAAAAATATTATAGAGCATAGAATGTTTATAGGACATAAAAAGAAAGATAATAGTGGGCAATGAGTTTACTAATCACACTAGTCCTTATTTCTCACTGATAAACAAAACTGTATTTATTAACATTATCAATTTATATAAATCATTTATTAATATACTTCACAATTATAACACATAAGTAATAGGACTTAGCATATTTTCAGATTTAGCTTTGTTTTTATAAATGAGAGCTAGATATATGCAGATGTAATTTGAAACAACAGACCTAGGTGACATAGGGAGACAGCTATGCACAGAGGATCAAGAGACAGGAGTTCCATTCTCAGGCAAGGGTGAAAGCTTTGAAGTGTTATGGAATGGAGTGTTAAGAAATATAGGTTCCGGGGCGCCTGGGTGGCTCAGTCAGTTGAGCGACCGACTTCGGCTCAGTTCATAATCTCACGGTTTCTGAGTTTGAGCTCTGCATCGGGCTCTGTGCTGACAGCTCAGAGCCTGGAGCCTGCTTCTGATTCTGTCTCCCTCTCTCTATGCCCCTCCCCCACTCATGCTCTGTCTCTATCTCAGAAATAAATAAACATTAAAAAAAATTAAAAAAAAAGAAATATAGGTTCTACTCTTGATTAAGCCTCTGTTTCACTCAGGAGCTGAGTTGTCACTTTTCCTGTGGGGGCAAAATTAGAGAAACATTTTTTTTTTTTTTTTTTACCAAAATGATGCTCTTTTAGTGAATCCAGACATAAACAAATAATTGTGTGACACACTACATACATATGTTGTGAAAGTGAACATGCCTGGCAAGTATGGAATGTTATCCTGTTCTTCAACTCGCTGTGTGGCCTTGGTCGACTGCATTAATCCCTCTTTGTTTCACGTGTGAAAATAAGGAAGTAGATTAAGTCCAGTATGACAAGTCATTTTCACACCAAGTGCCAATAATGGTAGGTTGGAAAAAGCTGCTTGGTGCTGTATGTTGAAATAGATTATGAGCTTGTGTCACAGCTCAGCAAGAAAGAATGGAGCAAAGGGTAAGGACTTGGCAGGTCAAGTGCTGCTTATTTGCTACTCATGAATTGGTTTATCCCTGGGTAATTTCTAGCTCTAAATCTCTGTGACTCTATAATTTAACATCAAGATAATAGGTAATGCTAGAACACGTAGGGGAAGCAGGCAATCGTTTGACAAGCTTTAGGAAAGGACCCAACACTTAAAAACATCACTGCCTTAGACAGTGTTTAAATTTCTATATTTGTTCATCTTTCTGGTTAAGGTGATACAGGCAGCTATTACCAGTTCAAACTATTACTAATCATTAACACCTTGGTTCAAATTAATTGATCGATAGAGCTAACCTATGATGACAGTAGACCTTGGAAAAATGAGATGTATAATAATATGTATGTAAAAGGAAAAAGGAAAAAGGTCTTATGTGTGTGACAATATTGTAAGTAAGGGTAGTGTAGACTGAAGTATGCAGTGGGCAATCCAGGAACCAGGAAATCATCGACTTGCCTTATTGTCAATAATGGAATGTTTCCAGAAGTCAGGGTAATAGGTGATAGGAAACTGACCACATCACCAAATTCCATACTTTCCAGTCATGTTCACTTTCACTACACATGCGTGTAGTGTATCACACAATGATTTGTTCATATCTGGATTCACTAAAAGAGCATCCATTTGGTGAAAAAGAAAACTGCTTCTGTAATAGATACAAAAGAAAGCTGGTTCTTTCTACAGTGTTACTTGGGGACTACTCTGCTGAAGGAGGAAAAACAAAAATGGAATCTTTTTTAAGAATGAATGTATCAATATCATTTCTACCACTCAGGTTAAAGTATATGATTCTACTTTCCTAATCTAGATAAAAAAATTAAATGGAAATAGCAGAATCCATTTATCAGACCTAAAATTACCAATCCCAGCCATGGCAATGGTTAATGGTTTGCATTTACCCTTAAAATAATAAAATTGAAGATAGCAATAAATCTAATTATATAAATGTTGTAATTAGTAACAGAATTACAAATGGATTAATAAACATATAACAAGAGAAATAAGAAAACATAAATCATATTTTAGGAATATTTAATATTACATGTTTATAGTAATCAGATGAAAATATAAAACTATCTAAATTTCAAATCGCTGCTGGAGGCTAAATGAAAATAACTATTTCTGACTGTTGCGTATTTCTCTTGATAAAACATTACAGATAATGGTAAATATTTAAATTGGCAGAAACAGAAATAGTAATTCACATATGCATTTGCATATATAAAATATGAGTAGTTACATGTGATAAACAGGCTATGTATCTACATTTCGGTAGATATACATTTTACATATACACGCATATAACCATGCTGTTTAAAGAAATTACATTCAGTTACTTCTATATTTGAAGTGGCAAATTGAATTAATCACTTTGTCAATTTGTATTCATTGGTAAAAGCTTTCAGAAAAGATAAATTGAGAAAGTTTTAAAAAATGTGCTCTCAGTAGAAAGGAACGTTTGAATCGGTTACTGATGTCTGCAACAGGCATAGCAGTACAATGCTGACACTCATTTCATACATGTGATATTCCTTTTCTGTGTCCTAAGTTTGGGGATAAGCATAAGTGAAAAAATATTTTCCACCCTTTAATTATATTTAACGATCAAACCCAGGATAAGTGAAAAATGATTAGTTGAGAGAACAGCAAAAATATGAAGGCATAAAACAAAACAAAACAAAAATCCTCAAATATCTAAAAAAAATGCAAACTTCAGGGGCACATGGATGGTTCAGTGGGTTAAGAGTCTAACTTCAGCTCAGGTCAGGATTTCGCAGATCTTGGGTTCGAGCGCTGCATCAGGCTCTGGGCTGACAGCTCAGAGCGTGGAGCCTGCTTCAGATTCTGTGTCTCCCTTTCTCTCTGACCCTCCCCCACCCCACACTGCCTCTCTCTCTCTCTCTCTCTCTCTCTCTCTCTCTCTCTTTCTGTCTGTCTCTCTCTCTCTCTCTCTCAAAAATTAATTAGCATTAAAAAATAAAAAAACAAATGCAAACTTCAATAACTATTAGAATAATTATTTAAGACTGTTAAGGATTAAAAAACCACAAAAGCTATTTTTCTAGAATCAGGTTCCAGAGCTATACTATGGTAATCATGATATAGTACTTGAGAGGTTAAAAAATTGTTACGTAATTAGCTTTTCTAGAAATACAAGTTATTACTGTTTTAACACTAGGAATGATAGAACTTAAATTCTTCGATTTTATATTGTTCTTAAACGTCAAGACTATTCAGCAGATATGGTGATCAAGAACTGAATGTTAAAAGTTATTTTAAAGTATATCAGGGTATATATTGCTTGTTTTACACTAAAATCTTATTTTTCATTTGTACCCACAGTGAACATTTAACACTGAACCTTCTTCATACAAATACTATGATATTTTTTAATTTTTTGAGGAACCTCCATACTGTTTAGCACAGTGGCTAAAGCAGTTTGCATTCCCACCAACAGTGCAAGAGGGTTCCTCTTTCTCCAAATCCTCACCAATACCTGTTGTTTCTTGTGTTGTTGATTTTAGCCATTCTGACAACCTGTCAGAGGTGTAAGGTGATATCGCATTATAGTTTTGATTTGTGTTTCCCTAATGATGAGTGGTGTTGAGCATCTTTTCATGTCTGTTGGCCATTTGTATGTATTTTTTGTTAAAAATGTCTATTCATGTCTTTGGCCCATTTTTTATTGGATTATTCATTATGGGGTGTTAATTTTTATAAGTTCGTTATATTTTGTATACCAACCCCTTATTGGCTAC
The DNA here is from genome assembly GCF_028018385.1 of Neofelis nebulosa. Lineage (NCBI taxonomy): Eukaryota > Metazoa > Chordata > Mammalia > Carnivora > Felidae > Neofelis > Neofelis nebulosa. The sequence goes on along the minus strand of NC_080786.1, from coordinate 20,223,674 downwards.
CCTACAATGTAGCAATTGTACTACGAGGCATTTACCCAAAGAATACAAAAATACTAATTCAAAGAGGTACACGCACCCCAATGTTTATAGCAGCATTATTTACAATAGTCTAATTATGGAAACAGTCCACGTAAAGAAGATGTGGTAAACACACACACACACTGCAGTATTACTCAGCCATAAAAAAGAATGAAACCTTCCATTTGCAACAACATGGATGGAGCTAGAAGCCATTATACTAAGTGAAATGAGTCAGAGAAAGACAAAACCATCCGATTTCACTCATGTGGAATTTAAGAAGCAAACCAAATGAGCAAAGGGAAAGAGGAGAGGAAAAGCAAGAAACAGACTCTTAACTACTGAGAACAAACTGATGAACAAACTGATATCAGGAGGGAGGTGGGTGGAGGGAATGGGTTAAATAGGTGATGGGGATTAAGGAGCACACTTGTGATGAGCACCAGGTGATGTATGGAATTGTTGAATCACTACACTGTGTAACAGAAACTAATACTATACTGTACGGTAACGAATTGAAATTTAAATAAAAACTTAAAAAAAAAACTATTGTGATAGGATTGTTGGAGGATATTAATTGAATCACAGTACTGTTTTCCATGATCTAGAGATCATGGAGGCTATGACTGTAAACTACAAAATTAGAGCACGTGCCTTTTCATGTAGAAAAACTTTCAGAAATAATACCATTCAAGTTTTGCCTTAATAAAACACAGCATGTATGGAAATAACAGAGGCACCTTTTTTCCTTCATGTATATCTGATTTCTCTTCTCACCGTAGCAATTGCAATGGATTTATTATGCTTATAGTTTAAAGTGACAATATCTTGACAGATTGTCCTTTCACACCGAATTAAACTCAAAGTGCAAAATCAGTTCTCAATAAATATCTGTGTAAAATAAAACAACTCTACTGGTCTCTCTACATGTGTAGTAGGACAATTCATATTTCTCCCCCTTAGTTACTGTGACAAAGAACATTTTATCTAGCTATTAAATTTTCTTATGTTGACATTACATGAAGCAAAGAGATAACTTTAAGGAAATAGAGATGAAGTGTTTAGATTGGTGCCTTAGCTAATTGGATTCTATTCCGGCTAAAGCTTTCTTTTAAAAAGGAACACTTATGTAATCTAAATAAAGGCATAACTTATCCACGTCTACCCATTTACCCAGTAATCCATCTGCCTATCCATTCATCATTCGATAAGTACATATTATGATCCTGGTATACACAGTATTTCACACAATATTTGTGTTTCCCCAGAGATACATCCTGAGATGAAGATTTGAGTGAAAGTAGTTTATTTGGGAGATGATCCCAAGAAACACGAGGAGACTGGGTAAGAGAAATGGGAAATGAGAGGAAGCCAACAGAAGGTACATTAATGAGTTCAGCACTCTTGTGAGCAAATTGGGCTCAATTCCACCGGCGGCCATTGGAAGGCAGTGTGTAGAATAAACCTGAGAGTTCTCCCAGACAGAAGGTGAGAAAATTGAGGTATTTTCCAACCAGGTCCCACTAACTGTTGATTGAGGGCTGGGGGGTATTAACTCTCTGGCATTTCTAGACTCTCTAAGGTGTATTCTCCCATGGCCAAAGAAATCCATTAAGCAAACCACTGTAGTGATTAGCAGCAAGAAGTCACTGGTAAAAGAGAGAACCTAGGAGACTTGGTGAGGGCATTGAAAATTTTCATAACAGCCAGAGAGAACGTTAAACGTTGCAGGGATAAAAAGGAAGAGTGGCCTCTGCCCTCATGGAGTTTCTAGTAGACTCGGTAAACCCTGGAAATCAATGATTTTAAAACAAGAAAATGAACAAAAAATGAAGTTAAAGCACAAAACAGAAAGGGAGTATAAGTGTCCTCAGATTTCCTAAAATAATAATTTAGATACCTGAGCCAAATTATTTTGTGTCATATTGTTGCTGCGTCTCATCTTTGATTGTGTTATGAATACAAACAGAGTAGGCATTCACAACATATTTCAAATGATGAGACAATAATGCTACATGGCAGCCATCATTAACAATAACAAAGAGAACTGGTTACATGTTGCCAAAAGCATCAAAGAAAGTTAAAGAGGTTTTGCCAGTACTGAATCCCAAACTTCCAGTGAACCATAAGGAGACTTTTGGGCGCTTCATTAGCTTTGTTGCAAAGCCTAAAATGCAAAGTGGTTCCCTAATTTAAGGAAAAATAAGTGCACCTTTAGTCATATGACCTCTGAAAGAAACACTTGGGTGCTTGGAGTAACCATCAGGAAAGGCCCCTAGAGGCAGGGGTACGACCACATAAGGCAAGAGGCTTTTGCTTTTTCAAAACAAAATGATCTTTGCAACATATGATCTTGATAGTAATATAAAGTAACCTGATGATACCTAAGCCGAAAGCAGCAACATGACCACTTCCAGATTAAAACTGGAAGGTTAGGGGCAGGTGAGTGGCTCAACTGGTTGAGCGTCCAACTTCTGCTCGGGTCATGATCTCGCAATTCATGAGTTTGAGCCCTGTGTTGGGGTCTGTGTTGACAGCTGAGGGCCTGGAGCCTGCTTCAGATTCTGTCTCCCTCTCTCTCTGTCCCTCCCCTGCTCGTGTGCTCACGCTCTCTCTTTCTCTCAAAAATAAATTTGACAACATTAGAAACAAAACAAAACAAATTTTAAAAAATGGAAGGTTAACAGTGTCCTGTTTGGAAGAAAGTAAGCATTGGGCACTGTCAGCATTTACACATGAGTGTGATTGCAGCCACACCAGGGCAAATTGTAATTCTTAAGAACCAGTGAACTTTCTTTTTATGGTGAAAATATTTAAATTTAGATTTAGCCAGCTGGACTCAGTTTAGATGATCCCAATTTTGTGGACAACATCCAAAACATCATAGTCAGGAGCCAGTCGAACATATGCCTTCCTTTCTCCTTCGGGCCTGATCAGAGTGTTGACCTTGGCCATGTCAGTGTCATACAGCCTCTTCACAGCCTGTTTGATCTGATGCTTTTGGCCTTGACATCCACAATGATCACAACTTTATTACTGTCTTCTGCTTTCTTCACGGCCGACTCGGTAGTTAGGAGGAACCTGATGACAGAGTGGTCAAGCTTGTTTCTCTTGGGGGTGCTCTTTCAAGGATATATGGGGTGCCTTCAGAGACACAGGGTGTTGGGCCACCCAAATGTAGGTGAGGTGCACACCTTTTCTTGTGACTGGACGCCTTCAGCATTGCTTTCTTGGTCTTCAAAGGGGCTTCCTTTTTCACCTGTGGTGCCGTCTTCATGAAAGGGAACCGGTGAACTTTCATAATAAACAGATATGCAGAGTGAGAGACCTGGGAGAATCAGTGTTTAAAATCTTAAAGTTTCCTTTGTGTAATCTCCTAAATCTCCTACAGATATGCTTTTGTACATCTATACTCGGCATTTAATACCAAGTGATACTTTTGATTGAGGTCAGAATTACTAGCACTCACAGAATGAAGTCTTCAGCAGTCAACACATACTATCTTCCTTTTTAATAAATTAGAAACTGTGCTCCTCAGGAACCACTCAGGTTTACTTTGTTCATTTGCCTACGTGGATAAATGTACTTCATAACTAGTCCAATAAGAAGTGTAAGGCCTTTTGAAAAATATACACAACTAAATTGATCGATGTGGATGAAGAAAACAAAAAAAATGTACATGAGAAGATTTTTAAAAATGTGGAGAGTTAAATTACACAAAATTTGCTAGAAATAAAGTAAAATTTGGAACATAAGCTCTCTAACAACAAGTGCGAAAAAAGAGCCCTAAGAGGGAATTTCAAATGATCATTGGATAATGCTAAAGAAATTGCTAACATAATCTAAAGCATGACAGTACTACCATTAGAAGCATGTTTCTCCCACGGGGCCTAGCAATATAGTGGCAATGTCCTTAAAATATGTATTTTCTATAAATAGAACAATAGGTTTTATAAGATAAGCCTATTTCTAATAGCTTCTTTACAGAAACTAGATAAAATGCTAAAGCTCATAATAACAACATTGAGTTGTTGCTGTGTACCATAATTGTTAGGTCATTTTCCATCAGAACCACTCTATGTAATAGACAAAATTATTATCCTCTCTCAACAGTTAAGGGAAGCAGCTTAGAGAAGTTACATACCTTGTTCAGAATCAATTATCCATCAGTGGCATAGATTAGATTCCCAACTGATGACTGCAGATCAAGCTCCAAGAATCTAGGCCTTATGAGTTGCCACTAGTTAAGTCCAATGTCATGATATCTCAGCATTTAGAAACAATATAGAGCTTGGAAATACCTTAAATCATCACAAGTATGCTGTTTTTTTTTTTAATTTTTTTTTCAACGTTTTTAATTTATTTTTGGGACAGAGAGAGACAGAGCATGAACGGGGGAGGGGCAGAGAGAGAGGGAGACACAGAATCGGAAACAGGCTCCAGGCTCCGAGCCATCAGCCCAGAGCCTGACGCGGGGCTCGAACTCACGGACCGCGAGATCGTGACCTGGCTGAAGTCGGACGCTTAACCGACTGCGCCACCCAGGCGCCCCACAAGTATGCTGTTTTAAAAGAAAAGATGCTTATTTATTTTGCGAGAGAGAGAGAGAGAGATAGCATGTGCATGCTGGAGTGGGGTAGGGGCAGAGACAGAGACAGAGAATCCCAAGGAGGCTCCACACTGTGAGCATAGAGGCCAACATGGGACTCGATCTCATGAACTGTGAGAACATGACCTGAGTTGATATCAAGAGTCAGATGCTCAACTGAGCCACCCACGCACCCTAGAAGTATGGTTTTGATATGACACTTGCACTCTAAAGATTAAATAGGAACTCAGTAAACCACTCATAAGTAATCCTTTGAGTAATATAACTTTTTAATTTTCCCTCTTAAGATAAGCAGGTTGCTGAATGGGTTCCTTGTAGCTGAATTAACTTGCTATGTGGGAATGTTAGCTATGAACCAACTTCACTATGGGGAATGGTTATGTGAATATTGGTTGTGAAGTTAAGAAAACACTTATCTCTCTGGCTTCAGAAGGAAGAGATTAGGCACAGACATATTATCCAACCAAAATTCGTATTAAACAATTAATTAACAGGTTAAATAGGAAAGGCATCTGAATTCACACTGATTTGTCCCATTGGATTTGTTTTAAAAACACCTGTTACTTTCTTAATTAAAAAAAATAGGCTCAAATTGAGTATTTTAGGTATTTACTTTTAAATAACCTTAATGGATATAAACCTCTAACTTGATCAACATGACTATTAACATTACCACTGATTATTTTAATGGATAAAAATTATCTACAAGAGAGAATGAATGTCTGTTATTGCCAGGACAAGAAGAAATTAAGAAACAAATTCACTTTTCTATGCTGAAGCAGTTATCTGGCAAGGGTAGCATTCTCTTTAATCTAATATGATGATAATAGTCACTCTGAGGCGGCAAGGTTTTTTAAAAACAAGAATTTCAAGAGGTACAATTTCTTAGCATCCGAACCAGATACTCTACTGCCCTCTCATGGATATTATACACGTAGCATGAAGAGTAAATACATCGCCTTAAGAAGGCTCAACAAAATGAAATCTGTTTACATGAAACCTAGGGTGACTAAAATTACCACCAGCAAATCAAAAACAAAAAACAGCATTGTTTGCTTCATTAAGACTATTAGACACAGACACTGTCAATAATTGTAAATTAAAATAAATGCAGTACATTCTACTTACGGTATTATCAACTTTGGCATTACTAATGTGCCTTTTACTTCCAAAATCCTAGGATTCTAAATGTGCTATTATTTCCCCGTTTGGTAATTTCAGATAACTGGCAGAGAACAAATGACTTCAAGTGGTTAATCCCTCCAAATGATTGTTTTGCCACAGTTGACAAATTCCTTCATGAAGCAAGATTTAAGAAATCTTAGGAAATTGCAATATAAATAAAAAATACAAGTGTGGGTACTCAGAGTAAGAGACTGTGGTTATGGGAGCAGAAAAAGGGAATGAGAGGAAGGTTGCTGCATACAGATGTATAGCTTGTAGACGACTCATCTCCAAAGGGTGCTGTATACATAAGTATGCATGATATACACGTTGTATGCATAGTACACATCAGTATAAATAATAGCGAATATTTAGATTACATCAGTGGGAATTCTAGTACCTTGAATTAAGAAATTCATTTTTTTTCTTTCAATCAAATCACTCGGAGATTAAAAAAATTCACTGGTACTCGTGTGAAAGTTCAGCCGATACACTGTAAAGACAAGCAAAGAGCTGAGAGGTGTGGTATCTTTAAAGCTTATTTTTGACTTGATTTAGCACATTCTCAGCTAACAGTGGCAAGTCCGGGTTTAGAGTTTCATTGGCCTTAGAAACATGACGTAAACACGATTTTAACACATTTCTTGGTTCGCTCCAAACATAGAGATACAAGCATTCCATATGTACTTTCTAGTACAACTTTTTTTTTCCCCTTACAGGTTCTAAAATACAGTTACAAATCTTAAAACATTACCAACCAAAGCGAAAACAGTTTGGGTTGTTGCACATGTAATATGACCCAAGACATATGAAACTGCCACCTGCTATATGTATTATTTCTTCAGTGATTATCTAATTCTAAAAGGACAGAACCTTGATGATCTTGTATACCAATGAAATCAAGGCCAGATTAACTGTTCTAGGGGAGCTACAGAGACCACCAATGAGATGTCAATAAGGGGCTGCCAAGAATGCCACCTGTCACATGAACTTTGCCATTGGCTGTGCCTTCGGAAGGGATTTACTTGGAACTTAATATACCATAAATACCTAGTCAGCTACTCAACATAGATTAAGGATACAAGTCAACATCTTCATTGCTGTAAAACTAAGTCAGAAGAAATATTAAGCAAACATGGAAAGAGGGCAATGATCTATGTCAAATTTTAACAAATCTACTCTAAAATCTTATTTCCTTGGCATATGAACTCGAACAACTCATTCTAGAGAAATTTACTTCCATTTTAATCTGAAAACATGTTTCATTTGGAAATTATTTTGAAAAGGGGGGAGTATGCTTGAGCATGCTCCAATGAGTTTTTATTAATAATTCTTCTCACTCTTACTGATCTCTGTTTCTTTAAATGGTTTGGCTTCCACAGCAGGCCCCTCAATTACTACATTTTTAGAGTTGTTGCTCACCTTGGAGCCACCGTATCTCCAGGAGCTTCTCATCATTTGCTCTGCTTCCAGAAAGTCCTTATAGCCCCTTCTGGGCACTTCTATAGCCCTTTCTGCCATCCAACAGGTCTGGATTCTGGGGCCTCTCAGGGAGTGGTGGGATCGAAAATAGGCTCTTGTTATCAATCCAGTGGGTTTGTTTTCACAGAATTGGTTAGGATCTCTTTGATAGATTATATTGGGAAGTGTCTGATGAGCCTTTATTAGTGGAGATTTCTTCAGCATCTACTACATACCAGGCATTGGTGCCAATTACCGAAAAGAGTAAAGGGATTTTGTGCACTTGGGAAAGGCACAGTGTTTGAGTCTGTTAGGGCTGCCGTGACAAATTATAACAGACTGGGTGGCTTCAACAAGAGACATTTATCTCTCACAGTTCTGGAGGCTCAAAGTCCAAGATCAAAGTGTTAGAGGTTTGGTTTCTCTTGCAATAGCTTCATTTGGCTTACAGATGACTGTCCTGTCACCGTGTCCTCACATGGCCTTTTCTCCGTGTGCCATATCCCTGGTAACTCTTCCTCTTCTTACGAAGGCACCAGTCATGTTAGATTAGTGCCCGACCCTCAATGACCTTATTCAACCTTAATTACCTTTGTGAAGGCCCTATCTCAAACACAATTACATTAGGGGTTAAGGTTTCAACACCTGACTCTGGTGGAGGGCCCAGCATAGCACATAAATGTTCCAGCTTTAATTTATTTTTTTATTTTTTATTAATGTTTATTTATTATTGAGACACAGAGATGGAGCATGAGTATGGGAGGGGCAGATAAAGGGGGAGACAGAATCCGAAGCAGGCTCCAGGCTCGGAGCTGTCAGCACAGAGCCCGTTGCGGGGGTTCGAACTCACAAACCGCAAGATCATGACCTGAGCCAATGTCAAGCCTTTAACAGACTGAGCCATCCAGGCACGCCAAATGTTCCAGCTTTAAATTAAAGGCATCCAAGTTTGAATTCATCTCTACCTTTTACTAGCGATGTGATGTTGCACAAATCATTTAAGAGAAAACAAAGCTGTGTGAGCTTCTTCATCTATTTTTTTTAAATAACATAATCTAGTTCATATACTACTGTTTATCTTACTTAAAATGCATAACAACCCTAAGAGGTAGTCCCTTGCAAAAAAAACCCGGAAATTTAAAATTGCTTTCTTGGGGCACCTGGGTGGCTCAGTCGGTTAAGCATCCGACTTCAGCTCATGTCATGATCTCATGGTTCATGGGTTCAAGCCCCGCATCAGGCTCTGTGCTGACAACTCAGAGCCTGGAGCCTGTTTCAGATTCTGTGTCTTCCTCTCTCTCTGCCCCTCCCCCACTCTCGCTCTGTCTCCCTCTCTCTCAGAAATAAACAAACATTAATTTTTTTTTTAAATTGCTTTCTTATTCACTTGTTACATTGCTAGAACATTACATACGATGTGAAACAGGTTCTTAAAAGACATCTATTACAAAATGTGTACAATATTAGAAGCAGTGATTTTTAAAGGTAGAGGGAGCTTTGAGACCACCTATTTTTACATCCGTAAAATAAAAAGAATCACCAAGCTTGTGGTTTCTTTCAGACTGGTCCACTTCCCATATCTGAAAGCCCACCAAAAATAACACATAGAAATGGAAGGTTCCTTCATACCAAAATCATTTTCATTTAAAACGACACTGATGAAGCCACTGGTTGTTGCCCACTGTGACATATCTGCTTCTTTAAGACAACACATTTTCATTTTATCAACTTCTTCATTAACGTCAAACTCTAAGCACAGGAAATTCAACCTCCTTCTTTCACCTGCTCCTGAACACTCACTGTCTCAGTGATCTGTAAATAATTGACCAGGCAAGCACTGAAGCACAAAGGCAAATAGATCAATACTCCTCCTGCCAGCGCTTACAGCAAAGAGAAATGCTGCTTCTCTCCATTTCCTACCACAGAGGACCTCATTCATGAATCAATTCACAGTCTGCAGCCCCCAGATTTAATTCAGCGTGCATAATCAGCAACAATTGCTGAAGTCTTTGATTAAACTTTTAAATTGCCTCCTAATATGATGCAAATGGAAAAAGGTATTGATTAAAGAATCTTAAAATGGTAACCTGTTCAGATGAAAAAGGAAAATGCTTTGAGCTGGTGAGCTTGTGTCACAGGATGAACAGTGTGAACAATGCTCTAAGGATTTCCGATTACAGATGCAAAACAAGCAGTTAAAATACCTACTGGTTGTCATGTTCATAAACTTGAAGAACTTAGAGAACGTTGTCAAACGGTGTGGCATTTATTTATGATGAAAAACAAGATAGATGACCTGTAAAAACATAATCCTTAAATGACCTAAAAATGATTACATTTTTACCCTAGGAAAGTCTTTGTTTTTTGTTTTTTCTACTATAATGGATTCTGGATTTCAGAGTAACATGATTGTACATGTAATTTCCCAGTAGTATTCTCCCAAGTACATTCATAACAATTTTCTAAAATGGATTCTTTTACTGTACAAAGAATTTATCCATTCACTAAAATCACACTAATCTCACTACAAATATTATCGAGCATACAATATATGTCTACATATATTGTCTATATATTTGTCCATATATTGTCCATATATTGTCTATATATTGTCTATATATTTCTACATATTGGAGATATAGGTAAACCAAGTGACAAAACTCTGCATTCATGGACCTTAGTTTCAAGTGGGGAAGAGAGAAAATTAAAAAAAAAAATTAAAAGGTACAATATGTTTGGTTGAATAATGATAATTCCTATAAAGGGAAGGAGAAAAGGAAGTATGGATATGGAGAAGTCACAATTTGGATATAGAAAGTTCCAAGAAATGGGTGCCTGGGTGGCTCAGTTGGTTAAGCGTCCTACTTTGGCTCAGGTCATGATCTCAGGGTTCATGAATTCGAGCCCCATGTTGGGCTCTGGGCTAACAGCTCAGAGCCTAGAAACTGCTTTGGATTCTGCATCTCTATCTCTGCCCCTCCACAACTTGCACTCTGTTTCTCTCTAAAAAATAAATAAACATTAAAAATAATTTTTTTAAAAGTTCCAAGAAAGGATGGTGACATTTCAGTAAAGGGCTAAATTGGTAAGAAAATTAGTCATGCAATTTTCTAAATAAAAATGCTTTAAACAGAGACAACAGCAAATGCAAAAGCCCTGGGGTAAAATCAAGCTTAGTCTGCATCATAGAAAGAGCTAGGAGGCTGGTATGGCTGATATGCTATAAGTAGAGGGGAAAGGAAAAAGAAATGGAGAAAGGTAATAGGGGGGTTATACAGGACTTTGAAGGCCACTATAAGGATTTTGTTTTTATTCCAAATGCAATGGAAAGCAACTGGAGGATTTTAAGCAGAGGAGGAACATAATCTGACTTCTGTTTTGATAGGAACACTTTGGCTGATGTGTTGAGGATAGATTGTTGTAATTATGAGAATAGGATGGCATAAGATAGGATGGCATGGGGTAAAATGAGACAAGATAGGATACAGGACAGGATATAATAGAACAGAACATAATACTAACTAGAACATGAGAAGAGGAAATCGTAAGGGGAAAGATCAGGAGCTCAGTTTTATACATGCTACATTTGAAATATTTATTTATGTATTACATATTTACACAGGGTGTAAGTAGCAATTAGACCCATTGAGACATGGGTCTCAAATGGCTATATGACTCAGGGAAGAGATTAAGGCCAGAAATACAATTTAGGAACCACCAATGTTTAGAAAGAACTTAAATTATGATACTGGATGAAATCACCAAGGAATCAAAACAGACAAAATAAAGAAGACTTCCTAAGGCTAAGCGCCAGGACGCCCCAGCACTGAGAGGTCAAGGAGATGAGAAACTAGCAAAAAGAATGTGTAGTAAGAAGGTAGGAGAAAATCCAGTAAGTTCAATGGCTACTGAAGACAATCTTTCAATAAGAAGACAGCAATCAGGGGTGTCTGGGTGACTCAGTCGGTTGAGCGTCCGACTTCAGCTCAGGTCATGATCTCACAGTTCGTGAGTTCGAGTCCCGCATTGGGCGCTGTGCTGACAGCCTGCGTCAGATTCTGTGTCTCCATCTCTCTGCCCCTTCCCCGCTCAGGCTTTGTCTCTCTCTGTCTCTCAAAATGAATAAACATTAAAAAAAATAAGAAAAAAGAGACAGCGATCAGCATGAAGTCATTGGTGACCTTGAAAAGAACAGTTTGAGTAAATAGGGGAAGGAAGCCATGTCTGTTTGGAGTGGATCCAGGGATTTATCTGGAGTGGAGATAACTATTATAAACAACTCTCTCACAGAGTTTTTCTATTAAGGGAAAGAGATAAGTGGGGTTGAGATAGAGGGAAAATAAAGCGTATTTTTAAGATGAAAGAATTAATAAGATGTTTGAATAGTGATGGGAAATACACAGCAGGGAATGAAAAACTGATGTGCCAGGAGACAACGGGGAGGCTGCTCAGGACTGACTGGGACTAGAAAAGAGGACAGGATCTTGGCCATTGTGAGAGAGTGGAGGCATTCTGTTTTGGGGCATAGCTGCAGGGAGGTAAGAAGATGCCACAGGGAGAGCTTGTGAAAGGTCTTTGCTAAACCCTTCTATTTCCACAGTGAATAGGAAGCAAACTCATCAGCCAAGAATAAAGATGAGGAGAAGGCTATGAAGATTTGAGGACTGAAGGAAAGGATGAAAAGTCATCTAGTGGATTAGGAGAAAAATAATCAGGGGATATAGTGCAATTACTCGGCAGCACGGAGAGTCCACTAGAAGTCAGTGATCATGGGAACAAGTCAGCAGGGATGTGTGTGTGCGTGTGTGCCTGTGTGTGTGTGTGTTCACCCGCATGGGTGCAGATCTGAAGTAGAAAGAGAGTTACATGATTTAACTAGAGTTGATGTCCACCAAATGAGAAAGGAGGAAGGAGGTTTAGAGTATATTTAAGGGAGTGATTATAATGGTAAAATGTGTAACTTAAGGAGAGAACTAAGTAAGAGCAAGATAAAGATAAGTTTCAGTGAACTGATGGCAAGACTAACGCAATGGATTGCTTAACCCAAATATATTTCAACATGTACCTCAGTATACTGTACAAGCAGTGTTCCATTATATACATTTGTAAACACAATCCTGTAGATGAACTGTAGAAATGTTACTAAATAGTAATGATAATTAATGGTCATTAATTTATTAACATTGCATGAACTGATTGCCTAATGTTTTGATGCCTAGGAAATATGAATACTTTAGAAACTTAATAATTTGCCCATATCTTTAACAGTAACTTATCAAAAAATCACTAAATGTATATTTATGATAAACTAGTAATTATATCTTCCTGTTCTGAAATTCCAAAAAATGCACTTGTGTAAAATTATGAAGATATTTTGACATTTAAGAAAGAAATTAACTAGTCCAAGTTATTCATTGAAAATTCTGTTCACTTAAGAAGATATAATACAATAGATTCAGACTATATAAATAGTGTGAAGTTGCCTTAAATTGTTCCTTTTTAAAATGAAAGTAATAGACTGGGAAATCTATAAAGCCCTTCCAAAAACTAAAATTCTAGATCTTTATGAAACCTATTAAATGTCTTATTAGCCAGAAGTGCAGTTAATTTATCTCTTTTAATAAAAAAGTAGTTATTTTTGTATTATTGTCTTTAAATACCCTCAAAAATTCCTTTTTATTCCTTCCTGGCAGGGATAACAAAGAATTTGGATCCTTAAATAAAACATTTTTGGGCCTTCGGAAATACTTCATATCTTCGAGATCCTTTTTCTTCATTCTCCACAAATAAAGTTTGCTTAATATCCTACTCAATAGCATGAAGACTCAGAGGTGTAAAAAGCAATTCAGTCAGACTATGGAACAGAATACTGTACTTGAACTCTCTATGTGAGGTGTGTGTGAGGAGAGTGGGAGGGAGAGGGAAAGAAGGAGAGAGTAAAAGGCTACATACAGAAACAGACAATAAAAAAAACCTGCTCTTTTATTAATTTTATGCTATACTAGAACACAGTATATTGGCCACATTGAATTAATAAAAATAATTAAGAAATTTGAAACAGATCACATTTCGGGTTGGAGGCAAGATAAATAAGAAAACACACTCTATGTACTCTCCCTACTAAGTACAACTAAAAACCTTGGAAACAATAAAGCAACCATAAGATGACAAAAAGATAGAGAAAAGAAGGAAGACTGGAAAGAGACTTCAGAACTCAATAAATGATTCTTCTAACATTCCCCACCCTACAATAACTCAGTAGAAGCAGTACCCTTCCCTTCTCCATGGACACCACAGTTGCAGAGGAGGACACACAAGTCTGGTGGGTCATCCTCAACATGAACTAAGTAACAACAGCAAAGAGTAGCAAGATAATCAAGAACTGTGCAAGATAATATTGCTGATGAAAAGAATTCTTTAAGCTGTGTATGAACTTCTGAGCAGATCCATGAGTATTTCATATAAGAAAGTGAAGAGAATGTTCAGTAACCTCAGGAAGACAGCAAAAGGGAAAGACAGAAAGAAAAATCAGAAAGAACAAACAAAGGGTGCCTGAGTGGCTCAATCGATTAAGCGTCTGGCTTTGGCTCAGGTCATGATCTCGCAGCCAGTGAGTTCAAGCCCTGCCTCAGGCTCCATGCTGACAGCTCAGAGCCTGCAGCCTGCTTTGGATTCTGTGCCTCCCTCTCTCTCTGCCCCTCCCCTGCTCACACTCTATCTCTCTCTCTCTCTCAAAAATAAATAAACTTAATTCTTTTTAAAAAAGAAAGAACACTACATAATCAAATGACAGACTTAAATACTAAGATATCAATGTCATTAAATCTAAATGGTTTAAACAAACTAATAAAGACAGATTGTATGAATGGATTAAAAAACAACTCAACCAGATACAATCTATAAGAAATAACCTTAAAATATAATAATACGGATAAGTTAAAAGGATCAGTGGATAAATGGATAAAGAAAATGTGATATACACATAGTCAAATACACACATACATACAATGTAATATTATTCAGCCATACTAAAGAAGGAAATCCTGTCATATATAACACCATAAATGAACCTTGGCGAGGGGGTTTGTTCTGCTAAGTGAAAAAAGTCAGGGAAGGACAAGTATCATATGATCTCAAAATGCCAAACTCAGAGAGTAAAATGGTAGTTACCAAGGGCCAGGTGATGGGGAAAATGGAGACATGTTGGTAAAAGCGTTCAAATTTCCAGTGATAACATGAGTAATTTCTGAGGATCTAATGCACAGCATAGTGACTATAGTGAACACTACATACTTTTCAGCTGTTAAGAGAGTAAAACTTCAGTGTTCTCAAAACTATAAAAAGGGTAACTATATGGGGTGATGGAGGTATTAACTAAACTTACTGTGGCAATCATTTTGCAATATATGCATCAAATCATCACGTTGTATACCTCAAACATACCCAATATTATATGCCAATTATATCTCAATAAAGTTGGAAAAGAAAGAAAAAGTAAAAGGAAAGGAAAATAAGTTACATATAAACACTGATCAATGAAAGTTGGAGTGCTACATTAATATTAGACAAAGAATTCAGAATAAAATCAATATGTGTCAAATAACCAGGAAAATAGAACAATGTGAAATGTATATGCATCCAACAATAGAGCATCAAAATATATGAAGTAAAAATGACAGAACTAAAAGGATAAATTTTGCTAGGGGCTTCAAAACCTTTCTTTTAGTAATGACTAAAACTGTCAAGCAGAAAATGAGCAAGCATAGAGAAGATCTAAATACCACCATTAACCCACAAAATCTGACAATTAAAGAACACTCCACCAAACAGCAGCAGAAAACACATTCTTTTCAAGTGTACATGGAATATTCATCAAAAAGGCACACATATTCGTTGATGAAACCAACCTCAACAAGTTGAGAATAATCAAAAATCAGAGTATAGTCTCTGTTCATAAGGGAATCATATTAAAAATCTTAAATAGAATAAAAACAGGAAAATCTCCAAACATTTGGGTAGTCACTCCTTTCACTCCTAATCAGCATCATACTGCAAAATCTTTGCCAGTGCAATAAAGCAAGAAAAACAAACAAAAAAGATATAAACGTAAAAGGTAGAAATAAAACTAGCCTATTTTCAGATGACCTAATTAACTACATATGATTAGCTATATACAAGAAAACGACTATAATAAGAGAGTTCAGCAATCTCTCTCTCTCTCTCTCTCTCTCTCTCTCTATCATACACACACACACACACACACACACATCAATCTTATTTCTGTATATAAACAGTGAATAACTGAAAACAGGAATTTTGCATGCAATTTATAACAATTCCAAAAATTATCATACTCAAGTATAAATCTAATAAAACATATCCAGAATTTCTGGACTAAAACTACAAAGATCCAAATAAATGGGAAGACATACCACGTTCATGGAATGGAAGACTCAACATAATAAAGATGTCAAATCTCTCCGAATTGATCTATAGGCTTAATGCATTTCTATCAAAATCCCAGCATGATTTTTGTAGATATAGATAACTTGAGTCTACCATTTAAATGAAAAGGAACTAGGGTGCCTAGGTGCTTAGTCGGTTAAATGTCCAACTTTGGCTCAGGTCATGATCCCGTGGTTCATGGGTTCAGGCCCCACGTCAGGCTCTGTGCTCACAGCTCAGAGCCTGCAGCCTGCTTTGGATTCTGTGTCTCCTTCTCTCTGTGCTCCTCCCCTGCTTGTGCTCGCTCGCTCTCTCTCTCTCTCTCTCTCTCTCTCTCAAAAATAAACATTTAAAAACATTTTTTAAGGAAAAGGAACTAAGGAACTTTAATCACTAAAATAATTTTGAAAAATAACAACATTTGAGCCACCACATTAAATAATACTAAGGCTCACTATAAAGCTACAATAATTTGGACACTAGAATTGGCAAGAGTATACACACAGATCAATAGAACAAAACAGAGAGTCCAGAAGTAGACTCACACAAGCACATCATTGATATTTGATAAAGATGCAAAAAACAATTAAATGAAGAATGGTTAGCTTCTCAACAAATAGTTTTAGGGCAATCGGACATCCATGAACAAAAGAATAATAATAACACTTTCTACAAAAATTAACTGAACAAAATTATTAATGCAAAATATAGCACTATAAAACAAATAGAAGAGAAAATAGGAGAAAATCCTTGTGACCTGGGGTTAGT
This sequence comes from Neofelis nebulosa, assembly GCF_028018385.1. Lineage (NCBI taxonomy): Eukaryota > Metazoa > Chordata > Mammalia > Carnivora > Felidae > Neofelis > Neofelis nebulosa. Next base: position 20,207,209 of record NC_080786.1, on the reverse strand, counting down.
GAAGAGTTCTTAGGCATGGCACCAAAATCACAATCCATAACAAAGAATCAATAACCTGGACATCTAAAGAATTAAAAAATTTTTCTCAGTGAAACACACCATTAAGAAAATGAAAAGGTAAATCACAGATTGGGAGAAAGTATTTCCAAATGACATATCCAACAAAGGACCTGTTTCAAAATACATAAAGAACTCTGTGAAATCAATAATAGGGAAAATAGGAGCACCTGGGTGTCTCAGTCAGTTAAGCATCCAACTCCTGATTTCAGCTTAGGTCACCATCTCACAGTTGGTGAGACTGAGCCCCTGTGTCATCATCGGGCTCTGCACTGATCGTGCAGAGTCTGCTTGGGATTCTCTCTCTCCATTTCTCTCTTCCCCTACCCTGCTCACTCCCTCACAAAAAATAAACATTTAATAATAATAATAATAATAATAATAATAATAATAATAGAAAATAGTTAATAATAAATGAGTAAAAGACTTAGACATTTGACCAAAGGGAATATATGGAGAATGAGCAGACAAAAAGATGTTGAATAGCATTTGTTATTTAGGAAGTGCAAAATAAAAGAACAATGAAATACTTCTGTACTATTAGAATTGACAAAATTAAAAAAAAAAAACTAACAGGCTAAATCAAGGACTGATGATATATGGAGACACCATATTTCTCATGTGTTGTTAGCTGGCATATACAATGGTAGAGCTACTTGGAAATCGATGTGGCAGTTAAATACGTATTACCATACAACTCTGCAATTGCACTCCTGGGTATTTATTTTATAGAAATAAAAACTACATCCACACAACAACCTGTACGTAGATTTCCACAGCAGCTTTATTTGTAATAGCCAACTGTCTTCCAACTGTTAAATGAATAAACTGCTGTATACCTATACAATGGAATTCTACTCAGCGATAAAAAGAAATGAGTTACTGAAACACACAACTTGAACAGACCTCACACCCATTATGTTGCATGGAAAAAAATGAAGTGTTTATATACTATGTTATTCCATTTACATAAGATTCTCAAAATGAAAAAAATATAGTAATGGAGAACAGGTCAGTGGTTGGAGGAAGGGAATTAAGGATTAGTGTTATAGGGAGGTTGGAAGTTTCTTTGTAGTGACAGAATAATCTTGTACCCTGCTTGTGGTGGTGGTTATATGAATGTATCCATGCAATAAACTTTCACAGAACTATACAAAGCAAAATTTAAAAAAAGAATGCATGTAAAAATGGATACAATCCAAATAAATCTAGTTTAACTGTATTATAGCAATGCCAATTCTCCAATTTAATACTCTGATTGTAGAAGATGTTATCGTTGGGGAAATTTGGGTTAAAGGTGCATAAAAACTGTGTATACTAGTTTTACAACACTTTATCAGTCTTAAATTGTTTAAAAACAAAAAATTAAAAAGCATATAGGAAAATAAAATGAGGTTGATAAATCTGTAGAAACTGAGCTAATATGCAACCTTAGGATGTTGCTATTTCTAAAATTAGTTTCTTGAAGGCCAAGAGCATGGGAAGGTTGTGCTGGGTTTTGTTGGTTACATTTTTATCACAGGACAAGTGGGACAATATTCCATGTCTTTAATCATTTGTATTTTGAGGTTTACATTAAATAAGGTACACTGAAACTTAGATAATTGTTGAACATAAACACAAATTGTACAACAAGGCCACCAGGATTCAAGTCCTGAGCAATTTACAGTATGATAAATATCAGAGATTAGAAGATTTGCTCTAATGCATTTGGAAGCTAAATATTTAAAGAGCAGCGTACTTCATTATTTAAAAATACAAGAGAGGTTTAGAGGGCTAAAGAACTTAAAAAACATTTCACAAGAAAATTTAAAACTTCCCGGAATGCTTTATATACAAATATAGAGTCACTAGTTCTTCATGACGTAGTATCATAACAATCCCAACTAGTATTTCATTATTTTTTAAAAACCCACTGTGAAGACTATTTCTTAAAGAATAAATTTTCTTTGTCTTGAAATCATCTAATATAACAAAAAACCACATCAAATAAGAATAACCTAATATTTTAAAATGTACATTTTGAAAGTATATGAATTAGTTCTCCATCCACCTCTTGATTTATTTACATCTTGGAAAAAAACCAAAGCAGGCACTTTTTTCAATTTGCTGAACTTCCGCAGATTAAGGAGACCAATTCTCAATTATTTGTGCTAATGGAGGAAAACAGTGTCACATAATGTAGGAAATACTTATAACTCAGCCTAGTGAATTTTGGACTCCTGGGGCCTCTCTGGTAAGATAGGAATAGTTTACTGGTCTGCTATTCACCTTTTGGAGACAAGAATCAGATTAAGAACTGAAATCACTGTTTTGGGGGAACAGGTGGAGGGCAGCACATCAAGGAAAGAAGAGCTACTTGTGTTGAACAAACATTTTGCCCCAACACTTACTGTTGTAATTTAACAGATTATCTCAGTGAAATTACAGTGGCCCAAATTGTTATTCATTTCTCAGTTTTACAGTTGAGGAAACTAAGGCATACGGGTAGTAAATACCTTGATCATGGACATACAATTAGCCAAGCTCATTTCGGATCTCTTTTTATCCCCAAAGCTGGTACTCCCTGCATTGTGGTATTTTATTGCCTCTTAAACATGTACAGATCAAAAGACATTGAGTGACTGCATTTCAACATTTATCCACATAACTCATGGTTAAATGACAGTCAATTTTACAGATAGCTAAAAAGCATCATCAGGTTGACAGCTTATTTGGCGTAACTGAAACATGAGAACACTACAGTTCTCAGGCACAAGACTCAGGCCTTGAAGGAAACTTGGAAAACACCCAAGCCTACCCTAGGAGATGTCTCTATTTTTGGTAAAATGTTTAGCTCACAGTAATATTGTGTGCTGGTGTTTTGTTTTGTTTTATTTTGCTTTTTTTTTTTGTAATTTGTTTGGTTTTCATAGTGTTTTTTTAACTAAACAAAACTATGTTTTATTTGGTGAGAGTTTTTACTAGTTTTATTCTGTGTTGTACTAGTTTTTTACTACAAGTTTAAATGTTTCATGATTTTTTTTCCTTTGGATTTCATTCCAAATTTAACTGCTGTTTTTCCCTTTATTTGTTTTTATCTCCAGAGCTATTTTCCTTAAGTCTGAGAAAGGCCGAATATAAATTGGTGATGAAAAACCAAATCAAACCACAAAATGTGGTAGTTATAATGAAATTATGAACAAAATGCATCTATAAGATTAATTTAGTTCTGTGTGTGTGAGCGCATGTGTGTATATGGGTGTAGTTGACCCGTGAACAGCATGGATTTGAACCATATAGGACCACTTACATGAAGATTTTTTTTGATACAGTATAGTACTGTCAATGTATTTTCTCTTCCCTATTATTTTCCTATTAACATTCTTGTCTAGCCTACTTTATTGTGAGAATATAGTATATAATACGTATGCCATACAAAGTATGTGTTAACTATTTATGTTCTCGGTAAGATTTCATGTCAACGGTAGGCTATTAGCAGTTAAGGTTTGGGGAAGTCAAAAGTCATACGTGAATTTTTACTTGTGCAGGGGGTCTAGGTACCTAACCCACCCACTGTTCAAGGGTCAACTGTACATATGAATATTTATTTATTTAAATTCCTTTTTATGGCATTTGTTTGATTCTGTAGCTATTCTTTCCATCCTTCCCTACTCTGGTCTCCAACCCGAGAAACTTATCTATACAGACTATCTCAGTGGGTATCCTTGCCTCCTGACAACCTTCACCCAATGGAGAGCCCCAGCAGGAGCTAGAAGCAGGAGAGATGAATGAGGTCAGTGAGGTCAAGGGCACTGTAGTGTTTTATTTCCCAGTTCTCTCCCAGGGGGTCATTTGGTCTAATTGTGTCAACAGGCACAACTCACAGAACAGCCTTCTTCACAGGATTTTCCCTGCCCTGCATTCCAAAAAGCTCTCTGCCCTCACTCTGCCATAAATGGTAGTGATGATCAATCCCTATTAGATGTCTGCTCACTATTATCAGATTTCCCCTCTCACTGTCGACAAGTTTGAGTGTGTCGTTTCCTCTACAGTAATGAATGATGACAGTAAGAGTTAAATTTATATGAAGAGGGAGAACTTCATTTAATATAGCATGTTTTTCCACATTAAGGTTAAAACAATAAAGACAAAGGAGAGTAAAATACCCTTTCATACCCCAAACTTCTGTGATCCCCAGAAATAGCAAATATAACTATTTGCTATATGTACCAGATCTATTTCTATACATTTGCATACACATACTGGCAGATAATTTGTTTTCTTCGGTATGTTTCGATCATATGATGCATATTCTTCTGTGACTTGTATTTAAATACTTCTCCAATGATGGACATTTAGATTTATTAAACTTTTATGCTGTTATCAACACTGAATCATGATAAGCATCTGTATATGTGATTGATAAATTACTTCCTCAAAAAATTCTTATTCAACATTATGCTCTTCTTCATTAAATAATTTATATAAAGTCATGATTATATGTATTATATATGAAAGCTAAGCTATTATTACTAGAGAATATTCTTTGAATATTAGCAACTATGACATACCTTTTTTAACTGAGTGAATATTACATTTCATTCTTTATACGTATATTTTTAACGTTTATTCTGAGAGACAAAGAGTAAGTGGGGGAGGGGCAGAGAGAGAGGGAGAGAAAGAATCCCAAGCAGGCTCTGCACTGTCAGCGTGCAGCCGACGTGGGGCTTGATCTGACAAATTTTGAGATCATGACCTGAGCAGAAATCAAGAATCAGATACTTAATTGAATGAGCCACCCAGGTGCTCCTCATTATAGATATAGATATAGATATACACATGTGTGTGTATATCTATATCTATATCTATATCTATATCTATATCTATTCCTCGCAACCGCCTTGAAATACAGCTATGATTTTGTGGTCTAATGAAGCTACAGAGGCTAAGAAATTAAAAAGCCCAAACCTACAGGGCTTGCAAACAGATCTTTATTTGAACGCAAGGACCCTGGTCTTCCAACCCCTGTTCTTCGAACTACACCATGCTCTCTCTCCTCACTAGACATTATTTTTCACTTATGAATGAAACTCAATGTCTAGTAGGAAAGTTGGTCAGGCAAAAACACTTCTTCTGAAGTAAAATTTTAGGCTTCTTTTCTCGGTATATCCCGCTACCCCATGTGGCATTCCCCACATTTATGTCTAAAGGAAGGAATAGCCCAAGAGGACAAAAAGAACAAATATGTGCCCCTTATGGGTTTTGTTTAGAAAACTAGCTTGATTTGGGTGGGGATAAGGAGTCAGGAGGGAAGAACTCAGACATAAGGAGGACACTTATAAGAATAACGATTCAGTCACTCTGCAATTGGACCAGGTACTAATGACCCAGAGTATTAAAGAGCCTACAAATGGAGTTTAGAGGCTAGTGCTTCCCCAACAAGGGGTACTATATGGGAGTCGCTGGCCATACTGGCCACAAATCCAAGTCAGTAGGAGAGTTGGAGGGAGATAAACCTTCAGGTAGTTGGAAATCACAAAGAAGACAGCATTTTCCTCCCAAAAAGTAGTAAGGTCCCAGCTGGGGTAAATAATAGATTGGCTATGGATGTTAAAGCAAAAGAAATGGAGGGCTAGCAACCTGTCCCTGAAGAGTTTGGCTATTCAGTGAAGGGAGAATGGAAGCGTGGCCTGCAGACTGACGACCATGATGTACACACATGACTAAAGCAAAGCAAACTGTGGATTGCAATGAGCACAGCGTAACAAGTGCTTAGGGAGCCCCGTGAACACTCAAGAAAAGGCTTAATTAGCCTGAGGGAGAATCAACTGGCCCACTGAAAAAAGGAGGAAAGTTCATTTTTATTTATAGGATTTGAGCTAACATTTCTACGGTGTTTCATTTAATAGAGCTATTGGATAAATAGCTCCCGTTGGAATTATTTTATTTATGATTACATAAGCATGCTAAAAGTATAACCAGTCTACAGGAGTTCCCCATTAATATGATTAACTGTTATAAAACCATAGGCTACCACAAAGGGTTAAACAAAATAAAATTTTTTGTATCTTTTCCCTGTTGTCTTAAAGCTTGAGGGGCGCCTGGGTGGCGCAGTCGGTTGGGCGTCCGACTTCAGCCAGGTCACGATCTCGCGGTCCGTGAGTTCGAGCCCCGCATCGGGCTCTGGGCCGATGGCTCGGAGCCTGGAGCCTGTTTCCGATTCTGTGTCTCCCTCTCTCTCTGCCCCTCCCCCGTTCATGCTCTGTCTCTCTCTGTCCCAAAAATAAATAAAAAATGTTGAAAAAAAAAAAAAAAATTTAAAAAAAAAAAAAAAAAAAAAAGCTTGAGCCCGAAATAAATCACAATGAGGGAAATAAAATAAAATAAAATAAAATAAAATAAAATCAGGGCTGGCACAAAAACAGACACATAGACCAATGGAATAGAATAGAAACCCCAGAACTAGACCCACAAACATATGGCCAACTCATCTTTGACAAAGCAGGAAAGAACATCCAATGGAAAAAAGAAAGTCTCTTCAACAAACGGTGCTGGGAGAACTGGACAGCAACATGCAGAAGGTTGAAACTAGACCACTTTCTCACACCATTCACAAAAATAAACTCAAAATGGATAAAGGACCTGAATGTGAGACAGGAAACCATCAAAACCTTAGAGGAGAAAGCAGGAAAAGACCTCTCTGACCTCAGCCGCAGCAATCTCTTACTCGACACATCCCCAAAGGCAAGGGAATTAAAAGCAAAAGTGAATTACTGGGACCTTATGAAGATAAAAAGAAAGGAAACAACCAACAAAACTAAAAGGCAACCAACGGAATGGGAAAAGATATTTGCAAATGACATATCGGACAAAGGGCTAGTATCCAAAATCTATAAAGAGCACACCAAACTCCACACCCGAAAAACAAATAACCCAGTGAAGAAATGGGCAGAAAACATGAATAGACACTTCTCTAAAGAAGACATCCAGATGGCCAACAGGCACATAAAAAGATGTTCAACGTCGCTCCTCATCAGGGAAATAAAAATCAAAACCACACTCAGATATCACCTCATGCCAGTCAGAGTGGCCAAAATGAACAAATCAGGAGACTATAGATGCTGGAGAGGATGTGGAGAGATGGGAACCCTCTTGCACTGTTGGTGGGAATGCAAATTGGTGCAGCCGCTCTGGAAAACAGTGTGGAGGTTCCTCAGAAAATTAAAAATAGACCTACCCTATGACCCAGCAATAGCACTGCTAGGAATTTATCCAAGGGATACAGGAGTACTGATGCATAGGGGCACTTGTACCCCAATGTTTGTGGCAGCACTCTCAACAACAACCAAATTATGGAAAGAGCCTAAATGTCCATCAACTGATGAATGGATAAAGAAATTGTGGTTTATATACACAATGGAATACTACGTGGCAATGAGAAAGAATGAAATATGGCCTTTTGTAGCAACGTGGATGGAACTGGACAGTGTGATGCTAAGTGAAATAAGCCATACAGAGAAAGACAGATACCATATGGTTTCACTCTTATGTGGATCCTGAGAAACTTAACAGAAACCCATGGGGGAAGGGAAGGAAAAAAAAAAAAAAAAAGAGGTTAGAGTGGGAGAGAGCCAAAACATAAGAGACTGTTAAGAACTGAGAACAAACTGAGGGTTGATGGGGGGTGGGAGGGAGGGGAGGGTGGGTGATGGGTATTGAGCAGGGCATCTTTTGGGATGAGCACTGGGTGTTGTACGGAAACCAATTTGACAATAAATTTCATATATTAAAATGAAATAAAATAAAATAAAATAAAATAAAATAAAATAAAATAAAATAAAATAAAATAAAATAAAATAAAATAAAATAAAATAAAATAAAATAAAATAAAATAAAATCGGGTCGCCTGGGTGGCTTGGTCGGTTAAGCGTCCGACTTCGGCTCAGGTCATGATCTCGCGGTCTGTGAGTTCAAGCCCCGCGTCGGGCTCTGTGCTGACCGCTCAGAGCCTGGAGCCTGCTTCCGATTCTGTGTCTCCCTCTCTCTCTGCCCCTCCCCTGTTCATGCTCTGTCTCTCTCTGTCTCAAAAACAAATAAATGTTTAAAAAAAAATAAAATAAAATAAAATCTACATTGTCCCCATACTGTATTATACTATATTGACACTATAATTTTTCATGGTGTACATTTTTATTGTCTTTCTCTACTTGCTAAATTATAAACTCCATGACGGCAAAGATCTATGCCTGGCAAATTAGAGGTTCTCTATAATATTTGTGGAATGAATGAATAAGCAGATGACAAAAATCAAATTTTTTTTATTATATTTTGATCATGTTGATTCTGACATTCTGGTTTTCCTGAGACTTTAAGTCAAAAAATTTGTGCAATTTTGAAAAAAAATCTCATAGAATAATTTAGATGAATAAAACACTAGACCGCAAAGCAGACCAAAATAATACATTTTAATGAAAATGTTCTAAAATAAAGTAAGAGGGGCGCCTGGGTGCCGCAGTCGGTTAAGCGTCCGACTTCAGCCAGGTCACGATCTCGCGGTCCGTGAGTTCGAGCCCCGCGTCGGGCTCTGGGCTGATGGCTCGGAGCCTGGAGCCTGTTTCTGATTCTGTGTCTCCCTCTCTCTCTGCCCTTCCCCCATTCATGCTCTGTCTCTCTCTGTCCCAAAAATAAATAAAAAATGTTGAAAAAAAATTTTTTTTAAAAAATAAAATAAAGTAAGAGGCTCTGTAAGCCAATATATCTAAAATTTCTTATAAATTGTGATGCACATTATGTGAAGATTTTTACTTTTGGGGGTTTTTTTTGTTTGTTTATTTTCAGGAGACTATTTTGTTTTTCACTATTGAAAGGAAATAAAACAGAAAAACAAGAGAGAGTGCTTTTCACACAAGGCAGCATTTTTGCAACCAAAAGTTACCTGCTAGTTGTTAGCAACTCTATATTCCATTTATGGTTACTGAATTAAAATCACAGTAGTAAATATTCCTATTGCTATTTTGTAAATGCTTGTAATATGGACCAAACAACCTAGAGTAAATATAACGATGTAGCCAAAGTGTTAGAATTCAAGTTCAAAAAGAACTTGAAAAATAAACAGTTGCTATTCTTCCCTGCCCAAATCTACTTCCTTCCCTTCTGGTACAAGAATCTCAATTGTCCTCACAAAACCACCGGCCCCCACTCTAACACTATGTTGGATTGATTCTAGCTCCAAACGTAGGGATGTGACCCACACCTGGCTTATCAGAGGGGGACATACGCTTCCCGACCATGGGAAGTGACCATAACCCAATCAGTTTAGTGAAAGTTATCATGAAACTTTTACTGTAGTAACTTGGAAAGGGCTATTTTCTTTTGCTGACCTTAGTGTTGGGAAAGTGGAAGGCTTCAGTTGCCGGTAACGATGGTGTAGTCAATAAAGAGGAAAACTCACCTGAGAAATGCAGATTGGTAAATGAAATGTTTATGGTAACACCGCATGCTTTCTATGTGTCGGGTCTCATTTTAAGCACCTCGTGTCTATTAATACAACTCAAAAAAGATATTATTATACACATTACACAGCCAAGGAAACTGGGGTTGAAAGACTGTAAGTAATGTGTGCAGTATTATCGCTAGTAAATAGCGGACACAACTGACCAGAGAGGTCATGCTCTGAAATACAGCTGTGTAAAAACCAGGCACACCCCTTTCTCTGACCTCCACCCTTGACTTTTTATTCAATGAGTTAATACACTACCTTTTTAAGTCAGTCTTTTTTTTGACATTTGTGATTAAAAGTTCTGAATAATAACAGCACTGTAATAATGAGAACAGTAATAAGTATGCTGAGATAACATAAAGTTTTACTGTATAATTTGGTCCCCCAAACAAAAAATTAACATAGGATAGACTATGTATGTGTAATATTTGCAAAATAGTATTAAACTAATAGCAAACAAACTAGTTAGCCGAATTAATAAGAGCCTTGGATGGAATTTTTGAAGAGGTCAGAATGTGACAGATCCTGATATTGATATTAATCCTTTGTGGGGAAATAATGTAAAATTGAAAACTAAGGCAACCTACTAGTAGGGTTCCCTTTACCATAAAAAAAGAAGCATCCTTCTAAGAACCAAATATTAAAATATACACTTATAAAAGGACAATAGGCAATATGTTTCCCTATTCAAAAAATTAATTTTATTAGCAAAAGTCCAAAGTATTTTAAAATACAAACAATCAGCCAAATCCTGCCTACAAGGTATATAAAACTGAGGCTACAACTTGGTGTCTTAAGATGCACTTTTATTTTTAATTTTATTTTTTTTAATTTTTTTAACGTTTATTTATTTTTGGGACAGAGAGAGACAGTGCATGAAAGGGGGAGAGGCAGAGAGAGAGGGAGACACAGAATCGGAAGCAGGCTCCAGGCTCTGAGCCATCAGCCCAGAGCCCGATGCGGGGCTCGAACTCACGGACCGCGAGATCGTGACCCGAGCCGAAGTCAGATGCTCAACCGACTGAGCCACCCAGGCGCCCCTTAGAGGCATTTTTAAAATCTATTACAGACAGGGGTGCTATGTAGCTCAGTTGGTTAAGCATCTGACTTCAGCTTAAGTCATAATGTCACCGTTCATGAGTTCAAGCCCCACATCAGGCTCTGGGCTCACAGCTCAGAGCCTGGAGCCTGCTTCAGATTCTGTGTCTCCCTTTCTCTCTGCCTCTCTCCCACTTACACGCACTCTCTCAAAAATAAATATTTTTTTTTATTAAAAATAAATAAATTAATAATAAAATCTATTACAGGCCAAGAATGAAATCTTGCCATTTGCAACAACATAGGTACAGCTAGAAGGCATAATGCTAAGTAAAGTCAGTCAGACAAAGACAAATACCATATGATTTCACTGATACGTGGAATTTAAGAAACAAAACAAAGAAAAAAAGAGAGACAAATAAAAAAAAACAGACTCTCAACTATAGAGAAGAAAGTGATGGTTCCACAGGGGAGGGGAGGGGATAGGTGAAATACTTGAGGGGGATTAAGAGTATACTTAGCTTGATGAGCACTGAGTAATATAGAATCTTTGAATCACTCTGTTGTATACCTGAAACTAATTACACTGTATGTTAATGACATTGGAATTAAAATTTTTTTAAATTCTATTATAGGCCAAAATATCCTTTCTGAATTTGGAGAGATTATGTCCTTTTTTCCCACATAAAATTTTGGCAAAGATTTTACTCTTGGTCCATGCAAGTGTTCAGTTAATGTTTACTATCCTTTCAATTTCTGTAATTCCTCATAAGGGCTTTAAAAGTACAATGTTTCAGGTACCTCCTCTCAGGAAATATTTCCTGCACAGCGAGAGAGTCAGGGTTGACTCTAGATCCTACTAACCATCTTCCCTAGCTCTGTATTTGCCATGGAATTCAGGGGTAAATGAGACTTTTTACAGTAATAACTAGGAAAGAAGGACTCTCTTTTAACTGAGCTTGGAGTTGAGAAAATGGAAGCCTAGAGCTGCGGGCAATGGTGACTCCAAACAAAGAAGGCTGACCCAAGGGATGAGGATTTAAAAATAATGTTCCTAAGGCTGACAATGAATAAATATTGCATCTCTGTGATAAGTGTTTCATGACTTTATTATAAAAGTGTAGTTTGATTATAGCTTATTCTTATTATGATACCACTTTGGACTAAGAGCTTTATAAACAGAATTCCAGTTGTGTAAAATGTGTATAACAACCTTAATATAAAACCATATAATTCAAGGAAACTCAACTGAGTTAGAATTTGTGCTTTATAGATTTGTCTTCAGCCATGCATGATGGAGCTATCAAATCCAATTAAGTACAAATTTACCAGACCTCAAAGAGCAGAGTCCAGAAACAGTGACAAGTCTCACATTTAAATGGATTCCATGTAAATAAGAGGTGTCATTTCTGGTGTGGCATACCCCACGTCTAAACACTTAACTGTTTCGGTTAAAGAACAGAACCACTTACCACCACTGAGCTTCATCTATTAAAACGTAGATCATACCTTCCATGATTTCTTGGAAAACCCTCAAAACTGCAGAAGAAGGGGCTGACCACAAGTCAGCATAATTTTTTTTTAATTCCCTCTGATTTCAGCCACACAGTTACACACCCAGGATCCATATATGAGTCAACAATTAAAACTAAGTTTAGTGTCAAAAACAAACTTAAAAAAAAAAAAAAGGAGCTTTGGAAAGTTTAATGTGTAAGGTTTACTAAGAGAAGCAAAAGCAGAGACTTTTCCAGATGGTTTTTGCAAAGTAAGATCTACATGGTGGTATTTATAAATGGTTAATCTAATGCCTTACCTTTAGTCCAATAGTACTATTTGTCTCCCTTTTAAATTATGTAATTAATGGGAAATGACCATAAAACTTTGGGAATTTATGGCTACTTTCCAAACTCTTTTTTCTAAGAACTACTGAATTGCTTCCTAAAGAAAGATAGATCACATGAACTCCAGACAGTCCCAACTCGATACTCACCTTCTATTCTTTGGGTTTCTTATGAATATGCAAACTTCTGCTTAAGATTGCTTTGGGGGCTGCAAAGAAGCACGAAGAAGTGAAAGCAGTCATAGGCCAGCTCCTTGCTACTCAAAGTGTGGTCCCAGGACCAGTTGCAATAGCATTACCTGGGAGCTGGTTAGAAACATTGACTCTCAGGCCCTGCCCTTGACCTGTCTGAACGAGAATCTGAATTTGCAATCCCCAGGTAGTTTTCATGCAGCTCACAGTATGACAGGGCTCTGAACTGAACTATTTTTCTAAGAACACCATCACTCCTAAAAGTCTTTGTCTATATACATGTTAGTTTTCCAATCTTGACTTTTTGGCCAGCTGTTTATAGGTTTAACCAAGACTAACCATAATTATAGCTGACGCTTATCATAAGATAAGCATGCTTGAATTAAATACATAAATTATTTTATTTTAAAGTTATTGCTTCTCAGATGTATTTATAAATAGGGCAGTGATTCTCACACATGAGACTGCATCACAGAAGCATCTGAAGGGCTCTTTAAAACACAGCTTGCTCGGAGCACCTGGGTGGCTCAGTCGGTGGAGTGTCCGACTTCGGCTCAGGTCATGATCTCGAGGTCTGTGAGTTCAAGCCCTGCATCGGGCTCTGTGCTGACAGCTCAGGGCCTGGAGCCTACTTCGGATTCTGTGTCTCCCTCTCTCTCTGCCCCTCCCCCACGCATGCTCTGTCTGCCTCTTTCCCAAAAATAAACATTAAAAAAATTAAAAATAAATAAAAATAAAACACAGCTTGCTCAACCTACCGCCAGAGTTTCTGATTCAGTAAGTTTGGGGTAGGCCTCCAAGAACTGGGTTTCACCAAGTACTCAGGTGATGCTGAGACCACTAATATAGAGCCCCCAAATAGAGGTATCTGTCAATTCAATTACCTGGGCCCATATCTCGGATGCAGGCTACTTATCAAAAAAAAGGGGGGGCGGCACCTGGGGGGCTCAGCTGGTTAAGAATCGACTTTGCCTCGGGTCATGATCTGATGGTTTGTGAATTCAAGCCCCACATCAGGCTTTGTACTGACAGCGAGGAGCCTGCTTGAGATTCTTTCTCTCCCCCCACCCTCTCCCTGCCCCTCCCCCTACTCATACTTTCTCTTTCAAAATAAATAAACTAAAACAAAAATTGTTTTGGCTAGTCCTAGCGGACCTCTCTGGACACACCCTCTTTCCCACAGTTGCCACTGGTCATTTTGCCTCTTTTCTCAAGCCACCTGCAAAAGATAATACACTTTCCCTACCTCTCTTCCTCCAGACTGTCTCTAAGTCTGAAATGTTTCGGCTTTGATGTTATCAGTGCTAATCACTACAGAGTGATGGGTGATTTTTGAGGGTAAGAAACATTCCACAGATTTCACACACCCTCAGAGTTTATTCCCTTGACTTTTACTCTAGGTTTTAACGTGGAATTAGGTTTCGATTAAATTCTTTGGGCCTTTATATTCAAATAACTCAGAGGTACTTCAAAGAAATAACTAATTAAAATTCACATTTTTGTTAAGAAAATGAGATTGTTGAAATACTTCCACCAACATTGCTTCATTTGCTTCTGTCAAGAATCTCATTAAAGGGGCGCCTGGGTGGCGCAGTCGGTTAAGCGTCCGACTTCAGCCAGGTCACGATCTCGCGGTCCGTGAGTTCGAGCCCCGCGTCAGGCTCTGGGCCGATGGCTCGGAGCCTGGAGCCTGTTTCCGATTCTGTGTCTCCCTCTCTCTCTGCCCCTCCCCCGTTCATGCTCTGTCTCTCTCTGTCCCAAAAATAAATAAAAAATGTTGAAAAAAAAAAAATTTAAAAAAAAAAAAAAAAAAAAAGAATCTCATTAAATAGGCACAGTAAATAGAATAATACCACAAAAGAAATTAGGGGGAACTGAAAACAAAGTAGCAACAGAAAAATAAGTCCTAGTTTAGGAAGATCTTCCTCTCAGAATAACATTTCTATCTTTTTCTACATGTTCAAACGGGACCTTATAAATGTTCCAGGGTGCCTGGATAGCTCAGTTGGTTGAGCGTCAGAATTCAGCTCAGGCCATAATCTTCTGGTTTGTGGGTTTGAGCCTCACATGGTCCTGGCTGCTGTCAGCCTGTCTGTGTGCAGAGCCTGCTTTGGATCCTCTGTTCCCCCCTCTCTCTCTACCCCTCCTCCTCTGGCACATGTGCTCTCTCTCTCAAAAAATAAATAAAATATTTTAAAAAATAAAAAACATTTCAAAGCTACATAGTAATTGTGAGTTATAAGTGTGTGTATTATATACACACATAGCTTCATTGTGTTATTTACATAAACATTCCTCAGTTGGAAAGAGTTGTGTTCACAATAGGTTTTACCTGAAGAAATCAAGTGTTAGATGCTGGAATAGCATCCCCAGAAATATAAAAGTAGGCAAAAAGGGTTTTTGCTTATTTGTTTGTTTGTTTAGATCAATGGTTAGAGGTAAAAATTCATGCTTCTTTTCATACCCCCTTGGTTCTCAACAGCAATTCTTTACAGAGAAGGCATACTCATTGCAATGAGTATTAGGAGGAGATAAATATTTTTAATTTCTTCCTTTAGACCACCAACTCAAGTAGTCTGCTAACACATTAAACTATAAAAGGAGAGAGACAGTGGTTAAAACATGACTTAAGAAGCCTGCTGTGAACCCACATGCTAGTTTTTAAAATATATTTAACATTCTAAAAGGAAAATCCATAACAAAATGTAAGTAAATATAACTAGTAGAGGTTTTAACGTAATCTGAGCTATATTTACTCATGTAGAAATGCAGACCTGTTCGATCATGCGTGTGAAGACGGGTCCCTCAGGAGATGATGTGACTCAACAGTGAGCCTCTTGGGAAGACTCACCTCACAGGGTCTAGAAGTCAACCATTTGAGGAATAATGAAGGGAAAGAGTGACTCTCAACTTCCATCTATTTAGATACAACTAATGTAATTTAGTTACAGCTATTTTTAACACTTCTGTCTTTTAACTTTTACACTAGATTTAAAAAATGATTAACCACTGCTGTTATGGTACGTCAGTATTGTTTTTGTCTATATATTACTGTTACCAATGACTTTCATACTATCTTACCCTCATATTGCTGATTAGCAACCTTTGATTCAACCTGAAGAGTTCTCTTTAGCATTTCTTGGACGGCACAGCTAGGGGTGATGAACTCCTTCGGCTTTTATTTGTCTTTATCTAACCCCTTCATTTTTGAAGGACAGATTTTCAAGGTATAGTAGCTTAGTTGGCAGGTTTTTTTTTTTTTTTTTTTTTTTCCTCTCAGTACATTGACTATATCATTCTACTGTCCTCTGGCCTTCTGCTGAAATAACTACTAATAATCTCATGGGGGCTTCCTTGTATACAGCAAGTCACTTTTGTCTTGGATGCTTTCAGCATTCTCTCTTTAACTTTTGACAATTTTATTATAATTATTATAATGTGTTTCCACATGGGTCTCTGGGTCCATCTACCATATGGCCTAGGAGTCCCACTTCTGAGTATACACTCAAAGGAAATGAAATCAGTATCTCAAAGAGATATCTATACCCCATGTTCATTTCAGCATTATTCATGATAGACAAGATATGGAAACAACCTAAGTGTCTCTACACAGATGAATGAATAAAAAAAATATGGTGTCTGTGCATGTGTTTGGATATACATATACAATGGAATATGTGTGGATATAAATATATAATAGAATATTGTTTAGCTTTAAAAAATAAGCAAGTCCTGCTATTTGAGACAACATGGATGAACCTGGAGGATACTATGTTAAGTGAATTAAACCAGACACAGACAAATGCAGTTGGCTCTTGAACAACCTAAGGATTAGGGGTGCCAACCCTCTGTGCAGTCAAAAACCTCTGTATAACTTTTGACTTCCCCAAAACTTAACAACTAATAGCCTACTATTACCAATAACATAACATAACATGAACTGTTGGCTAACATGTTTTATGTGTTATGTGTATTGTATACTGTATTCCTACAATAAAGTAAACTACAGAAAGGAAAAGGTTATTTAGAAAATCATAAGGAGGAGAAAATACATTTTTTTTTCAATTTTTTTTTATTTATTTTTGGGACAGAGAGAGACAGAGCATGAACGGGGGAGGGGCAGAGAGAGAGGGAGACACAGAATCGGAAACAGGCTCCAGGCTCCGAGCCATCGGCCCAGAGCCTGACGCGGGGCTCGAACTCACAGACTGCGAGATCGTGACCTGGTTGAAGTTGGACGCTTAACCGACTGCGCCACCCAGGCGCCCCGAGAAAATACATTTATAATACTATATTATAAAAAATCCAGGGTGCCTGGGTGGTTCAGTCGGTTAAGCATCCAACTTCAGCCCAAGTCATGATCTCATGGTTCATGGGTTCAAGCTCCACATCAGGCTCTGTGCTGACAGCTCAGAGCCTGGAGCCTGCTTCAGATTCTATGTCTCCCTCTATCTCTGCCCCTGCCCCATTCACATGCTCTCTCTCAAAGATAAAAACAAACATTAAAAAAAAATTTAAAAATCCACATATAAGTAGACCTGCACAATTCAAAACTTTGTTGTTGAAGGGTCAACTGTATGGTAAATCTCATATATGTAGTCTAAAAAAGAAGAACTCATAATAACAGAGAGTAGAATTGTGGTTACCAGGGGCTGGGGGGGGGGGTTGGAAATTGGGATATGATGGTGAAAGGTATAAATGTTTCATCATATGGGATAAATTCTGGATATCTAATATACAACAGTGACAGCAATTAACAATAATATATTGTATACTTGAAATTTTCTGAGATTATATCTTAAATCTCACCAGACATATATACACAAAAGGATATCCACATAGAACTGATGGATAAGGTACTTAGCCTGATTGTGGCCATCTTCTCAGTATATATATCAAATTGAATACTTTAATATATTCAATTTCTATATGTTAAAGATAGCTCAATAAAGTTGTCTTTAAGAAAAAAAAAAAAAAAAAAAGAGTGATTCTCAGATTGGCCTAAGCCCCAACCCACATGGACTTCTAGGGACAGAATCTATGAATTAAAAAATAAAATAAAAATCTTCTAATTTTGATTTCCTATTTATGTCAATATAAACATGATGTCTCAACTGTGAATCTGTCTTCTCCTGGGGCCATGGAAAATGTTGAAGAGGACATCATAAGTCATTGGCATGACTGGCAGTTTCATTGGGCTAGGCATCTTTGGAGAGATTTGGTGGTAGGGTTGGAACATCACAGGTCATTTGGGCAAGCTGACGAACAGGGGTAGCACTATGCTGGCAGCAGAATATGACTTTTCTACAATGAAACAGAGGAAGAAAGTAGGAAAACACCTAATATCAGGTGGAAATCAACAATATCATGTTCTCAAATACCTGTAAGAGAGGCAGCTCTTGGCCTCTCTTAGATACTGTGGGTTGAAGAGATGAACAATTAGGGTTTAAATAGGGATTACAATATCTACAGTTGATGGATTACATATATATTGAGTTTATAAGGTAACTCAAACTAAATTTCGATGTGTGTATTACCCAGAGGTCTCTAGAGAAGCAGAACCAACAGGATCTGAGGATAGGTAAAGAGAGAGATTTTACTTTAAAGAACTGCCTTATGGGATTGCAGAGGCCTAGTGAGGCCACGATCTGATGGGGGAGACTAGCAGGCTAGAGACTCAGGAAAGAGTTGTAGTTCTAGTTGAAAGGCCATCTGCTGGCAGAATCCCTTCTTGCTTGGGAGAGGTCAGTCTTTGTTTCATTAAGGCCTTCCACTGATTGGATGAAGCCCACCCACATTATGTTACACTTTACTCAGTCTACAGATTTCAGTGTTAATGTCATCCAAAAATCACCTTCACAGAAACATCCAGAATAATATTTGACTAAATATCTGTTCTCCTTGGCCTAACCAAGTTGGCAAACAAATTAACCATCAAAATGGCAAATATATGTAGCTTCTGATTTCTTATTAAAGAACTTTTCTCATAACTCTTTCTACCAAATAAGCTAGAGAAATTCCATTTTCTTCATTTAGTAACTTAAAAACCTCTTTGGGTAATTCTTTGAGACAAACGCTTAGTACTTGTTATCCTCTGCTCTATCCTAACATAACTCAAGAGTTATTTTACCTCTATTTAAAACAAGAGCTTGTTTTACCTCACTGCACCAAGGAAAATAATGTTATCTGTATTTGTGTTGTTGTTGCTGTAACAAGTTACCATAAACTTGGTGACTTAAGCAGAATAATTTGTGCTTTCACTGCCGTATCTCCTCTGACTCTGATCTTCCTGCTTCCTTCCTACAAAAGCCTTGTCATTACATTTGTCTTACTCACATAATCCAGAATATTCTCTGCATCTCAAGATTATTAACTTAATCACATCTTCGAAGTCTCTTTACCAGGTAAGGTAACATATTCACAGCTCTCAAGGATTAGGATGTGGACATTTTAGGGGTGATATTATTTTGCCTACCACAGAAAATCATTCTACATGTAAGGTCCTTGTACTATTTTCTGAACCCACTGGTCATGAATACAGAGATGTGATGGAGATCTGCACTGGCTCACAAGAAGCAATTCCATGTATTTCTTTCCTACTCTGTGTTCTGTGATGTCACATTAGTAGCTTGAAACTGGCCATGGTGGGAAAGAGGTGATTGTTACAAATCATGGCTTTGATTTTTACAGAGTCAGGTGTTAAACATTTACTATATTCCATTGTATAAAATCATTTTCTATATGGTTCTTGGTCTCCTTGTTGAATACCAATCTGTAGAGAATAAGCCACATCCCCTTTTCTAATTGAGCCCCATTTCTATTCTCCTTGGTACCATAGTACCCCTTTGGTTCAGGTGGGACTCTTTTTACTTGCTGGAATTAGTGGTCTGGTCTGTAGCCAATGCCCACAGAGATAGGTCTGTCCTGAATCTATAATCCCATCAGGCAAGCTCACAGCCAACGCCAGCTTCATGGCCCTATGACCCGTGCTGGCACATAGAGCCCCATACTCACAATGGTTTAATGCTACACTATAAGCATCTTGAATTTCTTAATGGATTTTGAACAAGTGACAACACAGTGTCATTTTGCACTGATCCCTGAAATTTATGTGGCAATTTCTGTTCATGGCCAGCATCCTCAGCTATACATTAACAGAAACGCCTGAATACCTTTTGTCTCCACACCATATGGGAGGGGTAGCAGAGTTACAATTAATACCTAAAAGTGCTAATCATACCTTTTCTCTCTCTCAATTGATTCAAACGTTTGGGTAATTCAGTTACTTTCAGTTTTAATATCATCTTGCGGGTCAATCTCTGTTTCCTCTGTCCCTGTGCAAGAAGACTTTGGTACTAGAGCAAGTCTCATGTGAACAAATTTGCAGTGACGGTGATCTCTGGCCTCATGATGATGGTCCTTGAGAATATACTGATAGTGACTGGGGTGCAGTTGGGTGAGTACCCATCTGAGGGTATTCTACAATGGATGCTGCTAAAGTCCTGTTTTTATGACCAAAACTCATTTCATTTCTATCTAGAAGAGAAATGAGGGTATCTGCCTGGTTAAGCTGACATTACACTGATTCATCTTAATGCTGCAAGCCACTATGAGCCTCTGTTACATCATCAAACCAAACACAAGTGTAGAATGTGAGCATTCCTTGACTCTCACCATGCCAGACCCCACAGCAACTCAGCGATTTATGACTTTACCATGTAGAGACATGGGGAAATATCTGAGTCTCTCCTCCCATTAGGAGAGAACTGGGCAAAGCTCTGGTGTGCAGCTTAAGCCCTCGTTTTCTCATCTCTTTACTTGGCACAAACTCACAAAAATAGAACTATCCTGGAGTGAGTTCTAAATGAAGTAAGAACCAAGGTACTCCTTTAAGCCTTGATGTTTCTAGAAACAACTCTAATATATCTTACCTCTCTGGGACTTCTTGGCTCACTTCCAATTTTCCCCTGTATCTACCCTGCTTCTTTAATGTTAACACTTCCCTAAATCACATATGATAAACAAATATCCAGTATTGTTCATAATAGTAAATAACTCAGAAATATTTTATATCACTTTATTCTTCTTTCAAGTCCTTCAGCTGTTGGATTGTAAGGCTATAGCCACCTCCCAAGGAGACAAAGAGCACTCCTCTTCTAGTGATGTTAAAAGAAATATGTTGTTTGGTTTATACTACTTTATTGTGATTGAACCTCAGAGAAATTGTTATGGCATATGATATTTGGTGGTGGGCTTTTATATTAAGTTACTGAATAAAGTCATTAAACAGTATATCAAGGAAGGGGCGCCTGGGTGGCGCAGTCGGTTAAGCGTCCGACTTCAGCCAGGTCACGATCTCGCGGTCCGTGAGTTCGAGCCCCGCGTCAGGCTCTGGGCTGATGGCTCAGAGCCTGGAGCCTGTTTTCGATTCTGTGTCTCCCTCTCTCTCTGCCCCTCCCCCGTTCATGCTCTGTCTCTCTCTGTCCCAAAAATAAAAAAAATAAAAAAAAAAAAAAAAAAAAAAAACAGTATATCAAGGAAGAGACATTTTTAAGCATCATGAAGTAAGTCAATCAACCTTATTCTGTGATAACAATGACAATATCGTTGACAGTTTGATAAAGAAATTACTTTGGGATCAGATATATTAAATGTAGGGGTCTCCACTTTGATTTTTTAAATTTTCAATTCAGAAACACAACATAATTAAAATGGGTCCCGATGCTTATTAGACTGAAAATATTGAACACTATTAAGATGTTTCTGGAACTAAAGAAAAATTTTAAGGAAATTCCATTTAAGAAGGCAAAATATTTTATGAAAGGAGGAATAAAAATCTGATCACAGATTACAAAAACTGTGACGTTTTCATTAGTCAAGTTAGCAAATGGGATCATTGACTAGGTGAGTAAATAAAATGTGTTTGAAAGGATTATCATAAATTAATATTTATTGAGTACCTCTAAGATGTGTTAGGTTGTTCTGACTCCATTCTAATTTATTATCTCGAAGTTCGACCTCTAGACTAAAAGATTCAAATAATAAAGAGAAAACATTTCACTACTCATAAAATTATAATTTTTCAGCATTAAAAAATGAATTTTGAGGTTAGTGACTAAATATAAATTTAAACCTCTTACTGTCATGATAAAAAAATGATGGTAGCAGTGGTTCCTCAACTGTTTTTGAAATGAAATAAAAATAATATATTTTGTGAACATTTTTCAATCTGGGTTTCTTTTACATTTAATAATGGATGAATTAAACGTAAAGAAAGGTAACAGTATTCAAAAGAGTATTCACCCAGCCCAGGGTACAAATCAATTTATCAAGTGTAAGCCGTGAAATTTAGACAGGAGATGAAAAGAAAACTACTAAGACCTCTTGTCTCAGTAACTCTCCCATGCGCAAGAACATCCTCAAGATAGGGACATATGTGTCTGGTAAAGATAAAATGTAGAAGCGACAGGACCGAATACCCGCCATCAACAAATATTGATAACGGCACAAGAAGTATTTTCAGGTGAACTGTAAATGTATTTCTAGGAGAAAAATAATTACCACCATATGAAGACAATACTCTCAACAAGTGAAGATGTAACAAGAACAACAAGAACAAAAAAAAAAAACAAAATATTGCTGAAGGAAGTAGTTTGGGGTAAAGCATATATACCTGGACACTCTTTTATGATTAAGTTGCAAAATGTCATGATCGGGATGCCAAACGACAGAGCAAGACCAGATGCAGACTGTGGTGTACATAACCTTCCTGTCCCTGCACAGATGGATTATCTGTTCCTCAAATTACCTACAACGCTCAGGACCCACTCACAACCACCGGAGCTAGATTTAGAGGGAGATAGCCATTTGGTTTCATGACTTGTAGATCTGTGAGAGTCCCTGAAACACGGCTGAAAATATAACAAGAAAACACTTTGATTAGTCTCTTGGGTTTGCAATTCATCTTTCCCCAGCACATGTTAAAATAAAAACAGATGGTCACTAAAATGCCTCCATAGCGGAGTTTTCGCTGCTGAATGAAGTATGTAAATTAGGCCATGACTGTCTCATTGCTCTTCCTCTTTCTTTCCCTCTTACTGATGTTCTATTTCTTCTAACTAAATGTTACTGGAGAATCCCAACTAAAGGACTTGGAATGTATACTCGGTGGATTTGAATTTTTAACGAACACACTCAGGGTGAGTCTGAATCACGTGTTCTAAAGACCAACAGCTAAAGAAACATCGTCTTAAGCTCTCAAAATCTGACTCGGCTTTTCCTACTTGGCTGAAATAATTTCTCAAAGATGCCTGCCATTTCGCAGTTTGCAGATCTCCAATATAGGCTGTCTTTCTCGAGTTCTCTGAAAAAAGCCTTCAGTACCCACTGGTGAACCATGTTCTTTTTCTGAAACTCGGTCCTCCTTTGACTTCCGAATCCTTCTCTTTCCTCCTTTGACTTCTAAACCTAGAGCAATCTTAGTTGTTCTCCAGGCTTGAGAGGTGATGTGGCGTCATGAACATGGGCATGGACTCTGAAGCCAGCTTGCCAGGGTTTGGAGTCTGACTCCACCTCTCTCTAGCTAGCAAATTACTTTCTTTGTTTCAGTTTACCTATCTACATAATGGACACTAATAGAGTAGCTTACCAAATTATGATTACATATACAAAGAATTATTCAAATAATACCTAGAACAAAGTTAATGGACAACACATGTTGCTCATTACTTATATTTCTGACACTTTCATTACCTTGTTAGGCTACACTTTCTCTTCCTCTGACAAGAATTAAATTATAAGAGTCCTTTCCTTTTTCTTCTTTCTTTTGGTTATTTTATAACTCCTTTGGCTATAGCTCTTCTATCAGCGACATAAAACTCCATTTGGTAGCAAAAACTGAACACATACATAGGTCAAATTATTATCTTTGCTACCCACCCTCCAACCAGATTTTCTCTGTTCAATCTTAACATCAACCACACTATTCTAAACTGATGGAACAACAGTCGCAGAGCATACAAACAGCGTTCTAATCTAGAATCGTGTTAATTCCTCATTTAAACCGTATTCAGTACTTTATTTCTCCTGCTTGTTGCATATGTTGCGCCAATTTTCTTTGTTAGAAGATCGTAATCTTTTTCGGAATTGGGAAATATTAATTATTTCTCAGAATTACTATTGCATACACAAGTGTTTAATGTATGTCACGGAAGTTAAATATTCTTAGATTAATTCTGCTTTTATTCTTCTCCTTTTGAAACAATAGTTTTTTTATCTCTTAGGCATTGACTAGTTCATACACTCCTCTATATTTCTATACTTGGATTTAGTCATTGAAATAAAATCTTAAAGGAAAATCACATGTGTTTTTTCATCACATATTTCCTCTGAAGTAAAATCTGGAATCGAAATTTATGTTCATGTTTTCTCTCCTCCAAAGCTTGCCAAATTTTAAGTGAGTAGTAAATATGTCTTGCTCATATCTTTGAAAATTTTTTTAACGTTTATTTGTTTTAGAGAGAGAGGACGGAGAGACAGAGTGCGAGTCGGGGAGGGGGAGAGAGGGAGACACAGAATCCAAAGCAGGCCCCAGGCTCTCAGCTCGAGGCAGGGCTTCAATTCATAAACCGTGAGATCAAGACCTGAACTGAAGTCAGACGCTGAACAGACTGAGCCACCCAGGTGCGGCAATCTTACTCACATCTTTGATTTCTACACCGTCCCTGATACAACTGGTTGGAAATGGCCATGCATATGTAATCTGTACTTTGCCTTTCTACCTGTATGCACAGGGTCAACTTCAAACTGGATAGTCTGGACACCTATTTCAGTTTCCCAAGAATCTAACCTTATATAAAATATCAGCAAACACAAGTGTCTTTACTGAAGATTCCACGGGTGAGATGTAAGAGGGAATTACAGCACACAATACCAAGTTAACAGGTTAAAAGTCCATACTGGGTATATTTGTTCCCTCTATCCTCTCTTATCCCTGGCCCCATGAAGACATTCACTTTCTGACCTGTCTGCCTCCTAGTCTCCAGACTTGTTTGCTCTCCCCTTTTTTTAAGTTTATTTATTTATTTAGAGACAGACAGAAATAGCATGAGCAGGGAGGGGGAGGGGGGAGGGGGGGATAGAGGGTGGGGGAGGAGAAGAGAGAATTCCAAACAGGCTGTCTGTACTGTCAGCACAGAGTCCAACACAGAACTCGAATTCACAAACCCGTAAGATCACCGCCTGAGCTGAAAGCAAGACTTAGCGCTTCACCGACTGAGCCACCCAGGCGCCCCTCCACTTTTCTACAATTAGGCTGGGCAGGTCAGTTATACCTCATTTCTAACTACAAAGCAACTTAAGTAATTTTATCATAATGTTCATCAAACAGTGAGCCCCACCTTTAAGGCTACCCCTAATCTTAGGGGTATTCTGAAGTTTTGTTGGAAACCGAAGTTATAGGGCATTTTTCCCTAACTCTATGTGTTTCCATATTTGTGTTTAGATTCAGGGATTTACCTCATTTTCATCACATTTTTGTTATACCTTTCAGAACTTCCCATTTTACTCTTCTTCACTGTGCAGTGTTGCTATGGATTTATTTGTGTTCTCAAATTTCTTGTGTCACATCATTGTAATTTTGGAAACAAGGAGAGGGAATATATGTATCTGTGCTGCTACTTTTGAAAATTACTTTCTTACCTCTTATTTAAAGGCTTAGTATTTTGAAAGTCTATTTAATGCATTAATCTAAAGTGCCATCTTAAACACATACATACACACACACACACACACACACACACACACACACACACTCCTAACACTCTTTAGTACTTCTGAGACACATGCACAAAATGATGAAGCATGCTATGCCTGGAGTGAAACTGTAGAAACTTCCCAAAGCCCATTTAAATAGGGCTGGCCTCCCAACCATTAGAGTCTCTAACCTACAGAGAACAAACTGAGGGTGGCTGGAGGAGAGGTGGGGGGGGATGGGCTAAAATGGGTGATGGGCATTAAGGAGGGCACTTGTGATGATCACTAAGTGTTGTCTGTAAGTGATGCAACACTAAATTCTCCTCCTGAAGCCAATACTACACATCTGTTAACTAACTTGAATTTAAATAAAATCTTGCAAGAAAAAACTAATTGGGTTGGCCCCCAACTGCAAACTAACCTGTTCAGGAACAGGAAATACATACATAAAAATGTCCCATTCCTAGTACATACTAGCTCTGTTACCATGGGCAAATTACTTTTAGAGGAAACAGAAAAAGGAAATAGGAAAATATTTTTAAACATCTATACTTTCAAACGTAAAGTAGAAGTGATTATTTTCCTAAGACTGGAGAACAGAGACACTAGAACTGAAGATATTGCTGTGGAAGTGGTCAGTGACTGAAAGGGACAAAAGGTGAGAAAACAAGAAGTAGTTTGAGCTGTGCTAAACAGAGCTGAAGTTCAGTTGCACAAATGAATTATTCTGCACCCTCAATTTATGAAGCCCCCAGTTCTTCAAACCTCCCCAAACAGACACACACAGAAAATCACCAAAGGAGATCTCTTAGATCTCAAATAGAATAAACTCTAGTCTCAGGTTAAACAGCATGCATTTGATTAATTCATTTTTTTTCTTAAGGCTTCTCTTAAGGGCCATTTCACCGATTTTTTCATGGATGACACCAGTCATGAAGAACTAGAATATATTTCTTGGGCGCAGTCTCCTACTGGGGTGCTCTTCAGACAGGAGTGATATTAGATCATGAGCCTCAGGTTGTAAAACATCGCCATCATCATCCCAGTAAAGAAAGGGTTTTCTAAGAGATACATATTGGATAAAGAAATCTCTGTGTTGGCAAAAATGCTCCTGTTCAATGGAATTAATGTTAAGTCCAGGTGAAGCAAGGAGCTAGTTGCCTGAACTCCATCTGTTTGAAATGATCAACATGTGTTCCTTTAATGAAGAAAAAAAAGTTGGTAACCAAAGCCAAAAACCTACTCAAAATCTGAACCTGGTAATACTAGCATTTGTCACTTCCTCTCATATTTTAATCCTTCAATGCTAAAAAAAAGACACTTAGATCACTCAAACAAGAACAAAATGCCTTATTACATAATGTTGGACAATTTAATAGATTTTTTTCATTGCCTCCCTCCCCCACCTAGGCTGAAACTTCTAAGGGATATGACTAAGAAAAGTTTGAGAAAAGCAGTACTCCTTACTGCCATGTCACACTATGTCATATGCTAATATGGATAAGATAATATTAAGAAAGCAGTTATCACGATTTAATAAAATGACCCCAAAAGGCATCACTAAGAGTTCACAAATGTACTAGTAAGTTCTAACTAGTCTATAGACATTCTACAAAAGCACAGATAGTGCGGGGAAATCAAAAGGTAAAGCAAATTTTTATGTAAATGAAGAATGTATCATAAAATCAAGCCTGAAGGAACAGAAAATTCCATGAAGCTATTTTGCTTTTATTAACTACCCATGTTGCAAAAGAGCACTCCTCTTGTAAACTGAAAATCCACTGATACCTTAAGCCTCATCAGAGACAATCAAAGGAAAGAGAAAAGAGAATAGATCAGTGAGAGCTCGAAAGTCAAATTTTATTTAGCTTTTATGTTAAATAAAAGAAAATTTAATGCTAACAGGATGGATAACAGTGACAATATTCTAGATTTATGTGCTACAAAACAACGAGCACCGAAAGACTCTAGCATACTATTAGATAAAACTGAATTATTTGATAGCACTTTCAACCCAATAAAAATGGAAAACCGGGCTTAATAAAATAACTCAAATATGACAAAGGTATTATGAATAAAATAAAGTTGTCACAATAGGTCAACTTGTTACTCAATCCTTCAACAAGCTTTAACAACAACTTAACCATGGTGAGCACATGAAAATGAATTAAATTAGTTGGCCATAGAGACTTTAAATATCCTGAAAGGTTTATCCTTGGTTACATGTATTCCAAAATGCTCTTACGAATCAAAGGAGCATGCTTATGCTAATCTTCAAATTTCTGTTTTTGGATAAAAGTATACTTTTACCTCAGTATACTTAGTATGCTCATAGTATACTTAATTTTAATACTTAACTTTTTACTTATAACACAATAAAAACCTTATTAAGGTGTTTCCATTATAGAATATATCGCATTGTTAGAAAACAAAATGTCAAATGTGAGCAAAATCTCAACATTTAGCCAGAAATCTCAACTCCATTACTAATTTCTTTAGGGTAATTTTAAAATATGCATTCATAAGAAGGTAGTGGTATGCAAACACCATCATATTATAATACACATAATATTGTACATCTAATATTGCTGACTCGTATTTATTTGCATACCCGATGGAACTGTGAGAATTTAGAAGAAATTACCTTTGTAGGACTCCTGGCAATTTTTATTTCAATTTGTACATTTATGAATAGCCCAGATGGGAAAATCTTATTTTTATCATCAGAAAAATAATAGTTATTCGCAAAAGTTAATTTCTGAGTAAATACAAATTTAGAGATGCTTTCCAAAGAGAACATTAGTAAGCCACGCAGTTTGTACTGGAATTTCTTTAGCTTATAGTTTTCATGAAAGCGTGAAGCATGGAATCTCCGGAATATGAGAAAGTTGACACATTTAAGCTCCTTTTAACTATAGAATGCCCTTTTACCATTTCCATATCTCACCTCATCTTCAAAAAATGTGCAACAAAAAGAAATGTATTTCTGGAATACAAGTGAATATATAGTAATAAATTATAAAACGACCTATTTACATGACTCTATTCAAAATATTCCACAATATATTTTCAGCAGTTACATTTGGTAAAGAGAATTTAAGGAATTATCAGATTTGTTGTAATAATGTAAGCTTAAGTGCTTTAAAAAATAACATAACTCAAAAACATAAGAATACACCTAAATGTATGACATAATTGTGTTGACAACAGAATATACATTTACCAGGGAGATTTGTAAGTTGATGATAAAGGAGACATAGGCAACTTTACGGATAGAGTTAATTGGCAAGTCTCTTAGTCCCTTTGATTCTTGGCTACCTTATTTATAAAATGGAAGTAATAATGCATGCTTTGCAAAGGTGTTGATTGGGGTTGAAAGATATATATATAAGATACCTGGAAAAATAAATACTATTTCACTTTTTGTTCCCATTCCATTTTTTTTATGACAAAGCTTATTATATACTGGCATCAAATAGACAATACAGATGGGAGAAAGTGTTAAGTTTAGTTGTTTTTGCACAATGAAGTGTATTACTTATTAAGACACAAAAATTATTGATGGTGTCTTAGATTTCCAGAAAGTAGAGTCAGATGATTTTGTGGGTGAGTGCTGAACAAGGGGCCTAGACCTGTGAGGGACAAGGAGAGCAGGACTGAGTCAGGGATGGGGGGAAACTGTGATAGAACCACCACTCTGAAGCTGGAACAGCCTTTCAGAGTTATCTGCCCACTTTTGAGGCAAGGAGCTGGGACTTTTTGCAGGATGCCCCCAAGAAGGGGACAAGTTCAGGAGAGGTAGCTCCCTTCGGCTGAGGGCATGCTTAGGGAAGGACCAAGCAGGCAGTACTCCCAGCTCAGCAGGAGGGACCTTGGCGACTCAGGACAGTGTGCACGGTAGGTGGCAAACACATACTCTACATAACTACTTCCTCAGAGTACAGCATTGGCACAAATCAAAGTTAGGTCTTACCTGTGGAGACAGTGGCCTATTAATTAATTCACTGACATAATACATTTCTCTCTGTGATCTTCAGATAATCATTTTCCCTAATAAGTGAGATGACATGAGAAATGCCACAGTTTGCTCAGAAATAGAGAAACCAAATTTTAGATACGGTGATTGTCTATCTTGTTCACTCTTGTTCTCTGTAGTGTGTATGAGGATATGCCTTTAGGCATATAATTGTACAATGTTCTACATATATTAAAGACAGAAATGAAAGCATACTTTTCTCCACTTAGACAAGCCCAAATGAAAATAATAATTATTTCCATGTCTATTGTATATTTTCATTTGCATCCTTAAAAATAAACCAGTTAGGTACAAGGGTTGGATGAATTTAGGTAAGCATCTATATTGTCATATTTCTTTCTTGGCACAATTGTATTTAATTATTCCCATTTGAAATCAGGACTGAAGATTTTCTAAGATGGAAGCAGTTTATAGCAGCCAATGTGCAAGTGTGCACATTCAAGAAGAAGAATCAACCAATTCTCCTATCTTTCTCTAAATAAAAATGATAATGTTCTTGACTAAGAATTTCTAGGATCCTTTATTAGGATTTCCATTTGAAGCTTGGTTTCTGTGTGGTAAAGGAATAGCCATTAATAGACACATAAGGCTTGGAATTGGGCTCCTTTCTTATTACGAACAAGTCTAAAAGAGTACACTTTTAAAGTGGGGAGACAGGGGAATATGTATAAGAAATAATATGTTTGTGTATTAATGTAACGTCCTAGAACTCAGTTGTGAGTTTGATTGCCTGTGGTCAGATCCACCTGCAGATAAAGAGGAGGGCTGCTCCCAAGTGTAATTCCGGGCTAAACTAGTAAGACCTAACCCAAGTATTCTCAGTAATTCATGGTTGTTTTTAATAACTTTACTAGATAGAGCCTTGGAAAAAATTATATAAATAGAAAATGTAGCAAATCATTTTGTTAAGTACCATATTGGTCAATGCATTGTTGGAAATACGGGAAAATATGATTTTTTTTTACGTTCTCTGAAACTGATTTCTCTCTTTGAATAAAGAAAGGCACTGTTTCTACAGAATATTTATTCTGAGGAAGCAAGTAGACTTCAGAAACGCACGTATGTAAATGACTAAAACCCGAGTTTTATCGCTAGTTTGACGTTCATCACACTATTTAATCGATGTTATCCCTAATTTCCACATTTACAAGAGGAAGATAATGGCAATCTCCCCGTGGTTGTAACGAAAAATGAAACAGGAAAATGTACATGAAGACTTTACCACAATGCTAGCCCATAATAAATGTACTGATAAAAACATTAAAATAATCAATTTGACGGTATTCCTTCCTAAGTATTATTATTTGAAAATCTTTGAGCGTTCTAAATTTTGTCTGGGACTGGCTCTAATTTGAGTTCATAAGCCAGGCATGATTTTTGTCCTCATTTCTTTCTATGATACCATTTATTATTCCTCCAAAAGACGTTTGTAAATATTAAGGTAGGTGAAGTAAAACACCAAAGCTGCCACCATTATCTCCAAACAATACAGACTTAAAGAACAACAACTTGGAATTGAATGCCATTGCTCAAAAAGGTTTGACCTAAATGTAAGTATAAGATTAAGATGTTCAAAATAGAGGCTGTGAAATATATATTTTACACATGACTTACCAAGTCATCTTATGCCTAAAGAACTCAGTAGTTCTCAATTTTTCTAAACAACTATTTTTGCGTTTTACATGTCTTTGACCAATAACACCAGTGACTAACTCTTTGTCATACAACAGAAAGAGAAATGTGGAGTCCTATTAGAATATTTTAGCTTAGTCATACTATATAACACAAAGAAAGACAAATAATTTCCATTTTTAAAATGTACTTTTTTCATCTTATTATTTGGTAACCTTGAAGCAAACTACAAATTCATATCAAACAATCTTTATGATGGTGGTGCCTAGGTGGCTCAGTCGGTTGAGCGCCCAACTCTTAATTTCGGCTCAGGTCATGATCTCACAGTTCCTAAAATCAATCCCTGCATTGGCTCTAACAGTGCAGAGCCTACTTGGGATTCTCTCTCTCCTTTCTCTGCCCATCCCACAGCTCACTCTCTCTTTCTCAAAATAAACAAATAAACATTGTTTTAAAAACTCTTCATGATGTCAAACATTGGAACAAATGAAAATTCAGTCTCATTTTTACATATCATTAAATTAGGTAAAATATACCTTATTTGAAAAAAAATATACCTTATCTGTCAAACATAAAGCATTCAACAAGAATACAATACTGTGACATTTTGTTGTTGCTATAGTTTTAGATCTCCAAAGGAATCCACCCCTCCTCTCCCTCATCTCTCCATGCTTTTTCCGATAAACTTGGATTTGTTTCTAAAAGTATTTTTATGCTAATTTAAAAATCTCTTTACTCCAAAACCCAACCAACATACACTATCAAAAAGTGTTCTAAAATGATTAAACAAACCATAAGTTTCGCCTAGAAAATTTAAACAATCTGTAAGTAGTGACGGATCGTACTTTATTGTTAAAACACCTACTTGAGAAGATGTGTATTTTTCTCAAACTGCAATCTTACTAACTTACTGAAGCCCCTAACATGCAAGAACAAACAAAAACTTTAACATTATTCTTTTAAAGGATATCCATTTCCAAAAAACTACATTAAAGGCAAACATCAAGGAACTCCAATGTCGACTTTTTCAAATTATATCAAATAAATACCTTGCAGGGTCATGATCACAATCCTAATGCAATTAACTATACACAACAAAGAAAAGTTCCTCTTTTCATCCAAAACACTGTGAAAGATTATTTATTTTAATTTGGTATGCCAATCAAGCTTTTATGTAATGTTCTATCTTGGTTTTAAAAATAGATTAACCCACTCTTTTATCTTTACATCTGCAGGTACACAAATAACTTAAGTCGGTGATGTAAAATGAAGAATATATTTTTAAAAAAACTTACCATTGTCATTTTTCAGCATCCCATTGCTCAGTTGTTTTAATCTCTTTTGATGTGATTTGCCATTGTAGTGGATTTGTGCTTGAGCTGCAGAATTCAGCTGAATGTTACAAACGTTGCACAAAGTGAAATTGGTATGTTTCTTTTCTCTTTCTGGTTTTTCTTCAAAGTCATCAGGTAAAAATTCAGCCTCACTCTCTCCATCTTGTGCACTTGTGAAATCTAGGGGTGCAAAGAAATTTATGGATAGGCTGACCAAGACTTCTGGATTCTTTCACAGTACTGAATGGGTTAGCAAATGAGCACTGTTCTAGATAATAAGAATTCACATTTTTAACTTTCTCCCATTTCAGTAGGTTATTTTCATACTATCTAAAAGTGGATAGCTTCTTTAATGGAATATAAATGACAAATATTTCACTTTGTTTTTTCTATGTCAAATAGTGTGTTAAATGTCTGACAAGGGTTTAGCAGGCGTGACCTCATTCAATTATCCTAACAACGGAATAGGCACTATAGATTTTCCTGTTTCATAGCTGAGGAAACTAAGGTTTAGATCAGTTAAATAACTTGTCCAGGGTCACAGAGCAAATAAATGGTATAGGTGGGGTAAGCATTCCGTTTTATTAATCTCCAAAACACAAATTATTTGTCATCTTGTTCTCTAGCATATGTTTGAGTACTGGATATTTCCCTTTAGACTCAACTAAATAACAGTCTCTTATTTTTATATTCCTTGCCAGTTATGTAAAGTCATATCTGGATGGATACATCCTACACAAACAAAAATGCTCAAACTGTTTCAATACCTAAAATTGTATCTTTTACACCTGGAACACAAAAGAAATTTTGAATACCCAAGATATCTTCATAAACAGGGGGTGCAAAAAAGTGTAACTTATTAAAGGATTACAATGGAATATATTATTTTTGGACAAATATATGCTTTGTATACTCAAATCCAAGAGAAAAGGGCCACTGACAATCCCAGGACCCCTGGCCTTATGATAGTAACAATTAACTATTGCAATACATATTTTACTATTCATTTACAAATTACTTCAAACAATGGCTCCTTTCTAAAATTTTTCTGTGCTTTCACTACATGGGACTCTGCATAACTCTTATGGCTCAGATTTGATTTCTCCATTCTAATTTTCCAGATTCTTCAAAGATTTATTTTATTCTCTTTGAAAATATTGGCAGAGGAAAACAATTACTTTAACATCCACTTTTTTTAAATTTCATATAATGTTTATTTTTGTATATAATGTTTATTTTTGAGAGAGAGAGAGAGAGCGAGAGCGCATGCGTTGGGGAGGGGCAGAGAGTGAGGGAGTCACAGAATTTGAAGCAGGCTCCAGGCACTGAGCTGTCAGCACAGAGCCTGATGTGTGGCTTGAACTCACCAAGTGTGAGATCATAACCTGAACTGAAGTTGGAGGCTTAACCGACTAAGCCACCCAGGCACCCCAATATGCATTTGTTAATTGCCCACTGTGTGGCAGGCAATCTCCTAGGTGCTGGAGATAAAATGATAAGCAAGACGAGGATGGTCCTTATCATTATTCAAGTTACTAATAATGATAAGAAGGTCATGTGTTTTGGCATCAGACAAATGAGATAACAAATGCCAAGATTATTTGAACAATCAAAATTGATCTGCTAAATCAAGTCAAATACCTAATACTTGAAACTTAAAGGATTTTCAAGTATCTAATTTCCAAAAGAAGTAAAAGATTTTAAGTATATAATCCATGCTTTTGGGGGGAACTCATTTACTTAAAAATATGTTAACCTTATCGTAAAAAGGAACTTTCATCTTGCTTACTCAGGCAGCCCCTATTACATAATACTAAGTATACAATTTAAGTGGTCATTTTTAAAAGAAAATCGATTTTGTGAAATGATTACATAATTTTAGTTAAAGCAAAATATATACTAAACATATTAGATTTTCTTATTTTTTTAAATGTTTATTTATTTAAGGGAGAGAAAGATTGTGAGCAGAGGAGAGACAGAGAGTGAAGGAGAGACAGAATCCCAAGCAGGCTGCATGCTGTCAGCCCAGAAACCCAAATGGGATTCAATCCCATGATATGTGATCATGATCTGAGCTGAAATCAAGAGTCGGACGCTTAACCGACTGAACCACCCAGGCACCCCTAGCTTTTCTTATTATATATATATATATATATATATATATATATATATATAAAATAAGAAAATATATATTCATATTATATATATGAATATATATATATATATATTCATATATATATGAAAAGCAATTTAAGTGTCTACCCCAGGTTGTATTCAGATTGTTTCAAAACTGTTTTTTCTAGAGCTGATTTATATTTTTACAGTCTTTTATCTCAAATATAATTAAGTAATGAAAAAAATTAAATAAATGATGCTATATGTAATTACTGTGATATCGTGTAGCCAATAAAGCAGATTGTAAAAATGTACAACATGGGAAATTCTATATAATTAAGAAAACACACACATGTAAATTTACGTGTATGTTCATAACTATGTAAAACACAAATAAGACTTAGAATAAATGCAAGTAGTTGCTGATTATGAATGGTGAAATTAGCGTTGGTGTTTTTTCCTTCATCTTGTCCATATTTTCAAAATTTTACATGATGACCACTGACTACATTTATTATTTACAAAAAAAAAAATCAATGTACTTGAAAGAAATAGCCAAAAAAAAAAAAAAAAGAAGGAATCTGTATCCTACTAGATGAATGGTAGGTTTGTCAGAACTAGGCCAAACAATACATGAGCTCCTCTGACACATGATTTTTAATAAATATATGCATTTGTTTGGAAGGAAAACTTTTCTTCTTTGATTCACATTTCCACCTTGACCCATAAAATAAGAATGTCTGCCAACAATTTATTAGGGGGAAACACTGGATAAGAAATTTTCTACCAAGGCTACGAGATTTATTTGCTTACACATAAGAGGTTCACAGATCACAAGAGAAAGTGAAGACTTTGTCACCAGAGTCAACAACTTTGCACCAGGAAGGGGAGAGGCAAGGATAACAACTCGTAAAGGAAATAGAAAGTAAGATATATTAACCATGTGGCATCAACACTAGAAAAAAGGAAATCCCAAATAAATTCTCATGCTTGGGGTGTGATATCACAAAACATTTATACCATCTGCAAGAAAATAGCAATGATTCAAATGGCACTATCATAGGAGGCAATATGCATAACTAATTTTTACTCCTAATATAGTAAAAGCATTTCTGGAAGGGAAATTTTGCTCATTTGAGTTTCATTGAGAAAAATTTCAGTGGTCATACATATGCTTTATGCAACTACTTGGAACCCAAACGATTTTATCAATTCATCCATTGTTTTCCCACCTTACCTCTATCCATGAAGACACTACGAAAGTCTGTGGCTTAACACAATAATGTGAATCTAGATTGTACCATGTGATAGCTTTAAGGATTAGAATTATCCTAGGGATTATCAGTATAGGAATTAGTCAATTGCTTGTGCGTGTGTTTTAAATTTTGTAGACATAAAGTTTAAATTAATCCTATGATTCATAGACATAAAAGAGTACTTAAGAGAATTCATCTTTGGTAAGCTATATGAGACAATGCATCTGAGCATAACTTGAAAAAAAAAGTGGAAACAATACTTTCTGGGAGGTAGGAGGGTTCTTGATGTTGATTTATAGTACACTGTTAACCCAGTTGAGAACCTTCTGAGGTAGAAGCTGATATGTCACCACTTGTACCAAAGCACCAGCTTTTGGTGTCAAGACTGCCCTGAAAAGTGCTGATCTCTTCTTCCCCACACCACCCCCAGGTGACAGTCCGTAACCCTGGTGCACCCAATGTTTAGTGTAACCCGACTTATTAATAACCAAAAGTTGGAGAATGGACACAAGAGCCAAATGAAGGAGCTCCCACTGACCAAAGTTGGAACAACTAAATATTGTATTATTGGATTACATCCCAAAGTATAGAGTATTTCATATTTTAAGTATATAATGAGTACCCACTGATGAGTAAATACTGATATTAATAAGTAAATCGGGAAGAAGATGTAAACCCCCTATAAAGAAGTAATCCAAGTAATTTAAATAGTTATCCTCCCCCAGGGGGGGACAGAATATAACTCTATATGCCTTAAGTGTAGGCTATACTCAGTGACTTGCTTCCAAATAATAGAGTACAGAAAGAGGAAAAAAGTACAGTGGAGAAAATTGACAACCACTACCTGAGCAATGTAATCAAGGCTAACAACAGTGATAAGTCAGGGTGACAGCAAGTATCTTTGATATGACACGTTGAGAATGGTATTTCACCTCTGCATATTCTCTTCACAAAAATACATAACCCAAGTCCAAGCATGAGAAAATTTCAGACAATAACAAAATGCAAGACATTCTACAAAAATACCTGACCCTTACTCCTGAAAACTGTCAAGGTCATCAAAAATAAGGAAGTTTGAGAAATCATCACACCCCAGAGGAGCCAAGGGAAATAGGAAAACTTAATGAAAGGTGGTATCCTGGATGGGGTCCAGGAAGAGAGTAATAATACTGGCTAAAAATAATAATAATAAAATCTAGATAAAGTATGGAGTTTCATTAATATTAATGCATTATTATTAGTCCATTAGTTGTGACAAATCACCCAT
Organism: Neofelis nebulosa; assembly: GCF_028018385.1. Lineage (NCBI taxonomy): Eukaryota > Metazoa > Chordata > Mammalia > Carnivora > Felidae > Neofelis > Neofelis nebulosa. Next base: position 20,170,208 of record NC_080786.1, on the reverse strand, counting down.
ACTAATCTGTCAACAATTAAAGAAACTGGGTGGGTGGGGTATAGGGGAACTCTACTAACTTGGCAACTTTTCGACAAAATTAAAACTATTTTAGGAGTGCCTGGGTGATTCAGTCGGTTAAGCATCCAACTTTGGCTCAGGTCATGATCTTGCAGTTTGTGGGTTTGAGCCCCACGTCAGGCTCTGTGCTGACAGCTCAGAGCCTGGAGCCTGCTTTGGACTCTGTGTCTCCCTCTCTTTCTGCCACTCCCCAGCTCACATTCTGTCTCTCTCTCTCAAAAATAAATAAGCATTAAAAATTCAAAACTAAAACTATTTTAAAATAAAAATATTATTTATTTTAGATTGGGAATAGGTCAGGGACTTACTTTTTTTTTTTTGGTCTCTCTCCTTGATGCATAAAACAGGAATTTCTTTAGAATGTTGGTAGTCTGCGAAGGAACTAAGAAAGAAGCTTCTCTTCTTTTATGCATCCCTTGTTCATTTATCTCCAAGCACGAAAATAAGCTGTGTGATTGGGAGGGTGAGGGAAAGGATCAAGGCCTCATGTATGGCCCACCATCACGACTCTGTATTTCAAATTCACTCAAAATTACATTCTCTTATCTTCTCAGCTACCACATGTGAACTTAAAGTGTAAAGGCTTCACATCCCTGAATGAAAGGCCCATATGACTGCATGTGACTGGGGAGGTAAATGCAATTCAGACAGGAAAGTCTGGGAAATCCAACATGGATCATGGTTCCAAGCCATTTTCTCTAATTCAATTTGCCTATTAAATAACTAACCAACCAGGTGCCTGGGTGGCTTAATAGATTGAGCGTCCGACTCTTGATTTTGGCTCATAATCCCAGGGTTGTGGGATTGAGCTCACCTGCTTAAAATTTTCTTTCTCTCTCCCTCTGCCCTTCCCCCCTGCTTGTGCTCTATCTAAAATAAAATTTAAAAAATAACCAACTAACCCTTAAATGAAAAATTTAACACACCTTAACTGAGGCCTTTTGTCTATTTACGATTAGTTCAATCAAAATTAAGAACGAGCTATTTGCACACAAGCTTGCGCGCACACACACACATACACACACACACAGAGTGTTATCCAACCTATCTCCATATAATTAAGAATTCCAAAAGTCCATTTTTGGTTAGTATTTAAACTCTACCACAACAATCAACAACCATTAATATAAATTAGAAGCATTTACAGGAGTGTATATTATTTGATGAACAAACCTAATTTAATTGAGTGGAAAACTTTCTCTAAAGATGATGTCAGTGTTTTGTTTCAAAGTTAACAAGCAAGGTTCCATTCTCTTGCCCATGATTGCCTTTATCTCTTATTCTTGGATCTACTACCTTATCAAAATGACAAGCCTTTAAATTCTTCAAGAAACTTAAGGTTCTACAATAATATCAAGTGACAGGAGATGACATCTGCCAACAGGCAGTTTAGAGCACAATAAACCATACTTTAAAAAGGGTTTTACAAATGACCTATAAAATCATACAATAGTAAATGGCATCAATAAACTAAACTAAACTATTATTGGTTTTTCAGTGGCTTCTCCTGTCATAGAATTTTTTTTTTAATGAAACAGATAGGGACTTATAAATATCGAACACATTTAGCACAGACCTGCTTCCATAAATAGTGACACAACCAAATACCAAACACTAAAAATCCCCTTAGAAACTTAGGTATGACCATATATCTAGCAATTATTTGTCATATAGGTGAAAATAAATAAAAATATGATCTATAGATATGCCATGGTGATACAGATGATAAATAATGTAACAGCTAGCTACTAAAATAAAATAGAACTCCCAAGTTCAATTGATAAGCAGCTTTAATTCTTTGAGTTTTGATAATACTTATACATGGACAACAAGTGATAAATTTTGCCTATTTCTTCAAAATCAATTTCTTTGAGGAAATAAAAGTAAAGGTCTAAATATTGTTCAAGTGTAAGATAAAGTTTGTTTTAAAAATTTTTTTATTTTTTAAGCTTATTTATTTTTGAGACAGAGAGAGAGCGAGAGAGAGTCAGTGATACAGGAGGGGCAGAGAGAGAAGGAGACAGAAAATCTCAAGCATAGTTTGCACCATCAGTGCAGAGAGAGCCCAATGATCTCACAAACTGCGAGATCATAATCTGAGCCAAAGTCAAGAAGAGTAAGACGCATGACTGACCCCCAGGTACCCAAAAAAATTATCATACTGAAAGGAAGAATCTACTGATATTAAATTCCTAAAAACTTTATTACACTTCAAAAAGTTTTCTCAATTGCTTTACCATGAAAAAAAAAAGAAAAGTACTTTTGGGTGAGGACATGTAATTCTAGACCATTTCCCTAAAAAGAAATTGTACTTTTACAATCTGTACAAATTCTTATAGAGTTCGTAGTTCATTCTTGTATGACTAATTGACTGGCTCAATAAAAAATAGAAGCTAAAAAATATAACAAATACTTCATCATTATTTGTGAGAATATGATCTTACAACTGCAACTGTAAGACATCATTCTGAAGAAACCTTTCAAAGGTCATGTTAAAAATTAGAGAAAAGATGTGAAGATCTTGAATATTCATGGAGCAAAATACTTAGAAAAATAATACTATGCTACTGCTATATAACTGGATCGTGATTACTTGGAATGAAATTTCCAGAGACAATATTATAAATGGATTTTAAAAACCCTCATTTAATTTGAAATAACTTTGAAAAAAATAAAACAGCCATGAGGTACCTGAAAGCTGATTCTAACAATGACAAACATTGTTATCAAAGTTTTCAATAAAGCTGCTTCTTGAAGTTAGGATCAAATATGAAACATAATAAGTAAATATTCTAAAATCTAATCCTCAATCTTGAAATTTATGAAAGAAAATTGGCCATTATTTTCTTGGTACAGAAAATGAGGGATTAACTTTTAGTCAACATTTCCTTGAATTGGGATTTAAATGGCATAAGTTACATCTCTACTTATATAGATACAGGTATTCCAAATGAGCTGCAAGAAATCAAATGAATTCAATAGTCAAGTTTCCTCTGTTTTCAGGACTAATTTTTAAAGTATTGTATTTTACTGTAATGGTTAAATATTAAATATGTACATTATATGCATAACAGATAAACTACATTTCTAGCATTTCACCTTTGAGAAAATTATAGATCACAGTATTCTACATTTCAATATCAAAGTTGTAAATAGTCTACAGTTAGTGCTATAAAGTACCAACACAAGAACAATTTTGCATTGATCTCATTCCCCACTAGAGAGCAGTATGAATTTAAAATTAAATCTACAGTATCGAGATTCCCATAACACTAGGCATAAAAATAGCATTACTGTAATTTTGTAAATATATAATACATCCACACATATTCATATATACAATATTTAGCTTTAGTGGCATGCAATATATACACAGTATATCTAATTAATTCCACATAAATTCACCAAAATCTAGCTCCAAAAATCAGGCAAAATAAACTAGAGGAATGGCACAGAAAAGGAGACAATCTAAATCAATAGAATCATCATATGTTACTTTAAGTTCTCTATTAATGAGCAGCAACTGTTTTATATAGTTTTCTGATTTAAGTATCACTGTGGAGCTTTAAAAATGAGTACACTTTAATTAGCATTATCTTACCTTTATGATAGGAAAATGATATTATAGAAGATTACATGAGACAAGTCAAGGTTAATGGATTATTATTTCAATTACAGTTTTTATTACATCATGGCATTAAACCAAGTTTGTCAGTTTCAAGAAGATTATGGTTTTCACAAGGTGAAGGAAGGCTTACTAAATATTCAAGGATTCACATGCAGAAATTAAACTGGGAATGTCAGGATGAGATACAGAATGAAACTTTTAAATATATTCCTTTCTCTTTCTCAGGCAGTGGGCTTTTAGAATTGTAAACTCAGCATCAGCCATTTCTATTTTGAGGACTCAGATAAAGAAAATTCTACCTTATTCTTTTTTTTTTTTTTTTTTTTCGTTTATTTATTTTTGGGACAGAGAGAGACAGAGCATGAACGGGGGAAGGGGCAGAGAGAGAGGGAGACACAGAATCGGAAACAGGCTCCAGGCTCTGAGCCGTCAGCCCAGAGCCTGACGCTGGGCTCGAACTCACGGACCGCGAGATCGTGACCTGGCTGAAGTCGGACGCTTAACCGACTGCGCCACCCAGGCGCCCTCTACCTTATTCTTAAAGTGACTAGAATGAAATCATGGCTAGAATCTCTGAGACCAAACAAGAGCTCATAGTTTAATCTCAAAAACGAAAACAAAGGCAATTCTTATTTTTTTATAAAAGGCATTCTATTCAAACCTATTTTCTGTAGTTGGATGTATCTCCAATTCCAATGTAATTAATGTCATCCCTTAAAGTTTCAAAGTCCTATGAAAAAACTTCATTACTATATTTTTTACAAACAAGACACAGATATTTTCCTATATTCTGACTTTTTTTTTTTTTTTTTTAGGAATCTCTTCGTAAATCAGTCATGACTTCAGGGCAAAACCCGGCCCCCTGGATTTATGCCACCCAGTATCTCCGCTATGCTCTCAGGGTAATTGAGGCTGGATCATGAGCCATGCTCTTGAGTTCTCAGGATGTATGTTTTTATGATACTATTTTAAATACGAACCCTGTTCCCTTGAGAATGAACCAAATATCTTAGCTTTCATTTGTATCCTGCTTTGCATCTAAAACAGCTTATATAAAACTTAAAGAGTAGTTTGCCCCAGAAAAACTTCTGAAGACCTAAATTAGAGAGAGATTGTTTGGGCTTATATCTGGCAAAAAATTCTGCAAGGGAAGGAAGGAGGAAACCAGAAGCTCACTGAAAAGTGATTCGACATATTTATTAAAGCACCTCCTTTGTGTATACCATTCCTTTAAGCACCTGGGAGAGTAGCACACCCACAAAGCAAACATTCTAGTCTTCTGCAAGTTTGAGAGAGGGTGAAAATGTAGATTATATTGACTTGAGGATGACTTAACGATCGGTTACATGCTAAGGGAAGAGTAAAACTCTGGTATTTATTGCAGTTAAGATTTCGGTTTGCAAATTCTGCAGCTGGATGCTTGAGCTGTTCATTTAAGAAACAGCTTTATTTATTTTAAGAGACAGCTCTTATTCATGCTTTAAGTCCCAGGATTTTCTTTTTCTTTTTTTCTTCATGGACTCTATATTCTGAAAATACATTTTGAGGGCACCTGGGTGGCTCAGTCGGTTAAGTGCCGACTTCAGCTCAGGTCATGATCTCATGGTCCGTGAGTTCGAGCCCCGCATCAGGCTCTGTGCAGACAGCTCAGAGCGTGAAGCCTGCTTTGGATTCTGTGCCTCCCTCTCTCTCCGCCCCTCCCCAGCTTATACTCTGTCTCTCTGTCTCTCCCTCTCTCAAAATTAAATTAAAAACTTTTAAAAAATTAAAAAAAAAACAGTTTGATATTTTTGGGATTTCGGCTATTGTCCATGTCTAGTTTTTTTTATAATATGGACTTTCTTGTGATATGCATGCAGTTTTACCATAACCATTCTTATTAATGACATAATCACTTAGCTCAATGTTTCCTTTCACACATGCCCACCCTGGTATCAGAGGATTAGGGGAGATACTACTGATAATTCAGAATATCTACAGACTACATAAAAATATTTTCTCGTATCAAGAGAAAGTTCCCCAAAAAGATATGTGCATTCCAACTGTGGCAGACAATGCTCTAAGATAGCCCCCATGATACCTAACTCATAGTAGTCAGACCTCTGCATAGTCTACTCCCCTGGAGTGTAGGCAGAACCCATAACTTGCTTCCCACCAATAGAACATGGTAGAGGTGATGGGATGTATGTAATTATAAAGGCATTATTATGTTATGTGAGAGGAGATGTGACTCCCATTATATGAACAGAAACTTTCTTTCCCTTGCTAGCTTTGAAAAAGCAAGCTGCCAAGTAATGAGCTTCCCTATGGACAGGTCCACTTGGCAAGGAACTTAGGGTAGTCTCTGGCCAACAGTCAGAAAGAAACTGAGGCCCTCATAAGCAGCTGAATGGTACCAACAAACACATGAGTGAGGGCGTGGTTTCTTCTCCAGTCCAACCTTAGATGAGACCACAGCTTTGGCTGATGTCTTGGTAACCAACTTCTAGAAACCAAAAGGAATCAAAAGGTCTGTCACGACTTCCCTTAATCAGCTTTCTTCTTCATTATTTCAGGTAGCCATTAGCCCTGTGCTCTCAGATGATACGTTTTGTTTAGAGCTGTTTGCTCCAAAACTCTTAAGCCCTCACCCACACAATGTAATTGGTATGTCACTGGATTATTTACTCTGGGTAAGAGTATTTCAACAAGCCAATCAGAGACACCTTATGTTTCACCTTTCCCTTTTGGCCATCAGCTGCAAGCTTGCAGAGGACCCAGAGAACCTAGCTGAACGAAGGCTGGACTCTTGATGCTCAGAAGCTATGAGGTAATAAATCTAAGCTGTTTTAAGCTCTTCAGTTCACAGCAATAGATAACTAATACATCAAGTAACTCTTCTGTATTAATTAATAGTAACATTAGGAATTTTTCTTAATTCCAAGGAATTAAGAAAAAGTTCCACAAGCTTTTAAAAAAATGGTTTAAGTCATATCTTTCTTAAATGCTTCCGTTTAAGACATCCCAGCTACCTGATCCCCCACACATATAAAACATATTTGAGTAAAACAAATAGAAAAATAAATAATTTCCCCCACAAAGATCTAAATGACCTGATGTACCTCCATGACAGACATCATTAATTATATATGACAATCTTCCGTTCAGAGTCTGGATTTGGTTTCACACACTCAACACATCAATGTAGGGATCCACAAATTGTTCATATCTGCCATATAAAATGAAAGTGTATTTGCTATACAAAATACATTGATTAAGGGGCGCCTGGGTGGCGCAGTCGGTTAAGCGGCCGACTTCAGCCAGGTCACGATCTCGCGGTCCGTGAGTTCGAGCCCCGCGTCGGGCTCTGGGCTGATGGCTCGGAGCCTGGAGCCTGTTTCCGATTCTGTGTCTCCCTCTCTCTCTGTCCCTCCCCCGTTCATGCTCTGTCTCTCTCTGTCCCAAAAATAAATAAATAAAAACGTTGAAAAAAAAAAAAACATTGATTAATGTATCACTGTCAACCCTAGAGAGTAGTAGAAATCGATTTAAAAATAAGATAAAACTAGGGGCGCCTGGGTGGCGCAGTCGGTTAAGCGTCCGACTTCAGCCAGGTCACGATCTCGCGGTCCGTGAGTTCGAGCCCCGCGGCAGGCTCTGGGCTGATGGCTTGGAGCCTGGAGCCTGTTTCCGATTCTGTGTCTCCCTCTCTCTCTGCCCCTCCCCCGTTCATGCTCTTCTCTCTCTGTCCCAAAAATAAATAAAAAACGTTGAAAAAAAAAAAATTTAAAAAAAAATAAAATAAAATAAAAATAAGATAAAACTAAAAACAATTTTATAAAATAAGCTGAAACTACATAGTTTTACTTTGGTACCATTTAACATATTTTTTCCATTATCAGAATAAGCTTGAAGACTGTTAAGTTTGTAGAATTCAAGAATTCTACACCCAGTAAAAATAATCCACGTTTTAAATGACTTTGTTAAATTATGGCAGTTGTTGTAAATAAAAAGTTATGTATAGGTGGTAAATTTGAAACAAAACATAGCTATACACATAAACAGAAGGTGTTCTTTTTTGTGTCTAAGAGATTAGTACAGATTTCATTATATTCATGTTTCTCAGATGCATGATATTCGGATTTAAGCTCCAAATAGAGACATGATTAATATGAATACAGGTCTAAGAAGAGATGTGAAAATCCATTAAATATTAGATAGTGGATTCATAAATTTAAATTATAACAAATTAGTTTTCTTTGACCTAAAAAAGACAAAGAAGAATCTTAATAAGTCTTAAAATATATAAAGGAATATTATTAAATTGAAGGTGGTTTTCAGCTTCTGTCCATTTCTCTTAATGAAAGAATAATAATACATGACTTTAAACTACAGCATGAATAATTTAGGCTATATATAATACTATCATTAAGAAAGAAAGTTCTTTGGTTGGTGTTTTTCTTTTCTTTTCATTTTTTAATAGGCTTTCATTCATCCAGGATGGTTAAAATTAAATCCTTTTACAGATAAAAAGATGGATTCTGCTCTTTTCAAGTGTTGTGACCTCCAGAGAATGAAAAATTTCACTAACAAAGATTCTTTATGAAATGGAAATTTTCTTATAAAAGTATATTTATATCCTACCATTAATATATATTTTTCATTAAACAATTTTTAGTAGGCAAATAAATTATAATTCCCTTTGTATGTTATTGTTTTAAATGTTTATTTATTTTGAGAGACAGCGTGCAAACCTGCGCATTGTAAAGGGGGGAGGGGTAGAGAGAGAAGGAGAGAGAGAATCCCAAACAGATCTCACCAATCCTGAGATCATGACCTGAGCGGAAATGAAGAGTAAGATGCTTAACCAACTGAGCCACCTAGATACCCCTTGGATGATGTTGCTTTAAAATAAATAAATAAATAAATAAATAAATAAATAAATAAATAAATAAATAAACAAACAAACAAACAAACAAATAGTAAATAAATAAATAAAGTTTATTTATTCTTGAGAGAGAGAGAAAGAGAGAGAGTGAGTGGGATGGGGACAGAGAGAGAGAAAGAGAGAGAGTGAGTGGGATGGGGACAGAGAGAGAGAGAGAGAGAGAGAGAGAGAGAGAGAGAGAAAGGAGACAGAACATCCAAAGTAGTCTCTCTGCTGTCACACAAACACCGATGTGGGCCTCGAACCCATGAACTAGATCATGGCCTAAGCCGTAGTCATAAGCTCAACAGACTGAGACACCCAGGTACCCTGAATGTTGCTTTTTAATTGAAATGGTATTTAGCAAACGCTTCTTGGCCTTTTGGCTAAGATCAAGTGAAACGAAATTTAGCAAAATGTTGGGTCTTAGGGCTATGAGTGATTTTTTTTTTTCACTTTCTCCGTAACTTGAGATTTTTTTTTTTCCAACATTTTTTATTTATTTTGGGGACAGAGAGAGACAGAGCATGAACGGGGGAGGGGCAGAGAGAGAGGGAGACACAGAATCGGAAACAGGCTCCAGGCTCCGAGCCATCAGCCCAGAGCCTGACGCGGGGCTCGAACTCACGGACCGCGAGATCGTGACCTGGCTGAAGTCGGACGCCTAACCGACTGCGCCACCCAGGCGCCCCTTGAGATTTTTCTTTAACGCAGCTTTCATATTTAAGACATATGGGGTACAAAACCACACATTTCAATGTGTCAGTAGTTGGATTTTACCTAAATATCAACTCTAATTCTCTGGTAAATCCAAAGATCACTTGGAGGAGTTCTTAACATGAATTTACAGTGTAAGGGGCAAGGCTCATCAAAGTGTGCTGATCCTAACATTTTGCAGGTGTGTGAAACCATCATCCCTCTGGCTCTGTTTCCACATTTGTAGAATGAAGGAGGTGGGCAATTGATCTCTGTTCCCCTCTTTTTGATCTGCTTATTTATTTTTGAGGGGAGGGGGGAGCACATGCCAGTGAGTGAAGGGAGGAGCAGAGTGCATGGGAGAGAAAGAATCCTAAACAGGCTCCATGCTCAGCATGGACCCCAACCTGGAGTTGGACTCCATGACCCTGGATCCATAACCTGAGTTGAAATCAAGAGTTGGACACTCAACCCACCAAGCCGCCTAGGCACCCCAGACCCCTGTTCCCTTCTAATGATACCAAAAGGTTGTCAAGTGACACTTTGTATTCATGCTCATGTATCCATTATAGACCTTGCTGCAACACTGTGTTTTGCCTTTAGAATAAATTTTTTAATCTGATATTTGTTTTGACTTTAAGAGTTAATAAACGATTTTCACATATATTTTCTCAACTAATTTTCCTCTCATTGTGCCAGATCTCAAATCTTCAGCAATGGATGTGTTAATTGATGAGACTACTGCTTTTGCTTTTGCGCACCAAAGGAAACTATCAACAAAGCAAAAAGACAATCTACTGAAAGGGGGAAGATACGTGCAAATGATACATCCAATAAGGGGTTGATATTCAAACTATATAAAGAACTCATACAACTCCACAACAAAAAACAAACTGATTAAAAAATGGGCATAGGACCTGAATAGACATTCTTCCAAAAACATACAAAGGGCCAACAGACACATAAAAATCATCAGGAAAATGTAAATCAGAACCACAACGAGATATCACCTCACACCTGTGAGAATGGCTAAAATCAGGAAAAAAATAAACAAGTGTGGGTGAGGATGTGGAGAAAAAGGAACCCTCACGTACTGTTGCTGGGAATGTACATTAGTACAGCCACTCTGGAAAACAGTATGGCACTTCCTCAAAATAGGTAAAAAAAAAAAAAAAAAAAAGAAAAAAGAAATATTGTATGATCTAATAACTCTACTACTGGGTATTTACCCAGGAGAAAAAAATACTAACTGAAAAAGATATATGCTTATTGCAGCATTATTTACAATAGGCAGGACATGGAAGCAACCTAAGCACTTAAAATAGATGAAAGGTTAAGAAAAAGGTAGTATTTTTACACAACGGCATACTGCACAGCATAAAAAATAAGATTGTGCCATTTGGGACAACATGGATAGACCTAGAGGTATCATGCTAAGTGAAATAAGTCAGACTGACAAGGGCTAATACCATATGAATCCAATCATATGTGAAATCTAAAAAAAAAACCAAAACAAAACAAAAAAAACAAATGAATACACAAACAAAAAGAGGAATCAGACCTGTAAACACAAAGAACAAACTAGTGGCTGCCCGAGGGAACAGGGAAAATGGGTGAAGGGAAGTGGGAGAAAATAGGCTTCCAGTTATAGAATGAATAAGTCATGGAAATAAAAGTCACAGCATAAGGAATATAGCCAGTGATATTTTAAAAGTGTTGTAACAGATGATAGCTACACTTGTGATGAGTATAGCATAATGTATAAACTTGTCAAGTCACTATGTTGTACACTTGAAATTAATGTAACATTGCCAGCTATATTGAAATATTTTTTTTATTTAAAAACAAAGACTATTGCTTCTTACTGATATATCTCAGAATTAAACTACTCAAGCAAAATCTTGATGGCCCAGGAGTCAAGAATGGCAAAGTGTATGAGAATGCCAAAAAGTTCCTTGTTTAACACTGAAGGTTTTAAAGATTTGTCATTCCATATACCTCTAATTTTTAAATTTAGAAGAGAGAAGAAACAAATCCTTTTTTAATCCTACCTTTTGAGTTATGTTTAAATTAAAATGTTTTAGATAAACATGGCTTTCCTTTCAGAAATGTTGAAATCAGCAGATATGTTAGTATATATTGAATATTAACTATTGAATATTAACTAACTTCAGATCATATAACTGTAATTTACCAAATGGGAGAGCGATCTAATTTACCTGATCCAAAGTGCCAGTGATGAAAATGGAAAAGGCTATGGAAATTTTAAAATGGTAAACTTGGGGAAACAAAGGTATAGAGCAACAATGAACTAGGAAAGAAACAGGGGTGCCTGGGTGGCTCAGTTGGTTGAGTGTCTGACTTTGGCTCAGGTCATGATCTTGTGGTCCATGGGTTCCAACCCCACATCAGGCTCTGTGCTGACAGCTCAGAGCCTGAAGCCTGCTTCAGATTCTGTTTCCCTCTATTTCTGCCCATCTCCCACTCACACTCTGTGTCTCTCTCTATCAAAAATAAACGTTAAAAAAATTATGAAAAAAAGAAAAAAGAGAAATAGAATACTAAGAGAACATTTAACCAAATGAAACATTAGAGTAGAAAAATGTTTCGAGATAGTATTCTCAATCTCATACTCATTTCTTTTTTTTTTTTCAACGTTTTTAATTTATTTTTGGGACAGAGAGAGACAGAGCATGAACGGGGGAGGGGCAGAGAGAGAGAGGGAGACACAGAATCGGAAACAGGCTCCAGGCTCCGAGCCATCAGCCCAGAGCCTGACGCGGGGCTCGAACTCACGGACCGCGAGATCGTGACCTGGCTGAAGTCGGACGCTTAACCGACTGCACCACCCAGGCGCCCCTCATACTCATTTCTAACTCAATAACCCTTATCAGTAAAACAACTGTAATTGTTGCCTTAGTGCAAGCTAGACTACAATTCTAAGGGCAAAAAGCAGGCAGAGTGATATTTTTTTCCCTCAAATCAATTCGCAAATATATAAATATGTTGCAAAACATTCAGCATTCATGCACCCCCCCCTTTTTTTTAATGATTCCTGTCCCCATGGAAAAGCACCCTTGAAAGGGAGATGTTAGTTATGTTATATCTGAAATCTTCCCAGGAAATAAACAGTATTTATCACGGATTGTTTTCTCGATCGAAAGATGACTCAGCCTAAAGAACTCTCTATTGTACAAAGATGGGACAATGGTAGAAAGCTGGCATGATAGAATATGTTTATACTAAACTCCTGCTGGCTTATTTTAATGCAACTCTTAATAATAATAATAATAATAATAATAATAATAATAGTTTGCTAAACTGGAAGTACACCTAAACTGAGACATTCCTGGACAAAAGCTCACACTCTTTTAACAATTTCAAGACTCACTTTTACATTCCAATTGCTTAATTAAGCAAGTTTATTCAACATACACCGCAGTTAGAAAGTGAGACTTCTTTAGGAACTTGAAAAGAAAAGGATCTGAAGAATTAACCTTTGAAAAGGGATACATTATGGGTTACAAAAGAGATTTGCAAAGTTACCATGGAAAGAATGCTCTCAGGCCAGCACAGACGCAGAGGAAACTTGAAGTAACTTGAACAAAGGCCACCAGATTTATGAAAAAAATACTGACGTCATGGGATTGTCAACCAGGAAAGCATGTGAAAGTCAGAGAGGCAAGGGTCCCATGGATCTAGTAATGCATTGTCCGGTGGAGACCATCCCTGTAGAAAAGAAGTGGTCTTTGGTACGACCATCTCTGTTGTGAGAGTTGTTGCAGGCTTGTGTCCTGATACCACAAAATTCTTGGTTCCTTTAATTCTCTTTGTCCTGATTATATGACCAACAAGCAATCTTTTGACTTTGATTCCTCTTTCCTTATACGTATCCAGGGGAGATGTGTATAAGGGGAGAATGAGCTGACTGTAGGAACTTGATAGGATTTTGATCCCATGGAGTAAATTCCTTCTGAAATCCTGGTGTCCTACTTCATTTTATGCTCCTGCTAGATGGACTACACCCCAGTATTCAACAAATAGCCTTGTTTAAAACACATGCTCGGAGTAATTGGCACTAATTCCCTATTTAAAATGTGTTCATAATTAATTCGTGTTTTTAATACTAATAAAAATGTCAGGGCTTTTTAAGTGTGTGAAAAAAGACTAATAAATTGGGAATGCAACTTGGTGCAGCCACTCTGGAAAACAGTATGGAGGTTCCTCAAAAAACTAAAAATAGAGCTACTCTACTACTAGGTATTTATTTATCCAAGGGATACAGGGGTGCTGTTTCGAAGGGACACGTGCACCCCCATGTTTATAGCAGCACTATCCACAATAGCCAAAGTATGGAAAGAGCCCAAATGCCCATCAATGGATGAATGGATAAAGAAGATGTGTATGCACACATACACATACACACACACACACACACACACACACACACACACACACACACACACAATGGAGTATCAGTCGGCAATCAAAAAGAATGAAATCTTACCGTTTGCAACTATGTGGATGGAACCGGAGGGTATTGTGCTAAGTGAAATTAGTCACTCAGAGAAAGACAAGTATCATATGACTTCACTCACATGAGGACTTTAAGAGACAAAACAGATGAACATAAGGGAAAGGAAACAAAAATAATATAAGAACAAGGAGGAGGACAAAGCATAAGACACTCATAAATATGGAGAATAAACAGAGGGTTATTGGAGGGGATGTAGGAGGAGGGATGGTCTAAATGGGTAAGGGGCACTAAGGAATCTACTCCTGAGATGATTGTAGCACTATATGCTAACTAGTTTGGATGTAAATTTTAAAAACAAAATTAAAAAAAAAAGACTAATAATTTAGAAACACTTTTTTCCCCCTAGGTGCCACATACTGATGAAACACTTCACAAATATTAATTCATTTAATTTTTAAAACACTGCCAATGAGGGTTACGTTGTATCTATCCGATAATTAACCCAAATGTATAGATGAGAAAACTGAGGCACAGCCAATAAGTAGCAGAGCTGAGTTTTGAACTCTGGCACCGGCTGTCGAGTCAGTGCCTAATGTTATCTTTAATCCATACTGTAACAAATAAGGAGATTATACAATCTAAGACCCCCTCACATATGAAAAGGCACGTGTACATTCTTAACAAAGTATATGGCCATCCTTTACTGAAGCTTCTTCCTTTCTTGGTTCAGCACCTTTTTCTAGCAGCAACGTTTAGCTGGCATCTTGTAGTCTGGATACAGTGCAGTCATTTATTTAATTGAGATCTATTAAATAAAATGGCTATGCACTAATCAACAACATATGTTTTTCAATTAACTGATAATACATATTTATTTCTCATGCTCATGCTAAGTAATGGGGCACTTTGAGTGATTTAAAAGTATTTATGGCCATAATTAGTTTATAAAAATCAACTCTTAAAATATGAAATCAACTTGGAAAATAGTGATTCATTTCTCTTTTTCTCTCTCTCTCTCCACACAGACACACATACCACACACAAGCATTCTTTTAAAATACTATATAGATATTTAATTCATTTTGTAGAAGGAATGGAGTAAGTACTGAAATCAGAAGGAAGCCCCTTTCCTCTCATGAGGAATATTTAGATATTTACATATTCTAAATAACATTTAATTTCACAGACATATGCCAATTCATAGTATTCAAACTTCTGTTTAAAGGGAAAAGTGGTAACTGTGGAGAGATTTGAATCAGAAGCAGGGAAACCCAAAAGGGTAAGGGAGAGAGGGAGAGAGGAAGGGAGGGATTGTAATGATATTGGGTAAATTTGGACGAATTTGTAGATGTGAACAAACTGGTTTACATTATCTAAAGAAAGATGCTGCAGAAATACAAGTCTTTATCCTTCTCCTCACCCTCAGAAACCTTCCATTTTAAAATGTATCTTGCATGCTTCTATTCAGGGGAGGACATTAAGTCAGATTTAAATAATTCAAAATTGTTTTGCTTGGCATCTACAAAAGCAGAAGTTAACAGATAGACAGGTGACCTAAGAAGATGATTCTATATTGCCTTGTGTCCCAGTGAAAGTGTCCCATTGTTCATTAAGCAGATGCTACCTACCAAATGATTTTAGGACATCCTAGAAAGTGAGCCCCACTTACAGAGCTATGTATACGTTCACCATCATATGCCATCTGCTATTCTTTACTAATTCTAATGCACTTTTGCCCCGATGTGCTTGCATTGTTTGGAAAATGAACACTTACCCATTATATTCAACAATAAAAATGGCCCAGTGGGTGTAATGAAGCAATAAAAACAGTATTCTTGGCAAGTGTTTCCATCACAGTTTGAGATTTTATATTGTTGCTGAGGAGTAATTTCTAAAACAGCTACTCGTGGGCAAATATATTAATAATATTCAAATATAGCAAAGTTGAGAAGCAAATCTACAAGACAGGAAATTTGAAGTTCAGACTGACATTCTGTGCATGTTATGGATATTCCCCGGGCTCAGGTACCACAGCGGGTATTAATTTTATTCTGACTTGTGCCCTCTGTGGTGATAGTTACATTTATGAAGTGTAGATTTTTTGAGGATAGCTCTTTACTAATTTATTTTTTAATTCTTATATTGGTAACCTTGGTTTCATTTCAAACCAGTGAAAAGTTCTTCCTAAAGTGTCTAGAGCTAATTTCTCTAAATATATGTGTTAAAAGGATGTTGCTGTGGTCACTGAGCATCATGTCTAGCAGTCACAAGTTCATAAAGCAATTGTTGATGAGTTTGAAATGATCAAGGTTATGTAAGTAACAATGGAACAATGGAAAACACTCACAGGAACTATCTGAAGTAACCTGGCATTGAGGTCAAATTAAATATTGATATATATTAAAATGATCTCTATGAATTGCCTTATGCTTCTCTTGCATTCCTTCATGAAACTGCATTCTTGTGAACACATCCATCTATTAGAAATACTAAGTAATAGGACATAGATCTCAGGCTTTTTTTCTCTATATGCAGATAGCTTTACATTCTTGTAATTTGCGTGGAATTCAGCTATGTTAAAATAACAACAACATGACCCATTATTTTACACTGACTATTTACAAAGGATATTCTATGAAATTCTAAAATTTGTAAGAAATGTTTAAGAAATAGCCAAAATTCATATTCAAACTTGTTATTTCTCTCCAATCCCAGGGATCTTTATTCATCTATAAGAAATATTCCCAATTTTAATGAAATTGGCAGTAATTATTATTCCAATTGTTGATTTAGCATATGAATTAAGTTAAGCATAGCATTCTATTTTCTTTATAAATATGAGCAGTCTAAATCAGAAATTCTTTTCTATATTGTTAATTGGGTTATGTAATTATTATTGGATGAGTTGAATATATTTTTAAACAGTGTATTATACTGACCTTTTAGAGCTCTTTTGCTTACTGTGATCACTTAGAGGTGTCTCCAGAACATATTTTCTTCTAGAAATAATTCTAGCTAGGGAATGTTGTGATAGAGTATGAGCCTTTTGTTTTATATAGCTCTCTATAGTTTTTAATTCTTTAAGCTGATAGGTTTTTCAAAAAATCAAGACACTAATAAAATGTGTAGTAGTTGCAAAAGAGTAATTAATGAATAAATACTTTTGATGTATAGTCTAAGGGAATATAACTCAAATGAAGACTATAGTTTAAAATATTTCAGTGGAGAATAAAATGACCCAGACATTAGTAATACAAGTTATATAAAAATTATACTTAATGAGAAACACAAGAAAAATATCTTACTACTGATATTCATAGAATCATCTTGAAATGCCAATCTCTTCAAATAATAATAATAATAATAATAATAATAATAATAACTGGCAGGGCACCTGGGTGGCTCAGATGGTTGAGCATCTGACTCTTGATTTCAGTTCAGGTCATGATCTCAGGGTCATGGGATCCAGGCCTGTGTCGGGCTCCACGCTGAGTATGGAGCCTCCTTAGGATTCTCCCTCTGTCTCCCCCTCTGCCCTTCTCCCCCACTTGTGCTCTCTCTCTCACTCTCTCAGAAATAAAAAAAACAAAAAACAAAAAAACAAGTGCTCATTTCTAGATTCATTTATAAAGCAAGATTCTTCCCTTACAGAACTCTCTCCTATATAGAATCTGATAATGATGAAGAAATAATTTTCTTCTACCTAGCCACCCTCAAAAGCCTGCACTCATTCTTCTCCTTCTCCACTCCACTTTTACAATGCAAGTCAGTCTACCAAGCAGAGTCCCCTGCCCCTGGTCTCAGGGTTTAGGAGCATGACCCAGGACTGGCAAATCATGGTGACTTGTTCCAAAGGAGGACATATGACCCAAATCTGGGCCAATCAGAGACCTTCTGCAAGATTTTATGCTTAGATGCTGAGGGAGTTACTTTCTCTAGACTATCCAGTAGCTGTTGTCTCCCCTGAGTGAAGAAATCCTATTGCAGCCTGAGAAAATGAAGCAGTGCTAGCCAGATTCCAAGGTTGTTCCCAATGTTCTTCACTTCTCTGTATTCATGCTGCAGAAATGATGGTGTGTGACTCCTGATCTAGCATCAGGAGGCTTCTGCTTTGCACCCTCTTGGACCATTTGCTTGGAGGGAAACCAGGTGACACATTGTTAAGTACACTCCAGCAGCCCTTTGAAGAGGTACCGATGGCAAGGAACTGAGGTCTCCGGCCAAGACCAAGTCCCAATTCACCAGCCATGTGTGTGAACCACCTTGTAAATGGGTCCTCCAGCCCCAACAGGCCTTCGAGAGATTACTGATGTCATGCCAACATCTTGACTGCAACCTCATGAGAAACCCTGAGCCAGAACCACCTAGCTAAGATGCTCTTAAATCCCAAGCCTACAGAAAATGTGTGAGGTAATAAATATTTACTGTTTTATGCTGCTAAGTTTTAGAGTAACTGGCTACACAGAGACCGGTGACTAACACTGAAGTTCATAAAGAAATGAGAAGCAGAAAAGGAAAGAGAATTATAGCAGAAGTGTTCAAATTTGAGCCCTGCTTTACTCGACTTTTTTTTTTTTTTTCATTTTCACTCTTTAAGTTGCCCAATATCCTTTCCTTTTGTAAATGTCAATAAATTATTTTTCTTGCTCAGGTACTTGATTTGATGTTGGGTCATTTGCAGCTTGAAAAGTATTACTAGGGTTGTTAATGATAGGAGGATAGCTACTATTTAGTGATACCTCTAATGAACCAGGCACTATGTTAAAGATTTAAGAATTGTCTCTAATCCCTGAAGAACTCTGCTTTTATCCTTTTTATGATCAAATCATAACTGAGTGCTTAAGTACAGTGGCCAAGAAATAAAACTGGGTTTTAGACGTGGGTCTATTAAATACTGAAGCCAGAGTTTTTTCCATCATGACTCTACAGTTCATATTTCCATACATCTGGAGAGGATTTAATCTCAGACAAGGCAGGAGTAACTGTTTATATCACTCTATGTTAACAAGAAATTATTAGGTGACATTAATTAAATTTTAAGTCTTAGAAAAGTAACAATGCTTCCTTAAAGATATTTCATCTCTCAACAAGTTTGAGCAAGTCCTTTATTTACTTCATGCCTTCTTCCAACATTTCCCCTCCAGGCAGAATTACTTTTTGTATCACTTTGCTCACTTGGAAGTTCATTCATAGAGCTGACATAATCCTTTCACAATGGAGCCTTTATTAATTAAAAATGGTTTTCTCCCTCCAATAGAAAATGAACTTATCTAAGACAGTAATTTCAATTTAGTCATTTTTTATGTATTTTTATATTATAAAGTAACACAATCATACCAGTTTTGAAAGAAAGAAAAACTTAATGCAATTATCCTAACACTGCTTTTCCTGAAATTCATATATAAGATATTAACAGTTATCACATGGGAAATATCCGATCTAAGGACAAACTAGTTTTAAAAACTCTGGGTTAAACAAAGGTAAGCAGAATTACTTCCTGTTTGACAGACATCTAAGAAACTTTAATGTACAGATTTTTATTGTAACTTTAGAAATGAAGAATATAGTACGCAGGATTTTCCTAATTTATTTGGCTACCAAATCCTCATATCACAAAGCTTTTGGACTAGTATTCCATGGAACTTTGCAAATGAATGCAATATTCCATTATGTATTTGGGCTCTTTGTAATTTTCACTTTTCATAAATAAGCCACAATAAAAATCTTTGGATATTTACATTGTTTTGTATATATTCTGGATAATTTCCTTAAGTTAGAGTCATAAAGATGTAAGTATTGCTTCTAGGACTATGAACAACTTAGATTTTTCATCTATATTGTTAGATAGCTTTTAAAATGATTATACTCATTTTTATACTACAATGAAGAAGATGTGAGAATGTCAGTTTCATTGAACTCCTGTGTTAGGTGTTATATTTTTTGCTTAATTTTTCTTACAAAATGAGTGAGAAGTGGTAACACATAGCTATGAGTATTTTTATTTTTATTTTATTAAGAGTTAGGGCATCTCCATATGTTTTTATTAGAATTTCCTCTGTGAAATATATATTGCTGTACCTTATCCATGTGTACAAGGTAAGTTAAGAGTCTTAATTAAAAAAAATAAAAAGGCAATTTTAGGGGCACATTGGTGGCTCAGTCAATTGAGTGTGACTCTTTATTTCAGCCCAGGTCATGATTTCATGGTTCACTTCATAAGGTTGAGGCACACATCTGCCTTGTGCTATGGGCACAGAGCCCACTTGGGATTCTCTCCCTCTTCCTCTGCCCCTCCCTTTCTCATGCTCTCTCACTCTGTGTTTAAATAAATAAATAAACTTAATTAAAAAAAATTTTTTTAAAGCTTTTGTTCAATGAGTATTAACTATTAGGCTACAGTTACTGACACTTTCAATTTAATTTTAATTTTGTGTGAGCTACTTTTGACAAAATTATTGATTTATTGTAGTTATATATGCAGGTGTTTGTTTGTTTTTTTTATTCCCTCCAGATTTTAGAAAATAGGCAACTATAATTTTCCCCTAAGTTTTTTTTTTTTTTTGAGTTATAATTTAATTCTCTCTGAAATGTATTTTTGGTGCACAGTATAGAGTTAGGACTTAAACTGACAAAATTGTCCCCCAAATAGCTAGCTAATTATCCTAGAAAGATTTATTCCATTTCCATTTATATTTTTAGTATTTAATCCATTGATTTTTTTTTAGTTAACATATACTAAAAGTGAATTTCACTTGTGTAAAATTTCATTAACTGTAACACTATGTAAATTTGTGTAAATAAATGTAATTTGTGTAGCCACTGTGGTCTATAATCAGCGTATAAAGCATTCTCATCACCGCAAAAACTCTCTTGAGTTACTGCTTTGTCATATACTTGTTACTTGTTTCTCCCAGCAACTAGTGATCCATTCTTTGTAACTACTTTTGTCTTTCCAAGAATGTAATCTTAAAGGAATGGAAAGGTGTATACCCTTTTTAGACCATCTTTTTAACTCACGATAGTACTTTTGAGGTTCTTTTAAGTAGCTGCATGTATCAATACTTTATTCCTTTTTATTGTAGGGAAGTATTCCACTGTATGACTGTGCCAGTTGGCTTTCCTACTCACCTGTTGAAGAACATTTGGGTTTTCTCAAGTTTTGGCTGATCATAAACAGAGCTTCATGAAACATTCATGTATAGGTTTTTGTGTGCCCATAAGTTTTCATTTCTCTAGAGTAAATACTCAGGAGCAGTATTGAAGCAAGGGTATGCTTAACTTTATAGCAAACTACAAACTGTTTTCTAAAGAAACTGTACCATTTTGAATTCCCACCAGCAATTTTTGAGAGTTCCGATTACTCCAAATTTTTATCAGCACTTAGTATTGTATTTTTTTTTTAATTTTAGTCATTCTATTAGATATTTAGTGGAATCACATCATTGTTTTAATTTATATTTTCCTAATGGCCAATGATGTTGAACATCTTTTCACGTGCTTATTTGTCATCTATATATCTTCTTTAGTGAAGTGTCTGTTCAAGTCTATTGGCTGGAGTTTTGAGAATATATGTTTATATAATGTAAAAGATGTCATCTCTATTTACAGGCTAATAAAAAATATTAAACTCAACTTAACTAGATATAATCCATTGGTCATAAATCCTACAGATTCAAGGTCAGCCCTAAGTGGAAGACTGGATAGGTGGAGTAGTGAATTATGTAATAAGGATGTCAAGTTATAGGCAACTGAGACGTAAATCAATATATTTTCTTTCTAACATGAAAAATGAAGTCAGTCCACTGTGGCAGGTGATGGGTAGGGGAACAGCACCAAGGACAAGCTGTGCTATCTTTTGACAATTGTCCAGTTATAATTACCAAAACTCATAAAATTTTCATTGCTTTTAAATCTATTTAATAATAGTTTCACAACCCAGATGTTTTTTTAATCATATTCTCAATGGAGTTAAAAGAAATTTAGGGGGTAAAATGTAAAGATATATACATATACACCATATATTTACATATTCTGGAAACACGTCTTTTGTTGGCAGGCTCAGTGTCAAGGGCATTTAACCTATGCAAGTGAAGGAGGCCTCACCCTCAAGAGGACCCTGTTTTGGGAGTGTAATGTTCTGCAGCCATTGTCTTAAGATTCTTAATCCAGTCTTTGGATTTGTGTTTTGCAAGTGAACTCCAATAGGAAAATGAAGCATATGTCAGGGAAGTGGGCGCTTAGGGCTTTGGCTTAGATGCCACCATTGTGCCTCCCCAGGATGAGGTCTTAGCTGCCCACTCCCCACCTTATGGTGTTCCAGGCCCTGCCTTCCCCTCCCTGACCCCACACTGCAGCTGCCATCACCCTCTGCCAAGAGTAGCAATTTTGTGTTGGCAGGGGAAGAGATGTATCTTTCCCTCACCCTTGAGGGGGGTCAGTGTCAGGCTTGGGCACATGCACCCTGATTTATCTTGGGTTAGGGAATATTGATGGCCATCCCTACTCTGGGATCCTAGTTTCACAGCACATTGAGTGATCTCTCATCCAAGTACCCAGGAGAGGTTACAATCTGGTGGGTGTTGTGCTCTGTCATAGGTTGGGGTGGTGGGCTTGTGAAGAGTGGAGACTGCCTTCCCTGCCCTGAGTTAGGTTACAGTATGTAGGTTCCCAAGGGAGCAGGAGATTATAACAAATAAAAACACTATGACAGCAGGGCAGAGATGAACAGGGGGAGCACTGGGGATTCTCACCACATTTTTATGTTCATTCACTGTACACTAAAGCCATATAAAGGATACATACATGCAAAGGACTTCCCTCCAGTGACGTTTCTGATACCCCACCCCTGCTGGAGCAGCATCCTAATCAGCCCCAACATCAGTGCCCACCTCCTGCTCCCTCCCTCCTCATAGGCAGCCTCTTCTGACTTGGTTCTTAGGGTAGTTCATTAATGGAACCATAGTTTCCTCTTTATTATCTTAGAAATGTTAATCAACAGTCAAAACAAAATATATGAAGACAGACCAACCCTGGTAAATAAGAATGCCAACTCAATACTATGCCCTTCTCCGGGACGAACTTCTACAATTAGAGTGTGTTCCAGGTGCTAAACCAGAATGACAGGTGCTGAAGAGACAGAACAGTTCTTTTTTAACCAGAAGAAGGACAAAAGTTTACCCCACTTAATATCCACAGATAAGAGATTTACAAGTGCCACTTGCCAGAAAACTGGAAAAGCAAACTCTCTACCCTCCTCACCAAATTCCTCGACATGAAAATCGCTTTATGATTTTTAGATATGACACCAAAGGCACAACCTATGAAAGAAATAATTGATAAGTGGGACTTTGTTAAATTTAAAAACTCCTGCTTTGTAAAATATCATGTCAGGAGATTGAAAAGACAAGCCACAGAGCAGAAGAAATTATTTGCAAGGGATAATTATGAGAAAGAACTGTTATCCAAAGTATATGAAAACATAAAATCCTTTTCTATATAAGCCTGAGTACTTATTCTGATAACGGTCAGCAATCCCACTGTTCACAAGGAATCCTCCGATTTTTGCTTAAATAAAGGTAATAAAAATGCCAACATATATAAAGTGATATATATACACACACATACATATGCATATGTACATATGTAAATATGTGTGTATGTACATATGTATGTTTACACACACACGCACACACACAGAACACTTAAAACTTACCAATAAGAATCCAAACAATCTGATTAAAAAACAGTCCAAAGTCCTTAAAAAACATCACACCAAAGAAGATACACAGATGACAAAGAAGCATATGAATAAATCTCCATATCCTATGTCATCAGGAAAATGAAAATTAAAGCAACAAGACATCACTATGCACCTATTAAAAGAGCCCAAATCCAGAACACTGACCACACTAAATGCTGGTGAGGATATAGAGCAACAGATTCTCATTCATTGTTGGTGAGAGTACACACTGGTACACACACTTTGGAAGATGGTTTGACAGTTTCTTACAAAACTAAATATACCCTTGCCACTTGATCCAGCAGTAATGGTCTACCCAAAGGAGTTGAAAATGTATGTCCACACAAAAATCTGCACATGGATATTTATAGCAGCTCTATTTATAATTGCCTGAACTTGGATACAACCAAGATCTTTCAGCAGGTAAATGGATAAAAATAAACTATGGTGCATCCAGAAAAAAGAATATTATTCAGTGCTAAAAAGAAATGAGCTATGAAGTCATGAAAATATGTGGAAGAACCTTCAATGCGTATTACTAAGAAAAAGAATCCAATCTGAGGAAGGTATATACTATATGATTCCAACGACGTGACATTCTGTAAAAAGACAAAATGATGGGAGACAGAAAAAATAACAGCGGTTATCAGGAGTTGGAGGGGGAGTGGAGGGATGCCTAGACTGAACACAAAGGACTCTGGGGGCACTGAAAATATTCCATATAATACTATAATGATGGATACATGTCATTATACATTTGCTCAAACCCACAGAATCTACAACACTAAGAGTGAACCATAAGGTAAACTAAGGACTTTGGTGATCATGATGTGTCAATGTAGGTTCATTGATTATAGCCAATGTACCACTCCAGTAGGGGATGCTGGAAATAGTGGAGGTGATGTATGTGTGGGGGCGAGAGTATATGGGAAGTCTTTGTACCTTCGTCTCAATTTTGCTATGAACTTAAACTTGCTCTAAAAAAAGTCTTTTAAAAACTACCATGAATAATGGGAGAGAAATCATGAAAGATAGGGACAAGTTTTATTTTAGTATACTTAATGACACTTGTATCTTGCTTTTTGAATAAGAGATTTGCATTTTCATTTTGCCTTGGGCCCACCTATCAAATGCAGCCAGAACTGTGTGTTGGTATGTGCTTTGCAAATATTTTCTGCCAGTCTATAGGATGTCTTTTCATTCTTTAACACGGTCTTTTATAGAGCAAAGATTTTAAATCTTGATGAAGTGGAATTTACCAATTTTTTCCTTCAATGGATTCTGCTTCTGGTAACATGTATAAGAACACTTATTTTGAGCCCATACATAGAGATGTTCTTCTATAATTTCTACAAATATTTTGTAATTTTACATTTCACATTATAAGATTTATGATCCAAACATTATAAGCAATTCAATGTTTTTAATCTATATAATTTCTACTCAAGACTCTCTCTCTCTCCTCTTCTTCCAGGACTATCCTTACACCATTAGAACTCCTCTCAGTGAATTCTCTACCTCCATCCTGTTTTTCCTGTGTGTTTACCATTTTGTTTCATACCAGTGCTTCATTGCAGATGTTTCTACTGAGTTGTATGACAATTGAAAAACAAAAACAAAACCTCTCTTCAGCTTTGACCAAATGCCTGTTGAATCCATTTATTGAGCTCTTAGGTATAGATTACGTATTTCAGAGGTGCCTGGCTGGCTCAGTCTGTAGAGCATGTGACTCTTGATCTTGGGGTTGTGAGTTTGAGTCCCAAGTTGGGTGTAGAGATTACTTAAAACTAGAATCCTAAAAAAAAAAAAAAATCTGTAAAAAAATAATAAAATTTAAAAAAATAAAGATGATGCATTTCAGTTATAAAATTTGAGGTCAACTTGTTTTTATATATCCCAATCCTCTGGTGAAATTCTACATCATATTTATTTTTGTCAACATATTAACTTCAGTTGTATCTCTCCAGTATCTGAATAATCTGTGGTCTATGGCTCTACCCTTTCTCTTGAGTTTTGGTCATCTTTCTTGATATACTTGAAAAACTTTATTGAATGGCGGGAAATGCATATAATAATTTACAGGGGCTCCAGAAGATAGATGTCTCCCCCCGAGATTACTTTTCTTCTGGCCTTCCACTAGAACTGAGGCAGATCCTCTTAACTCAATCAGAAAATTCGATGAGATTCCAGGCTTTTGGCCCTTACTTCTAGGGTATAAATCCTCAGGAGTCTCAGATGAAAGCAAGAGACCTACTCCAAATTTCCCTTCAGATCATGAATTCCCATGTGTATATCCCAGCTCAGTGGCCAGAATCACTCAGAATTTCAGCCTTTGCACCTTCATTCTTTTCTGTCTCTGGGACCGATGACTCCCCACAGTTCAAGATTAGACACATGCCTTGATGAACAAAAGTTGCTTAAAATATCTGTCTCACTTGTTTTTGGTTTCTTCTTCTCAGCAACCTTGCCTCCAGAAGTCCTGCCTTCCTTTACTGTGTTCTGACTTCAAACAGTCTTCTGTTGTGATTCTATGCTGCTTTCACAGCCGTGCTTGAAAGGAAGATTGACTTCATACAAACTACTCTGTCATAGAAAAAGATATCTACTTTTATATTTTACCCTATATATTTACGTGGTGATACTCAACAAGTATCTATTCATGAAGTACTTCTATAAAATTTGTAAAACAAAGTTAAATGTTTCTTTAATTAAAACATTTTAATATTTTTATTCATTTTTGAGAGAGACAGAGTGTGAGTGGGGAAGAGGCAGAGAGAGAGAGAGAGAGAGAGAGAGAGAGAGAGAGAGAGAAACAGTATCTGAAGCAGGCTCCAGGTTCCAAGCTGTTAGCACAGAGCCTGACCCAGGACTCAAACTCACGAACTGTGAGATCATGATCTCAGCCAAAGTTGGACACTTAACTGACTGAGCCCCCCAGGGGCCCCAAGCAAGGTAAAATGTTTTAATCATCCAGAATAAAAGGCTGGGGAAGAGACATAGAAACTGTGTATAAAATCATAAAGGTCTGAGAATATTTAAGCAATGAGAACCAAAATAGCTTAAGAAAAAAGAACCAAAATGAACAAAGAGCTCCTACTATCTCAATTTGACAAGTTGACTTAGTAAACTGAAAAGTAAGATTAAGTTGAAAGATAAAAAAGAGACTTCTACTGATTTCATGTTTAGAAGGAAGAAGACAATAGTACTTTCAATTTACGGTGCTGAGGCAACCACTGATATTTGCAGCAAAAGATGTATTAAGCTTGATTTGTGAAAGGACATTCAGGGAGAGATAGCTTTAGGATAATTAACGATCTGGCACTAAGCATATTGTGAAAGAGAGTTCTGAGTCTTTTGTACATA
Source organism: Neofelis nebulosa (assembly GCF_028018385.1). NCBI lineage: Eukaryota > Metazoa > Chordata > Mammalia > Carnivora > Felidae > Neofelis > Neofelis nebulosa. Next base: position 20,143,339 of record NC_080786.1, on the reverse strand, counting down.
GGAGATAATCGATGAGTCCTTGTTTGTGTAAATAAGCTTTCAGAGAAGAGATATGGAAAATGAGAGACGAGTTGGGTTTTGTTGTATTACTGAATTCAAAGTATCATAAAGCAAGGGAATAAAAAAAAAGTTTATCTTAACAAAAGCATTGCTTTGGCTTGGCATGCTTAAAATCTCGTTTTAGACTTTTTATATTGTTTTCCTATCTTGTATTTCATGCTAACACAAAAGCTAAACAAATGACCACATACTTGTGTTAGTATTAAAGTATGTACATGGCAGACAAGCCCGGCAATAAAGTACACACTTCACATAAAAGTAAGCCACTCAACAAATCACCTTCCCTCAGTCTTTATTTGTGAGAATGTACACCATCAACTTCCTTTCCTCAAGTTAGATTTCACTGTTTCTTTTAAATAGAAAATGGTGGTTTCCAAATTTACTACATTGTCCTTATGCTACCTATGAATTGAAGGAAAGAGAGTAGAAACTTCCTTGTTGTTTCACATTAAAAAAAAAATCTATCTTCTTTAACATCTGCAAAAACGTATGTTTTATACCATCTACTGCTTTTCAACACACCATGATTATTGATCATCACACGTATCACTCTTCACTGACTAGATTTCATATGCCTTGCTTCTCCTCTCAAATTTCTGAAGAATGCTAGAATTTCTTAATTTGAAGATTTGGAAAAAATAAAAGAACAAAACCAACGACACAAAAAAATCACGTCCCACAATCCCATCTCCACATTCTTTTTGACATTTTATGGTCTGAAGTGTTTTCCCCTTCCTTTTCTATCCCTTTGTTTCAACAAGCTGTAATTGTCTGCCCAATGTGGATTACATTTTACATCTCAGATCAGAGCAATGTGTGAAAGGGAAGGCACAAGTTATAAATAACATGATGTGAATGTTTTATTCAATGCGTACTTAAATAGGCAGCATCATTAACAACAATGATTGACACTAAGGCTGAACGCAAGAGCTATCCAAAAAGGGAGTGTTTGTCCCCGCAAAATAATAAGATGCTAGGCCATGGAAATACTCAAAGTTTAAAGTTTCGCTTGGCAGGTTCGTATAGTCAAGGAATTAGACTTGCTGACTTCAGATTTGGCATTACTGTAGAAGTTCACAATGTACAGTGAAAAAGGGAAAGAGGAAGGGAACTAGCACATGTACATTCTGACTACCGGAGAGGAGCTGTACTCATCCTGGAAGACATGTCTCATTGTTATCCTCATTGCTCAGATGGGAAAACTGAAGTCAAAAATTTTAAGTAAATTTCCTAAAAATTAAATAATTTTTATTTTTTGGAGAGAGAGAGAGAGAGAGTGCACAAGCAGGGGAGACAGAGAGAGAGACAGAGAGAAAGAGAGAGAATCTTAAGCAGGCTCCATGCTCAGTGCAGAACTCAACACGGGGCTCCATGCCACAACCATGGGATCATGACTTGAGCCAAAATCAAGATCGGACTCTTAACCAACTGCACCACCCAGGCGCCCCTAATGCATCTTTATAAGCCAGACACTTGACTGAAATGAGATATGGCTAACTGTGAGGTCAAGAATTAAAGTGAATTAATATGTACTTAACCACAGATATGCATAAATGTGATGTACAGGCAGAATTTATGAATTATACTTTAAATAGGAAAAAGAATAAAATGTGGAATTTTATGGAAACTCAAATAAAAAGAAAATCAATTAATGCTTGACATTATGGTTACTTATTATATGTTAGAAACTCTTTTAGGACTTTATCTGCCCCCAATGCATTTAGTCATTAAAGAAACCCTCTAGAGTACATATGAATATTTTTCTGATTTTATGGTAAAGACCGTACAAAGAGGTCACAGAAAGGTCCACCCAGATCATACAATTAGAAGCTGTGGGAATGGGAACCTCCAAAATCCATATCCTGAACATGACACCACACGGCCCTAGGAGAATTTCCACTGATAAGTGTGATTAGGAAATTAAGGAAAAGAGGTCAATTCATTTTTTATTCAACTTTAACCATGGTGATCTGGTAGATGCAACTGAGAGAAGATGTTTAAAATAAACATTTTGCTTCATTCTTGCTTGAATTCTCAAAATTTAAATAATATCCAAACGCTACTTTTCTACTTTTCTAGTCATAACAAGTTTTTGCTCACATATGAAAAAGGATAATGTAGAAGTGGCTACCCTGATCAAAAGAAATATATCCTGATAAAAAGAAATAATTTTAATTTGATAATTTTGACAACATAGAATTATTTTTGCAGTTCTCCTTTGAATTTAAGTATGAAGAAAATCATTTACTTGGTTACTACACAGGAAAAAAAACAACAACAAAAAAGTGGGTGTTTTAGAAAAATTGAGATATGAAGTGAGGCTTCACAAAATTTATTTAAATGTTCTCTTTGATGAGGAAGCTTGGGGTAAGAAGACAAAATACAGGCTGGCACACATCCCCCACCCCAGATGGAATATGTGTGATATTCCTCCAGACACTCCTGGCTACCCAGGAACAAAGGAAAGGGGTTTAAGCGCTTGTCATGGTAATGTGGGTAACTAAGGCAAATGAGAAATTAAATGCCCTACTGCCTATAGCCCATTAACAAGTCCTTGAAAAGGACAGAATGACCTCCCTCTAGGAGCTCAGCTGCCTGGATGATGACACTTTGCTAGGGGCAAAAGAGTACCTTACCTTAACATTATCTCAACCTCAAGGGCACTGTATGTCTACTCCCTTTATCTCAACTGCTCCAAGATCTATACTGGCAATCATACTCCAAGCTTATGGGTCCCCATATACATCTGAAGGGTCTCATGACCGAGGTTGTATTTAAATGGTAATAAATGGCAATAAATGGCGTTTCCCTGGCCATAATAGCTAGCCCCTCAAGGTCCTGGAAACCTTGCTTCCAAAATTCTTTAGAGATATATCCTATCCCTGACCCCCTCCCAACCTGAAGGTATATAATGAGTTACCCATCATGACCCCAGGGCAGCTTTTCCTGCCCATGGGTCCTATTCCTATGCTTTAATAAAATCACCTTTTTGCACCAAAGACATCTTCAAGAATTCTTTCTTGGCAATCGGCTCCAGACCACCCCCACCATAACCCCAAAACTTCATCATTTTGGTGGCTTTTACACCAAAAGTCTTTCTTTCTGATTTGAGACCAGCAAACTTGGGACCTACCAAACTTCAGACTGATTACTCACCTTCTCTCCAAGTTTTATTTTTATTTTTTTAAATCTATACAATAATAGTTAACTACTGACACTTTACTGAGTTAATATAAAGATTAACTCCATTAAAATATGGCTTGTAAGAAAGCTCCAATAAACTCTTTTGAAACCATTTTTCCTGGATTCTGCTGCTCATCTCATAAAAGATCTTTGGAAAAAGTTGACAGCACATCTGGGGAAGAGTTCAGATTCAACCATGTCTCCTACATCTCAGAAGCAAGCAGAAGGAATTTTCAAAGAAATGGTAGCAGAATCCTGGTGCCATCCAGGAAAGTGTGTTTGGGTCAGGTAAGCTACAACAAGGGCATCAGGTCCTTGAGACAGTTCCTTGTGAATGACAGCTTTCTGATACGTGCTATCAGCCATCAGATGAGTAATGGACTAGCAGTTTCCAAAATTTACAAGCTGGCAAAACGAAGGAAGAAAGTTGAATCACAGTCCTTAAAGCTGAAAAGGTTCCTAGAGAATCACGTGAAGGCCTTATAATGAGAAACTGGGGAATCTTTGTTGCCAGTTTTGTAATGTTTGTTGCCAATTTATAGTTCCACTTGCAGATTTCAAGGTGATCCCCACTTTATGAGACTATAAACGTTAAGTGTCTCAGTCTTTGATATGGCCACCTGGATTCATTGACAATGGTATTATAGTGGAGAAGTATAGGCCATAAAAGCATCCTGCTTCTCAGATCCATTCAGTCAGCACATAATATTTACTCAAGTCACAATGTGAACAAAACATTTTGCTATATAAATCTTGGGATAGTTACAGAAGGAAGAGCAGATAAGACAATTCGCCTTGAAAAGCTTAAACTTGAAAAACAGAAAGCTTCTCATAGACATGTCACAAATGCTCCCATTCATGTTTAGCATTGTAAATACAAATGAAATAACCTGTTAAAATAAACTTACTACTGGAAGTTAATTAAAGAGATTGGCAAGCACAATAGGAATTGATTCACTGTAGAGAATAGCAACACTTTAAAGGCATTCATATTTAAGAAAATCATTGTGCCTATTTCATTAATAATGCTTTCAAATCCCTCTCTTCTATATCTGGTTTATATTATTTATATTGGTTTTTAATGTTTATTTATTTTTGACAGAGAGAGACAGAGACAGAGCATGAGCGGGGGAGGGGCAGAGAGAGAGGGAGACACAGAATCTGAAGCAGGCTTCAGGCTCTGAGCTGTCTGCACAGAACCCGATGCAGGGCTCGATCTCACGATCCTCAAGATCATGACCTGAGCCGAAGTCAGATGCTTAACCGACTGAGCCACCCAGGCACCCCTATATTAGCATATTTTTATAATAAAGTTGGTTTGGGGAAGAAAACTATAAAAATGAACTATAAGCAAACCATGTTTCTTTCCTGTGAACTAGCAATTTTTTCCCAAGATTATTCATCAGAAGTATTCCTGAAATAACTTTATTCCTTTACATTTATTTTTGAAAACTTGAGCAAAACATCAAGTTATTGCTGACCCTACTGCTATGATTTATGGGACTTTCATTTGTGATTTAATCTCTAATAGAGCAATCATTTCTTCTTCCTTTTTGTCTTTTACTTAATTAAGGAACAGTACAAGCCCACACATAAACGTCAACTCAGGGTATATGTGGAAATTATAAGGCCATTATGTATTCAAAATTACCATTGAGAGGATTTAAGCAAAAATATGCATTTTGGAAAACTGTTTACCGTAGTAATGAGACATAGGTAATTTCTGATCTTAATTTCTAGATACCTTGAGAACTCCTTTATCCATAATTATATTCATTTTATTCAATTTGAAGTATCATACTCCGGATCGTATTTCCCTAAGTACCAAGATATTTTGAATGAAAGAAATCTATAGAAAACTGAAGAGCTAATTTCAAACTATTTATGTCAGTTAAGCCCTGGGAAAAGATCCTGTGGAAGTGAAGGGAAGGAGTCATTGAGTAGTAATCGCTTGCTGTGCTTAATACTCATTTAGAGATGTGCATTAATGATCAATAAGGTGTAGCTCCAATAGTTAAATGCATGTCATTCTTTTACAGTGATTAGTATCTTAAGTCACTAAAGTAATAGGGACAATTTTTTTCTATTTCAGAAAGCATAAAAAAAATGAAATTTATATGACAGTCCTATGCTTGTATTTCTGAAGGAACAGAGGCATCCACAAGTGAACGGGAAATTAGTAAAGTCTAATTATACTTAACATTGATGAGCATGAGGGCTTAGCCAGTTAAAATATCTTTACTGATCACTCAAAAAACTCACAGAGCTGAAAGGGAAGAAAATGTGGGTAGTCTGAAATACCATACCAAATCCAAGATGATTTAAGTTAAGAAAAAAATACTCTTCTTGATCTCAAGAAACCTGCAACCCATTGGAATGGAATAGATATGGGTAAATATAAAATCAATATAAATAATGTATCTGGCATTATATTTTTATTATACATATTTTTTTCAGACATCAACTCTTGTCAATACATAAGAGCTTACTGAGAGGTAATTCATTTCTCCCCACTTCTCCTTTTTCCCTCGCCAATCAACTTCCTCTGTCCAGTTCATACTTTATGCTCTGGCCGCAAGGAACAAGAACTTCTTTCTTCATACTCTTCCTTCTTCCCTGTAGGGGCCAAGGGCAGGCCAAGATGGGCCACTTTGGTATGAGCATTATTTTGAATTAAAGTAATCAAAATCGAGAAAAGGCATGAACAGCTTCCTTCTCAGGCTTCAACAGCCTAAATTTACATAGGAAAGGAGAGCCTGTACCAAGAAGAAAGCTTTTTCTCTTTAAGTGTTTATTTATTTTTGAGAGAGAGAGAGTCAGAGTGTGAGAGGGACAGACAGAGAGGAAGACACAGAATCTGAAGCAAGCTCCAGGCTCCGAGCTGTCAGCACAGAGCCTGATGCTGGGCTTGAACTCAGGGAGCATGAGATCATGACCTGAGTGGAAGTCAGAAGCTTAACCTACTGAGCCACCCAAGTGCCTGGGGAAGAGAGCTTTTAACAGAGACTCCCCTTTACTTCAGAAACTTGTTTGCAAAACAGAGTAACCTTTGTTTTTCAAAACATCTCCTTTCATTTTCCCTCTAATGGCCTTCCTCCCCTTCAGATGCTCAGACCTACTCCTCTCCTTAGCTGATATAAGCTTCATGTTGCCTTACTGTCTTTGGAATCTCTTGTCTGTGTGGGTTTCCTGTAAATATGCTATTAAATTTGATTTTCTCCTGTTAATCTGTCTCATGTCAATCTGATTCTAAGTCCAGCTAGAAGGACTCTAAAGTGCAGAAGAGGGTCTTCCTCCCTAACCACCCAAAGACAGAAGCACTAAATTACCAATTTACTAAATATCAATTTCATCAAATGATCAATTCAGTAAAACTATAAAACTCAGTATGTATCCATAAACATAATATATTCATATTGATATGTATTGGATGTATTAGTAATGAAACGATGATATGCCTTAAAATAAGTTTTGATAATAGGCAAGTTTGCCACATTGATCCTCTCATGAATTGGCTTTTTGATAAATTGTTCTTTTTGACAATTGATCTTAATCAAATGGACTCAGATCCTAAAATATCTCTCTCCCTGTGTGGGTTTCCCCAACTTTCTCCATATGACAAATTTCTATACATCTTTTAAGACGTGGCTTCTGTCTCACTGCTTTACCAGAAATTCATCTCAGTCCTCCAAAACTCCTCACATGGGTGCCCTGTGCTCACCCAGCTGAAGAACTGATTTCAGTAGAAGGAAAGGGTTGCAGAGTTGTCAATCCCAGTAGATTATGAGGTCCTTGAAATAACCATATCTTACTCATTGTTATAAGCCCAGCACATGCCAGATGCTCAATAAAGCATTTGGTGAATGAATGCATATTCCTCAATGTTCCCAAGGACTGGGAAACCAAATAAATGTCCTGAATCTGTAAAGGTCAGTAGCTACTCTTCTCACCCTAGGCTCCCAACTTTTCAGATAATCTGATTCCCTGGTCTTTCTGGCAGTCAGTGGATAATGTAACTTCACCCCAGAGATTACAGCTCATTCCTGTCACAAGTGGGCAGCTGGCTCAAACAAGGACAATCTTGTTACAGGTGGGTGGGAGGGACAGTGGTCCTGGTCTCAAGGAATCAAAGAATGAATCTGGTGGACAGTGGTGAGCAAAGCGATAGAGTTTATTGAATGAAAGTCCAAAGCTCACAAGGTAGGAGGGGTCCTGACTGGGTTGCCACCAAGGATTTTTGTCTCTTTGTATTGGGACCTTGTCAGGAACTGGGAACAGTTTGTGATACTCATTCATGGCACCTAGCATGGTGGGCAGGTCTGGAATGCGTTTATCCCGCCTTCAGCTATAGCCTTCCACCAGTAACTGCAGCTGGGGCAGGGTGCATGGTGGACACTTTGAGGAACAGGAGGGCCAAGGGCTATTAAGGTGAGCCTTGAAGCTTGGGGGTGGGGGGGTGCTACAGACCAGGCTGGAGCCACGGCTTCCTGCCTACTGTTAACCCTTTCCCTACTCAATCTGATTCTTGCATGTTAGCATCTGCAATGTAGATTCAGAGTAGACTTAGAGCTTCGCTGGGGTAGCTGAACTAGGAGGAGATACAGAGTAAAAGGAGTCACTGGATATACTCTCCCTGGATTTGATACCAAGAAATCAAATCTATAGACAAAGGAGAAGGCTGCCTTGAAACAGAAAGCAGCAGCATGAAAGACCAGGAGAGAGGGTAAGAAAAAGAGAGTAATGTTCAAGAGTGGCACAGAGAATGGAAGTGGGCGAGAAGTGGTCCAGTGGTCCTTGAGTGCCACCTATTTCTTGGACGCACTCTTACAGGGACGATGAGGGAGCCAAAGACAAGCTGAGGGCCAAGCACAAGCTAACACCCCCCACCCCAGGTGGGATACCTGTGACATTCCTCAGGCACTTGTGGCTGCCCAAGAACAAAGGGAAGTGCAAAATGACTAGTTAACTGCTAGAGATCATAGCCATGCAGGATATGAGTCTCCATCAGTTTACAAAGGTCTTAGTAAATTATCAGAAAAGGACAATCTTATCAATAGCCTCACCTCCAGAAATCCATAGACACAGTTTTCTGGAGCCCTAACACCACCCTTCACTCTATAATGATGTAGTGAACAAAGGCAAAAAAGGAAATGGTAAATAAAATTAAAATTCTTTATAACCTTCATCCCACTGACAAATACTTGAGGCAAATCGTGAGCGTAACATTTCTCCAGGAACTCCTTAATGTCTTTATGTTAATACTTTGCTAGAATGAAAAAAATAACCTTAGCTTGACAATGGCTAGGCCTCCAGTATTTTAGGAGTCCTCTTTAGATTATGAAAACCCTTTTGGGAACCTCCCTTTTTCCTTTCCTCCTTACCTCCTAGGTATATAATCAATCATTCCTCACAATCCCCGGGCACCTCTTTCTGCCCACAGGTCCTGCCCCCATGCTTTAATAAAATCACCTTTTTGCACCAAAGATGTCTCAAGAATTCTTTCTTGGCCATCAGCTTTGGACCCACCTCACCACCATTCCAAACCATATCAGGGACATTACTAATTTTTTGTAGGAGAGTACATAAGATGACTCAGTACACTCTCAGCAAACTCCTTCATCCCCTGTTTCCCTTCTAAATCTAGTTTGATTATTTTTAATTCAAACAAACGACTCCTGGCCCTGGCAACACATACCTAAGCAATGTATTCCATTCATAATTCTTCAATTTTCTCTGCCCTGCAAATACTCTTTTAGATACAAAGTGATTACAGCTGCACAAGCAGTGATTCTCTAAGATGTTGTGGCAAAAGAGAAGAAGTATCTTAGCATCAATACAATATGTAGTTTTCTCCTCCGAAAACTAGTTTTCTCTTTTTAAAAATGTTTACTTATTTTGACAGAGAGAGAGAGAGAATGAACGAACGTGAGAAGGGGACGGGCAGAGAGAGAAGAGGGAGAGAGAATTCCAACCAGGCTCCACGCTGTCAGCACACAGGGCTCAGTCGCATGAACCGTAAGATCACGACCTGAGCCGAACTCAAGAGTCAGATGCTCAACAGTCTGAGCCACCTAGACACCCTGAGAACTTCTATTTTCTATTGCAAATACAAAAATGACCTGACAATCTCTTGTTCAATTATTCCCAGTGGACTGCCAAAGACAGAGGAAGAAGACAAGATGGGTAGAAGATAACAGTGGACCACCAAATACGGCATTATGCCACCTGCTCACCACAGCTTGGTCTTTGCTCTAACCATCTCTCAATCCCTGTTCCACAAAAAAAGAACAACAACAAAGCTTCTATGCTTCCACCTTTTCATGCCAACTTGCTACATTTCCATATGCATATGTCTTCCTGTAACAATTTTTAAATCAAGAAGACTGAAGGAAAAAAGAAATTGATTAGCCCAGATCAAGTGGCTCTGATCCGCCTGTTATAAGGTAATAAACTGTTGACCTTTTGGAAACACATTAGTGATGTTTCACTTAAGAGAGTTTCTTTTCTTGGAACTAATAAGTCTCTAAAATGTCAGGCTTTACTGCCACATCATTAAACAAATCAGCCTTAATATGCTTCTCTTTCAAGTGACTATTTTAAATAAGTCAAAAAGGCCATTTCTAATGTCAATATAAACATGATTTAGGTAAGAAAAAGTAAAGGCAAATGAAAGTATATCTTAGGGTTAAGTAACGCATAATGCTTGTTTTCTTTTTATAATTAGAAAAGTAAAATTAGAGCAAAGCTAGAAGTATAGATATATTCAGTATGAAACTATAAAACTAACAGCATTCATTTCTTCTCTTATTTATAGCCTTTCTGAGAAGAAATCACTAAGTAATCTTAACTGTAAGATACTGGACTGAGATGCATGTACAAATTAATTACAATACTAAAGTGAAAATAACATAAAATGAGTTAATTTGGAACCAATGAAAGACTGTTTAAACATAATGATCAGAGTGCATTTATTTGGAGGTAGTGAGTAAATGACTAAAATCTTTCTTTTCTGATAAATAAAACGCAGGTTAATCTGTGGAAGTTTATAGCTCACATTCTTTTCAGAAAGTTTCTTTCACATGGAAAGGACATTTCCCAAGGAATACATATAATTATGGGAACCTAGTCACATAACAATATAATTGGTAAATTATAATACTGCCATAGTTTGGCTTGGTAATCAGAGACAGGAGTTGAGAAATATTTTCTTTTTTTCTTAATTTTTAATGTTTATTTCTTTTTGAGAGAGAGAGAGCAAGAGTGGAGGAGGGGCAGAGAAGGCGCGGGGGCGGACAGAAGATGCGAAGCAGGCTCTGTGCTGACAGCAAAGAGACTAATGTAGACTTGACTTCATGAACTGGGAGATCATGACCTGAGCCAGTTGGATGCTTAACCAACGGAGCCATCCAGGCACCAAAAAAAATATTTTCTATAAAAGGCTAGATAGTAAATATTGTAGGCTTTGTGGGCCACAAACAGTTTCTGTTTCATATTCTTCTCTTTTTTTGTTTCTATTTGTTTGTTGTATTCATAAACTTTAAAAAATGTTAAAACCATCCTTAGCTCATTAGGAGTACACAAACACAAGCTACAGGCCATATTTGGGCCATAGGATACAGTTTGTTACTGTAAAGCAAAGGGTGATTGAGTTGCTAATCTGTGTGGGTTCCTAATTTTTAAAAATATTAATTTATGCCTTATCACTAACAAAGCACTGTGTAGGCACTGTAGGTATCATGGTGATTCAGTCCTAGCCAGATCCAGTATTCAAAATTAATATGACAAGTTAATTTTACTAAACCTATTGAACTATAACACAAAGTAGAGAGTGATGAATGTCGTAAGAAAGCCTCAGGTGATTGATGTTGGACACATAGTGTTCATTAGGTCACTGTAAGTCCAAGAAGCTTCAGAGGATAAATTTTCAATGGAGGAGATTGGGGTGCTCATTAGGAAACACAGTCTCACCAGCACACCAGAGATGAGAAGTCTCAGGAAGATTAAGTGAAATCATAAGAGAATGATTAAAGTCCCAAATGTTAAATGCTTATATCTTTGTGGCCTGTGTATTCTTCTCTTCTTAGGCAGATGTTTATGAGAAGCCTATTTATGAAGAAAAGTTTACTTGTTTATCATGGAATTAGAGGAACCAGTTTACTGAGTCAATTTTTTCCATTATTAGGAACAAATCCATCACACATGGGTAAAAACTGGACAGCTCTACGGGTCCAAGAGCAACTTTGTCTTGGGCAGTGCTCAGGAACTGCTTGCCAGTTCTGTTCCTATAATGCTGTGCTAAGTTTCAGGCAAAATATATTCCTTCTAACTGATGCCTTTTTTTTCCCTTTATCCCCTATGACTCAATTATCCCCTCTAGTCCTTAAAGTTTAGATAATTTCCACTAAAAGAGTTTAGACAAAGATAAAGAATGTGGTAGATATATACAATGGAATATTACTCAGCCACTAAAAAGAATGAAATCTTGCTATTTGCAATGATGTGGATGGAACTAGAGCGTATTATGCTTTGGTCAACACATCAGAGAAAGGCAAACCCCAAATGACTTCACCCGTGTGTGGAATTTAAGAAACATACATGTGAACATAGGAGAAGGGATGGAAAATAAAGTAAGATACAAACAGAGATGGAGGCAAATCATAAGAGACTCTCAACTATAAAGAACTAAGGGTTGATAGAGGGATGTGGGCGGGGATAAACTAAACGGGCATTAAAGAAGCAACTTGTGATGAACACTAGGTGTTGTATGTAAGTGATAAATCACTGAACTCTGCTCCTGAAACCAATATCGCACTGCATGTTAACTAGAATTTAAATAAAAATTTCAAAAGAAAAATAATAAATAAAACAGTTTAGATATTTAAGTAGAATTGAACTGTAAGTAGAATGATCTCATTCTTGTCAAAATAATTTTTCTAATATTAAAGAACATATTTTTATTTACCAAATTTCATAATTTAATGAAATTTTTAATAAAAATTTTTGATAGTTTCATAAATATAAACATTCATTCCATTTATAATGTATGTCGGAGATTTTTATGACTGTCTTGTCCAACAACACTTCCTTCACAGATAACTTGCCTTGGAAATCCAGAAGAGGGACAGCCCTTTTCATTCTAAGCCATGGAAGGTATAGGGGACATTTCTTGTTAAAGATAAGCAATATTGTTCATGAAAACCTAGAAGCGAAGAAGTAGGGGTCTTAGAGGAAATTTTGAGCATTGACCCAGATGTGAAAACGCAAAGTAAATACATAGAGAATAAACACATATCCTATTTTGGTTTACACCAAGTTCATAATAAAACTTGTGCAGTATGAACTGGGAAAGCAGATTGGAGAGTATCATGGAAAAAGTTGGCTCTTAGGCAGTAGACATTGCTTGCAGCTCACCAACCCATCCTTTCTTCCTTTAAGTCAACAGGTGGGTGACACTCCCATCACCCTTGCGGTTAGATGTGGCCACGTGACTAAGAGATATTCAATGAAAATGATTGGAAGTGATCTATGGCAACTCCAGGCCTGGCCCATGAAAGCCTCCCATGCGTAGGATTCTTCATTCTCCTTTGGTTTCTCTGACCATTTGGAAGTCATACATTAAAGATGGGTGAGTCACAAAATCACCACTGGGAAGAAAAGTACCTGCCGAGTAGAAGCATCTGTCTTGGGTTTTCATAAATAAGAATGAAACTTCTACTGTGTTAAACCACTTAGATTTCGCTATATATCTACAGGAAGAGCTAGTATTACCTTAACTTTTGGAGATTAACCTAAAGGTAATAAAAGAAAAACCTCAAAGGACAATGCATGTGAAAGAGTAAGAGAGACCAGTTAGAAATCTGTTGCAATATTCTCTGAGTATACCCCACTCTCTGCTAATTAGAGATTATGAAATTAGAGAGGTACAGACAATTTGTCAAATACTGCAAATGGTAATATTAGAAATCCTTCATCATCCATGTAAAAGCTTGCTTTAATCACTTCTTCAGCTCTGTGACACGCTTAGGTTATTTTCTGTTCCTTCTTTCCAAACCTATCATTCTTCCCAATACACACCCTATACATTTGCCTTTATATTATATACCATACAATGCTACGTGTTACGAAGTTTTCAGATGTTTGTAACACAAAAAGTGCACAAACAAGTCCAGGTCTGTTGTGAGGTGAATTACTTCCCACAAAAGTCCATTAGTTAAAGTCCTAACTTCCAGTACCACAGAATGTGACCTTATTGAGAACTGGGTCATTGCAGAGGTGATTAGTCAAGATGATGTCATCTTGGAATACAGCAGTCCTCTGTATTAATGTAGCCGGGATCTATTTCAATCAGGCATGGTGAGGCTGACAGATCAGGATATTATTGCTACCAAGAAAGAAGTTTTTACTCACAGTTCCCCAGAAATAAGAGATATACCATGCAGTACCACATGGAGAAGGGTCAGGCAAGAGGTAGACAGAGTGATGGAAAAGCATGGATAAAGTCTTTATTGTGGTTTTCATGGGAAAGAATTGGTAAGGCAAGGAAAGAGGCTGACCAGATTTCGAACTGGCTAGTTTGAATATTTTTGTAAGCTCGAGGGTGTAGAGGGCTGCTCCTAGTTGTCTGATACCTGCCCCAGGGATGATTAGGGCAGAGAAATATTCCTCCTGGAATATAAAAGCCAGATAGAGCAAGTGGCTCAGAGTATGGGCTCTGGATTGGCTGATTTGCATATCATAGTTGTGCTTACAAGCAAGTTATTTACTCTCTCCAGAAATTAGCTAGCCATGTGAGGGAATTCTCCAGGACTGGCAATGCCCCAAGATGTCAAGCCATCACAAAGTACACACACACACACGTACACGTACACACACACACACACACACACACACACACACACACACATGATTAAGATAGACTCTGATTTCACATAACTGGTGTCCTTGTAAAAAGGGACATTTTTAATACAGACACACACACACAGGGAGAATACAGTGTGAAGACGAAGGCAGAGATTTGGGCAATGTTTCTACAAGAGAAGGAATGCCAAAAGTTACCAGCAAAACACCAGAAGTAGGTAAGAGGCACGGAACAGAGGTTCCCTCAGAGCCCTCAGAAGGAGGCAAACCCGTGGACATCCTGATCTCAGACTTCCAGTCTCTAGAAACATGAAACAATTTCTGTTTTTAACCACCCAGGTTGTGGTACTTTGTTACTCCAGTCCTAGCCAATAAACACAACCCCTAATACCTTCACACTACATTGCCATTCAGCACACATTTATTTGACTCTTACCCTCTCAAAAGGAGACACTGTGTAAGGTGTTGTAGAAGAAACAAGCAGGTCGTGGAGTCCCTGCCCTCATAGAGCTTACAATCTCAAAGGAGAGAGGAAGGACGCAGGCCCAAATCTTTGTTTGGAGGAAATTTCATTAAAAATTCACCAACTTTAGAAACCCTTTTTTAAGAATAGCTGTGTCCCTGGAATCAGCACAATGAAGTGAGCCCTACATCAGATAAACACATTTCAAGGTCCAGAACAGCAAACTCTGACTTCTGGGAGGTAAACTCCTATATCTGAGCCTCATGTTCGTCACCTACCATCATGAAGAGGCTGATGTCACCACTTCAGGATAGTTGGGGAAATCAGATGAGAGTGCTCTGAAGTCTAGATCAGGCATTATTATTCTAGCTTCTTGCCAGCATTTTTACTGCAGTGTGATACTTGTTTTCTGAAGTTTTGGGTCTAGGAGATTTGTTTCAAGACCTTGTGGGTACACTATGGTCATAGCTGCTGTATTTTTATAAGCCATCTATTTTTTTTAAGTTTTGGTTTTAATTCCAGTTAGTTAACATACAGTGTTATATTACTTTCAGGTGTATAGTATAGTAGTTAAATGGTTCATACATGACCCAGGGCTCATCACAACAAGTGCACCCTTTAATCCCCACTGCCTATTTAACCCATCTCTTCATCTCCCTCCCCTCTGGTAAGCATCAGTTTATTCTCTATAGTTAAGAGTCTATGCCTTGGTTTCTCTCTCTCTCTTGTCTCCCTTTGCTTGTTTTGTTTCTTAAATTCCACATATTAGTGACATCATAAGATACTTGTCTTTCTCTTATTTTGCGTATTCCTCTCTAATGCCATCCATGTTCTTGTTGTCTTTTTAATAGCTGAATAATATTCCATTCTGTATATATACCACATCTTTTTTATCCATTCTGCAGTTGATGAACACTTGGGCTGCTTCCATACCATAGCTGTTGTAATTAATGCTGCTATAAACATGGGGGTGCAGGTATCGCTTTGAATTAGTCTTCTCATATTCATCGGGTAAATACCCAGTACCTAAACCATCTAATTATAAATTTATATATGTTACAAACACTTTTGGACCTTCATTTCTTAAGAGGACTTAATAAAATTTCCTGTTGGGGCACCTGAGTGGCTCAGTTGGTTAAGCATCCAACTTCGGCTCAGGTCATAATCTCATGGTTCCTGGGTTCCAGCTCCCTAATGGGCTCTGTGCTAACAGCTCAGAGCCTGGAGCCTGCTTCAGATTCTATGTCTCCCACTCTCCTTGCCCCTCCATGGCTCATGCTCGCTTGCTGTCTCTGTCTCTCTCTCTCTCTCTCTCTCTCTCTCTCTCTCTCTCGCTCAAAAATAAATAAAACACAAAATAATAATAGTAATAATAATAATAATAATAATAATAATAAAACAAAACAAAACACTTTACAAAGTTTAGGGGCATCTGGGTGGCTCATTCTTTTGGATGTCCGACTTCAGCTCAGGTCATGATCCTGCAGTTCGTGAGTTCAAGCCCTATGTCGGGCTACGTGCTGACAGCTCAGAGCCTGGATCCTGCTTCAGATTCTGTGTCTCCCTCTCTCTCTGCCCCTCATCTGCTCATGCTCTCTCTCACTCTCAAAAAATAAACATTAAAAAAATTTTTTTTAAGTCTGAAAAAATAAGATTGCCTGTCCTATCATATATTTTAATTACTGAATAACTGTAATTAGACTAGAATGATGGCCTCTTCCCCTGCTTCTGTGATTACTAGAGCTGAAAGTTTTAAATCCTAAGAAAATGTACCAAAGGAACTCCTATGTATGGTGAAATTTGTGAAGCTATCCACTCACATGCTGGCTGCAGGTGGTGACAAGCACAATGTGGCCTAAACCCTGGTGTGCAGTATAGTGTATATGAAACCAGAGGGCCCCTGATCTTGCCCTGGCCGTATCCTAGCCCTGGACTTTGAGAAAACTCTGATAGTGGTCTACATAGTTAAACCCAGGGCCCAGCATTGCTGTAACAATGCAATGAGGGCATGGTGTATAACACTGCGTAGAACTATGCCTGGTCCCAGCAATTCTCAACCAAGTATGGAAAAACTCAAATAGTAAAAAATCGCCACTCTAAAGAAGTGATATTTTTTTAATGTTTATTTATTTTTGAGAGAGAGACAGAGAGAGACAGAGAGAGAGAAAGAGAGTGAGCAGGGGAAGGGAAGAGAGAGAGGGAGACAGAATCCCAACCAGGCTCTGTGCCATCAGCACAGAGCCCAGCGCGGGGCTTGAACCCACAAACCGTGAGATCATGACCTGGGCCCAAACCAAGAGTCAGGTGCTTAATTGAGCCACTCAGGTGCCCCTAAAGAAGTGATATTTAAAATATTTAATAACTAGGGCAGGCAGAGTTTTTTATTTGTGTAGTAGCCATGTAGGATGAATTAAATGGCTTACCTGTGACCCTTCATGGGTACAAAAATGAAATTCTTACAACAGCACAAAACCCTTCTCACACACATGTGCATGCTCCAAATGGAGGACTGGCTTTTATCTCAGGCTCACTGTGGGTGCAACTGTAACTCCCAGAAGGGGAGACCCTTCTTTGGACTACTGCTTAAGTAGCAGTGAAGACAATTAGCAGTGACCCAATGCCGCTGGTAAGTGATCTTGGCCTTGGTCTAACTGAAGCAGTTAAGCAGCAGCTGTGGGAAGCTCTACCCCCAGAGCCTAAAAAAAGATGGTGATAGCATCCAGACCACAAGGAAGTTCAGATAAACTTCCATGGTAAGTTATTTTTTCCCATTTTATGCAGACATAAAATTCAATTCATTGAAAAACAGTATTTATTAACTGACTACTTATTGCTAGACACTGTACTAGGCCCTGCGGTAAAGTGGTACATGAAGTGGACACGGTCACTGTCCCAAAAGCACTGAAGATGCTGTAGTTTACCACATAACCATTAGCCAAGCTATTTGAAAGTGCTTTGTGTCACCCAGACACCTGTCTGCCCCTTCCTTTCCGTACATTCTTTTTTGCTGAGGAATGCTTTAAGAACTTTCCACCACAACCCATGAGTGATTATCATCGGCTTCAGAGAGACACAATTTTAACACGTTAAAGTACACGAAGGTAACAGATAGGAGCAGAGTCATATTAATGCTGCTTTGGTGCTATGAAACCAGACATCCCATGATTCTTTTTAACTTGTGGAAAAAAGAAAACAAGCATGAGGTAGACCTAAAAAAGGGATAATTACCTTGCCTTTTCTACATGCACTGGAGTTTTGACATAGGATAAATGTTGGAAATATGATTAAAACAACAGTCCAAATTTCTACTAACCAACTAACAAATATTTATAGAGCCTTGACTCTAAATTCAAACATAAGAAGTAAGCTCTTAAGTGAAAGTCAATGTCTGGTAATATTTACCCATAAAATCATGACTTAGTTCAAGGAGAAATTTAATCCAACCATCTAGATAAAAACAAAGATGCATCTGTCTCTCTCTGTGCACCATATATATATAATACACCATGTAGTGTATATATCACATATGAATATATGTTCATTCAATTATTATATTCATGTACAATTGTTTACAGGCATTTTCAGAGACGGAATAAAATGGAGCGGGAATAAAGGACTGTAAAAAGTTCCATCAAGAAAAGTAAGAGATTCACATTTTAAAATATTTTCTTCTTTAAAATTAGCAAGTCTATTTTGGAAAAGTAAGAAAACAAAAAAGTGTGTAAGGAAGAAAACTTAAATGCATATAGCTTTGTTTATGTGCTATCACTCACGCATATGTTCCTCCATAAAAAATGGAGGTTATTCCCTATAACCAAGAAAGCTACTATTCTCCTCAGCGTGGCTAAACTTTGGACAAGTTTCTTCCTGATACTGGCCCCTGGCCTCACTTTTCTTAACAGCATGTCCCCTTTGAGATGTCAATCTTCTCCCACCTCTGGCCAGTTTTACAACTCAGGATAGTCTTTCCCAAGGTTTGGGGGCCATCCTTTTGAAATGTAAATATCAACAAAAACAGTGCCTCTGTCTCCAAGTCTCCATGGGATGATGGTAGGAATCTAACTTAGATAAGCGCCAATTAGCAAACATAGACAGCCTAATCAGAATGACCAAACTCCCTGGTCATCCCCCCCCCCCGCCCCCCGCCCCTGCGCAATGTTCTCCAGTCTATTTCTACTAGTTCACTCCAGTGCTTCAAAACTATCTCATCTTTGTTGTAGTGGAGTTGAGGTCAGTCTCCTCCTATTGCAATAATCTTGACCTCCACTGCAACAGTACCGAATAAAATCTTCCTTGCCTATTTAACCCTGCATGGTAGAATTATTCTTTGCCAGATACAAGCACAAAATAGTTTCCCTCATCTTTTTGACTCACTACAGAGAATTATTTTTGTAGCATAAATGTATCATAATTTAGTAAATCCTCCTTTGCTGGACATTTCAAATGAAAATTCTCAAAACTTAAGCTACAAGCAAAGCAAATCAATTGACATAACTCAGTCCAAGTATATGTTAATGAGCTGGTACTTACTGTAACTGTTTTAGCTGAAACAGATTCTTCTTTTTTCTGTTTCATATATCTTGGAACGATATGAAAAAATGCTATTCTTTGTCAATTTCCTATAAACTTGGTAGAATTTTCTAAAGAGGTGCATCAGAAACATGCTCACCAGAGATCTCCTCTTTCAATGTTCTTCTAGCAATGTCTCAGCTATTTTTAATCTTTGTTTATATTTCTACTTCAGAGTAATTTTAAATACTTTTTCCATCATGTTAAGTACAGATGATTTATATTTCATGTAGACATTATCAGGAAAATGCATTATTTTCTATTTTCCCTTAGGAAAGCACTGATTCTCACATAAACAAAGTAATCTCTAAAGAGAAGAAAAATAAATGCTCCTTCACCTCTCCCTGGGGTAGCTTAATTTCTTCCAGACAACTGCATCAATAGCATGTAATCAGAACCTCAACATTTATTCACATGCAATCAGAACCTAAACATTTATTCACCATGTTCTCTAGGTAGAAGTGACATGTGCATATGTGTAAGTATATAGACATATACACACAAATATACACATGCATACATACCCACACACACACACGTACAGCCATACATATAAATACAGAATTTATGTATATGCACTAAATTTAAATATGGAATATCAAAATGACAAGATTTTTTCTTATTTTTTACTTTTTTTAATAGAAGTAGAAAAAGTATGATCATGAACTTCATATATTCATTGCCAACCTTCAAGAGTTATGAATCAATGGTCAATCATATTACATCTATATACCCCTAAGCAGTTCTTCACCCTCAACCTCATTTACTTTGAAGCAAATCCCAGACATCATAACATTTAATTCATAAGTATGGCATTCTGGATGAAACATTGCTTTGAATGTTAAGACTGAAAATCTTTACAGATTTTCAAATTCACAGAGGCAATTTTGAAAATGATGGTTTAGGGGCGCCTGGGTGGCTCAGTCAGTTAAACGTCTGACTTCAACTCAGGTCACGATCTCGCGGTCCGTGAGTTGGGAGCCCCGCGTTGGGCTCTGGGCTGATGGCTCAGAGCCTGGGGCCTGCTTCAGATTCTGTGTCTCCCTCTCTCTCTGCCCCTCCCCCGTTTATGCTCTGTCTCTCTCTGTCTCAAAAATAAATAAATGTTAAAAAAAAAAAAAAAGAAAATGATGGTTTTATTTTGCTTTATTTTAGAGAGATTTATAATCACTTCAGGGCTTAGGAGAAAATAGATTTCTTTGTAGCTGTGTGTTTTTGATCTTTTTAATAAAAAAGACAACTCAGTTGTTCTTTTGAACTTGTTAATATAGACATCTTAATGGCACATAGTCTGCATGGCTGACAGTAACTAAATTACACAGTATACTCACCAAAAGCTAGTGCAAAACAAAGATTTTTAAGAATCTGAATTTAAATATAAATTAAATCATCTTTGTGTGATTGGTTCAATTTAAGCTTTGTCTTCTTTACTCATCAAAGCCTCTAAGGTATTCATAAAGACATGTCTCCATGGCCAAGGAGCCAAAGTGAATTCCCTCAATAAATACACAGAGATGCCATGGTTTGTTACTATCTTTTTCAAAATGTTTTATACAGAAGATTTCATTAACCACACCCAACTTGCTGACCATAATCTTTACCACATAGTCATCACCAGCCAGCCTCAAATTAATAAAAGAAAAAAAGTCTGGGGTGACAGCCTAGTGAATGAACTGAATTTGTAACCAATTACTAAAGTAATCATAAAAATACAATAAGTTCTGAGATTAAATATGTTCAAATTAAGGGCATTCAAGGGTAAATGTCATTTCTTCATATATCTCCATAAGGACAATGACCGTAAGGAGGGGGACAGTCAGCTTCAGTCTGAACTTTTGTGAAGCTGGAATTGAACTGGGCTTGCATACTGGGCAGGAGAATGGATTAACTTTGTGAATTTGGGCAAGCCACTTACTGCTCTGAGCCTCAACTTCTCCATCTATAAAATGGAAAGAACAACAATCTCGCTTTCATGGCCATTGTTAAGAACCAATGAAAGAATGGATGTAAAAGTACTTTTGCAAATTATAAAGCTCTAAGCAAAATGTGAGATTTTATATTTAGTTTTAGGCAACTTACAGTATTCAGCAATTTACAAGGATGCTGTGTTTCACTACCAAAATAAGAATCACAGAAGTCTTTTTTAAATGATAATGAACATCTTGAGAGTGTTAAAGCCTTTTTTTGCTAATAGTGCTCATCTAAATATCCAATGTTCATTTTACATAAACCAGTTAACACCAGTCTTTTTGTGTGAGTTTGTTTTAATCATTTAGTAATTATCCCTCAAGTCTTCCCTAATGTAATCATCTTTTTTCCAAACTCAATTCAGTTAGATATGCCATTACTTCCATTTTTGAAATATATTAAGAATATAACATTACTACTCCATAATTTCTAGTATAATATCATTTAATGCTTTGAATATAAAAGCCATGATAATTAATTTCAATTCTCTGGTTTCTCATCACCCCTCCTCCAATTTTCATAAGCAAATATTTAGGTTTTAATCATAAATGTTCTCAGTTCACCAAAAAAGGAAATGAAAGCAAATATGAGTGAAGGAATCAACATAACTAAAAGGCAGCCTACAGAATGGGAGAAGATATTTACAAATGACATATATGATAAAGGGTTAGTATCCAAAATCTATAAAGAACGTATCAAACTCAACACCCAAAAAACAACTCAGTGAAGAAATGGGTAGAGACATGAATAGACACTTTTCCAAAGAAGACATCCAGATGGTTAATGGGCACATGAAAAGATGCTCAACATCACTCATCATCAGGGAAATACAAATCAAAACCACAATGAAATACCACCTCACACCTCTCAGAATGGCTAAACTAAACAACACAAGAAATAACAGGTATTGGTGAGGATGCGAAGAAAGGGGAACCCTCTTATACTGTTGGTGGGAATGTAAACTGGTGCAGCCGCTCTGCAGAACAGTATGGAGGTTCCTCAAGAAACTAAAAATATAACTACTCTATGATCCAGTAATTGTACTATTAGGCGTTTACCAAAAGGATACAAAAATACAGATTTGAAGGGGCAGATGCACCCCAATGTTTATAGCAGCATTATCAACAATAACCAAACTATGGAGAGAACCCAAATGTGCACTGACTGAGGAATGGATAAAGAAGATGTGGTGTGTGTGTGTGTGTGTGTGTGTGTGTGTGTGTGTGTGTATTCCATTATATAATATATATACATAATGGAATAATATATATATAATATTTTATATATATATATATATAATATTATATATATAATGGAATATTACTCAGCCATCAAAAAGAATGAAATCTTACCATTTGCAATGACATGGATGGAACTTGAATGTATTATGCTAAAAGAAATAAGTCAATCAGAGTAAAACAAATACCATGTGATTTCGCTCATGTTTCAATGTAAGAAACAAAACAGATGAACATACAGGAAGGGGAGAGAAAGAGAAACAAACCACAAGAGACAGTCGATGGAGGAAAGTAGGTGGGCAAGAGGCTAGATAGATTATGGGTACTAAAGAGGGCATTTGTTGTGATGAACACTGGGTGTTGTTTTTAAGTGATAATTCACTGAATTCTACCCCTGAAACCAATATTGTACTGTATGTTAACTACAATTTAAATTAAAAATATTGAGAGTATAAAATATGTGAATAAAATTTCACAGATCATCTTAGATCTAAGTGGGCCAATGAAAGTCAGATGTGACAACTAATGAGAATTTTAATATGTTGTGCTTATTTTTTTCTCCATGGTTTCTATATGTGGATTGTTTGTTATAGAAATGGCTGGTAATTTTCATATGTGTATGCCATAGTTTCTGGCCAGCTGAGCTACTATAAGCTACTGTGTATAGTGTTTAAGAACATAGGCTCTAAAATGAAACGAATCTTCATTTCTGCACATACACTTACTTGCTGAAAGGTACAGCACTGATACATTATTTAATTTTCCTGGGCCACAAATATCTTCACTGTAAATTGGGGATAATACTACTGATTTTGTAAGATTGTTGTTAAATTAAACAGAGATGCATGGAAATTATGTGGCAGGGTTCCTGATCATTAACAGAACACAATGTATTTAACATTAATAAATAGTTTTACGGAAATCAGAATATGTGCCAGCCACTTTGCTTAGCACTAAATATACTTTAATATTTTTTTTAAATCAAATGCCCAAGATAAACAATCATAGATGTCCAAGAATGTGTCAACAGAAAATCAGGTGAATGAAAAATTTCAAGTTGAGTGTCCATAGTTTAATAATTCTGGACTACTGTTTGTAAAATTGTGGGAGATGCTATATATTTTCACGTAACCTAAAGTATCCCAACAATTTTACTGACTGATTGTCTACCATATGCCAACTTCACTAGAATGCAGCCATGTGAACTCTGAGGCACTGCCTTTTTTATCCACCATTACACACTGCCTATTCCCAGCACCTGATACCTGGTTCAAAGAATAACCCAAGTAGTTGTACAATGAATGAACGCACTTAAAAAAATAATAAAATCCTGCCCATGCCAAGTATATGCTAGGCAGTGGCCTAAATATTTTCAGGCTCAAAGATAAACTGGTGGTCAATTGGACTCTCAACAATAGAATGAGAAAAACAGATATTCATGAGACAATAAGATATAAGTAAGTCCAATACTGGTAGATTTCAGAGGAGAGAACTGTTATTTCAACCATCAAAGAGAAAATGACACAAAAGATTTTTCTTTTAATTTTCATTTTTAAACTTCTCTGGAGTAATAGTCACAAACATGATAACTTACTTGCCAGCTTAGTATATTCCAGGTATGTATTTTACTTGGGAGAATGTTCACAATATTTTAATTTAAATATCTTCAGTTGATGCATGTATTCTCCATTATACTTCAACTCTACCTCTTTATACTGCCATAACTTCAAGACACATCAAAAGGTTTTACTTCCATTCTGACCATGAAGGCATGGTAGACAACCAGCATCTATTAAACAAAGTTTTGCAGTGACTACAAAGGATAATTAAATGATAGCAGGCTCGTGGAAAGTTAGGGCAGAGTTAAGACACAATGATGCACAAGCTGGAAACCGAAGAAAACGCCACAGGGAGGATAAAAAGATGTGGAAGATCATTGTCAGGAAGTCATGGCAAGATCCAATCGAAGTTGAGCTATTCCTACTAAAATGATCTCATTTCTACCCACACATAGATGAAGCTAGGGACACTCTGGTTCCAGTAGATTTAAGATACCAAATCACCAACTCAACTACTGGGCACTGCTCCTGCTATAGAGCACAGCAGGCAGATCCCCTCTTGGAGATGCCCACACACCTCTGTTCACACAGTTTGGCTATAAACTTTGTTCTCACCAAACAGGAAAGAGTATCTATTTCCGTGTCATCTATTATATTTTTAATTTAAAAAATTTTAATGTTTATTTATCTTTGAGAGACAGAGACAGAGTGAGCAGGGGAGGGGCAGAGAGAGAGGGAGACACAGAATCCAAAGCAGGCTCCAAGCTCTGTGCTGACAGCTCAGAGCTCAAACTCACCAAAGATGAGATCATGACCTGATCTGAAGTCCGACGCTTAACTGACTGAGCCACCCAGGTGCCCCTCTATGTCATCTGTTGTTGTCAAAAACAAATACACACACACACACACACACACACACACACACACACACACACTAGAAAATCTGATCCCTGAAAACACACCGTGTTTTCTCTCACCGTTTTATTCTTAAGAAAAGAGGTCTGATAGATATCTAATTGCATTAACAATGGGTGTATATTTATAATCACAGCTAAAATTATGTTCTGAAAGCTGTTTGTCATACTTTAATCTCTAAATTTCTGATTTCATACTGTAATAATATCCTCTCTTTAGTTTTTATATTCAAAATAGTTCTGATTGAATAGCACATCTCTGTAGGAAAAGATGACATATACAAACTGGAATTCAATACTACAGTATGCAGCAGACACTGGCAATGCTCAATCCAGAACTTTTCACACTTACTACTTAATTATGCAGTAGCCTGATGTCCAACTACCAGCACGAACATTTCTTTCTAAAGTATTTGGATTCAACACCCCAAAAAACTACTTAACCGTAAATCCTGGTCATAGGTCTAACTCTGAGGGAACCCAAATTAAGACAGTGATATCAACTTTTCACATTGATCTCAAATGAATAAAGATTTGTCAGACTTATACAAATGTGGTCTTGTTAATATTTATTAAATGATCTTTACCTGTAATACTAACACATTCAGTGTGTTTAGTTTAGCTAAAATGACTTCTGCACATACACCACTTTCCAGTAGTTTCTAGTGTATCTGAAA
The DNA here is from genome assembly GCF_028018385.1 of Neofelis nebulosa. Taxonomy (NCBI): domain Eukaryota; kingdom Metazoa; phylum Chordata; class Mammalia; order Carnivora; family Felidae; genus Neofelis; species Neofelis nebulosa. Next base: position 20,117,851 of record NC_080786.1, on the reverse strand, counting down.
GAGCAGGGGAAGGGTTCTTTAAACCACTCCCTCTATCTTAACCCACCTCTGAGTCCTATTGAAATTAAACCCTGCTGACCACTTCCATATGCAAAGTTATTATACCTTCACTGCAGGATCCAACATGAAAAGAAACTGTAAGTGGAAAAGAATCCTAACTTATCTCTCCGAAAGTAAATGGAAGTGAAAAAAAAGTTATTTAAGTATTGTTCATTTTATATTGATGTTCCCTTTTCCAAGTTTGATCCTATATAAAGGAAAAAAAAACCCTCAATTCCTTTTTTAACAGCATTCACTTTACCACAGCTGGACACAAAATTTATAAGCAAGCTCCCAGCAGTGATAAAGGTGCTCAGAAGCACAGAGCCCCAGCATGACAGGCCAAAGAAATCTTGGAATCATACACAGACAAGGGGAAAGACTCTCATTTGAGAAAGCTACACAGCACAAGGTAAGAGAGCTCAGCAGAAATCAGGTGGGGATTCCCAGATACCTCATTACTGTTTTATATAGGCATCAAAACTTATCTTCCAAAACTCAACTGTTTTGTTCTCCCATCTGTAGGTGACAAAACTCTTTTAAATTGTGAAAACAGTAGCCTTGGCAACACACGTGTAATGATTCCTCTTTGTTTAGGGGTTTGTGATTGAAGCTCCCAAGCAGAGCATCATTTTCATTTATGTTCTTTGTTATGATTTTCTTTCCCTAGGCAAGCATTCAACAGTTGCCTCTTTCAAAGTCTAGGTCACCATCTATAGCGTCTTCTTTACATACTTGTCACTCAGGTTTTCATTCTTATCACATTTTTCTTACCCTCTTCACTTACCTGGTTTTTCCTCTCTACTTCATGTGTCATTTTATTATATGGTTTTAGTTAGTATCTGTGTTTTCTCCTAGAGTGCAATGCTGACGACTCCAAAGACCTTAATAGTCTCTTAATTCAGTCTTAATTCAGCCTTAATTCAGTTTAATCATATCTTTGAACTCATTCTTTCTTAACATCGTTCTGCTTGCAAAGGCCAAGATGGAGAGGTATAGGCTGGATCTATGGAACTGATAATGTGATTCAAGCACATCAGCATATTGTGGTAGGTTGCTAGAAATGCAGATTCTTGTGCCCAACCCAGACTTACTGAATTAGAACTTGCATTTAATACGACTTCACATTATTCATATGTAGCTTAAATCTTGACAACTCTTCATGTAGGTAATATAGGCAGGAATAAGCGAATTTACGGCTGTTTTAAATTTTTATACTAGGAGATTTCATTACTGGATCAGGGTCAAGTGCTACAGGAGAAACAGCAAATATTTACCGAAAAAGAAAAAAAAAAAGGCACACAACCATAGGGCATTCTGGGAGTTCCAAATTAAAGAAAAGGAACGAGTAGAATGCAAGGCAGCATGGGATTTTTCTGAGGAAGTGCATGTGATTCCAATTACTTAGTTCAAGTGGGCCTTCAGAGAATTCTAGTCCCACCCAGGAAAAGCATCAATCACCAAAGGACCCTATCAGAAAGAAAGGACACATTGGTGCCTAATTCATGGATCATGAGGTTCACCCAAGACTGAATGGATTGGATGTTTCCAACATTCTCCACTATTGTTCCCTCGTTCCATTTCCCCTTTTATTCTTCTCATTCATCAACTTCCTGAACTTCTCTTTCCGCTTAATATGGATCCCAGAATTAGTGGGGTTTTTTTAGTGGTATTTATTTTATTAAGTATAATGGACATACGATGTTATATTAATTTCAGGTGTACAACACAATGAGTCAACAATTCTATATATTCCTGAAAGCTCACCACAGTAAGTTTAATACCCATCTATCACCATACAATGTTATTATAATATTATTGACTATATTCCCCATGTTGTATTTTACCTCCATGACTTGCTTATTTTGCAACTGGAAGTTTATACTTCTCAATCCCCTTTACCTGTTTGGACCATCCCCCACCCACCTGCCCTCAGGCAACCACCAGTATGTTCTCTTTATTTAAAAGCCTATTTCCTTTTTGTTGGTTTGTTCACTTGTTTTATTTTTTTTTTTTTATATTCTACATTTAAGTGAAATCATATGGTATTCATCTTTCTCTGTCTGACTTATTTCACTTGGAATACCCTATAGGTCTATCCATGTTGTTGCAAATGACAAGTTCTCATTCTTCTTTTCATAGCTAACTAATGTATATACACATACGTACACACACACACACACACACACACACACACACACACACCCCACCTTGTCTTTATACATTCTTCTATTGATGGGCATTTGGGTGTCTTCGATATGTTAAGAAAAGGAAACCGTAATGCACTGTGAGTAGAAGTGTAAATTGGTGCAACCACTATAGAAAACAGCATGTAGCTTCCTCAAAAAATTAAAAATAGAAATACCATATGACACAGTAATTACAATATTGGGTATTTACTGCCTCCCCCCCCCCCCCATGAAAACACTGATTTGGAAAGATATAGGCACCTTGATATTTACTGCAGCATTTTTTAAAGTAACCAGAGTTAGTGTTTTAAACGGTGTTTCCTTGCACCATGAAATCCTTCACTTTCTTGACCTCATGACCCACTCATTGATCAATACCCAAATACCAGATCATCCGTGAGTGTTATCTCTCTTCTTCTCAAATACTGCTAGAGTAAAAAATATGCTGAGTATATGAGATGTCATGGGCTGATTCCATGTGCCATGTTAATAAAATAGACCCCCTTTCCTCAAATTTTCACCTCCAACTCTATTATCTCTCTCAGAAAATGGATTTACTTTCTTACAAAGAAACTCTAGACCAACTGATGTGCATTTTCACCACTATCTTCTACCCTAATTCCTGACATATTCTTTATCTTGAAAATTTCATTTCAACTAGAATACCTTTTTAGTTTACCTTATCTCCTTCACTGTGGTTAAAGAAATATTTTCTTCCTGTTTTTTTTGTTTTATTTATTTTAATTCTAAGGCTAAATTCCCTGCTTGTACTCTCACATCTTATGTCCTTTTTACTTTTATAACCCATAGTCCTCTAGGAATATTTTAAATAAATCATTTCCTTTTTAGTGTTCTCTATTTGACTTCCTTACTGAGTCCTTTTATCTGTTTACAAACACTCGCAGATTTTTGCTATCTGAAAAATAAGCAAGAAATTTATTTATATTTCTTTCTTATGGTCTTTATATCACCTCCCTAATAAAACTGCTCAAAAACATAGTCTACATACTCACCAAAAAAAAAAGGAGAACAGATTACTGACACATACAACAACATGAATGAATCTCAAAATGATGCTGAGTGCAAAAGGCCAGACACAAAAGATTATGTACTATATGACTGCACTTACAAGAAATTCTATGAAAGACAAATCTGATCACTAATGAAGGAAAACAGACCGGTAGTTGCCTGGGGCAACAAGTCAGGGGGTGAATTGAGAGGGATCGTAAAAGAACTTTGTGGAATAATGAAAATATTCTTTATCTTTATTGTGGTGTGTATGAATTCGTCAAAACTCACCGAAATGCACACTTAAAACTGGTGCATATTACTGCATGCCATTTATACTTCAATGAAGCTGATTTTGAAATACTCCTCACTTATTATGTATATGACTTTGAAACTAGGCTATTAACCCCCAAGACACCTGGCTTCTACTCACACCACTTCAATGAAACCACTCCAGTGTACAAATCGAACTTTCTCTCCTTTCAATTTCCAGGGAGGAAGGGCTTATTATCTTCCTGCTTATTTAAACATCCCTTCCACACCTCTTCCCCTAAATCTTTCTCCTCTATTCTTACTCTGCATTTGTTAGCAATTTAATGGTTGTGTTAAAAGCCCACTGCCAAACCAGTCTAAGAATAGGTGATGATGGTGGAATAAGAGGATCTACATGAGTTTCAACGTAATGAATGTAGTGAATGAGTTTCATTACATGTAGGAATGTAATGAATGAAAATGGCTTGAAGGCTGACAGAACAGATCTTCTATAGATAAAGACATAAAAAGGCCACACTAAGAGGGGTAGGAAGGAAAGAGACGTGGTTGGGAATCAAACCCCAATACACAAGGCTGGATAAAACACTCACAAGTAAAACAGGCATGGAGGAACAAGGGAATCAAGCCCCACACTTGGAAACCTTGGCCCCGAGGACCTGCACCAAGTAGAGAAGCCACCATAAAGTCTTTAAAAATGGCAGGTTTAATTCTCGGGAGAGTCAAGAGACTATAAAAAAAACTGAGTCTCTATTCTTAACAGGACTACAGGCTGTATTACTCACCCTGAGACCCAACACAGAAATAGCAGCTTAAAAAGTGCCTGAAATATATGTAAAGGACATTTATTCCTACTTTTAGGACATGTGCCAGAGAGGAAGGGAGGTTTCTTCAGGAACAGAAGCACTAGCAGGCACGTTTTTCTTGCCTCCTTCAACCTAGCTGACCAGACACTGTTAAGAGGCAGTTATAATGCCTTCCATCTACCTTGTTAGTATTGCTTGCCTGGCCCCAACATTTCCTTGCAGAATGACTCCACCCATACTGCAGCCTTGGCAGGTACTCCTCTCAAGTGACTCCCATCCCTTCTCACCCAGTGGGCAGCCTTAGTTGGGACCACCATCCCCCCACCAGAGCAAATACTGCACTGCCCCACCTGACAGCCATCCCCAGTCAGGACTGGTGGCCCTCCAGAGCGACTCTTGCTCTGGCGAAGGGCAACCTAGCCCTACCACCAGCCTATCTGCAGTAGTTAAAACAAGACCTCTTATCCGCACTGGCAACTAATCCCACCCACAAGTGCACACATGCAGTAGCTATACCCAGGCCTCTCAGCCAGCTGCATGGGGGCAAACCCTGCCCACGAGTGCCCTGTAATGGTCACGGCCAATCACTGGTGACAACCAGGTGGAGGACCAGCCACACTCACCAAGACACCAGTGGCGATCACAACTAATACCGACACGGGGGCACATGCAGCCCACATAACAGACATCCTTGGAGCATCTGGTTTTGATGACCAAAGGGGATTGTCCCATAGGCTCCACAGAACCTCTGCTATACAAGACCACTCCCTGAAAGCCCAGGAGTCATAGCCAGAAGAACCAGCAAAAAGAGAAATTAAGAAAGCAGCCCCATCTATAACTTCATCAAAAATAATAAAATATCTAGGAATAAATTTAACCAAGGAGGTGAAAGACCTGGACCCTGAAAACTCTAAGACACTGATGAAAGAAATTGAAGATGACACAAATGGAAAGATATATCATCTTCATGGATTAAAAGAATAATACTAAAATGTCCATATTACCTAAAGCACTATACAGATTCAATACAATCCCTATCAAAATGCTAATAGTACTTTTCACAGAACCTGAAAAAATAATCTTAAAATTTTTATGGAACCACCACATACCATGAATAGCAAAAGCAATTTTGAGAAAGAAGAGTAAAGTTAGAGGTACCACAATCTCAGATTTCAAACCATACTACAAAGCTTTAAGAATAAAACCGTATGTTACTGGCACAAAAATAGACACAAAGATCAAAAGAACACACTAAAGAGCCAAGAAACTCAGGCTTATATGGTCAATGAACCTCTAACAAAGGAGGCAAGAATACAACAGGGAATAGACAGTCTTCTCAATAAATGGTGTTGGGAAACTGGAGAGCTAAATTCAAAAGAATAAAACTGGACCACTTTTTTTGCCATACACAAAATGAACTCAAAATGGAGTAAAGACCTAAATATAAGACCTGAAACCATAAAATTCGTAAAACATAGGCAGTACTCTCTTGGTCATAAGCTTTAGCAATTTTTGCTCTGAACCTGTCTCCCTACACAAGAGAAACAAAAGTGAAAATAAATAGTTAGAACTACAACAAACTAAAGACCTTCTACACACTAGATGAAACCATCAACAAAGTGAGAAGGTAATCTACTGAATGGGAGAAGATATTTCCAAGTGACACAACCAATGAGGAGTTAATATCCAAAATATACAATGAAATCATGCAACATCAAAAAACCAATAACCTGATTAAAAAATGGGCAGAGAATCTGAAGAGAAACTTTTCCAAAGAAGACACACAGATGACCAGAGACATATGAAACGACCAACAATATCACTAATTATCAGAGAAATGCAAATCAAAACCACAATAAGTTATCATCTCACACCAGTCAGAATGGCTACTCTCAAAAAGATAAGAAATAACAAGAGTTGTTGAGGATGTGGAGAACAGGAACAGTTATACACTGTTCGTGAGAATGTAAACTGGTGCTGCCATTATAAACAAGAGTAGGTAGATTTCTCAAAATAATTAATTAAAAAGAATGAAATCTTGCCATTTGCAACTACATGGATGGAACTGAAGGGTATTATGCTAAGTGAAATTAGTCAGAGAAAGACAAAAGTCACATGACTTCACTCATATGAGGACTTTAAGAGACAAAACAGATGAACATAAGGGAAGGGAAACAAAAATAATATAAAAACAGGGAGGGGGACAAAACAGAAGAGACTCATAAATATGGAGAACAAACTGAGGGTTGCTAGAGGGGTTGTGGGAGGGGGGATGGGCTAAATGGGTATGGGACATTAAGGAATCTACTCCTGAAATCATTGTTTCACTATATGCTAATTTGGATGTAAATTTTAAAAAATAAAAAACAAAAAAGCAAAAAAAAAAAAAAAAATAGAACTACCATATAATCCAGCAATTCCACTCCTGGATACTCACCCAAAGAAAATGATAACGCTAATTTGAAAAGATGCATACACCCCTATGTTTATTGTAGCATATATTTACAATAGCGAAGATATGGAATCAACCTAAATTTCCATGGACAGATGAATAGATAAAGAAGATGTGGTATACATATACAATGGTATAATATTCAGCCACAAAAAAAAAAGAATGGAATCTTGACATTTTCCTCAACACAAATGGACCTACAGAGTATTATGCTCAGTGAAATAAGTTAGAAAAAAACAAATACCACATCATTTCCCTCATACACAAAATCTAAAATACAAACAAAAAACAGAAAGAGACTTGTAAATGGAGAGAACAAACAGGTGTTGCCAGAGGGGAGGTTGGGGGGAGGGGTGGGGGATAGGTGAACCAGGTGAAGAAGATTAAGTGATACAAACTTCCAGTTATAAAATAAATAAGTCACAGGAACAAAAAGTACAACATACGGTATATAGTCGATAATACTACAGTAACTTTGGTGACAGATGGTAGCTATCCTTAATTTGGTGAGCATTTTCTAATGTATATATTGTCGAATCACTATGTTTTACATGTGAAACTAATACATCTCAACTATACTTCAATCGAGGCTTAAAAAATAGTAAAAACCAAAAACAAAAACTCCCATTGCCTTGCTCATGAATTACCATGATTTCCTAAAGCTTCAATTAACCTCTCCTTTGTGATGAGATCAAACCCTACACTCCCCTGCCTCCTAACATGTACCCAGTCTTCCACCTCCAAGTCCACATATTTAAAATCAAATCCACTCTCCACTCTAAAGCCAGCCACTCCTAACTTTGTCGACAAGTGTACAGGTATTCAAATTAAAAATGTAAAAATAATTTTATTTGTACCAATTCACATGAAACATCCACCAGGTATGTAAATACATTATTTGTACTGGCTTTCAAATTCAGATTTTACTCTCCATTCCCATGACATCGATTTGAACTCAGTCCTTTATCTGCTGCCTTGTCAATACAACTGGTCTCTTTCTCTTCAGAACTCCCATTTTAAACTTCATCTCCTCAACGCATTCTATTTACTGCTGTTGGGTTTTATTGCCTGAAATGCATTGTGTTGGTTGTTCCACTTAGCAGCTCAATAAACTATAAAGATCATACCTTTTGATCAATGCCTTTTAAAGAGAGTCTCAAATCTTCAGGCCTTGGAAAATCTCTTCCTCTGTAGGCTTATTAAATTCTATCCTCAAATCCAATTCACATATTTCACTAGTCTGAAAGAGTCACTGTTCTCCACGAATTCCCTCAAGTTTTTCACTCCTGAACTTCAGTATTACTCTTCTCTTTAACTAAAAGTGTCCTACCTTAATCTTAGCCTATAGATGTCTTGTGATGACTATCAATGCCTTGATGATACAACAGGTGTCAAATTCTTTGGAATGATTTTAAGTTGCTTAAGGGACACATCCCCTGTATGTATCTAAATTATTTACTTTATCCCAAATATTTACCAATTATATACTCCTTTGTATTGTAGTGATTTGCATGACTATGGGTGTCAGTTTTTCAGACTATATTCTCTGGATGGAAATGGTATGAAATTTATCTCTGTACGTGAGGGCTCACATGGTCCTGCTCACATGGTTCTCAGTAAAAATGACAACTCAATATTTCACCACCCACCCTATGTTATAATGTCATTAATTATCAAATAATGTATTTAGGGCTATTTTGATACTGAGACAGGCCAAATATCTTCAAGAAAACATGTTGGTAGCACCAATTAATATAAATTTTCTTCATTTCATTATGTGTGTCAAATCTCAAGCAACTAATAGGAAGATTTTAAATGGTGTTGAAATGGTACCACCAAGGCATGAGTCAACTTTTGGTAAAAGAACCCCCAGTAGGTTCAGGACAATATCTACATAAGTATGGGACTGTGTGCGTGTGCACCCGCATGTGTGAATCTGCAGGAATTTAACCTACAAATGAAAATAAGTTGTTTTCATAAGAACCCAGAATTTTACCTTCAGCCAGACCCAAATCTGTGCCTTTCACATATTTTAATTTCAATGCACCGTCTTCTCAAAAGGAGTGAATACTTTGATTTTAAAGATGTTTAATCATTTTTAACTAGAATAAAAATTTACATATGAAAGATAAACCTGGAAGACATGAAATGTGAATTTGTTTGCAATCTTGGTGAGATGGAAATTAAGGATAATTACTAGGAAGGAAAGGAGGAAAGATGATATTCATTTTACCGTGGCAAAACATTCAGAAGCCATAAAATAAAAAGATGGTTTATAACCAAAATCTTAGAATCTTCAAAAATGCCCCAAACAATGCAAAAGTGACAACTAGAGATTAAATATGCAACTCTTCTGCTGAACAGAAAGTTTTCTTAATGTTTAAAGACAGTTAAGTCAAAAGAAAAATGGCCAAGGGATGTGTGTAGGCAATCCCTTGAAACAAAAAGAGAGAAATAACAAATAAACATAAAAATATGCTCAATCACACCCAGAGTCAAAAACTGGAAATCAAAACATTTTGCAGTTATCCACTTATAAAAGATTAATATGCTTAAAAACACACTGCTAATAAGGACAAGAGCAAACAGAATTTCACACATAATCTTGAGGGAGTACAAATTGGTACAATCTCATTGAAAGTTAAGATGAAAATATCCATTAAAATATGTGCCTAGTTTAATATCGGGAAGACAAGAAGTGGAAAATATATATTGGTGAATTAAAATTCAAAATTGCATATGCTGTTCATTTTATTTTATTTTTACTTTTGAGAGAGAGAAATAGAGTGCATATGCATTTATGCAAGATGGGGAGGAGAGAATCTTAAGCAGGATCCCTGCTCAGCACAGAGCCCAGTGTGGGGCTTGATCTCACTATGGGAAGATCATGACCTGAGCCGAAATCAAGAGTCAGATATTTAACGAACTGGGCCATCCAGACACCCCTGCATATGCTTTTTGATCCAACAACCTCACTTCTGTAAATTTTCTACGGAGAGATGTTCTGAAAATTGGCAAGATAAAACATCATAACTCATTGTGACCCTGATTGTAATAGCAAAGAATTTGGAAAAGATTTAGAGGATATCTAGAATAATATACAACTAGCACAGAGAAAAATACAAATTTTTGAGTACAAATAAAGTAAGTATCAAGAAATCATTTGAGCAATTATATATTTTGGAAAGCAAATTTTTATGATATGTGTGTATGTAAATGTGTATATTTGTTACATATGTGTATATTTATTTTTGTATACACACGTATATTTTGTTTATATATAAAAACATCTCAGATTTTAATAACTATTACACTAGAAATTTGACCAGCAGAGCAAGGAGATTTTTTTTTAATTTTTTAAAAATATTTTTATTTAGGGACACCTGGGTGGCTCAGTCAGTTGAGCATCTGACTTCGGCTCAGGTCATGATCTCGCAATCTGTGAGTTCGAGCCCGGTGTCAGGCTCTGTGCTGACAGCTCAGAGCCTGGTGCCTGCTTCAGATTCTGTGTTTCCCTCTCTCTCTGCCCCTCCCCTGCTCATGCTCTGTCTCTCTCTCTGTCAAAAATAAATAAACATTAAAAAAAATAAAAAAATATTTTTATTTATTTTTGACAGACAGAGAGAGCACAAGTGGGGGAGGGGCAGAATGAGAGAGGGAGACACAGAATCCAAAGCAGACTCCAGGCTCTGAGCTGTTAGCCAAGCCCAATGCGGGGTTTGAACTCACCAACTGTGAGATCATGACCTGAGCCGAAATTGGACGCTTAAGTGATTGAGCCGCCCGGGTACCCCAATAGATTTTTTAATATAATGGTATGAGGCCTTATTATTATTATCATATCTCTTTGTGCTTTGGGTATGAATTCCACAACAACAATGGAGCATGTGAGTGAGCAAAGGAGATAAATACATTTGTGAGCATCTGCTGTTCCTTGCCATTCTACTCACATATAGCATTCATGATGCCCCAGGAGTACAGAAATCTGTTGGACCCACAAAGCACAGGAATTCAGCAACTAAATGAATTACATCTACAACTTAACAAGCATGGGAATTCCCGTAACCAAGATGCCTTGCTTTCCACTAAAAAAACACCTTACTTAGAATTCAGAAGGAAGGCAGTGGCACTCTAAGAAATACTAGTGACCAAGGAAAACTATCATATCCCTTCTTACTCATGGTACTTCCTTCCATTTGCCAACTGCTTCCCACAAAAACAATTACAAAGGAAGAAAGGGAAAATAAGGCCACTCGTAGTTCCTTTTCCTTTCAGACCTCACTTAAGTAAGGCAAAAGTAGAGAATACTAGTAGAATCTATGCATAGCAAGAACTGAAACAAAACCAATTTTGTTGCTTCTGTGCAGTGATTCCATTGTTCTGGTAAGAATGAAATATATGTACATGTATAAACTATGGAATGTGAATTGTTTAATTTCAGTGATTCCACATGTAATTTAAATATTCTTACATTTGCATCTATAACTTGTATTGCATAAAATAAAGATGAATGGTACAATTCATGCTGATGGTCAAAAATTTGGATTTTTTTCTATTTAGAAAACCATTAAATAGCACACAAAATATACCATGACAATTTGAGAGAGACTATAAAAAAGGGAAGTTTTACTTTTATCACCTTTAACACAGCATTTTTTCAACTTTTTGAATAAAGGGACCCACCATTTCATTTTACACTGGGCTCCACAAATTATGTAGTTGAACTTGATTCAGACGACTATATTCCCAAAAGAAACTTCTGACTACAACATCATACGAGTCTTAAAAAGAACGGCTCAACCAAGCTATTCTCTAATACCTGACCCAAAACCTGCAAGGAAAACAAATGATATTGCAATACACTATTAAGAATATTTTGTTATACAGCAGTAGTTACCTGAACACCTGCTTTCCAAGGCTGATTCATTTTTCCTTCTTCTGCGCTTATCTAAGCATACAGTCCCATTTAAGATTAATCATATTTATAACTTTTTTGTAGCATTTCTCCACCCCATTATTTTAAATTTTTCTTTAAATAGTTATCGAGTGGACTAACATATAAATTATTATAACTTTGGAAAATGAAAAGTCACAAAAAATAACTCAGAAACTCAGGGTTCCTACAATTAATAATGTTATTTGAAGGAAAACAAACTTTTTACATTCTTCTTAGTACATTTATGTATTTCTCAATTTTTAAAAAATGATAGTATTATCTAGGTTTTCACAACATTACAAACCTGTATTTTACTGAGGGCATTTAATTTCAAATGATAAATGATTTGAACCCTTAAAGATGGCAACAGCTCATAATTAGTTACATCCAGCATCTTTAAGACATTTAAGAAGTATATATGATATTTGCGACAGTATGGATGGACCTAGAGGGCATTATGTTAAGTGAAATAAGTCAGACAGAGAAAGACAAATACCATTTGATTTCACTTACATGTGGAATCTAAAAAACAAAACATACAAAGCAGAAATAGACTCATAAATACAGAGAATTTATGATTGTGGGGTGGCAGGGAGGGGATGGGCAAAATGGGTGAAAGGAAGCAGGAGGTACAGGCTTCCAGACATTGAAAGAGTAAGTCACAAGAATGAAATGTACAGCACAGGGAATATAGTCAATGGTATTATAATTGTGTTGTATGTTGACAGATGGTAGCTATACTTGTGGTGAGCATAGCATCACATACAGATTTGTCACTGTTATATACCCAAAACTAATATAAAGTTGTAAGGAATACTTCAATTTTAAAAAATAGAAAAGAATGCATTCTTTAAGAAAAACAATGAAAAAAGGAAACAAAATAGAAACAGACTCATAGATTCAAGAAACAAAATGTTGACAACCAGAGGGAGAAGGTTTGGCGGGGGGCGGTGAGTAAAATATGTGAAGGGGATTAAGAGGTATGAACTTCCAGTTTTAAAATACATAGGTCATATGGGTATTGAGGAGGGCACCTTTTGGGATGAGCACTGGGTGTTGTATGGAAACCAATTTGACAATAAATTTCATATATTGAAAAAAAATAAAAATAAAAAATAGCAAAAAAAAGAAAATTATTCGGAAAAAATAAATAAATAAAAAATAAAGTACATAGGTCATAGGGATGTAATATGTAGGGAATATATATATAGGGAATATAGTCACTAATATTGGGATAACCGTGTGGTGACAGATGGTAACTAGATGTATTATCAAGATAATTTTGTAAGGTATAAAAATATTGAACCACTATGATGTACACCTGAAACCAATAGGATATTGCATGTCGATTATATTTCAATTTAAAAGTAAATAAATAAAATGAAAAAAAGAAGCATATTTAGTTATACTGTTCGAATAATTTTCCTTTCCTGTTGTAATTATCTCTTCCGACCAAGGCTTCATGGGCTACTATATTCAATTTTATATACATTTCACATGCCTTTTCTTTCATCTGAGTTAAAAAAGCTACTAGCATTACTTTCCATACACTTAGAAGAAAAAACACAATAAAGGAACAAATCACTAATATTTACTTAAATAAGACCAAAAAAAAAAGGAGAAAAATATATCAAAAAGAGAAAATTGTGTAAAGAGTAAACTTCTATCCCCTCATTCTGTATTTTTTTTCCTTCCAGATTCACACACGACTAGACCATTTAAGAATACTTCAAGTTTTGTTTGCTAGATAATTTTGTCCTCATCAAAATTGTATTCTGTGTGTGTGTGTGTGTGTGTGTGTGTGTGTGTGTCTGTGTCTGTTTGTGTGTGTGTGTGTGTGTGTGTGTGCCTGTGTAAACATATATACCAATAAGAAGCACAAGGAAAACTGATACAAGAAAAAATAAAAAAAATTTAAAAATACCAAGCATAATCAATAATGTCTGGTACCAAGTACAGAGTGTTCAGAGTTTGGCAAAACTTTCTGATTTTTGCAATGTACCAGTAATTTTCATAATGCACCTAACTTGTCCAGTTTCAGGCTTCCCAAGCTTCAAAGCTGAAACACTGACTGACTTTTAATTTGTTCAGCCAACACTAGTACTTTAGAAAGGAATTTTAATAGCCATTTCACTATTTCTGTAACTCTCTAAAATTATACTCTGTAACCCAGCAAGCATTTCAATAGATTATTTTTTCTCTAATATCCCTCACCAGGAAAATGAGTTTGAGAGTTGGCATAGCAGGAGTTCATGCATGTGGGTCTATGATTTTTTTTTAAAGGAAATATTACAATGCCAATTGCCTTTCTTCAGTTAGTGTCCAGAAATTCTCCATGATCCCCATCCTAAAAATAAGAATTCTTTTTTTACTCTGCTATCTTAAAGGTTTTCAGTGCTTTTCTCCCTCTTTAGGGAAAATCTTTAAAGAAATGACTTTTAACATTTTCCTAATTCAGAAATGTACATATTAGAAGAAAAGTAGCAAAGTGTAGATATTTAAAATATTTTACAATTCAGTAACCCAGAGTAATAGTTTTTAAACTGTGATATATTTCCTTTAAGTCACTCTCTTGTTTTCCATTCTCTCCCCCCCACTTCCTCCCTTCCTCCCTTCTTCCTTCCCTCCCTTATCCTTCTGAATTTCTATATACTTTCTGAGGATCTCTATTGTATCACACTTAAATAATAACTACTAGATTATTCTGTTTCCAGACAACAAACCTATAAGTGAAGGAGTCTATCAACAGCCAGCACATATATCATCTCCTCCCAGAAGCCTTCCTTGACTAATCCTCCCCTAACATTACCGCCACAGATCTAATCACTTCTTCGTAGTACCTCCATAGAAAGTGCATATTTCCATTGTTGCATATCAAAGTGAAGTATAGTCAATTCACATAGAAATCCAGTTTCTATTAAACTATAAGTACCTTCCGCAACCCTATACATACTTCAGGCCATCTGTGCATGTTAATTTAAGCAAATTTTTTCATTCTCAATCCTGAACTCCCAATAAGGTGCTCATAAGAAACAGATACTTGGTATATGTTTGATGGATGATTAAATGAATAAACTCTCCTGGTGGTATTCCAAGAAACTCAACTCTCCTAAATGCTCTGAGACATTTTTCCCATTTCCCCAAAATAACTGCTGAATAATGTTCTTAAGAAATCACCGAGCAACACTGAAAGTCAAAGAAAGCTGAGTGTCCTAGGGAAGATGACAAGGCTATGGGCTTCATAAATGAAACCAACTGACTTCTAGAGGGCACTGTCCCCACACACTCTTCCTCCCTGATTCCTAGCCTGATTTCTCATATCTCATCCCCTTGTCCATTCCCTCTTGGCTTTGATCTTGGCCCATTCTACGTTTGCAGGCTTTCCATTCACCTTTACCAGGCTTTCGCTATTGTCTGAATGATTAGGTACTGGTCCATCCCTGACTCAGTTTCCCAATCAGAGACAAGATTTGTTTTGTGTCTTCTATTCAGACACTTATAGACCGCTTTAGGTTTTGAGTTTATTATTTTTAAACCTGCAGTCCTTTGGCTTTTAATGAATTCACCTATCTTCTTGGCTTGGGAAAGGATGTTACCTTCCACATCCATTTTATTTTTTTCTAGAAAGGAAAAGAAGAATGCCTTCAGATTGTTTTAATTTGGTTAAGGCTGAAGTGAAGAATATTTAAGAAAGCCTTTTGTTCCTAGAAAAAAAGCTACACAAAAAAAAAAAAAAAAAAAAAAAAAAAAAAAGAAAAAAGCTACACAGTGGTTAATTCATATTCTACAAGACAATGTCCATAATTTGCAATCCCAAACACAATGTATTCTTGCATTGATAACTCTTCCGTACTCTGAATATACTACTACTTTTTGTATTCTATTGCGGATATAAAAAAAAAAAAGAACGTCTTTAAATAAGAGGGACAAATGTTCTAAATATTCACATCTTAAGAAGGAGAATATTGTGTGCAGATTACACTAAAGGAGAAGTTTAAATTTAGGATAGAAACCATAACAATTGACTCTGTAGTGAAGAGACTGTTTCTCCATTATCAAACACAGCTAGGAATTCAATGGAGGGAAGATAATCTTTTCCACATGATATGGAACAAGTGGATATACCCATAGGTAAGAAAATGAACAACTCACACACTCCTTGAATTTTACACAAAAATTAACTGAAAATTATTCGTAGACCTAAGTATGAAATGTAAAGATATAAAACTGTGAGAAGGAAAGAGAACATCATTGTGACCATGAGTATTTAGGTAAGATATCAAAAGCATGCTCCATGAGAAGAAAAACTGATAAACTGTAGTTTGTCAAAATTAAACACTTTTTGAAACAGCTCTATGAA
The DNA here is from genome assembly GCF_028018385.1 of Neofelis nebulosa. Classification (NCBI taxonomy): domain Eukaryota; kingdom Metazoa; phylum Chordata; class Mammalia; order Carnivora; family Felidae; genus Neofelis; species Neofelis nebulosa. The sequence continues at coordinate 20,101,791 of NC_080786.1, read as the reverse complement.
AGGCAGTATTAAAAGAATGGAAAAACGAGCTACAAATTACAGAAAATATTTGCAAATTATATCCAGGTAAAGGATTTGTGTCCAGAATATATAATGATCCCTTAAAACTCAACAATAAGAAAACAGACAACTCCAATTAAAGAAAATACGCAAATGTTCTGAACAGACACTTCACCAAAGATGATAAATTAATGACAAATAAGCATATGAAAAGTCGCTCATTATCATCACTTATTAGGAAAATGCAAATTAAAATCACAATGAGATACAACTGCACACCTCTCAGAGTGGCTAAAAACAAACAAGCAAAAACTGACATTATGAAATGCTGGTGACAAGCAAGAACAGGGCCTCTCACTCATTCCTGATAAGAATACAAAATGGTACAGCTACTTTCAAAAGACAGACATATATTTAGCATATGACCTAGCAATCCTACTCCTATTTATTCATGTAACAACATGGATGAATCTTAAATGAATTTTACTAAGTGAAAGAAACCAGACCCAAAAGGCTGCTGCATGCAAGCATTTACACAGCCTTTCAGAAAAGGCAAAATTATAGTGAAAACACATCGGTAGGTGCCCACAGCTGGGAGAGGGTTGCTGACAACAAAATGGCCGCACGAAGGAATTTTTAGGATGACAGGAACATTCGGTATGCTGTCGTGGGGGTGGATACATGCTGACATAACCTTCAAACCCCACAGAACTATATACCACAAAGAATGAACAGAAGCATTTTTTTTTACTAAAGTATAAATGACATAAAATGTTATATTCATTTCAAGTATACAACAGTGATTTGACAATGTTATACATTACCACATACTCACCACAGTAAGTGTAGTTACCATCTGGTACCATACAAATACTACAGTATACTGACTATATTCCTTATGCTAATACTTTCCATCACCATGACTTAGTTATTTTAAAACTGGAAGTTTCTATCTCTTAACCCCCTGCACTTATTTCTCTCATTCCCCCAACCCTTTGCCTTCTAGCAACAACCAGTTTGTTCTCTACATTTATGAGTCTATTTCTGATCAATAGATGGCAGGGGATCCCAGGGGAGGATGCAGATTGTTACAAATGAAACTAACTGTATTACAAATGGTTAACCTCACTGAAGAGGGTGGAGGAAAAGGAGCAGATCTAAGTAATTCTGGGAGATGATGTTTTGACTGAATACTGTAAAGCTGAACATAAAATGAATTATACATAAACACAGTATGGGTTAGTAATTCTGATACTATTTTTAATGTAGTTTAGGGCTACAAATAAGTATATATATAAACTGTGGCTAATGGGAGCCATGTTTTACACAATCAGGGAAAGAACTTATAAATAAGCAAAGGTGGAAAGCTAGAATGAACCCTGTGGTGCTAAATTAGACTCAGATCTGTAATCATAAAATCATGTTTAGTTTAATGGATGAACAGTGATGTTACACACATGTGTGCTTGAGTATACATAAATGCATCTTCTTGCCTTGGAAGTTGAGTTCAGCCCACTGAGCAGGATGAAAAGGAACGACATTGCAAGCATACCCAGCACCCAGATACTGGTTTCTAAGTATTCTCCAATAAAAGATCCTGAAGCTCTGTTTTAGTGACTTTGGCAACAAAGTACCATAGACTGGGTGGCTTATAAACAACAGATTTTTTTTTTCCTCACCATTCTAGAGGCTACAAATCTGAAATCAGGCTGCCAACATGGTCAGATTCTGGTGAGAGCCTCTTTCTGGTTGCAGACTGTCAACTTTTCATTGCCATCTTCAGATGGCAGAAAGACAGCACCCCAGCTCTCTGGTCTCTTTTTATAAGAGCATTAATCTCATTCGTGAGGACTCCACTCTTGTGATGTAATTACCTCCCGAAAGTTCCACCTCCAAATACCATTATACTGGGGAATTAGATTTCAACATTTGAATTTTAGAGGGACACAAACATTCTATCCATAGCAGACCTTTTAGAGAAATCACTGATTCTAGGGCTGGTACAGGGCGAAGACAGGATAACATGGGGCATCCTAGAGCGTCAGAAAGTGAGGAAGTGCTTAAAGGAACAAACAAAAAAAGGATAGGGGTACACCAAAAAGGGACAGAGAACAACCTGAAAATCAATCTTTCAAGGGCTGAAACTGGAATAGTTTGAAAAACAACCTAATAATGATAGCACTGTCTATAACACAAAGAATAAAGTAAGTATCTGTGTCTCTCCATCCTGATCTTAGTAAATGAGTGAATGAGTAAGTGCAGAAGAAAATATTTTCCTTAGAGAAGAATTCCAAACAATAAATGTAAAAGAAATGAAAAAAATAGAAAATCACTATTGGAACAATAAAGAAATAATTGGTGAAGGCAAATCCACAAATTAATGATAATATTGGGCAAAACTCTAAAGAGAAAAAGGATATTTGTTTATTCCCCAAAATATTTATTTTTAAAGTTTTTATTTATTTTGAGAGAGAAACAATGTGCACAGGGGGCGGGCAGAAGGAGAGGGAGACAGAGAATCCCAAGCAGGCTCCATGCTGTTAACACAGAGCCCGACGTGGGGCTCGAACTCACAAACTGTGAGATCATGACCTGAGCCAAAAATCAAGAGTTGGACACTTAACCAACTGAGGCACCCAGGTGCCCTCAAAATATTTATTAATCACTGTGGTGTCTTTAATACACGCTCAAATTCTTTGATAGGTTTCCCTCCATAAGGTAGAGGTTAATATTCCTGTCCTGGATTGTGAGCTGGACTTAGTGATTCACTTCTAAAGAACAAACAACTGAAAAGGGGTAAGGGGAAGATGGTGAGAGCAACTTCACAGTGAGGAACCTGATGAACACCTTCACCAAATCATCAAGATTAACAACACCAGTAATAAGGCATGTTGATTTCATGTAAACCCTGATAGGAAGTGATGAAAATGCCACATTGCCTCTGTGGTATTCTTCTCCTAAATTAGTAACTCCAGTGTAATTATGAGAACACATAAATTCAAAAAAAGGAATGTTCTGCAAAATACCTGACCAGTTCTCTTGAAAAATGCGCAAGTCATGAAAACAAGGAAGGAGGAAGTCACAGATTAGAAGAGATTACATAGATATCACAACTAAATACAACATGGTATCCTATACTGATCATGGAACATAAATAGGACATCACTGGGAAAAAAAATTAATAAAATCTGAATAAGTCCTGGGGTGGCTAGCTGGCTCAATCAGTTGAGCATCCAACCCTTGATTTTGGCTCAGGTCACGATCCCAGGGTTATGGAACTCAGTCCCACATCGGGCTTCATGCTGAGCATGGAAACTACCTAAGATCCTCTCTCTCCTTCTGACCTCTCCCCTGCTCATGCACTCTCTAAAAATAAAAATAAATTTAAAAATTGTTTTAAATCCGAATAAGTCTGTAATTTATTTAATAGTATGAAACCAATTTTAATATCTTAGTTTTGAAAATGTGCCATGGTTGTATAAGATATTCACATATGGGAAATTGGGTGATGGTATATAGAAACTTTCTATTCTAACTATGCAACTTTTCTATAAACCTAAAATTATCTCAACTTTTTTTAAAAAAAGAAACAAATCCAGAATGTATAATCCAGAAAGATTATCTGCTAATAGCAGTGTCAAGAAATCACTTCATGTTGCTGGTTTCAAGTTTAGTTGTACAATGTGTAAATATATTCTACAATTCAGTTCATAAGGTTATAGATCATGCAGACCATAACAAGTAATTAGTAAATGCTGAGCAGTAATGTGGCCTAAAGCAATGGTCTAGATCCCCCACTGAGAGAGGAAATATGCCTCTCCTCAGTTTAGAAAATAAAAATGAGTTGCTTCCTCATCCAGGGAAATAAATAATGGGTAATTAGCAAAAGAAGAAACAACTGACAGCATAAGAAAATCTTTGGAAATCTAAGACTCTGCATTACAGTTCAAAGATAAGATAAGATAAGATAAGATGAGATGAGATGAGATGAGATGAGATTCTCTCTCTCCCTCTGCCTCTCCCTCTCCCCCCACCACATATGTGTACACTCTCTAAATAAAAGAATTTTTAAAATTATTTTAAAACTATTTAAAAAAATAATTTTTAAAAACCCTATAAATTGGCAAACTCAAGAGTTGTAGTGAAACACAAAGAACTTTAAAAAAACAAAGGGCAATGGAACAACAGAAGTTTACTTTCTAGAGTTTGTGTTTTCTATTTGCTCCTAAGAGCAAATTCAAAGCTAAGAAATGAACATAAACACGCCTTTCCCCTCGCACTACTATAGTCTTAAATTAGAATTGTGAATTTATGAGATGGTTAAAGAGAAAATACAAGTTCAATTATTTACTAAAAACAAGTAAACAAGTAAATAATGAGAAATATACTTTAAGATGCTGAGATCTTGGCTAAGTTAATGATGCAAGTCAACATGAGCAATTTGCTGGGGATTCTCCAGGGAAGATGTTGGTCCACATTCCCAGTGTCCCCTAAGGCAAAATCTGTATTTGTGTCTCTTTCAGATGGTTTCCTTGGGGATACACAATTCTTTGGGGAATATAAATGTAGGCGAAGTATCATAAACTTGGCACTAAAAATAAAGGGGGGGTATATAGAATATCATTGTCATTAGCTAGTTGTGTCTCTCCTTAAAGCTAGAATTAAGATTTAAAAACTATTTTCGGGGCGCCTGGGTGGCGCAGTCGGTTAAGCGTCCGACTTCAGCCAGGTCACGATCTCGCGGTCCGTGAGTTCGAGCCCCGCGTCAGGCTCTGGGCTGATGGCTCGGAGCCTGGAGCCTGTTTCCGATTCTGTGTCTCCCTCTCTCTCTGCCCCTTCCCCCATTCATGCTCTGTCTCTCTCTGTCCAAAAAAAATAAATAAAAAAACGTTGAAAAAAAATTTAAAAAAAAAAAAAAAACTATTTTCTTCCATTAAGTAGCTATATTTGTGTGTATGCAATCAATACATAAAGAAGAAAAAAAAAAACAAAAAAAATAAAACAAGAAAAAAGAAAAAGAAAGCCATTTTACTAACAATCCTGTGTTACATATTGGTTGCAACAAGAGCAAACATCACTGCTAAGAGGATGACAACTAATACTTTTGTGTAACTGCTATGCACAAAGCATATTTTAGGTGCTTTGTAAGTAGTACTTAACCTTCAAAATAACCTAAAAGAAAAGCTGCTCTTATGTCTACCTTACAGATAAGGAAACAAACTAAACTTTAGGAACATCGAGATCCCTTTGACCTCCTATTTCTCTATTAACCTAAATAAACACCTCCACCTGGGGATGCATGAGATAATCCAGAATACCAAAAATAACATTAAGGGCTATTATGATTTATCTACATGATGCAAATTTTGCTGTTTTCTCTAGAAGTGATTGGCATTTCTGCTTAATCAGAATAAATAAGTTATTACAAGCAATTATGTAAGGCAATGAACGAGAAAATGTGGGAAATGCAAAGAAAAATAAAATTTACTGTCTAACCCCAAGAATCTTAAGATCTTTGGGGGGGAAGTAAAGTGAAAACTTAGAAGAATAAATATTAGTGTGTGTGTAAAACAACTTTGAAGACCACAGTATAATGGATTTCCTATGAAGAGATTATTTCAAGATTAAGTATTGAATAAAACAGCCTGTGGAGGGGAGTAGAGGATCGGGGAGTAAAGCATTTGCTAGACTGATGTCTCAAGGCAGGGAGAGACACCGGGTTGTTTTAATTAGCCAGCCTGGCCAGCCTCTCCCAGATGTGGAGGCACTGACGTGTGCTGGGTGGTGGCTTTCTCAGTTCCCTACCACCTCTGGTTGCTCAGCTCCACACTTGACCTCAGAGACTAACTAGAACAATGTTACTCCAAGTATGCTCCACAGGGGAGTGCTGGTCTGGACACTGTTTGTTACCGGCCTGCAATGAAATAAACCCAGACACTCTAATAGAAGAAACTTCTATACTAATGTGAATGAATAATGTTATGTCTTTTGATTCTTACAAGATACTTGGGACTTTATTATTTTTTTGAGTATCTTTTATTTTCATCTCATTTTTTCTAGTAATTCATTTTTATCATGTTTTACAAAATACCAGTCTGTAGTTGACTGGAAATGAAAACTTTAAATACACACACACACACACACACACACACACACACACACACACACCACTCTCACGACAGGTGATGTGAGAAGCATCATACTAGATTCTTGACCACTGAAACAGAGATTTTGCTCAAAGGACAAGCTGCTGAGAAAAATCTGTAGGTACAAATTGGTCTCAGGCTTCCCAATGGTCAGTAGGTAACATGCCAGCTGCTTAAAAAAGAAAGCCTTCTTAGTATGATAGCAAGATAAAACTTCTAGGAAATGCTCTTTTGTCCACATGATCTCTCTCTTTCCCTTCTCCAACCCATGGAATATTAACCAGTCTGAGAAAATGAGAACTCATGTTTCAAACATATACACATTTTTTTCTTATACTCAAGCTATCAGCCTTTATACTTACATCCTAAGAATATAATTAATATGATTTAAATTCTGTGGCTTTACAATGACTATCATCAGGAAAAGAACTTGGACACTTACACCTAATTCTCTAAGCAATGTGTGGAAGAAGGGGATTTAGGGAGCACAAATGAAGAAAAGAATTAAAACTGACAGGAAGGACATCACTTTTGCTAAGTAGTAGTTGGAACTATCCCGCCACAGACAAAACAGTAATTTCCATGGATGTTCAGTGTTTTAGTCCAGGCTGAGTTACTAGGAAAGAGTTTAGGGAAGAAAACAACTTGGAGACAGAGAAAAAAATAATAAAGAAATGTAATAGTTGCCTAAGAGAAAGAACATTCTATTTGGTGGCCAAAATGCTGGGAAACCAGGAAAATATATATTAAAATTATTTATCTATATTACATGATGGTACATATTAAATTCAATGACATTACATACTATGTTCAATATATGATCCCCCATTAACAGTGAACAAAACTGATTATTAGGCTCCAAAAAACTGCAGCGAGGTAGTGTAGGTCCAGCAGTCCTTCTATGTGTATCAGCAATTTGCATCTCTTCACTGAATATATGTGGGCATATAGCATTACTACATGGAAGCCATCAAGGGGCTTCCTTCCAATCAAATAAGCCAACAACCCACTCCACATTGCCACATCATCCAACTGAGCTCTAGAAATTATCATTCAAAAAGTCCCTCATCACTGGAAATATGAGGTGGTCTGTCAACGTTTCAATCACTCAAAGCAGCCTTCCCTTCCCTAGACCATCAAAGACAGGTATTAACGAGTCACTTAACATGGTCAAATATGTCATACATTGCCATATAAATCTAAATACAGATTTAGTGTCCATGCTATAGATTAGTAAAATGGCCTGAGCTGAATCATTGAGGCCGAATATTTTAAAAAGAAGAACGAGGAAGTCTCAAGGGTTAGATGTGAATGTTTTGATATTAGGATAAGAAAGTAATCTATTCTTGACTGCCAAGCTAAAAATACATACTTACATCCTAAAGCAATATGAAACCATTGAAGATTTCTGAGCAAGAGAATAAGATGTTAAAAAGTGTGTACAGAAAGGTAGGTTGAGTTAGAGAACAGGGAGAGGAATTAGTCTGCCACTACAACAGGAGAAATTCCATGAATCACTATTCGGGTCGTTATGGGACAATGGAAATGAAAATCAAAAGGTTTCAGAGTACTTGAAAAGCAAGAATAGGCTGACCAATGTGCCTAACGGGATTGTTTGAAATGGAAGAGGGAAAGGCAGCTGTCGAGTTTTGAGCTTGGCAAAACAATGGCACTGTTACCAGGAAAGCACACATCGGGTGAAGAATCGGGTTAGGGCTTAAGAAGAGATGTTTACAACTTTAACCTTGGAGATCAGCACTCCATCAAACAGGGCATTCAATCAACAGCTGAAAGTATGAAACTTAAGCTCAGAAGACAGGCAAGAGATGTGAAATGTGTCTGTTCTATATTTCAGATAATAGTAACAAGAAACATAGAGTTCATGACAACAGCCCAACTTTCATTTAGTAAATCTCTCCATTGATACAACACTCTTCCATGAGAACAAAAACAGTTACTGAAAAATCTCTTGAGACATTCAGTTTTCCTTGAGGTCAACAAACCTCTACAAAATCGACAGTTCCAAAAAGTGTTAATACTCCGAGCAAGAACCTTCCTAAGGGAAAAAATAAATTAACCATTATTAAACTTCTGCTCCAGGGTTTGTAATACCTGTGGTTTGCCACAGTGCGCTGCTTTGTTATAACTGCCTAAGACTTGGGAAGTGATTTATCTTGAAATTGTGTTAGTCTTTGGAGAGTTTCAAGACAGATTCCTTACTTAGCTCTGAGACAAACTGATATCAGACAAATGGAAACGAAACAAACCTGAAAATATCAAAAGCAGAAAAGTATAATAAACTAGGTATATTCTTTTTAAAACAATTTTTTGTTAATGTTTATTTACTTTTCAGAGAGAGACTTTTGAGAGAGAGTGCAAGGGAGGGAGGGGCAGAGAGAGAGGGAGACACAGAATCCAAAGCAGGCTCCAGGCTCCGATTGTCAGCACAGAGCCCAACACGGGGCTCGAACCCACAGACTGCGAGATCATGACCTGAGCCGAAATTGGACACCCAATGAGCCACCCAGGTGCCCCTAAACTAGGTATATTCCTTTTTTTTTTTAATTAGGTATGTTCTTATTATCAATCCAAAAACTGGATTTTTTACCTTTTGGTTTTAACAAATATACCAAAGTGAAACCCTCATCTACTTTGAATCAGGATCATAAAATCTAAAATGAGAGGCTCAGATGATTAATATTTAATGTCCCTTTCAGGCACATCAGCTCCCAAAGTACAATTGGTAAGTCTAAAATAGGATAGTTTTCAAAGTGAGTTTAATACCCCTTAAATACAAATGACTTCACAGTCTATAACTCTATGCTGAATTTACTATTTCATGCAATCTTCCAAATGCAGGTATTTCATGCCCCACAGGCATATTTAAAAGTAATGGCAAAGACTAAAAACATCCTAGGTACAGCTATTGGTTTTTAAGTAATTTTGGGGGGGATAAATTTTTCAGGACATCTGCTGTACAACTTGGCCTTAGCATGTGCCCAGATGAATAAATATCAGCTGAGTTTTCCAAGGTCTCAAAATCAGCTGTGATTTCCAAAATTTATGCTTGAGGATGTGACCTTGGCACATCCCAGACTCCAAAATGGCCTACCTTAATTCTGAAGTTGTCTGCACTTGTATCAAAACTGCTGAGGAAATGACTTCCAAGTGAAGAGAAGTTCTGTATTTTTCAGTCCTAAAATGTCAAGCTAGAAATACTGTTATGGACTAAATGTTTGTGTCCCCCCCCCCCCCACAAGGTTGCTATGTTGAAATCCTAACACCCCAGTATTAGGAAGTGAGGACTTTGGGAAGTAATTAGGTCATGAGGGTGGGGCTCCCATTAACGGGATTCAAGAGACAGGAGTTTTGCTCTCACTCTGTTCTCCGCATGTAGGATACAAGAAAAACCTGACCATCCACAAGCCAGGAAGCAGGCTTCACCAGAAACTGGATTTGCCACACCTTAATCTTGGACTTCCCAGCCTTCAGAACTGTGAGAAAAAAAATATTGTTGTTTAAACCACTCAGTCTTGGTTTCTATTATAGCATCCTAAGCTAATACTTCCTGTATACCGCATTCAAAGAAACTGTGAGATTGTAGAGTTTGAGAAGAAAGTCTAAATAATAAATGATTAACTATAGCTCCTTTATTATTTTTTACCTTGTTTTCAGGTTACTCTTGATGTAATACGTTTTATTAAAGAGGTGTCACTGTAAATAGAGAAATGGGATTTATATCTTGATTTTTTTTTTTTTTTTTTTTGCCACGATTCTGGAGTCAACATTCCTACCACATGACATATGTCCTGGGATTAGTACAGCTGTGATTGCATTCCAAGGAAGCATACTGCTGGCTTCATTGCAGCAAAATCTATATAAACCGGTGTGTTACCAAATATTTCGAAGCAGTGCAATATGACTCAGCTATTTGATTTAGCAAAAAAAAAAGGATAAACAACAAAAAATTAGCACCCTTCCGTCTCCATTTTCACTAATCAGCATTTTCAAATCACCTGGTGAGAGTGTTTTAATTTTAAAGTAGTAAATTTGTTTTAGCTTTGACAGCTTGCAACAATAGATAATACATATGTGTGTGACACAGCGACTACAAAAGGCTTGGTGAACGCTCAGACGAAAGTGCTTTATCAAAGAGTTCATTTTCTCTTTCTTCTTTAGAAAGTTTTTTTTTTCAGTCTGTGTGGAAAATATTGAGTCCTACCTGCCTTATCAGGAGGATGACAAACGTTCCAAGCCTGCCACAAATTGGAAGGAACTGTGATTGAAGGTAACATGAAAAACCACTCTAATCAAGTAATAATCACTGTGAATCATTTCCAGGAGAATCTGCAAAGTGGTTTAGACTCAAGTGTCATGGCTCAATCTGAGCTCCTTATGAAGAGAGAAGTCTCAGTCCCAACCAAGCTCAGCGATAGTGACAGTCCAATGAAACCACCCTTCCACTGTTTTTACTTTCTGACACAAAACATTTGGCCAGGGGTTTTGGAAAGCGTAACAGGTGCTAGGATCAGATTCATAAAACCGTGGATAATGAGAGAATGTTTTAAATGTAAAATTTTATTCAAGCCTTTGATTGCAATTATTTTAATGGCTCACACAAGAAGAAATGTGTTTCTTTTCAAATCTAACTCTCCTTCTTTCTCTAGAATATCTCTCAAGTCGGAACTACGCCTTTCCATGGCTATTAGCAAAATTCTTTTTCAGTCTTTGACTTTCATAAAGTACTAAATGTGTCTTTTTGGGGCGCCTGGGTGGCGCAGTCGGTTAAGCGTCCAACTTCAGCCAGGTCACGATCTCACGGTCCGTGAGTTCGAGCCCCGCGTCAGGCTCTGGGCTGATGGCTCGGAGCCTGGAGCCTGTTTCCGATTCTGCATCTCCCTCTCTCTCTGACCCTCCCCCGTTCATGCTCTGTCTCTCTCTGTCCCAAAAATAAATTAAAAACGTTGAAAAAAAATTAAAAAAAAATAATAATAATAAATAAATAAATGTGTCTTTTTTCTGACGTCTGTCCATTCTTAAGCATTTTCCCTGCCACAGCCAAAACGATTTACCTTGTGTGTTATAAACGCCTGCTTCAATACCAGAAAACATTAATTAAATGACTACTGTAGGCCCTCAAAAACCACATAGACACATTTGCCAAAGGAAACTCAACTGACAAGCAAGAACCATACTCTGAACCACATGGATGAATTCCAAAGATACATTTTCTTTCACTCTAAACCTAGAACTGCCTTTGTTTTAAAACTAACTGAAATGCTCTAGAGTGTAGTTAACTTTACGATATAAAATTTGAGGTTAGTGTCTCAACTGCCTGACATGCACACTAAATCATTCAGATAAAAAGCTTTTAGTAGCTTTCATTTCCATAATATATGGTATCAAAGGGGGGGAAATTATCGCATTTCTTACTCCTCTGATGAAGATAAGAAAAAAAGAAAATCCTTCCAGAAATGATTTTGTGAGATACTCTACCAATTCTCTCATTCCATTTTAAATACTCCTCTTTTCAAGCTTTTATTTCCCACTTTTTTCTGATAAAACATAACTGTGCTTCCTTAGTAATCCTGTGATTCTAATTATCAGACTTATTGTTTTTTTCAGAACTGAAAGACTCTGTTTACGCCTATTTGTAGCGTATGTCAGTGCACCCTTTGAGAAGTGTAGGCATATACACCACACTCACACTGTTCAACTAATATACAGACCCAGTTCAGTTTATTCGCGCGCGCGCGCACACACACACACACGCACGCGCACGCACATTTCATGCACATACTCACGAAGTTCTATTTATATTACAGAGTTTCATTTGTCCTTTCTTCTGTTACATTTTGAATTGCTGAGTATCAGGAAGAAGAACTATTACGGTGGTTTCATTCAATTACCTTGGGCCACAAAAATGAGGCTTTATTTACCATTTTCTTTGTCCTTTGCAGTATTGATTATTTAATATATTAAGCTACTGATTAGTAGGAAAAAATAATCATTTTTTAGCTAGTTAGAAAAGTCAAAACTTTTTTTTTCTTTCAGTTAAGGCTAAAAGCTTAAGGGAAAGTGATAGGAGAAAGTATGCATGTTTAGCATGCAAATATAGAAAGCTTTAAACCACAGTTCTATTTTTTATTTCTTAAAAAAATTTTAATGTTTACTTAGTTTTTGAGAGACAGACGGAGACAGAGTACGAGAAGGGGAGGAACGGAGAGAGAGGGAGACACAGAATCCAAAGCAGGCTCCAGGCTCCAAGTGGTCAGCCCACAGCCCGACACAGGGCTCAAACCCACGAAACACGAGATCATGACCTAAGCTGAAGTCAGAGGCTTAACCGACTGAGCCACCCAGGTGCCCCTAAACCACATTTTTAAATCACAAGACAAATTGATGATGATGATGACTAATTTGACCTCCATACAACCTATACCAACAATTACATCAGTGAAAAATATGACATCTTGAAAAATGCATATTTTGATGAAGATGTGTTAGAGATGTTTGGGGAAACCACGTTATTCTTGAAAGTCACACAAGTTAAGCTTACTTCACATATTTTTCACTATTTCACAGATTACTATTTATATACCACAATTTTCACAACTTTCCAGTATGACAATTTACAAGGCAGACTTCCCCTGAATTCCAGAGTATATGTATAAAAAATCAAGAATCTTACTGTATACACTACAAAAATAAATTCACAAAAAGCATGAGTTTTAAGTCTACAAAAAAGGATAGAACTGTTTGATAGTCCTCTGTCAAGCCACTGCAAGGGTTCATTAACTATGCAAAGTTGCTCTCTGAAGATTCTGTTTCCCAGAATCAGGCAAATCTCAGCATAAAGCATCCCAACATACTCAAGGCTGTACCAGTCAGTCATTCAGTGTGCTACTGGGAAAGAAATCCAATAATCACCAGCTACCTGCAAGGGACATACTGACCACATGTCCTATACAGGACCATACAGCTCTACAGCAAGACAAGCTAAGCTTTATCCAATTTAGATGAAATTGAACTTCCATTCCTTCATTCATTCAGCAAATATTTACTGAGCTCTGAATTTGTGCTTTGGGAATACAGGGAAGAAGATAAACCTACTTCTCACCTTTCATGCAGTGTTAGAGGAAGATGCAGAACATTAAAAAAATCACATAATTAGGGGTGCCTGGGTGGCTCAGTACGTTCAGTGTCCAACTTCAGCTCAGGTCGTGATCTCGCAGTTTGTGGGCTCGAGCCCTATGTCAGGCTCTGTGCTGACAGCTCAGAGCCTGGACCTGCTTCAGATTCTGTGTCTCCCTCTCTCTCTCTGCCCCTCCCCACTCTCATTCTGCCTCTCTCTTTCTCAAAAATAAATAAACATTAAAAAAATATTTTTTCATTGCATAATTATATCTGTACAATTAAGATCAAGATTATGAAAAGTAAGAAACCGAGCATCTTTAAACTGGCATTACTCTTCAGCAGGCACAGGCTTTTGGATTTGGATGTGGTTGTATGATTTACGTGTTCTGTGAACTTGGGCCAACTAGTCCATCTCCCGTAGACTCCACTTCCTCAGCTCTCTAGTGAGAATTAATTCCTACTTGTGGACATTTTAAAGGGGGACTACAAGTTCTGTTCCACTCTTCCCCTAAAAACTGAAGAAGGGAGCTGGTGGCATCACAATGCTCCTCACAGGACACCCCCTCCTTTGTTGTGGCTGGGGTTTCGGGCACGTGAAGCTGCAACTCTGGTCTACGTAACAGTGCCCTGCACACCACGTACGAGAGTGTTAGACTCCGAGGCGAGTACAGTGGACACAACTGCAGTGTATATTTGACACCTTAAGATGGTATCTGAGGCAGGGAGAGGGAATGGAAAGAATAAAATTATGAACAGTTACGTCTCCTCACTCCAAGCTCAGCAGTCACTGCAGTGACCTCTAGGGCAGGTACAAATAGAAGCCATGTTCTATTCTTCAGCTGAGGTAAGGGCATGCCGCCTACACCTACCTCTCTCAGATGCACCCTCCTGGAAGGTGGCTGTCAGCCCAAGCCACCTGGAGAGGCCCTCGGTAAATTCTCTGGTAGATACTCCCATGTAGCCACCCTTCACATGAATAGAGAAATCATTTAGAAGTAGGTACTCCAGGAGCGCCGGGGTGGCTCAGTTGGTTAAGCAGCCGACTTTGGCTCAGGTCACGATCTCACGGTTCAAGCCCCGCATCGGGCTCTGTGCTGACAGCTCAGAGCCTGGAGCCTGCTTTGGATTCTGTGTCTTCATCTTTCTGCCCTCCCCTACTCATGCTCGCTTGCTTGCTCTCTCTTGCGTGCCCGCGTGCACTCTCAATAAATGAATAGAATATTAAAAAAAAAAAAAAAAGAACTAGATACTCCAGGGGAACCTCGGTGGCTCAGGCGGTTAATTAAGCACTTGACTCTTGATTTCAGCTCAGGTCATGATCTCATGGTTCACGGGTTTGAGCCGTGCAACAGGCTCTACAGCACAGATCCTGCTTGGGAATCTCTTCCCCTCCCCCATACTCTCTCACTCCCTCTCTCAGAATAAATAAACATTAAAAAAATAGATACTTCAGAAACTTTTTACTTTGATATAATCCCACTTGTTTATTTGTGCTTTCATTGCCTATGCTTTTAGTTTCATATCCCCAAAAGAATCATTACTAAGAAGTTATTTCCTTGTTTTCTTCTAGGAGTTTGACAGTTTCAGGTCTCATATTTAACCCTCTAATCTATTTCAGGTTAAATTTTGTTTATGGTATAAGATAAGGGTCCAATTTCACTCTTATGCATGTGGATACACAGTCTTCCCAGCAACATTTATTGAAGAGACTGTCATTTCCCCACTGATTCTTTTAACTTTTTATTTGAATACAGTTGACGCACAATGTTATATTACTTTCAGGTGCACAACATAATGATTCAATTTCTCTGTAAGTTATACTATGTACCCCACAAGCGTAGCTACCATCTATCACCATACAACACTATTATAAAATCATTGACTTTTATACCTGGGATGCAGGGCTGGTTCAACATCCGCAAAACAATCAATGTAATTCATCACATCAATAAAAGAAAGGACAAGGGCCACATGATCCTCTCAATAGATACAGAGAAAGTATTTGACAAAATACAGCATCCTTTCTTGATAAAAACCCTCCAGAAAGTAGGGATAGAAGGAGCATACCTCAAGATCATAAAAGCCATGTATGAAAGACCCAACACTAATACCATCCTCAATGAGGAAAAGCTGAGAGCTTTCCCCCTAAGGTGAGGAACAAGACAGGGATGTCTACTCTCGACACTGTTATTCAACATAATATTAGAAGTCTTAGCCTCTGCAATCAGACAACACAAAGAAATAAAAGGCATCCAAATCGCCCAGGAAGAGGTCAAACTTTGACTCTTCGCAGATGACATGATACTCTATATGGAAATCCCAAGAGATTCCACCAAAAAACTGCTAGAACTAATCCATGAATTCAGCAAAGTGGCAGAATATAAAATCAATGCACAGAAATCGGTTGCATTCCTATACAACAACAATGAAGCAACAGAAACAGAAATCAAGGAATTGATCCCATTTGCAATTGCACCAAAAGCCATAAAATACTTAGGAATAAATCTAACCAAAGAGGTGAAAAATCTATACGCTGACAACTATAGTAAGGTTATGAAAGAAATTGAAGAAGACACCAACAAATGGAAAAATATTCCATGCTCTGGGATAGGAAGAGCAAGTATTGTTAAAATGTCAATACTACCCAAAACAGTCTACATATTCAATGCAATCCTTATCAAAATAACATCAGCATTCTTCACAGACCCAGAACAAACAATCCTAAATTTTGTATGGAACCAGAAAAGACCCCAAATAGCCAAAGCAATCTTGAAAAAGGAAACCAAAGCAGGAGGCATCACAATCCCAGACTTCAAGCTGTGTTACAAAGCTGTTATCATCAAGACAGTATGGTACTGGCACAAAAACAGACACTCAGATCAATGGAACAGAATAGAGAACCCAGAAATGGACCCACAAACGTATGGCCAACTAATCTTTGACAAAACAGGAAAGAATATCCAATGGAATAAAGACAGTCTCTTCAGCAAGTGGTGCTGGGAAAACTGGACAGCGACATGTAGGAAAATGAACCCGGAACACTTTCTTACACCATACACAAAAATACACTCAAAATGGATAAAAGATCTAAATGTAAGACAAGAAGCCATCAAAATCCTAGAGGAGAAAGCAGGCAAAAACCTCTTTGATCTTGCCCGCAGCAACTTATTACTCAACGTCTCCGGAGGCAAGGGAAACAAAAGCAAAAATGAACTATTGGGACCTCATCACAATAAAAAGCTTCTGCACAGCGAAGGAAATCATCAGCAAAACTAAAAGGCAACCGACAGAATTGGAGAAGATATTTGCCAACAACATATCAGATAAAGGGTAAGTATCCAAAATCTACAAAGAACTTATCAAACTCAACACCCAAAAAACAAATAATCCAGTGGAGGAATGGGCAAAATACATGAATAGACACTTCTTCAAAGAAGACATCCAAATGGCCAAGCGACACATGAAAAATTGCTCAACATCACTCATCATCAAGGAAATACAAATCAAAACCACAATGAGATACCACCTTACACCTGTCAGAAGGCTAACTTTAACAACTCAGGCAACAACAGATGCTGGAGAAAGAGTATCTCCTTTGCACTGCTGGTGGGAATGCAAACTGGTGCAGCCACTCTGGAAAACAGTGTGGGGGTTTCCCAAAAAATTAAAAATAGAACTACCCTATGACCCAGCAATTGTACTACTAGGTAGGAATTTATCCAAGGGATACAGGTATGCTATTTCGAAGGGGCACATGCACCCCAGTGTTTATAGCAGCATTATGAATAGCCAAAGTATGGAAAATGCCCAAATGTCCATCGAGGGATGAATGGATACAGAAAATGTTGTATGTATGTGTGTGTGTGTATACACACACACACACACACACACACACACACACACACAATGGAGTATTACTTTGGCAATCAAAAAGAATGAAATCTTGCCATTTGCAACTACGTGGATGGAACTAGAGGGTTATATGCTAAACAAAATTAGAGAAGGACAAATATAATATGACTTCACTCATATGAAGACTTTAAGATACAAAACAGATGAACATAAGGGAAGAGAAGCAAAAATAATATAAAAACAGGGAGGGGGACAAAAACATAAGAGACTCTTAAATATGGAGAACAAACAGGATTACTGGAGGGGTTGGGGGAGAGGGGATGGGCTAAATGGGTAAGGGGCATTAAGGAATCTACTCCTGAAATCATTGTTGCGCTATATGCTAACTAACTTGGATGTAAATTTAAAAAAAGATTAATTGGGGCACCTGGGTGGCTCAGTCGGTTAAGCGTCCAACTTCAACTCAGGTCACGATCTCACGGTGAGTGTGAGCCCCGCATCGGGCTCTGGGCTGATGGCTCAGAGCCTGGAGCATGCTTCCGATTCTGTGTCTCCCTCTTTCTCTGCCCCTCCCCCGTTCATGCTCTGTCTCTATCTGTCTCAAAAATAAATAAACATTAAAAAAAACTTAAAGATAAATAAAAATTTAAAAAATAAACCAAAAAATAAATTAAAAAAATCATTGTCTGTATTCCCTATGCTGTGCCTTTTATCCCCATGACTTATTCATTCTATAACTAGAAGCCTATATCTCCCACTCTGCTTTACCCATTTTGCCCACCCTCCTACCCTCTCTTCCCTCTGGCAACCATCGGTTTGTTCTTTGTATCTGTAGGTGTGACTTGGTTTTTTGTTTGTTTATTCATTGTATTTTTTTGCAGCTTCTATGTATGAGTAAAATGACATAACATTAGTCTTTCTCAGTCTGACTTGAATCACTTAGCACAATACCTCTATGTTCATCCACATTGTCACAAACAACAAGATTGCATCCTTGTTAAATGGTTGTGGAATTTTCCTGTATGTGGTGGGCGGGGGCAGGGGGGTGGCGGGGGGGGGGCAGGGGGTGGGAGGGGGTGGTAGTGGTGTGTGTGTGTGTGTACACCGCTTCTTGTCTATTCATCTTAGGTTTCTTCCATATCTTGGCTATTGTAAATAACACTGCAATAAACAAAGAGCTATAGATATATCTTTTTGAATTAGCATTTTTGTTTTCTTTGGGGATTGTTGATGTCCTTGTCAAAGATCAGTTGATCATAGACGTATGGGGTCATTTGGGGGCTATTCTGTCTCACTGATCAATATGTCTGTTTTTATCCAGTACCGTAGTGTTGTAGTATATTTGGAAATTAGGAAGTATGATGACTCTAGGTTTGTTCTCCTTTTTCAAGATTACTAGCCTTAACAGTTTCACCCTAGGTGTTCCATTCACTCTCAGACATTCAAATCTCCCTGTAAGAGAGCCCAGACTTGTGGTAGAGAGAAACCATGTCCATTCAGAATCTCCTATCTATATCTCTAATCTTAGAATATAGAAGCATAATACACTGGCTGCTGTTTTATGCCAGTGAATTTTGAAAGCTTATTTTATTTCTTTATAGACAGAGTACAAGCGGGGAAGGGGCAGAGAGACAGAGAAAGAGACAGAGAGACAGAGAGAGACAGAGAGAGAGAGAGAGAGAGAGAGCGAGAGATCCCAAGCAGGCTCCATGCTGTTAGCATGGAGACCGATGCAGGGCTCAATCCCATGAATCATGAGATCATGATCTGAGCTGAAATCAAGAGTGGGATGCTTAATGAACGGAGCCACCCAGGCGCCCCTTACGCCAGTTAGTTTTGGATTGACTTGTCATGCAGCAATAGATAATTAGGATCCCATCCTCCATAATAGTAACTGTAACAATAAATGTAAAGCAGGTGGTATTTTTTCTTCAACATAGTAGGCACTCCGTGAAGGAAAACATTTTCATTATATGGCTTGTCAGAAATTCAAAAGAAGTGCCATATACATGATAGTAAGATTGAAGTGCACTGAGCTAAGATTTTACAACCTCTAGGGCATTCCATCATCATAATTCTGATCTGTATTTGAGAAATCAAGTAATATGAGGGGCACCTGGGTGGCTCAGTTGGTTAAGCGTCTGACTTCAGCTCAGGTCATGATCACAGTCCGTGGGTTTGAGCCCTACGTTGGGCTCTGTGCTGACGGCTCGGAGCCTGGAGCCTGCTTCAGATTCTGTGTTTCTCCCTCTCTCTCTCTGCCCCTCCCCTGCTCATGCTCTGTCTCTGTCTCAAAAATAAATAAAAACATTTAAAAAAAGAAATCTAGTAATGTGAAATATTATTTTTTAAAACCTGTATAAATAGAAGAATGTAACACACATCCTACCACACATCACTCTTTCGGTAGGGATGAGGTCAGCAGGCTGATTTGTTGTACTGGAAATTGCTAAGGATAGAGATTGATACACTATAGATAAATCCATAAATAACTGAAGAGCAACAGCAATAGTTTGTGACAAACCCTTTCAAAGCTCGGAGAAATGTGCAAATGTGCATTATTTGAAATTATGCTGATCTTCAATTTCTAAATGGAGGTAGCTAAAATAGCATTGCTTTTATTTATACTTGGGTCCAAAGAGTCCACCTGAAACAAGAGAGGGATGTATATGCCATGTCAGCTTTTCCCTTCAGCAAAGAAGCCTCTCTTTCACATGGTCTATAAAGATATTGATCACCCCTTTAGGCTAACTGGGCACTACATTTTCACTCGGGGGAATATTATCCAAATTACCCACAGCAAGTACATAGAATGGAAACTAACTCTCCACCCCCCCCAAAAAAAAAACATATCAACATTCATAAAGTACAGTTAAATTTCTATATGTTTACAAATATTCAATCTCAAATTTGTAATTTTGGAAAGAACAAGCCAAAGACGTAATAAACTTAAAGTATTTTCCCCAAACGTATTTACATTTAACAAAACACAGAGCTATACAATCCTATGTGATAAAATGAAAACAATTAAACTACCTTTATAGAGTAATTTCTAGTATTTCCTGAGTATCATTTTTTAAATTGCAAAGACTCTAAATTTTTTAATTCCTATTTTAATAAGGATGCTAAAATAGATTTATTGATTTAGATTTTAACATACTCTGAGTGTAGTAATGACCTTTTTCAGCCAACTGTATTGCTAGATATTGCCTTCTCAAGGCGACCCCTCTCTCCTCCTTTTTGTTTTCCTGGAAAAAAAAATAAATGTCATGTATTCAGACTGGAATTACTTTTCTTTTAATTGATTTATTAGGAGTGTAAGGGAATATTGCCCCCAATACTCTGCATGTTGAATTTAATAATTTATAATCAAAGTGTACTTGGGGCGCCTGGGTGGCGCAGTCGGTTAAGCGTCCGACTTCAGCCAGGTCACGATCTCGCGGTCCGTGAGTTCGAGCCCCGCGTCAGGCTCTGGGCTGATGGCTCGGAGCCTGGAGCCTGTTTCCGATTCTGTGTCTCCCTCTCTCTCTGCCCCTCCCCCGTTCAGCTCTGTCTCTCTCTGTCCCAAAAATAAAAATAAAAAACGTTGAAAAAAAAATTAAAAAAAAAAAAAAAAAAGTGTACTTGCTATACATGAACCAGCTATGTAATATGGGAATTCAGTGCAAGATGAAAATGTGGGCCCTTGGTTCAAAAATTAAGAACTTCCAGATGTTGAGAGACAAGGATTGAACAAAGCATGGAGAGGGGTCGTCAAAGCCCAAGGCCCTTTGCCTCTGCTTCAGACACAGATGAAGCCAGCCCTGGCTGCAAAATATTTAAGGAATACTGCATACATAGAACAGGGACCAAGTGAGCAAAAAGCAAAGCATTCTGTCTGCGGAGAGTTCCAGTGTGAATTTGTGGGTGTCTCGTCATTTTGATATTAAATCCTTCTTGCCAAGAAAACCTTAACCCATGGAATCCAAAAACGGCTCAAGAACTTTACTAATTACATTATGAAACACTACCAAACACTTCAGGAAAATGGGTTTCCATACTCATTTATCCAAATAACCATCGATCCTCAATGCATCAATCTTGGGATCAGAGCAAGGCCAAGTCATCAACTTTGTTTCACCAGAATGAAAACACCAAGCCCCCAAATGTGCTGGACTACTGAGTCACTTACAATTTCACTATTAGTTCAGATTAAGAAAAATTCTACACCAAATTTAAAAGATTTTGCTGATACCATTTGCTAAAATAATCAAGACCACAATTAATAAGCCCTGAAAACCTGATATCTTAAAGTACATACATAAAACTAAATATTCCTTCTTAACTATCATCTTTACACAAGTGTCAACTATAATCTTTGACTGAACAATTTAGGAAGACCTTCTCTTGATTTAAGTTCTAAAAGAGAAATAAGCATAGCATAGTAATATTTCCATAACACTTGTCTTCCACAAAAATAAGAATATACTACCATTTGTTATGTAAAATTTATTACCATATATTACAAGGCTTGACTGGTGCACCTCCTTCCTCACACATTTCTCTATGTGGAAGTTTCCTGAGTGAGTCTCCACAATTTAAAAGTTTTTCTGCCTTTACCTTAGACCTCATTTCTCAACTTTAGCACCACTGACAATTTGGACCAGATAATACCTTGTTTTAGAGAGCTGTCTTGGATTGTATCTTGGGCCAGGGTCTCTGGCCTCTACCCACTAGCTGTCAGCAGCAAACCTACTCTCAGTTGTCAAAACCAAAAATGTGTCCAGACATTGTCAAATTCCTTCTGAGGGGCAAAATCACCACCCATTTCCATTGGCAATCATTGCCAGAGACATACTTCTGTTAACAATGAAGTAAATGGAACAAAATTCAGAGTTTGCACCTGGCATCCTATAGATGCTATTTTTAGTTCCATATCTGTCACTCAGATGTTGTATGCACCAGGGAAATTCATCTAGCCTCTTTAAATTTCTCTTTCCGCCTTTGTAAAATAGAGCTTATGAGATTTACGTCATAGGACTGTGATCAAGGCTAAATGGATAACGCTTGTAAAATGCTTAGCTTAGTACCTGGCACATGGTAACCACTCAATACATGTTACTCAAAAACTGCAACTGAAATGCAACCTAATTCAAATCAATAAAATGAGAATCAAGAATTCAGGTAAGAAAGAGATAGAGAGTGAAGTATTTCCCAAACTAAAGGCTTTTCTTCCATTTGGATGTGAACTTTAGACTGTGATATTACTGACTTCAGAATTTCAGAATATTGATTTAGGAAGTTTTAAACAATTGTGTGCTTTCTTAGCACATATTTTAGTCCATCCTTGTGGAGGTAAATTGAGAGTAATTAGATTTAATGCCAAAATACTTAATTTTCCTCCATTTGAAAATCATTTGCCATTCACCTGTTTAATCAGAAAAGAGTAAGGAGTCATTGTGCTATGGGGAAATAAACCCAGCAGAAAGACATTTAAGATGCAGATCGTGCTTTTACAAATCTTAGTCAAGGTGGGTGGATGTGTTTGTGTATCATTCTATCACAAAGTAAGTGATATGATAAAGGTATCAACAGAAACTATGGAAGCAAAATTGAAAAAAGACACTACTGTTATGAAAAGTGGCGCCCGTTTATTTACGGACTATTAGGTGCTGAGGTTTCTGCTGAGTATTTAACGTATGATCGCATTTCATGAACACTATCTGGGTGGCTGGAGAAGGCAGCAAAAGCTGGCCCTGGATATTGAAGAATGATTCATGGGCATCCAGGAGAGATTTTTATTTTTTTTTATTTTTATTTATTTTTTTAATGATATTTATTTATTTATTATTTTTTTTAGTATATGAAATTTATTGTCAAATTGGTTTCCATACAACACCCAGTGCACATCCCAAAAGATGCCCTCTTCAGTACCCATCACCTAACTTCCCCTCCCTCCCACCACCTATCAACCCTCAGTTTGTTCTCAGTTTTTACGAGTCTCTTATGCTTTGGCTCCAAGAGAGATTTTTTAAAATGGAGAAGATCATTACAGTAATAAGAAATCACGTTTGCACATCAGCACTAAAATGTGTGGCAAGTTTGAGTAAGCTTAATGAGTTTAGTATGGATGAAACACAGGTGAATTTTTGAGTCGAAAGCATAGAAATGAAAACCAAGAGGCACATTGGCCAAGACTATAAAAAATGTCTCTTCCTCAGGCTAACTAGTTTATTTTTTATCCTGTAGGTATCAGGAAGTAACAAATGATAAATCCCAGCATTACACAGTAAAATCTATTCACAAGAAGATGATTGTGGTGGCACAGTGTGAACCTAAATAGAAGATCAGGGGGATTCGATAATTGATGAGATGTTAGAAGACAAGGGAGGAAGTGTTCTGGACCAATATGCATCTTCTACCCTAGGAAAATGGATAGACTGTGGTAACTGATAGAAGAATATTCCTTTAAAAAATCACATTAGAGGGGCGCCTGGGTGGCGCAGTCGGTTAAGCGTCCGACTTCAGCCAGGTCACGATCTCGCGGTCCGTGAGTTCGAGCCCCGCGTCAGGCTCTGGGCTGATGGCTCGGAGCCTGGAGCCTGTTTCCGATTCTGTGTCTCCCTCTCTCTCTGCCCCTCCCCCGTTCATGCTCTGTCTCTCTCTGTCCCAAAAATAAATAAAAAACGTTGAAAAAAAAAAATTAAAAAAAAAAATCACATTAGAGGGTAGGGAAATGTTAAATTTTGGTGTTTGGGCAACACCTATGCTGTCCAGTAGCCTTTTGGAAATAATTGTTGAATCTTGGTGGTGGAGTGGGAAGGAATTAGAACTGACATATTGACGTAAGAAACGATAAAGTTTATTATAATTAAAACCATAAAGTTAGTTGTAATCAAAAGAACAGTTGGCTGGTTCAGAGGTTTTGAATTTCAGCTTGGATTTCAAAATCTTAGCAACTGTAAATTATGAAAGCATTTTCTCATTAGCCAGCCAAATTTTCAGATACAAAGATTAGAGTGTTTTCTAGTATAGAGGTTCCTCAAAAAATTAAAAAGAAAATTACAATATGATCCAGTAATTCCACTACCCATATTTAACTAAAGAATATAAAAACACTAATTTGAAAAGATATAAGCACCCCTGTGTTTGCTGCAACATTATCTACAGTAACCAAATTATGGAAGCAACCCAAGTGTCCACTGATAGGTGAATGGATAAAGAATATGTGGTGTATACACACACACACACACACACACACACACACACACACACACACTGAAATATTACTCAGGCAAAAAAAAAAGAATGAAATCCTGCCATTTGCAATAACACAGATACACCCAGGAGGGTATAATGGTAAGTGAAATAAGTCATAGAAAGACAAATACCCGATGATTCCACTCATATGTAGAATTTAAGAAAGAAAACAAACAGAAGAAACAAACAAACCTGACACTGATGATTGCCAGAAGGAAGGTGGATAGGGATGGGGGAAACAGATGAAGAAGATTAAGGGTACATTTACTATGATGAGCAGTAATGTATAGAACGTTGAATCACTATGGTGTATACCTGAAACTAATGTAACACTGTATGCTAATTATAATGGGTTTTTTTTTAAAAAAAGATCAGAGTTTACAACCAATATAATAATAGTTTTCCTTTCAATAATACTAAGGATGATAAGTAAAAATCTGTTTAGTGGTAAAACATGTCATATTACCATGATGGGGGAGACTCACCAATGACAAGATTCCAATTTTCATATATTAAATTTTATAATTTAATGCAACTTAATTTGAAATCTCAAATGAGGTTACTTTTGGATTTTTGTCAATCATTCAGTTTTATCTGGTAGAACAGACAATAAAAACCTAGAAAATGTTATATAAGTGAACACATTAGAAAACAGAATTACCAAAAACAGTGTAACTGGCACAAGAAATGACGGAACAGATCATTAACACAAGAGAGAAAATCCAGAAACAAGCATAAACATGATAAGAGAAGCATTACGAATCAGTAGGAAAAAAAAAAAAACTATTATCCATTTGTGTTGGTTATTAGGAAATTAAAGTAAAACTAGATTTCCCCTCATTCAACCTACTGAATTTTCTAAAAATCCTCTCCTAAGCAAAAAGGGTAGGAATTTTGGTTATGACAACCTAAAAGCTAATTTTATGTTATGTTGAAAAAACACCGTAAACAAATTTAAAAGCACATAATTATCTGGGGAAATGTTTGCAATATGTAGAATCTACCAAGTATTGATGACCTTAATATATACAGTTCCCTCACGATGACTGAGAGCACACAAGAGAAGCAAAGCCGAGAAGAGACACCCCCCAACAATTTCTAAAAGAAGAAATGGAAAGGAATAATAAACATTTCAAAACTTTCAAGTCTTACTAGCAATTATAATTAAGCACATTAAAGAATGGATAATTTGATTATTGAACTGGTGAGTGTATATTTAATTATATTTCTCAATGTTAAAAGTGTGGTCACTTTCACTGACAACAGCCTTCTGAAGTATTTAAAAACTTCCATCAAGAGTATTAGGCTTGGGGCACCTGGGTGGCTCAGTGGGTTAAGCATCCGTCTTCAGCTCAGGTCAAGATCTCACAGTCTGTGAGTTCGAGCCCCCTCTTGGGCTCTGTGCTGACAGCTCAGAGCCTGGAGCCTGCTTCAGACTCTGTGTCTCCCTCTCTCTCTACCCCTCCCCTGCTTGCTCTCTCTCTCTCTCTCTCCTCTCTCTCAGAAATAAACAATTTTAAAAAAATGAAAACATAGAAAGAAACAGAGTATTAGGCTTGTGCATTTTCTTCGACAGAACCCGTCTCTTCTGCACTTGTAATTATTCTTCTTTCCACTTCCTCATATATTTTACCCTAAAATACGTATCATTTCCTAAATACACAAGCTTTGTTTATCATATAAACAAAAATGCCAATAAGCAAAAACAAATTTTGTTATCACCAACACCTTGAGGCAAATCAATGCTGAAACTGATTTTGTAATCATGTAGGATTTTCCCCCACAAATGTGATATTATCAGACGGTTTTTAAAACCTCTATTTTCTCCTCCCTTATATAACATGGGAATCAATAAACAGACATGCATAACATTGTTTTACTTTAGGGTATATTTCAACCTCCAGATATGAAATAACTTACCTAAATATTTCATGTGACTTGGCATGCATAGTATTTCCCTTTTTTTTTTCTATTTGTAACAAGTCTAGGTAAATATTATTGAATATATATCTCTTTGGAAACTTTCATTTATTTAAAAACAATTCTTAGTAAACTTGTTTTATCAAACCTTCTTTGATTATATTGCCAATTATTAGCCGAAATGTGGTATCACTTCTACAAGCCTATCTTCAGCCTTTAAAAATACTGTAACAACACACTTAAAGAACACCATTCTGATAAGAAAAGTTGGTATCTCTTTATCCGTTTGATGTTCCTTTGGGAAGTATTAAGATTTTATATGCATGTTTGCTAATAGTTTGTAGTCACTCTCTTGAGAGGTTCAATTTCATTACCTTAACTCAACTTTTGTGTTTTCTAACTGGGACTCAATGTTTACCTTATTGATCTACACGAATGCTTCCATTATTAATAAAAGTCTTCCCAATATATCACAACTACTTTGTATGCTTTGTCATTTACATTTTAACTTTGTTCATGGAAGCGCTTTTGATTGTTGCCACATATGATGATTAAGTCATAAAATCAGAATCTATCAATCTTTGTTTTGAGTTCCTGTCTACAGGGTCAGGTTTCAGACAATTCTCTCCCAGTTGGACTATACACTTCTGTATTTTCTTTTATTTAGAATCTATGTGGGTATAAGTCATGAGGCAGAAATATAATTTCCTTCTTTCTACAAATGAGATGGTCATCAATTGCACTGCCTGTCACATAACCTTTGCTGCTATTATTGTTCGCAGTGTAGCAGTTATCTTGATAAGTGGTTAGCCTAATGTCTTTTAAGACCATATTTCTATAACCAAAATTTCCAGTTGCCATTTTTATATATGTATTCATTCTACTAATATCTAATGACTGTCTTCTGCACATCAATTTCTATCACTAATCTTGGACTTATGTGATCAATCAAAACTAGTACTATCTTCACGGGGTTTACATTTCCTTAGTGAAGACAGACTTAACACAAGTAAATGTCAATGGTATACTTTGTGATCTTTTACAGTTAAAGAATGGATTCATAAGGATAAAGCATGTCTTTCAGGTTAAAAAAGAGTTCTTTGAGAAAACGTTATCCATGACCTGAGACCTTAGAGATGAATAGGTGTTCTCTAGTCAAAAGGAAGAATAAAACTCCTGGGGAAGCAGAAGCAGTGATGTATTTCAAGACCACACAGAAGATTCATGAGATTAAAATGCCATGACCTCCACAGGCTTCCTCCCAGTTTCCAAAGACAATTTCCAGATGATAGGCAATAGACTTCTTAGCGCCACCAAGGGAAAACCTGCAGCTATATTTTCAATCTCTTTTTGACAAACTCCTTAGCTTAGCTTCTATCTGTGTTCATGTCTCTGTCCTTTAATAGGATCTTTCAATTCTACACTCAAAGTATGGACATCTTCCGTTCCTTTACATTTCTTAAAGAAAAGCACCACCAGGCATTGCCACTCTCAGAAATGCTACAAAGCTACCAACATCTTTCAATCACCACAGAAGACCTCTCCATATTTTGTCCAATTGCCCAATATGTCTTGAAACTTTCTTGTCCCTTAACTGGACCTGTATTGTCATTTCCCCTTCTCTCTCTCTGGAGATTCCTCCTCTATCTCTATGACTTCCTATTATGCTCTCGTTTTCAGTGTAGGTTGTCTCTAGGATTTCAGATGCAGTTCTTGTCTACCTGCAGTCTGTGTATTCTAAGAGGCTCATATCTGTTGGAGATGAAGGAAGATGAAGTACACTTCCACTCTGCCCAGCACCTGAGTAAAGGATTTAAAGATGGAGTCCTGTCAATCACCCCTCCAAAACCTCTTTGAAATCTATTTCATCCTTTTCACTCATACTGCTACTTTCCCGGTCCAGACTGTCTTCCTCTGCACTCCGGACTACTATAGCCATTTCCTCTCCAGTCATCTTTTTTGTAGTGCTACCTTCAAATTTCTGCCACAATCACTTCCATCTTTAAAGTCTTCTATGACTTACACGTACTTGTAGGATCAAGTCAAACTCTTCCCTAATCTGGTCTTATCCTGTTTCTCAGTCCCATTTCACTTCGAAGCCTCATCAGTAACTGATGCTTCATCAATACAAAGGAACCTGTGGATCAATGTGTAAAGATAATGGTTCATATTTCTAAGATCTCTGCAAATGTTATTTCTCAGACTAAAATATTCAGACTATATGTATTCCCCTTCCAAATTTCTATTCATCTTTCGAGATGATGGTAAGGTATAGCATCTCCAGTGAAGGCATTCCAAGTGACTATCCAATCCCCACAAGAATAAATCACTTGTCCTTCATGCTGTATCTGAATTTTGCACACAATTCATACATTGCATTGATCCCTATGTATGGGCATGTTTATAATCACATATCTGTACAAAATGGTCTTTTCTTCTAGACAGTGAATCCTGTAAAGACTGAAACATACATCTCCTACTGAGTTGAGAATAAGAACTGTTATTACAAAGACTCTAATCCTTAACAGGTTTGAATCAGAGACCTGATTTGAAATGCTAAAGAAAGATAAAATACCTGGTAACCATCTCAAGATCTCATACTTTGGTACCAAGTCATTTTCTATTGATGTTTGCAAAAGAAAGATCAAG
Organism: Neofelis nebulosa; assembly: GCF_028018385.1. Classification (NCBI taxonomy): domain Eukaryota; kingdom Metazoa; phylum Chordata; class Mammalia; order Carnivora; family Felidae; genus Neofelis; species Neofelis nebulosa. Next base: position 20,072,848 of record NC_080786.1, on the reverse strand, counting down.
TCAGCAAATGCTACACGATATTTTACATTATATTTAATCTTTTTTAATTAATTCAGGTTACACAGCACTACCTAGGAGTAAAATAGTTATCTTCAGGCAGTAGAGGTGTTATAGACAGACTCAGTGCTAAATGTTTCCTATAGAAATACGATGGGACCTTGAATAAACTGATGAGTTTGCAATTCAGGGTAAGGGAAAGGTTTACTTTTTATAACTAAAGCAGTTTATTTTTAGTCTGTCTAGGAAAAACTTTGCCAAAGAATGTTAATTAGAATAATTTGTTTTGCAAGCATTTGGGTCTACTACTGTGAACAAGTTATAAATGTTAGAGGTAACATTTGCTCTAAAAGGGAGGGAGTATATAAAAAAATGGAAAGAAATTGCCAATGCAGCCACATTTATGCAACATTCAATTAGAAGAGTAAGAGAAAAAGAATACTGCACAATTTTCTCAAGTTAGGATCTGTGAATGCTTAAATGAAGCTTGGTTCAAAAGTAAATTGTGAAACAAATATTTTTTTTTTTTTGCTCCTTTGAAAGAGATTCACAATATACTCTGATTAGTACCATTAAAAATATTTTTCTGTCACAACTAAATTAGTTCTTTTTAAGAACGACCAAAAAAAAATTTCTCTGGGCAGAACTCAATACATTCCCCCACTAAAAATGCATCTAAAAACAGACTTAAACTACTTTGACTGACTATAGAAGTTCTCCAAATTTTTGGCCTCAAAACTCCATTATACTCTTAAAAATTACTGAAAATCCCTTGAGGCACCTGGCTGGCTCAGTCAGTAAAGCATGCAACTCTTGATCTTGGGGTTGTGAGTTCAAGCCACATATTGGGTGTAGAGATTATGTAAAAATAAAATCTGTAGAAAAAATGTTGAAAATCCCAAAGAGGTTTTATTCATATGAGTTATGTCTATTGTTACTTGCCACATTTGAAATGAAAATGTACAGAAAGAGCTTACACATTTATTGATTCATTTAAAAATAACAATTATAATCCCATTCTGTGTTAAAACACATATTACATGAAAAATACCAATATCTACCAAAACAAAAATAAACTTAGGGAGAAGAATGGCATTGTTTTCTAATTATGTCAGTCTCTTTTCTTTGGTATACAATCTATTATAATGTATTGTTCTGCTTTAAGTATATGAAGAAAAGCATATCTCCTGAAAGCATATACTTGGACAAGGAAGGGGCCTTTATTTTTTTATTGTTTATTTATTTATTTTGAGAGAGAGAGAGAGAGAGATAGCCCCACATGTGTGTACATGGGGGAGGGGCAGAGGGAGAGGGAGAGAGAATCTTAAGGAGGCTCCACACTCAACGTAAGGTCTGATGTGGGGCTTCATTTCACCACCGTGAAATCATGACCTGAGCCGAAATCAAGAGTCAATATTTAACTGACTGAGCACCCCAGGAAGGAGCCTTTGAAGTCTTTTTCCCAATAATTATGGATATTCTTCTTTGATATCACAACAAAACTCAACATGTGCTAGTTTTGCAAAGCTTGGTTGCTATATGGTTTCTGAAATATTATCAATAAACTATTATAAATAAATTAGTTCATCTTAAACTTTGAGTAAATTTCTCATGTGAGATTTTACAACATGATGCATAGCTCATTTAGAAAATATTAGTTTACTGAGGTATATTTTGAGTTACATTGAGTTAAATAATAGCTTACTGAGTTATATGTTGAGTTATATTGATCTTCCAAATATTGGTGCATTTCATTATATAATGTGTGTTTAAATATCATTTGTTAAAATTACCACTGAGTTCATCAGACAAGAGAATTTCTTAAATAAAAGTAGAGGATTTTTAGGGCAATAAAAAAATACTCTGTATAACACCATAACGATAGATGCATGTTATTCATTGTACATTTTTACAAACCCATAGCATACGTAACATCAAGTGAACAAAGATACCAACTATGGACTTTGGGTAATAATGCTGTGTCAAATGTAGTTTCACCAATTGTAACAAATGTATCACTGTGTTGAGAGATATTGATAATGGGAGGAGGCTATACATATGTGGGGCATGCAGCATATAGAAAATCTCTGAACCCTCCTCTTAATTTTACCGCAAACCCAAAACTGCTCTAAAAATTCAAGTCTTAATAATAATTGTTTTAAAAATGCTTGCACATAATGTGAAAAACCCAATGGTCACTAATAAGGTTGCTGCCACTGCCTTGATTTGTGCTAATGCCAGCATTTTTACCACTGTTGCTTTATCTCTAGTGAAAGTGTTTACACGATGAAAAAAAAAGGCAAATAAAAATCATGATTATATTATGAAAAGAGTTATTCTCTCTTATGCTCTCTGAAAGAGAATGAGCAACCTTGTCCTTCTCTACTTTCAAGGACCTCAAAATCTACATAAAAGAGAAAAAGGTTGTTATGACATGAAAGGGTAATAAAGAAAATAGAGAAATTCAATGTGTGAAGGAGATCAGCACCTAGGATGTACAATTAATCATGTAAAGACACAATTAATCAGGTTATTTTCAATGTGCTCCACTCTAAGTAGTAAGTTATTCAAATACATTTCATTCTGGCTTTCTGTGCTAATACAGACTTTAATGGAAAATTAAATTATATTCTAATTAAAAGTTGTGATTATTGTATCCAATAAATGAAAATTACACTTGAATTGATTTTGATAGGTTGTAAATCATTTTGTAATCTCTTATAAGAATAAAATGGGTATAAATTTAAAAGTTAGATATTTTAAGATTTCTATTTAATGCTGAACAAGATTTCATTAGCAAAATGGTTATAAATCTGCCTGCTGTCAAAAAGGAAGCGCTTTTACCTAACATAATAAATATCTTCTCATTTTATCCTATATAAAAATGCTAATTCAACTATAAATTTTTGGTTGTGGCTTTAATTTTAAACATTGAACATGATATACTGACTATTTATCAAATTCAAAATTATAGCCAGATTTTTAATTCTGAAGGAAATGTGTTTTTACCAATTTTTCTATGAAAATAATTTTTAGTGAAGCAATATGTTTAATAAATCTAGTTATGCTATAATTTCAAAATTACATTAAAACATATTATGCAATCCTTCAGAAATTCAAGAAATTTAAATGGCATTTTAATACAATTTCAATGAGGATATTTCATTAATATGTACAAGAAATAAACTGCAATTAACTTAAATAACAGTCTCCCAGAAGTATCTATTTATCTATTTCTATATCTACCTTCCTCCCTTCCTACCTATATATTTCCAACACCTGCTACTCCTTGTCCTTCCATACCCTTCTGATAGCAAGGTATAATGAAGGGATAAGACCAGACCTTGGATATACTTAAGTAGTTGGAAACAAGAATGAAACTGGCCACAGCTGCTGCCACATCATAGTTAAAGCCTAGGTAAAAAATGGCACAGTATAATATTAGGAAAATAATTCAGGACATGGCTTTACAACACAAAGTAGTACGCAAACACCCTGGGTGGAATTTGGTTTGTTAAGAGGTGGTTGCATTAGCTTGGTAAGGCCATGCAGTAAGCATTCAAACTAATTTCAGGGGTGCCTGGGTGGCTCAGTTGGTTAAGCATCTGACTTTTGGTTTCGGCTCAGGTCATGATCCCAGGGTCATGAGATCAAGCCCAGTGTGCTGCACTGACAGCCCAGAATCTGCTTGGGGTTCTTTCTTTTCTTCTCTCTCTGCCCCTCCCCCGCTCAAGCTCACTCGCTCTCGTTCTCTCTCAAAATAAATAAATAAACTTTAAAATAAAAATAAAAAAGAGGGGCAGCTGGGTGGCCCAGTCGGTTGTGCGTCGACTTCAGCTCAGGTCATGATGTCGCGGTTTATGAGTTCGAGCCCCGCGTTGGGCTCCGTGCTGACAACTCAGAGCCTGGAGCCTGCTTTGGATTCTGTGTCTCCCGCCTCTCTCCCCCTCCCCTGCTTACATTCTTCTCTCTCTGTCTCTCAAAAATAAATAAAATATTTTTTTAAAAAATTAAGAAGAATAATTTCAGAGAAACCAATGAGGATGTCTGAGGTATTCCAGGAGGTAATATCGTTAACATAATAATAATAATTGGGTCAAGAAGTGCGCTGGATTTGCCCTTCCAAAACCTTTCATACTTCCTCACGCTTTTCTGTGCCCGGGAGCCTGACTTTCACGGTCTGCCTCAATGGGCTGCTTATTTTCTGACTGGACTGAGCACATGTGTGTGTGGAGGGAGGGTTGTCAGGGAGACCTAATGGCGGGGGAAAGTGGGATTGAGATCTTCAACTGCCCCTGCCCCTGCTTCAAGTTTGCTGTGTTCATCTACCAAAGGCTGCAGTACACATCTGTGGGCATCTTCCAACAGGGTTCTGTTTCAGTTTCTGAAACTCATCCCTCTACTTCCCAATCAAGTCTAGGAGTGGCAATATGCTTCTAGCCCTGTGGTGCCTCCCATCACCTGCTGATTTATCTCAACCTTGCCCTTTTCATTAAACTCTCCTCAATTACACTATTTGAGTGTGCCACCTATAAGAACCATAAAGAATAGACTGATCCATTCTTTATGTAAAACCAAAAAAATCCAGTTATCATATCAAGGGTTAAAAAAAAATATTCTGAACTGGTTCAAGTGAGAAGCACAGAAAGATCCTGAACTCACTTCCTTCCACAGAGGAGTCTACAGTTACAAATGGAATAATTTCCTTAAAATAACCTAAAGGCTGGTTTGTGACAACTACACACTGAATAAACCGAAATAAAACAATATCAAAGCAGGTAGGAGAAGCTTGGATACATTCTCACCATACACTCCACCTCAAATGCAGTGACCTACAACCTAAAAGGAACTTAAAACCTGGAGCTTCCTCCTGAGGATTCAAGGGTTCAAACTCAACATTAGGCATCCCAACTTTTAAGACATAAACTTGAGAGATGAGTCTCCAAAATACTTAATTTTGAGAAACAATGGGACTCACATCCCAACGCCCACAAGACTCTACAGATCGGAGAACATGTTCTTAAAGGGCTCACCTATTAAGGGTGATTATGGAACTGAATTATTATTTTACACACCTGAAACTAATATAACATTCTATGTTAACTAACTGGAATAAAAATAAAAACTTAAAAGTATTTCATGGTGCCTGGGGGGCTCAGTTTGTTAAGCATCCAAATCTTCATTTCGGCTCAGGTCATGATCTCATAGTTCATAAGTTCCAGCCCTCTATTGCGTTATGTGCTGATGGCATGGAGCCTGCTTGGGATTCTCTGTCTGTCTCTCCGTCTATCTGTCTGTCTTTCTCTCTCTCTCTCTCTCTCTGCCCCTCACCTGTGCTTTCTCTTTCTCAAAATAAATAAGTAAACATAAAAAAAAGTGTTTCATCTCCCCTTCCCCTGCCCCCCAAAAAAGGTCTCACACATTAAACTCACCCACCCCAAGGCCCATTTCACAGAGAGAGGTGATCCTACCCAGATTTAAAGTGAGTAAGGCTCACCTGCTTGCATTAAAGTGTTAGCCTGAAGGACAGGCATGTAATTTAACACACACATCTAGGAGCTTGCTAGAACACTCTCCAAGGACAAAGACTGGTGTGTGCCATATTCACATGCTTCACTAACTATACTCCAGAATACCACTATAACCTGGAAGGGAGTGTTTGTTTGTGAGAAAGATAGATAGAGAAAGAGAGAGAGAAAACCTGTGTCTGAGTCAGGGAGAGAGACAGAGAGAGAATCTTAAGCAGATTCCATGCTCAATGCAAAGCCTGACACAGGGCTCAATCCCATGACTCTGGGATCACAACCTGAGCCAAAATCAACAGTCAGATGCCCAAATGACCAAGCCACCCAGGCATCCTGGAAAGGAGCTTTTATATAAGTCTGGTACCCAATTTTTATCCACCTAGTAGATGCCTCTGGATCACCTCTATCTGGGGGCCAGTGAGGCTTAATCTTGAATCCTACAGTACCATTATATATTTGCATACTTTTAAAAGTCACTGCCTGAGGGTCTGGCTTCCAGTCAGCCTGAATCTAGAAGCTGAGATCCTCCCCCTTGGGACAAAGAAAATCTTGGCACATCCTCATTACTTGGGGCTATTAAAAACAGAACAGGCTGCTTAGACCAAGCACAAAGGTTTGAAAGACAACCAAGAGCTGAGGAAGGGTTGAATAACAAGGTTCACCTCCTCAACAAGGCCAATACTTCAAGACTTGAGAGAGGTAGTTTCATCTCCTGTACAGAAACTAGCATAGAACATCAGGTAAAATGCAGAAACAAGGGTATATGTTCCCAATGTAAGAGCAAGATAAAACCTCAAGGAAAAACTTTAATAAAATGGAGATATGTAATTTACCGGATAAGAGTTCAAAGCAATGGTCATAAAGGTGCTTATCAAACTGGGGAGAAAAATGGAGGAACAATATGAGAAATTCAACAAAGAGATGGAACATATAGGCAAGTATTAAATATAACTCACAGAGTTAAAGAATAGAATAAATGAACTGAAAAATACACTACACAGATTCAAAACCAGACTAGATGAAGAAGGATCTACTCAAAGAGAAGGCGGTAGAACTCAGCAAATCAGAGCAACAAAAAGAAAAAAAAATAATGGAAAGAAAATAGTTTAAAAGACTATAGACAACATCATACAGACTAACATTTGCATCGTAGGGCTCCCAGAAGAAGGGAAAGAGAAGGGGTAGAAATTTTATTTGAAGAAATAAAAACTGAAAACATTCCTAAAGTGAAGAAGGAAATGGACACCCAGATCTAAGAAGCAGTAAGAGCAACCCAAGAACCACAGCAAGACACATTATAATTAAAATGTCAAAAGGTAAAGGAGATAATCTTAAATGCATCAAGAGAAAAACAACTTGTTATATACGGAGAAACCCCCATAAGACTAACAGCAGGTTCTTCAGCATAAATATGCAGGCCAGACAGGAGTGAAAAGATATAGTCCAAGTGCTGAATGGGGGAAAAAAAAAAAACAACCAAGAATATTCTACCCAGAAAAGTTATCATTCAGAAGTGAAGAAAAGAAAATTTCCAGGTAAGCAAATATAAAGGAGTTTTTCAGCCCTAAACTGGCCTCACAAGAAGAATGTTAAAAGAAGTTACTTACACTGAGAGAACAAGTGCTGTTTAGTTATAAGAATACATATGAAATAATGTATCTGACTAGAAAGGTAAATGTACAGTAAAAGTAATGGATTAATCACTAATAAAGATGAAAAAGACAAAAGTGGTAAAAATAACTATGATTACAATCAATCATGAGTTAAGGGAAACAAGATAAAAGATGTAAATGCAGCATCAGAAACAAAACATGGAAGGGGGAGTAAAAATGTTGAGTTTTATGATGGGATCAAACTTAAGATGTTATCAACTTAAAACAGACTGTTACAGAGATGTTATACATAAGCCCCATGGTAACTGCAAAACAAAAAACCTATAACAAATACACAAAAGAAAAAAGGGAAAGGAATGTAAGCATACCTCTAAAGCAAGTCATCACCACAAAAGAGCCAAGAGAAGAAAGAAACAGAGAGGAACTACAAAAACAGCAAGAAAATATTAACAAAAATGGCAAAAATCACACACCTGTCAATAATTACTTTAAATCAAATGCTCCAATCAAAAGATTTAGGGTGACTAAATGTATACAAAACAACACTCATCTATCTGCTGCGTATAAAAGACTCACTTTAAATACAGGACACACACAACGAAAAGTGAAAGGACGGAAAAAGATACTCCATGCAAGTGGAAACCACTTTTATTAATATTACTAATACTGTCTGCACTAACTATGAGGAGAACATTTATCAAAATCTTCCCAGGGATACATGGAGTTAATGCATGCTGAATGGGTAAGAAAAAAGACCAGGACCCAAAACAGTCATTGGAGGAAACTGATGAGATTGTGTAAATCCAATCATTCAGGTGTTTTTTCCAAATTTCATTCTTCATTTTAACAATAATAGAGATACAGAGAAAAAATATATAAATGTCTTAGAAATATGTATTTTCAGTTTGGACTTGCATTTACTTTTTCTTTGCTGCAAAGTAAAAAAGAAAATGCTTTGTTTTTCAGTTTTGACATAAAAACATCAGAAAAGTCCCTGACAGCTTAATTGATGCTACTTCTTCAGAGTTTCAATTTAGAGTCTGAATTTTTGTGTACAAATACTGGTTTACCCAACATTTCTGAACTTCAGTTTGCTCATTTAAACAAAAATGGTTGTACTAACTACGTATATATACTTTTGTCTTGAGGTAACAGAAGAAAACAGATAATCCAATTACAAGTAATTACTTACCCTTAACATCCCCACAAACTTCCATTTAATATTTAAAATATGCAAAAAGGAGTTCTTAATCACCCCCAACCTGCTCCTCTCCCAATCGTGTCCATCTCAGAAAATGGCAGCAATAGTCAACTAGGCTCATGTGCCTATAAATCACCCTTGAGCCGTTCTTTTTTTTTTTTTTTTTTTTTAAATTTTTTTTTTCAACGTTTTTTTTTATTTATTTTTGGGACAGAGAGAGACAGAGCATGAACGGGGGAGGGGCAGAGAGAGAGGGAGACACAGAATCGGAAACAGGCTCCAGGCTCCGAGCCCTCAGCCCAGAGCCCGACGCGGGGCTCGAACTCACGGACCGCGAGATCGTGACCTGGCTGAAGTCGGACGCCTAACCGACTGCGCCACCCAGGAGCCCCGAGCCGTTCTTTTACCTACATCCAACATCCAATCGATCAGCAGGTGCAGCCAGGCCTTCCTTTAAATGCTATGTCTTATGACAATAGCATTTCAACCACCTCCAGTGTCATCACCCCAGTTCTAGCCTCCATCTTTACTCACTCATCTTCTTGCAGCCACCTCCTACTGGGTCTCCTCAATCCCATTCTTGGCTCCTTTACTACTGTTGATTCCGACTACAGCAGTAAGAATGTCCCTCCCGGATTAAAAATCCAGTTCCATTACTGCTCAGCTCAACGCCTTCCAGTGACTTCTCATCATACCCAGGACCATCCCTCTGACCCAAGGTGTTCTTCTCTCAATTCGAACCACATACGCCATCTTGCTATTGCTCAATCACAAGCTTGTTCCCACTCAGGAACTTTCTGCTTTGTGCTTTCTTTCTGTAATGATTTGGTCCAAGATCTTTACAAAACTCTCAACTTCCCTTCTTGTCTCTGCTCAAAAATTACCTTCTCAGAAAGATTTTGACTACTCTCTAAAATAGTGTTCTACCTCCTTGCTTTCTTTCAATTCGGTATATGTTTCATGAACTAACATTATATTCCTCATTTATTATATTTTCCCTCTACAAAAATGTGAGCTCTATAAGGGCAAAGGTTTTATTTGCATTTATTACAGGGGTATTCCCAATGCCTTGAATAGCTTCTGACACCAAGTAGGTGCTCAAAAAATACTTGTTGCATGAGTGGAGGAACAAGTAAATGGGTGAGTAAAACATACGTTGGTTACTTGAAAGTGTATTTGCGTCTCCAGTGAGGAAATACTGACCTCAGAAGATATTTAGCAATTTTTAGATGCAAGTGGGAGACAGATTCTACTGTCACCTAGTGGGGAGAGGCCAGGGATAAAGTCAAACACCCTACAACACAGAGGGCAGTCCCACAGGAAAAAAAAATCATCTGGCATAAAATCTGAGTAGTATTGAGAATGAGAAACTCTGATCAGAAAGTTAAAAAAAATGTAAATACATGTAGCATATTTAATAGTCATTACTAAGGTAAGTATAAAAATATGGAACCTAGAAAGAGATGATAGAGAGTAAGAAAGGTAGGGACAACACAAGAGAGGCGTGAAGGGGAAGAAGACTGGAGGAATCAGATCACAAGCCAAGTCACGCTTAAGGTAACTCCAGACTAAGTCTTGACAGAAATGCAGGAAGTATGTGATAACATGATGCTACTAGGAGAACAAAAGTGTTCATCAGTTAATCCAGAGCAGGAAATGAACCAGCAGCTACTATACAGGAAATAGTGTGCTTCTCTTTGGATTAAGGATTGGCAAGGACTAAGGATTTCTTTATTACACACATGTTCCTATATATGTTTGCTTGATTAATGTGGATCTCCCCACTGCATTCCAAAATCTATTTGAGTTCGGGGCACCTGAGTGGCTCAATTGGTTAAGTGGCTGATTTCGGCTCAGGTCATGATCTCATGATTCACGAGTTGGAGCCCCATATCAGGCTCTGTGCGGACAGCTCAGAGCCTAGAGCCTGTTTTGGATTCTGTGTCTCCCTCTCTCTCTGCCCCTCCCCGGCTTGCACTCTGTGTCTCTCCCTCAAAAAAATAAACAAACATTAAAAACAATGTTTTTAAATCTACTGGAGAAATAGCCCTATCTGTGTAGTGTTTGGTACACAGGGTCTGCTTGATAAATATATGCTGAATGCCTTCATGAATAAAGGTACACATAGCGATGAATTGCATTGCAATAAAAAAAAAAAAGTTCCATGATGAGAAATGAATGCTGGCGTCTCTAAAATTCCACTCTCTATCCCAGTATAAGAAGAAAGGATTCAAATAATTACACTGAGCCCCTTCAAGCCAATGACACTTCTAAGCCAGGTTCTGTAGTCACCTCAGCATTTCTTTGTCCTTCACTCCAAGCTCCTCAGATAACAGACAATTTTTTTCAACATCTATTTATTAAACACCTCCCATGCACCATAATTGTAACTAGGTGCTTGGGATAGAATCATGAGCAGAATAGACCTGGCCCCAATTCTTGTACAACCGACAAACAGGTGAAAGAAGGAACCATTAACAAAAGTTAATTGCAAACTGTGGTAGGCATCATGGATAGATAAAAACCTACAGCCAAAGATGGAGAACTACAGGGTGACGTGTTCAGATAACATGATCAGCAAAGACCTCTCTGAGGAGGTGGTGTTTAAGCTAAGAATATTTTATGATTTTTAAAAAGTCAGTGCTGTAATCGTTTTTAAATGAGCAAAAACACTTAGGCTTTCATAATGGGATTACAAAATCTTGGGGTGAAACGTTATTGGCAAAGAGGTTAAATGAAGTCTTTTGTATCTAAATAATAAACATTGGTAGAGTAGAAACATTTAACTCTCCAGGCCATTTAAGCTCTCCACATACCAGAGGAAAAAAGTTGATTACTTAGAGACGAAAGCAAATCGAACTCAACTGACCTTGTCGCCATCAACCTAACACACGCTATCAAATCAATTTTGTCACAGAAGGATTATGACACAGGCCTATGAGTCAGCAGTCTAAACTCACTGAGTGATAGCACTGTGGACATGAAAAGGAGGAACAATCAAAAGGTCTGGCTTGAATATTAACATTCTTGGGCCTCTGTGAGAATGGACAGGACAGGTAAGCAGTACGCAATGGAATTTTTTTTTTTATTTCAGTGGCAAAAGTATTATTTCTACAATTTGATATAGATTTATATTCCATGTCCCAAAGCAGCACACTCCTTGGCCACTGCTTTCAACTTTATCATTATTTGATAAGGCTGCTCAAATATTATCAGAGAGCCCGTTCCTGAGTATACGATAATGCACAGATACCCAAGTGGAGTCAGGTTCTCTTCTGGGAAAAGCAGTGTCATCCGTCATTATCATTCCATTCACAAAACTAACAAACTTTCCTACCAAGGATATTAAATGACAATAAATATAGTGCTCTGTGCTTTGACACAATATTCTAACTATCCACAGCTTACATGCATTACTTAAAGCAAAAACACAAATAAATTATTCTGTTCTGAATTTTAATTAGAACATAAAGAAGTCCATTTACTGGGGTGCCTGGGTGGCTCAGTCGGTTGGGCGTCCAACTTGGGCTCAGGTCATGATCTCGAGGTTCATGAGTTCGAGCTTGGCATCGGGCTCTGTGCTGACAGCTCAGGGCCTGGAGCCTGCTTCAGATTCTGTGTATTCCCCTCTCTCTTCCCCTCTCATACTCATGCTCCGTCTCTCTCTCTCAATAATAAATAAAAGTTAAAAAAAAATTTTTAAAGAAAAAAAAGTCCATTTACTTATCCATATAAGTAAATGAACCAAGCTAAATCATGACTTTCTTCAGAAAAAGTCCCAAAAAAGGGAGCTGAACTTGCATCAAATGTCCATGGGAAAAGGCATTGGAGAAGTAGCTATTATATTTTTAAATTAACTAAATAATTACATTTCAAAGGATAAATAACAGAATCCCAGCTACTCCAAATAAAATGTGTGTGTGTGTGTGTGTGTGTGTTTGTGTGTGTGTGTGTGTGTGTAAAGCCATACATTATTTCCTTGCCATAACCTGAAGAATCCATCTCTTAATTTCTAATTCTAACCAAACTGTTTTTCATTTTACCAAAGAATATGATTTTTAAAACTGCATATTCAGATAGCCACTTTTTTTTTAAGAAACAGAAAGTAAAGAACAAGTTGCATGTGTAACATTATAATTCTTTCTTATTTTGAAAAGGTTGGAATTCTCTACTTTCAAAAATTTTCAGTTCAGTGAAAATAAGATCAATAGTCAAATCAATATTTCTCAGTAAGAAATGCAAATTCACAACCCCAGATGAACAATAAGAGAATGATTAAGAAAAAAAATCCTTTTAACTTTATTAAAACACCATAATTCTTATTTTAATTACACTTTCCTGTATTTGTCGTGCAAATGATGAACTGCTCTCCCTAAATGCACTCCCAAATTAGGATGCTACATATACAGTCACATGCTCTATTTTGATTTTACCTATTAAATTATTAAAAACAAAATAAGTTCTAAGTAATCAAAGTAGTAAAAAAAATAATGCATGCTTTTCATATTTTATGTGAAATAAAACAATGGTAATAAAAAGCATTGATGGAACAAGATAAATACTGACTACATTGCCAAAGTGAAAAGATAAAAGCAAATCTGGTATTTTTTAAAGTTATTCTTTTTTTAAAATTTTTTTAATGTTTATCTATTTTTGAGAAAGCGAGGGACAGAGTGCAAGCGGGGAAGGGGAGAGAGAGAGAGGGAGACACGGAATCCGAAGCAGGCTCCAGGCTCTGAGCTGTGTGAGTCAGCACAGAGCCTGCCGCTGGGCTCGAACCCACAGAATGTGAGATCATGACCTGAGCCGAAGTCAGACACTCAACTGACGCTCAACCCAAGTGCCCCTGATGTATGTTTTTAAGTCTTGCATTCCAATAATTGAAATACGGCAAATATACCTTCTCCTCTTTTCTAATCACAGTCTAAATCTACACTACAAGGGAAATTTTTACATAAATTTAGTTTGCAGTTTCAGAATGTGCTAAATAATTGCTAACAAAATGAAACAATAAGCCGTTGCTATTTCAGGACGGCAACCTCTGTTTTCCAACACCAGGATGGCTGACACGGTGAAAAGAGGCACTCAGCAACGGCACAATGGATAAGAATCACTTATCCTCCAATTCTTACTGGGACGCGATGAAAGTTATATGACTAAAATAAATGCAGTGTCTCTTTTTTCTTCCACTAAGATTCATTGTAAATGTTATACTCCGTGTATAAAGGTATTACTGCTCAAATTTTTTTCTGTAATACATAGGTATGAATTGATTTTATACTTTTGTTTGAAGAGGGGCTGGCAAATTTGATAATGAAGAGCCAGATAATGAATATTTTAGGCTTTTCAAGCAGCAGAAGGTCACTGCCATAACAACTCACCCCATGTCATTTTAGCACAAAAGCAAATATAGGCAAAATGTAAATAAAGGGGGATAGCTGCATTCCTATAAAATTTCACTTACAAAATAAATGTGGCATGGGCCGTAAGTTGTAGTCCTCTGGTACAGAACAGCATGGCAAGTGGTACTGAAATGTAAGATGAGGGAGCAATCACTTTTATCTATCAAACAGGTACTGAGAGTCATTTTATGTTACAGGGGACAGCATGCTTCAAAGTGAATCTTAGGAGGTGGGGACTCCGGAGCCAGATCACTTCCATTTGAATCCAGGCTCTTCACTTGCCAACTATGTGGTTTACGTCAGTTACTTAATTCTGCCTTCTCTCCTTCGTCATCTGGAAAATGGAGGGTGGAGGGGAATACGATTGTGGTCAGAGTTAAGTGGGTTCAGGCAGGTAATCCACTCAGAAGCATGCATGGTAAAGTCTGAGAAGTAAGTAATATTATCTATTATTATAAAAGTTCATTTTCATATACGACAGCCTGTCAAGAAAAAAAGGGCCCATTCATATTTTCCAGTACTTCCTTGTCATCAGAAAATAAACCAACAAACAACTGTGCACGTACTGCTCGTATATGATAAATCTGTATGTGTTAAATCATTCTGAGCTCCCAAGGGTCATGCCTGAGGCTTCTTTATTATTATCCCTTTATGCCCGGCACTAAGCTACTGTCCAACGCAGAGTTGGGAAATGTGGAATGAATGGGGGAAGAAGTGCCTGAATGAATCTGGGAACCCAGGAACTAAAAGAGACATTCCTGATGGCTAACGATTAGAGGCCCTCGAGAGTTAACTAAAGGCCAGAGGTATGATAACACCATGAGGTGCTAACATGAGATACTTCTTAGAAATTAGACCACTTGCGGGTGTGTTGAGAACAAGGACAAATATGTTTCTTGTAAGAAATTCAATGTTAGGGATAGGAGACAGCCCAGGAAGTTCAGACTCCATCTGATGCCTTCGGAATGACTTTCTGGAGGGGCACCTGGGTGGCTTGGTCGGTTAAGAATCCGACTTCGGCTCAGGTCATGATCTCGCAGTCTGTGAGTTCGAGCCCTGCATCGGGCTCTGTGCTGACAGCTCAGAGCCTGGAGCCTATTTCAGATTCTGTGTCTCCCTCTCTCTCTGACCCTTCCCTGTTCATGCTCTGTCTTTCTCTGTCTCAAAAATAAATAAACGTTAAAAAAATATTTTTTTAAAAAAAAGAATGACTTTCTGGAGGGCATGGAAAGTCAGGAACACTTTCGAGTGATGGGGAGGGGGTACTGGCCATTAGAGACATCAAAGGTATTTCAAGAAAAGACAGATTGCAAGGTGAACTGGAATTAAATGACAACGTGGGGAACAGGATTTTTCCAGCTTCTTCAAGGTCTCCAAAGAAAAAATACAAGTGAACTTTTTTTTTTGTAGGTACAGAACTGGCAATATGACCTCCCAATACCATGCCATAAAATCACCTTCTCATTCTTTAATTCTGTTTCTGGTCTAAATACCAGTGCTGGCCCCAAATATTAATGAACCTTAAGGGGCAAAACTTGGCTTGCTCCCACCCGCATTACTTTCATAAAGATCCGGTAATGTCACATTTTATCCTGTGCTGACAAGACAACCCAGACTTCCTTTGGTGCTCCATCCCAGTGTGCAGGGCACTTGTCGGCCCTGAACATGCATGTGGTTTACCTAGGCACCTGGTTGAGGGCTCAGAGGGCCTGGGGCTGAATAGGAATCTGGCTCCAACAAGCTATGGATCCATGAACTCCCCAACTGTGAGGAGCAAACATATAGAGAACATTTAGTTCTTATTTGGTGCCTAACATCCTTCTGTTCTTTTCCCTGGAAATGTTCCTCTCTTGTGCACAGCTCAGATGGAACATTAGTGGTCACTTATTCCTTCTACCTTCACTTTGAGAACAGATCCACAATTTCCCTTATGCCTAAATGAGGCGTTTTAAGACCATATCTTTAAAAACTTGAATCTAACAAGGCTTTCATACACAGCTTTTGATGCCTGTTTGACATTGAGAAGCCTATCTGTTTAACTCCTCTTCCGCTAAAACCTACAACACAACATTTTTAACTCAATTTTTCTTTCTTTTCGCACCTTTGAAAATGTTCATTCTCTGTTGGATACACTTACATTTAAATTAAAAGCAATGTCTATTTCTCGTTTTAAATTGTATTATTGTACAGAATGAATGACAATGTGATATAAATATCTGTCCAGGTATCATAAAATTTAAATGTTCTATTGTTATAGTAAGAAAGCATGTAGAAAATATAAAGCTATATAACACGAAACCCTTGGTTATCACTGCATTATCTGCGGTAATAACCTATACTGCTTGTGGTATTTTTTTAACTGTAAAGTAGCACAATTGTTGACTAAGCTTTGAATCTTACCCCAACTTAAAGTATTTTAAATGTATGTACTTTTAATAAATGTACTGAATTCATTTACATAATTTTTCTGTTTTCTCTCTCTACTCTGAAACGCTCTGTAAAATTCTATAGTCAATAACCCATATCACACACACATCTTATTCTGTTAACCTTGGACCCTTTCTCAAGGGTGACCCTTGTTGGTTCTGCGTCTTGACAGTTTCCATTCTCGGTGTATCAAGAATGTATCACTCTTGTTATTATCCATGTATCATTCTTTGAAGTCTTTACCCAGGTACCACCCCTAGAGGCCCCATCCCTGCAAACTTTCCTGGGACATTCCCTCTCTTGAACCAGAGATCCTGTGATCTATCCATCTATTCAGTCATCTGTTCATTCATTTCTTCATATCCACTGATATTAAACATTCAAAATGTACTTGGTGATACACTGGGCATTGTCTTTTGGACCGTGACAGTCAGGAGAGAACAATAGCAGCTTCCCTGTATTGGAGGGAAAGGAGGAAGAGGAAGAAAGAGAGAAAGAAAAGAAGTCTACGGAAAAAAAGACATTGGAGAAGACGAATTCGGGTTCATTTTCCACACCATCTTTCTATACAGACATTTTTTTATTCTAAAAGGGTTTTTTTCTCTTGCAAACATTTTCCTGCAAACTTTTCAAAGATTTTTGCAAATAATTTAAAGAATCTGATTGCACAGAGAAAAAGAAATTATCCTTGGAGTAAAAAGTAGATTTCTTACCGTGGCTCACAAATCCCCACCTCATCTGACCGCGGCCTATATTTCCAAATTCACCCCACTTTCTCTCCATGCCCTTGAACTGACAGACCCCAGCCATGCTCCAGATTTGTGTTTCCTGAAACACATCAACTCCGTTCTCACCTCAAAAATATGTACTTATTCTCTCACCTTAAATGACTCTCCTCCAGACCTTCTGGTCTGCCTCAACATCATTTAAGCTCTGCTTACACATTATGCTCTCAAAGACACCTCCCTATCCTTCCTAGCCCCATGCATCTAACTACTAATCAGGCTTAATCATTTTACCTACTTTAAATCCTCTTAGGACTTTTCAAGATTTATCTGGAATTACCTTATTTTTCACCTTATAATTTACTCTCTTTCTTTTCCCCTTGGGGATATAAACTCCTTGAGGTTTGGAAGTCTGTCTTAAAGTTTAATTCTATATCCTTGATACCTAGGACATTGCCCAGAATATACTCAAGTAAGTATGTGCTGACTGACCGTGCCTTAATAATTGCATTCACATGGAGCTGTAGAAGCTTCCCTGCAGAAGCGTGTTCTCTGGATTCACAGGGAGCAGTGACCTACAGTTTCTTATTGATGAAAGCAGCTTTGTAAAATCTGTGATTGGATTTGGGTAGGGATATTCTGTGGACATTATCTACCACTATGTCATCACCATGACCCTCTACTCATAAATTTGTTTTTCCCATTTTTAAAAAAATTTTTTTAAAGTTTATTCATTTCTGAAAGAGAGAGCGTGAGCAGGGGAGGGGCAGAGAGAGAGAGGGAGACACAGCATCCAAAGCAGGCTCCAGGCTCTGAGCTGTGTCAGCACAGTGCCTGACGCAGGGCTCGAACCCCCGGACCGTGAGATCGCGACCTGAGCCAAAGTCGGGTGCTTAACCGACTGAGCCACCCAGGCACCCCAAATTGTTTTTCCCATTTCCTTTTGAGATAATTGTCAGAAAATTTATTGTACTGAGGATCTAATATATTTCTTTGTTAAGGACAATATATAATAATTCCATTTCTTGACTGGCTCTGTCACCAATAAACTCAACTATAGTATCTTAGATAGGTCTTAAATATCTGTATCTTTTCTTATATATATTGCATACGATATGCCAAAATATATTCTAACTGTTCCTATTGCTTCTCACTTAATCTTTTATTTGAGGGTTATCTCCATGGCCAACTTCCAGGAACTGTGAGGGAAAACACAGGACCAAATTAACGACAACTCTTTTCACTTACACGACTACTGCTTACTTATGTCCTAGATATATGGTATGGCTAATGGCTAGGGCCATTATTTAACTCACCAAAGAAAAAACTCAGGGAAAAAGACAGGGTCAAAAGAGAAAGCAGGCTGGGGTGCCTGGGTGGCTCAACTGGTTAAGTGTCACAGTCATGGTATTGAGCTCCCCATCGGGCTCTGTGCTGAACACGGAGCCTGCTTAAGATTCTCTGCCCCTTTCCCTTGCTCTCATTCTCTGTCAGAATAAATTAATCAACATTTTATTTTTTAAAAAATAGCAAGTAAAACAAAGGATAGAAAAATTTCCAGATGTGACAAAGAGTGTTTTCAAGGGCTAAAAAGTAAACAAGAACCTACATTAAAAAAGGTACGCCTGGGGGCGCCTGGGTGGCGCAGTCGGTTAAGCGTCCGACTTCAGCCAGGTCACGATCTCGCGGTCCGTGAGTTCGAGCCCCGCGTCAGGCTCTGGGCTGATGGCTCGGAGCCTGGAGCCTGTTTCCGGTTCTGTGTCTCCCTCTCTCTCTGCCCCTCCCCCGTTCATGCTATGTCTCTCTCTGTCCCAAAAATAAAAATAAAAAACGTTGAAAAAAAAAAAAATTTAAAAAAAAAAAAAAAGGTACGCCTGGAAATGGGGTTAGTTACAAGTGTCCTAAGGGCAGTCTGCGATTGGTCTTATTCATAATTTTGCACGTATGTCTGTGTGCTACTCAATACACATTAGTTAAATGAATACATGAGCAGAAGACATTAGTTTTTATAGAAAACTGTAGGGTATCACTTTACCCAAGAGCAGCAGTTCTCAACCAGGAGTGGTTTTAAATATTACTACCTGGGACATGTGGCAATGCCTGGAAACATTTGTGGTTGCCACAACGAAGGGTGTGTGTCACTAGCATCTAGTATGTAAAAGCCTGAGAAGCTGCTAAATACCCTACAATGCAGAGAATAGCCACCTCACCACCAAAAAACTTACCTGGTGCAAAATGCCAGAAATACTGACACTGAGAACATGTGCCCGAGAGAAAGAAGTGACGCATGGTAATTTTCAAAAAAGGATAAAATCACGATTCTCATACAGCTACAAAATGAATAGGTCTTGACAATAAATTTCATATATTAAAAAAAAAAGATACACAAAATGAACAGGACTTAAAGATTTTATTTCAATCAATCAAAGAGAGAACCAAGAAAATATCCTAAGTGGTTTAAAATAGATCAGGAAGGTGAAAGTAATGTGCACATGGAGGTAAGACTACCTTTTCCATTGGATGGGTAGAGAATTTGAATGAACCTCTACTGGACCCGTGGAGATTAGCTACAACATACAAAAATGTTGAGTAACTGCCGAATCAGAATCAGATGAGACAGAAGGGAGTGCTATGGACAAGTGGATAGTTTTCCACTGAAGTTCACACTTTTCTTCTTTATAGAGAGACAGAAACATTGGTCACTATCAACTGCTGCCTTTGGCCAAGTACATTCCAGCGGCTTTACAGTAATATTCACCAGATAACGACTTTGGTAAGACTATGAACAATATTTCTATTTACTTAACCTTTCAAATTGATTCTCAATGAAGGATCTCCTCATCTATTCTCCTAGCAAATGCACATCTAAAATCAAAGTTCTTTATTTTCTCTACCTCCCCCTCAACAAAACTGAAGCTCCATCAGAATATAGAACACAAAAGAAAAAAAATACGTGGTACTGTATTGCCTTTGTCTGCCTAAATACTAAAACTAGAATCAAATGTTTTGTCTTTTTAAAGGCACCTTATGGAACAATGTATCATTTTTCATTGTAACATAACCATGAGGACAGTATAATATCTCATAATAATCTACATGGAGGACAAATTAATGATTCATAGAGAGCCATAGGCCTGGAAAAAATGATTGAGACGATGAGTTTAATAGAGATTATTTAGAATGTCCAGTATAGGCACCTAAGGAAGCATGGATAATTCAACGTCATATAAATCACTTACGATTTTTAATGGCTCACCACCTTAACTTCATTTATGTGTGAACTGTTTCACCAAGGTTGGCCAAGAGTGCATTGCAATCAAGATGTTAAATTCCTTTGGCTTTCTAACAGTTTGGATGATTGAACATGAAAATAATATCTCCAGTCAATGATAGCAAATGTGTTCATTTTACTAAATTTTTAAAAAAAAGGAAGTAAAATATGTATGAATGAAACACTCTGCACTTAATATAATCCTTTCTATGTAATCCTTTAGTCGAAATGAAACATTTGGCTAGGATTCAAACAAAGTTAATCATTATTTTTTTGAAAGCGTTGTTTCTTATTCTCTTTAGTTAAAATGTTGAAATCATTAAGACTAATTTTAAACTAGACTTCAGAATGACAGATATACTAAAAATAAAATTTGAAAACATTTAAGCATATAAAAATTAAGATCAACATAATAAATTATATCCAAATTTGAGGAAGGAAACAGGATGAGTGTGTACAACATAAATCCATCAATTAGAAGATAAAATAAACCCAAAGGATAGCTGTCATACATATTGAACAGTTCTTTTACCGAGACTGAATCCCACGAACCCATGGTCATCAGTAATTTAAAAATCAGAATCAAATATGCCAGTTTTGTCAGCTAGGTTCTATTATTATTCTACTGTCATTTCTTAATTACTTGTGAATATTATATTTCACAAATAGTTAGTGGTAAAACTTAGTCAAGATAAATGCTTCTGCTATGCCAGTGAGAGCATACTTTCAGTGAGGGACATTTTACATTGTATTCTATTTCCTTAAATGATTACTGTGGTATTAATCAAAAGGAAACCTGATTAGCAAATTAAAAATTTGATTAGCTCTTTGCAGAATAAAAAAAGAAAGAAAGAAAGAAATTAATCACAGACTGTCAGTAGGGCATAACTAGTCCCTTACTCCAACTAACACCTGCACGCTGGAAGCAGGGAGATAATGGCTGTTAACATGTAAGAGTGTGAGAGCCCTTTGATTGCTGTGAAACCTTTTTTATTCTTCTTTAATCAAGATAATTACAGAGTACAATGGTTCTTCGAGGCTTATACTGTATTTATCAAAGTAAGATTGAGGTGTTTTTAAGACACAGTCCACCTACACATAGGTTTAAAAATGCAGTAATATCTCTCCCAATCTTGGGATTGTAGGCTCTGCTTTCCATTTCCGAAAGTTTAAAGTTAGATTAATGTTCTTATATAAGACAATAGTTGCTTTCACCCTTGACAGCATGAGTGCTTGGAACGGGGGTAGGGGAATAATGATATTTTTATCAACTTCAAAAATGACAGAAAATCCATAGAGCCTTGTATCTGGTGATGTCACAAGACTTTCGCGCAAAATCCCAACGTCAGCAACGTTCAAAAATTTAGCATATTTGTTTTCCTTAAAGAATTATGAGAACTGAAATGGTGACAGTCACGATGGGCACCGGCACAAGAAAAGAAAACTGCTTCTTTATCACGAATGAATTCAATTTTGTTTGTAGTGAGCATTTTGATACTTTTGGGATGTCAATGGAGGAAGCACTAGGATCCAATTGTTTGCATGGACGTTCCAAATTTTACTTAGAAAGATTCATCCTCCAGTAAGTGTGCATCTTAATTGCCACTAGATATTAATTTATGATCGACACTACTATTATTTATACACTCAGAAAATGCTTCAACAATGTTCCTCTTGGCTTAGTTATCTCACAAGGAGGTACAAGAGCTTAATAGACACAGGCGTGGACTTCGACCTACATCTTAGTCCCGGCTCTACCAACTCTTCAGCCATGTAAGCTCATGCAAGGCATTCGAAGATGCTAAGAAAAATGTTATAATTGAAAATTAATGATGGTGGTGCATTCTTAGCTTAGATCACAAGGCTACTTTTAAATCTGAAAATGAGTTTGGGAAACATGGGGGAAAATCACAGTAAATACATGTGATTTTCCTACTTATTACCATGTATACCACTAATGGTGACAAAAAATGCCCCATGATATTTGCTTCTCCATTTTTTGTTCGTCTTTTGTTTTGTTTTTTACTGGCTTTTGCTGCTTACAAATGACACTCTCATGGAAACCATAAATTATCCATACAAGGATGTCAGAGGCAAGAAATACAGAATGAAATCAAATAACAAATGGTAAAATTTTAGCCTCCTCTTCTTTTCTATTTATTGTACCTGAAAACAGATCGTATGAATAAAATTATCAAAAATATCAGTTATTTCAACCACATGGATTCATTTAGCATTTTACTTTAAAAGGGTGGTAATGACAATCTTAAAATTTGTATGGAACCACAAAAGACCCCGAATAGCCAGTTATGTTGAAAAAAGGAAACCAAAGAGGGAAATAACACCATCCCAGACTTTAGCCCCTACTACAAAGCTGTAATCATCAAGACACTATGGTACTGGCACAAGAACAGACACATAGACCAATGGAATAGAATAGAGAACCCTGAATTGGACCCACAAATGTATGGCCAACTAAGCTTTGACAAAGCAGGAAAGAATATCCACTGGAATAAAGACAGTCTCTTCAGCAAGTGGTGCTGGGAAAACTGGACAGCGACATGCAGAAGAATGAACCTGGACCACTTTCTTACACCATACACAAAAATAAAGTCAAAATGGATGAAAAACCTAAATGTGAGACAAGAAGCCATCAAAACCCTAGAGAAGGAAATAGGCAACAACCTCTTTGACCTCAGCCGCAGCAACTTCTCGCTCGACACGTCTCCATGTCTTGATGGGACCTCATCAAGATAAAAAGCTTCTGCACTGCAAAGGAAACAATCAACAAAACTAAAAGGCAACCCACAGAATGGGAGAAGATATTTGTAAATGACATATTAGATAAAGGGTTAGTATGAAAAATCTATAAATAACTTATAAAACTCCACACCTGAAAAACAAATAATCCAGTGAAGAAATGGGCAGAAGACATGAATAGGAACTTTTCCAAAGAAGACATCGAGATGGCCAACAAACACGTGAAAAGATGCTCTCAACGTCACTCATCATCAGGAAAACACAAATCAAAACCACAATGAGATACCACCCCACAATGGTCACAGTGGCTAAAGTTAACAACTCAGGAAACAATGAATGTTGGTGAGGATGTGGAGAAAGAGGAAAACCTCTTGCACTGTTGGTTGGAATGCAAACTGGTGCAGCCACTCAGAAACAGTGTGGAGGTTCCTCAAAAAATTAAAAATAGAGGGTGCCTGGGTGGCTCAGTAGGTTCAGCATCCGACTTGGGCTCAGGTCATGATCTCGTGGTTCCTGAGTTCGAGCACCACATCAGGCTCTGTGCTAACAGCTCTGAGCCTGGAGCCTGCCTCAGATTCTGTGTCTCCCTGTCTCTCTACCCCTTCCTCACTCAAAGTCTCTCTCTCTCAAAAATATAAACATTAAAAAATAAAAAAATAAATTAAAAATAGAACTACCCTAGAACCCAGCAAGAGCACTACTAGGAATTTATTCTAAGGCTATAGGAGTGCTGATTCATAGGGGGACATGTACTCCAATGTTTTTAGCAGTGCTTTCAACAACAGCAAAATTATGGAAAGAGCCCAAATGTCCATCGATGGATGAGTGGATAAACAAGATGTGGTTTATATACACAATGGAATACTACTTGGCAATGAGAAAGAATGAAATCCTGCTATTTGCAATAATGTGGATGGAACTGGAGGGTATAACGCTAAGTGAAATCAGTGAGTCAGTCAAAGAAAGACAGATATCTTATGTTTTCACTCATATGTGCAACTTGAAAAACTTACCAGAGGATCATGAGGGAACATAAGGGGGAAAATAGTTTCAAACAGAGAGGGAGGCAAGCCATAAGAGGATCTTGAATGCAGAGAACAAACTGAAGGTGGATGGGGGGGGGATGGGTGATGGGCACTGAGGAGGGCACTTGTTGGGATGAGCAATGGGTGTTGTATGTAAGTGATGAACCATGGGAATCTAACCCCCAAACCAAGAGCACATTGTATACACTTTAAGTTAGCTAACTGGACAATGAATTAAAAAAACAAAAAATAATAAAAATATAAATGAATAAAAAATAAATCGTTGGTAATGAAAAATAAAAAATCTCAGCACTATTTAAATATAACATCACATTTCATTATATTGCATTTATTTGTGCTTATTTATTTCTATCTGCCAAAGCATGAGACAGCTCAAAATTCTAATTCTAAGCAACAGATTTAATTCTTCCCATACCAAAACTGTCTTGAAACTTCCCTAAAAGCAGTAAAAAGTAAAATGAAGACAGAGCTGGGAGACAGAGGGCATGTGAAGGCCACAAGATTAGCACTGGTGAGAACAGAAGCAGGGCTGTTGACGGAAGGAAACAGAGGAGAAAAATAAATGAATATAAAGAGAAGGACTGAGGTAGAGGATGTAAGTAGGTTCAAGAGGCAGAGCCTAGGGGTGCCTGGGTGCCTCAGTTGGTTAAGCGTCCGACTTCAGCTCAGGTCATGATCTCACGGTCTGTGAGTTCGAGCCCCGCGTTGGGCTCTGTGCTGACACCTCGGAGCCTGGAGCCTGTTTCAGATTGTGTGTCTCCCTCTTTCTCTGACCCTCCCCTGTTCATCTCTATCTCTCTCTGTCTCAAAAATAAATAAACGTGGGGCGCCTGGGTGGCGCAGTCGGTTAAGCGTCCGACTTCGGCCAGGTCACGATATCGCGGTCCGTGAGTTCGAGCCCCACGTCGGGCTCTGGGCTGATGGCTCAGAGCCTGGAGCCTGTTTCCGATTCTGTGTCTCCCTCTCTCTCTGCCCCTCCCCCGTTCATGCTCTGTCTCTCTCTGTCCCAAAAATAAAATAAAAAAATAAATAAATAAATAAACGTTAAAATTTTTTTTTCAATTAAAAAAAAAAAAAGATGCAGAGCCTAGAAGAATTCCTTGATGCAATTCACACAAGGCAAATAATCTTTTTATGGAATGCCAGGACTTGAGCTGAAGCTGGGACGACTGTAGTTAAAGGCAACAGGCCCACCAGACATAGGTAGCTCATGAACAATAAAATCACCTAAATCAAAAAAGCAGCAGGAACAGAGTGCCAGGAGCCAAAATAACCACACACTGTTTAATGAGTCACTAAATAATTCTAATGAAAATAATGCAGAAAATATTTATTGTGTACCTACAAGATGTTAGATGTACAACAGTAAAGAAAACAGGATTCTCCATGTTATGATGTTTAGGATTTCCTGGGATACAAATGTATTAATAAAGTGAGCACAGGCATTACTTACGAGGAGATGTGAAGGAATCAGCAAGTACTGTTACTTCAACAGGGAGACAAATTTTAGATTTACAGTTCAGGTTACAGTACAGGTTACATTTTCCTAAAGAAATGGCTTTTCATCTGAATCTTAAGAATGACTACAGATTAGATTTTGAAAGAGTTTCCTGATATGCATAAAGGCTTAACATGTTCCAAGAATGGTGGATATAAAGTGTAGAAAGTGAGGAATAGCACCTCTAAAATATATTTCATGTTTTGATCTAGACCTCCTCCAGGAAGCCTTCCTGATTTATCCTGACATGGCTGCTTGCCCTTCTTTGTGCTTCCTAACATGGTGTCTCCACCACTGTACTTACTAGATTTTGTGATAATTATCAACTTACATTTTCCACACTGCATCACTGATTTACTCAGAAAGTACATGTCTCATTCATATTTATTTACCACATGGCCTACAAAAGTCTCAAGAAGACACTCAGTATATCATTATTGGATACAAAAACAATGCAGTTGTAAATGTAGTCATTATGTACACAACACTGAATTCAAAAACCACACAGTCACAGAAAATAAAACTTCCCATTTTGCACTGTCCCAAGTACATCATCATTATCATGTGAATATATTTCTAATCTGAAGCCAGTAGGTGTCATCTACTATAAGAAATCAGAGGGCTATGTGGCTAATTTACTGAACAATCTGAATCCATTGATAAACCTCATGAAAGGATTTAACTTTCCCCAATTCTTTTTCCCCCTGTAATCATATTTTTGTTTACTTTTTTCTGTACCTTAAAATTAACTTGGGCAGATCCAGCCACTTTCTAGTAACTCAAGTACTGAACAATTCAGTTAATACAGCTTAAAATTTTATCTCTTATCTAATTGAGCTCTCTAATGTTCCCCTTCAGTCCTACATCAATAATTTTTCCCCTAAGTCACAGGCTAGAGAAGACCAATCTTGCTCTTCATTTTCCTCCCGGCTACCTTCTTTTTCTCTTCCAGTACCTTCAGGGGTGAGGTTTAAATAACAATCAAAGACAATGAGAAACTTTGTTTTTACTTTAAAGATTTAATTGTAGGGGTGCTTGGGTGGCTCAGTCAGTTAAGCGTCCGACTTCAGCTCAGGTCATGATCTCACAGTCTCTAAGTCTGAGCACCGCATAGGGCTCTCTGCTGACAGCTCAGAGGTTGGAGCCTGCTTCAGATTCTGTCTCCTCTATCTGACCCTCCCCTGCTGTGTTCTCTCTCTCTCTCTCTCTCTCTGTCTCTCTTAAAAAAAAAAACATTTAAAAAATATATTTAGTTGTAGGAAAGGATAGACTCTTCAATAAATGGTTCTGGGAAACTGGACAGTTACATGTAAAACAATGAAAGTGAACAACTATTTTATACCATACAAAAAATTAACTCAAAATGGATTAAAGAATCTAAGGCCAGAAACCATAAACTCCTAGAAGAAAACATAGGCATGAAACTTCCTGCCATTGCTCTTGGCACTATTTTTTTTGGATCTGATTTCAAAGGCAATGACAACAAAAGCAAAAATAAACAAATGGGACTTCATCAACCTACAAAGCTTCTGCAGTGAAGGAAACCATCAATAAAAAAAAAAAAAAAAGCAACCTAACCTACTGAATGAGAGAAGGTATTTGCAAATCATTTATCTGGTAGGGGGTCAATATTCACAATATATAAAAAACTCATGCGGGGCGCCTGGGTGGCGCAGTCGGTTAAGCGTCCGACTTCAGCCAGGTCACGATCTCGCGGTCCGTGAGTTCGAGCCCCGCGTCAGGCTCTGGGCTGATGGCTCGGAGCCTGGAGCCTGTTTCCGGTTCTGTGTCTCCCTCTCTCTCTGCCCCTCCCCCGTTCATGCTATGTCTCTCTCTGTCCCAAAAATAAATAAAAAACGTTGAAAAAAAAAAATTTAAAAAAACTCATGCAACTTAATAACAAAATACAATCCTATTTTAAAATGGGCAGATGATCTGAATAGACATTTTTCCAAAGATATACAGATGAGCAACAGGCACATGGAAATATGTTTAACATCACTAATTATCAGAGAAATACAAGTCAAGGCCACAACGAGATACTCTTGTCAGAATGACTTGTATCAAAAAGAGAAGAAATCACAACTGTTGGCAAAGATGTGGAGGATGTGGAGGAAAAGGAACCCTCATGCACTGGTAGTGAAAATGTAGACTGGTGCAGCCACTATGGAAAACTGGAGGCTCCTCCGAAAAACTAAAAATAGAACTGCCATATGATCCATCAATTCCACTACTGAGTATTTATCCAAAGAAAACAAAAACACTAATTCAAAAAGATATATGCAGGGACCCCTGGCTGGTTGAGTTGAAGGAGTGTGTGACTCTTGATCTCAGGTTTGTAAGTTTGAGCCCCATGTTGGGTACAGAAACTACTAAAATAAATAAATGTTTAACATAAATGAATAAAAACATATATATTTATATGCATCCCTATGTTTACTGCAACTTTATACACAACAAGTTACTAAGATATGGAAGTAACTTAGGATAGATGAATGGATAAAGGAAATGTAGTATATACATGCAATGGAATACAACTCAGCCCTAAAAGAAGAATGATATCTTGCCACTTATGACAACATGGGTACGCCCAGAGGACATTATGCTAAGTGAAATAAGTCAAACAGAGAAAGACAAACCCCCTGTGATTTCACTTATATGTAAAATCTGAAAAACAAAACAAGTGAACAAAACAAAACTCAGATGCAGAGAACTGGTGGTTGCCAGACAGGAGGGATGGCTGGGTAAAGTGGTACAAATTTCCGGTCATAAGATAAATACATCATGTATTTATTTACTTTTTTTTGGTACAGCACGGCGACTATAGTCAACAATAGTGTACTGCATATCATGTAACTTTATGTGGTGATGGGGAAATTAGACATTGTGGCAAACATTTCACAGTTTCTACAAATACTGAATCATTATGTTCTACACTTGAAACTCACAGAACGTTGTATGTCATTTATCCCTGAACTTAAAAAAATAATAAAATTGTAGTCTTCTTTTGGTCAACAATTGTGTTCTTTAGGCAGAAATCCAAATGCTGACTCTCTAAAGGGGTCTGGGATGAAAACCTGAGCAGGGTCCTCCCCTTGCTCCAGGCATGGGAAATGAGATTGCTGCGACTGTTTCCAAATCCTCCCTCCAGTTCCCTCCTGCAATGGCATCCTCCATGGCTCTCTTACTCTTTGGTCCTTGTGCCTGACAGGCTGCTCTGTTTTTGGAAACATAGACGTAGACTTTCTACTTCCTATGGTGTCCATTTGATGGAAAGGAATGCTATGCATTCTGCCATAACAAACAGTGGAAATACAATGCTATCTGCAAGCACTCTGAGTTTCTAATTCTTTCTTAAATAGGAACAGAGATCTGCGAGCCTGACGTGTAAGCAGATGTTCAATCAAGGATTAGTGTTCTAGTCTTCTTTTCTTGCCATAATTCAAATCCCTGTCAGTGAGAAGCAGTATAACTTTGAATGAGTAAAGCATCCAGATACAAAAAACATGGATGGAGTTGAAGCCAGATTCTGATGGGTGATAGCTGTGTGTAACTTTGAGCAAGATGTATTTCCATACTTTAATTTCCTCATCTGTAAATTGGAGATAATAGCAGCTCCTACATCAGATAGTAGCTGTGAGAACCAGATGAGTTCATGGTAAGTGACATGTACTTAGTCCATTTCCTGCTGCATACCGAGTACTCAATAAATGTTAGTTACGATTATATTCCTCTTGGATACCTGAATTCAGTGGCGAGATAGAACCTTCCATCTTTTTCCCCCAAAGAAGGGAAAGAGCAATTTCCTTAATAAGGATAATGTATTCCCAATGTCTTCTGTCCCTTAGATTCATCTAGTGCTTTAAGAAGGGAATAGGGACTGATGTTTATGTCCCCATAACTGGGTCTGGTACTCCTTAATGAGGCTGTTCATAGTCTCATGACTCTCTTTATTATGTGTGGATACTGGGCTATAATTCCACGACAACAGAAAAATTCACATCTAACATCCTTTTTACATGAACATGAAACAAGATATTACAAGTGCCATTCTACATCCACCAATGAAAAGGAAACTTTAAAAATTTAAGTGTAATCAATAAGCACAAGTATCTTTTAAATGCCCTGAATCTTTGGCATATTATGAATGGATTCTAAATTGTGTGGCAGACCACCAAGATCCTTCCAGGTCCTTCTAGAGCCATTAGACACTACGACTGATTTTAATTTCAAAGACACAGCCAAAAGCGGAAGGAAAAACCTCTTCATTACGTATGACAGAAAAGAAGGGGTGAAAGAACCACACAGGGTAACCAAACACAGATACTTCCCAATTCAGCATTCTTGTTCTATGAATCATTCATTCTTATAGAAAGAAATAAGAGAAAATTCAGTCATAATGCAAGAATGTCACAGGAAAGGAGAAGAATCTGAATCTGGAAAGCTTAAAAAAGAAAATCCTTTCTGAATCTATATTGACAGACCAAAATCATTTTAGATAGAATGTTTTATCACATTAAAAGGGCAGACAAGAAAAAAAATGGCACAGCAAAGCGAATATGAAAGAACAAGCTGCAAAGGAAAATAAGCAAAGAAGACGAGAAGTTAGAGAATAAATGTTGGGATTACTGAACAATGAGTTAAATGTTGCCGGATAATGCATTAGAAATGGACTTGCACAAAGTTAAAAGATAGAAAATGGAATTTTTTAGTGATTATAAGTAGTGTTTTCCTGACGAACCAACTGAATTATCAATTTCTTTATAAAGATGAGTATCCCTAGAGAAGCTATCTTCAAATAGACCATCTTGTAAGTGCTTCTGATTGAGCCTGGATGTTTTTGATGATAAGGGGCTCATGCATCTCTCAGCCTCCAACACACTCCTGTCTTCCAACTTCCCATACCTGACTCCAAGGAGAGACACTTGACTGTCACAAATAGCAAATGCTTACTTTACGTTTATTTGGTTGAAAAATATTGGACACATCAGTAAGTCAAGTGTTTGTTTTTATTTAAGCCACTTTCCCCCCTAGAAAGGAATTGAGGACGAAGTAAATTTTATACCAAACCATATTCTGAGCAAGCAGAAAGAAGCTACACAGAAATTCAGGTGAGTAGGTCACCAAAGAATCAACTAGATTTTAATACCTCCCTAGGGCGTTTCTTTTTAAATTCATTTCCTTTGTAAATAGATGAGCTAAGGACACACTCCGAGGTGTGAAATAAGAAACTCCAGTAGTGTAGGGTAGCAGTTACTCTAATCTCTCTTGATGCAATGCATTGATTCTTTTTCATAACGCATCGTGGACGTTCAGGATTGTTATTTATCAACATATATAAAATCTGGCAAACCTATTTTGGGTTTAATTTTAAGATCAGCTAATTGACGTGGTTCTAATTCTTCTTCCTTACTGTGTAGTGTGTAATGTACTAATACTTGGATGCTTCCACACAGCATAATGAACAAAACAAAACAAAATCGGGCTTTTTAAAAAGTCCTGATACAGAGAAGCGCTCTGCATCTTGAATTTTCTGGAAATAATCATTCCATTTCAATCATTTCAGCCAACATCATTTAAAAATATGATGGCAGATTCTCATGTCCAAAAACAGCACGTTGAATATAAATGAAATTTTGTAGTTGGTATTATTGTTTTGCTGATTGAAAGTATTTGAACTCCCTTAGTCGCATAAAAGTAAACCTCAGAGTTCATTGTAAATATGGATTTTCTTTCCTTTCCCGACAGCACAATCCATTCAATGACCTACAGAAAATATTATTCAAACGTACTTATGATTCTCACACAATACACAATTTGTATTATATCAGCAAGGTATGCAGTTGTAAAAACTGGTTATACTCTCATCAATTTAAAAAACTTCAATATGTGTTGCTTCCATTTTTGGAATTTTGATTAAAATTATTTAAGGGATTTCCAAAGGGCTACTTAAAAACTCACATAGAATGTCAGACATTTATTTTGCCATGAGATTACATTCCACAACTCCCCAACTACCCCATGTACAATGGCTTCCTAAGTTTTGAACAATTTGCTAAGACTCTTACGAAAGCAATTTTAGGAACCTATAGATTCTCAGCAAAACAGGAACCACTGGCAGATAGTTGTGAAAGCCCAGAATCAAAACAGTTCATCAGAAAGAAACTCTGTCTCGTCAGCTAAGAAATGTAGTTGCTACAGGGACAAGGGCAAATGTGACACCACTTCTATTCTACATCCTTCTTGTTCCCAGTGCTACAGTGTAAGATGGGACTGGTAAGGAATGAACAGACAAAAACAGGATACATGAGAACCACAGAATTTTAGAATCAGCAGAAGCCTTAGAGTTTCTTTCGTTTAACAATGGTTTTAAAGGTATGCCATAACACACGATATGATTACATGACCTGCACATCCCTTCTACATCCCTCTAATCACCTCAGGCAGGCACCAGTAGGCTTTCCAGCAGCCTCCGGTCAGCCCTACGTCCCCACCATGACATCCCTAAAGTGACAAATGCCTACCCTGGCTTTGAGAAGAGATTTCAAAACCATATTACTAAAAAAAAAGCAATGCTAGTCGAAGCTCCATAATGAAGAACATTCTAAGACATATTCTTAAATAAAAATAGCAACATGCAGAACACTAAGCAAAAATGCTAATGCATAACAGGTGTGCTAGTTTGAAATCAAGTTCCATTCCCTGTACAATACATCTGGCCATTTCATATTTTGAAACCTTCAAGAGTTTTTAACGGTTGTGTACTATTCCAGAGCATAGATTTGCCATCATTTGTCTGGTAATCATTATATATATTTTTGTGGGCCCTTACAATTTTGTCCTTCGGATAAATTCCTAAAAGAAAAACATCAACGTCAACACACCTATTTCTTCCACAAATGTTCTAACAGCAAAAGTGTATGAAAACCCATTTCCTTGCAGCTTTCCAAACCGTTGTTTGTGTATGCATTCATATGTGCAAACCAAAATCTAAGTTAACAAATGACCACTCATACTTCGGTTTGCATTTCTCCAATATTACTGAGTCTAAACATCTTTCATGTATGTGAATACTGACTCTATTTGTCTTTCACAAATCATACATTACCTACTTTTCTAAGCAAGTAACTTGATTTTTCCCCTCTGATTCATAAGATGCTTTCGTACGTTAAAAGACACCGATTTTGTCACATTTTGCAAATTCTGCAAAATTTTGGTCGTTTTGTACTTTGAATATATAATTTGAAATAGGGATCCAACTCTGCCTCCCAGAGTATTATTTGTCCATATTCCATTTCCTAAAACTCTTATGTGTTCTTTTTAATAGCTTCATCTACCATATTCTAAAGTCTAAAAATTTCTAGTTTTTTTATTCATCTGCACAGTTCTCTCTAAATTTTATAATTCATTTTAATTTTTTCCTTCTTTCTTCCTTCCGTCTGCCTTTTTTCTTTCTCCCTCCTTCCTTTGTTTTCTTTCTTCTTCCTTCCTTCCCTCTTTCCCCTTAATTTTCTGCTGTTTGTGTACTACTTCATCCCATCTTAATCTTTTTTCTTCTTTTATTTCCTCTCTGATGTTTCTGCAAGAA
Source organism: Neofelis nebulosa (assembly GCF_028018385.1). Taxonomy (NCBI): domain Eukaryota; kingdom Metazoa; phylum Chordata; class Mammalia; order Carnivora; family Felidae; genus Neofelis; species Neofelis nebulosa. The sequence goes on along the minus strand of NC_080786.1, from coordinate 20,039,795 downwards.
ATTAGCTAGTAACTCTGGGTGTTTTTCTTGATGTTCCTGTTGATGGTCCAGATCTGGGCAAAGCACATACAATTTTGCTAACACATCAACCGTATCTGACAGTTACACCAAACTAAAGACCTAATGTCAATCCCCAGTGAAGAGGCTGGGCAGAGGGAAGAAAGAAAAAAAAAAAAAAACAGAATATAAATAAGTTTGTTTCTGACAAAGGTCCATCCATACTACATGTATGACCATTACAAGTTGAACTACGTCTCAGTAGTTATATGTGCTCAGTATATATTTAGTCACTGCCTTCAAATTATTATTATTTTGATGATTTTAGCTTTTGAGAATATTTCATTATTTTTGGTTAATGAAATCCCCTGCTCCTTCTATACCCTTACTCTTCTTTGTCAACATAGTCTTAACTATTTTATTTCCTTGCAAAATAAATTTATTTTGCAAAGCTTCCTCCAAAACTCATTAAAATATTCATTGTGATTATGTTAAAAATGTACATTGATTTGGAGAAAAATGTTACACATACTGTTACACAACATTTAATATCAAGACTTATTTTCTTCCTCTTTAAGTTTTTTGTTTGTTTTTAATCATTTGGGTCCTACATATTTCTTGATAATCTTACTTCAAGGTACATCAATTAAGAATAAATTATTAAACAGAATAATTTTCTACTCAATTTTATATTCTACCATATGTAAATATTTATAGCGTCCCTGTATAGCTACTATAATTGAATACCTTGCTGAACTTTATTGCCAATAAATTTTAGTTGATTAAGTACATTTTCAAATAGTGATAGCTTTATATGATTCATTACAATAGTTAAAATTATTACACCTCTTTACTGTCATTTGGCATTACCAATAACCTTCTGAGCTGCTTTAACCATAGTGGAGCCTGTGATAATGGATATCTTTACTTCTTTTCCACTTTATAAAAAATATATTGTTTTGAATGATGTGTTGTTTTAGAACAGATTTCATAATGTTGAAAAACTTTTGCATTCTAAAGATTAACCTACTCATTTGTGCACTGTTATTCTTTCAATATGCAAAAATACAATTTAAACATTTTATTTATGTAAAATTACATTTTTCATATGTGAAGTTAGGAATTTCCTTTCGTCCGTTCTTTTTCTCTAATTTTATATTCTAATCATGCTGGGTTCATAAAATCAATTGAGAATCGGTTAATCTTCACACAAGATAATCAAATACTCGGTTGTGCTCTATTATTTCCCTGAGGAAAGTGAATATTCTCCTCTTAATTGTCATCTTTACCTTTTTTCTTGAGAGCTGGGTGATTTCTTAATGTTGGTTTCTGCAATAGACTGAATTGTGTATTCATCCAAAATTTATATGCTGAAATCCTAACGCCCAATGTCATGGTATTAGGAAAGAGTTTAGGGGAGGTAATCAGGTCACTAGAGTAGAGCCCTCCTAAATGGGATTAGTGTCCTCATATAAAAAGACTCAGAGGTCCCCCTTCACCCCTTGAGTCATGTAAGATTACAGACAGAAGACATCTATCTATGAACCAGGAGGCAGGCTTCACAGACACCTACTCTGACAGCACCTTGATCTTGGACTTCACAGCCTCCAGGACTATGAGAAATAAGTATTTGTTAAGCCAGTCTATGGCATTCATGTTAGAGCAACCCAACTTATTAAGACAGTATCTAATTAATAACTCTGCAATATCTAATATACTTTCTGTCACCTCCATTATCTTCTAATTTAATCACTTGATAAGTTACAATATGCTTGTTTTTGTTTTTGTTTTCCAAGAAGACTATATAGGAAGTTTTTCCTTTGAGCCCTAATACATATATAGAACTTTTTTTCTCACTGCTGCTCTAACATATAAAATGCTGTACATGTGGATCTTTATATTTTAATCTCACATTTCTCTAAATATTTTTCCAAGGTAGTATGGAATTAAGTATTGTACAGAAGTTCAAGACCTTATACCTATTAATAGATGAACAGACTATATGCTTTAATTTTGATGTATGGAGGATGGCACTTTATTATCTAGCACTGGAAATATTATGAAGCAGTATATGAGAAATTCTGTAGACTTCTATTGACAGTAACATGTCCACAAGAGTGCCAAAATGAAAAATTTAGATTTATCTATGGTTTTAGATGGCCAACTTAAAGATCTAAAGGCTTCAAGAGGTAAGGTAAGGGATGAGATACAAATGTAATACTGGCATGGAGTTTTATTTCCCTAACAAATGGTTGTGTTTTCTGTATGTGATTATTAGAAATTACAAAGGATGTGCTACAGTCTCATTCTTTTCCTGGTAGTTTTTGTTGTTGATTCCCTGCTCAACTTCCATTACCTGCTGGGATGAAAATTCTCTAGTAACAATAAAAGCAAAAGATGATTCTAAGCTGTAGCCACTGAATTTTTTCCAGTTACAGATCTCCAAGAAAATGCATTTTTGTGTTTTCCTCATCTTGGGTTAATGTTTTTGTTTTACTTTTGTTTTCCCCTCAGTCATGATGTCAATGAGTTAAATAACATAAGTAAACTATGTGATTTATTATCTCTAGTGAATTAATGTTACCTGGAGAAGCAGTAAGTTAGTAGTACCAAGTGGTTTTCTTCAATATGTATGCTAAACTTTTCTCTTTTTTGGTGGGGGGAGGGGAGAGAAAGCACATGTGTGGGGGTGGGGGTGGGAGTGGGGGAAGCAAAGGGAGGGAGAGAGAGAGAATCCCAAGCAGGCTTCATGCTCAGCATGAAGCCCAACAGGGGGCTCAATCCCAGGACCCTGGGATCAGGACCTGAGCTGAAATCAAGAGTCAGACGCTCAACTGACTGAGCCACCCGGGTGCCCCAAACTTCACTCTTTTACAGACTACACAAATACCATGTTATTACTTGTACATTATAAATGCCTCCAAAAACCTTCTACCAGAAATCCCTCAAACTTGATCATAGTTATGATCTTCATTTGCATGTGTCATTTTAATTTTGTTGCCTTGGAGAGCAAGCCCCAGTGTTAGGGCAACCTGGCATCAGAAATATATCGGATCCTTTTGACTTTCAATTAAACTGTATGTCCTCAACTCACCACTAATTAATTAGTGGTCACATGAATTCCTAACTTAGTCTTTCTCCGTAAGATTTTAATAAATTATACATCTTCCTTTCAATTTAGAAAGTTCAAACATTCTCTTTCTATTAACCAAATTTTGTACTTTTTTTCTGAGCCAATGCAATGGCGTTCTCTTTGGTCAATGATGCCCTCTCAGTAATTGTTCTTATAAGCTAATTGTGGCAGTGTCCATGGTCATACCTAGTTTAACACTTAGGAACCTGGAAGTTAGTTCCACAGTGGTATTCATATATTTGGTGCAATACTTCTTTTTTTTTTTCCAAAAGAATTCCACCTGATGTTCCATAGCCTCACTTGCCCATGTTGAATGCATTGTGGTCTCCAGACCACAAGAAGCAACTTCAGCATCAGCATCACCTGGCACCTTTCTGCAAATAAAAATTCATGGGCCCCACTCCAGGACTACTGAATCAGAAACCCTGGGAAGGGGGACCCAGCAATCTTAAGAGCTCAGCTATAAAATTCTGACATATTTGTCCATTTATCTATATTACATTTGGGGTTAATATTTTTTTTCTCCAGATATTGGTATTTCTATCCTTCCCTAGACTGTGGCACTTGTTTATACCGTTCCTCCTAATTATATTCTCTTGGGGATTTGGTAGAGAATGTTGGATACACACACCGAAGATCCCTTGAGGTCACTCTAAAGATCACCTTGATGCAGCATTATGTACTTCTATTGCGTAGGTATAAGAAAAAATTATGGCAGGTTCTAAGAGGAGGCAGACACAGTTTTAGCTTTCCCACAACATTCCTATTAGTGCCTCTTTGTACAGTTTCTCTCCTTGATAAGTCTCTAGTATTAAATGACATATTTATCCTATTTGCTAACAGGATCTCTCCTGATAGGAATGGTGTGCCTGTGGATCCATTCCTTACTCTATTAACATAAATATATGGGGTGCCTGGGTGGCTCAGTTGGTTGAGTGTCCGACTTGGGCTCAGGTCATAATCTCACAGGTAGTGAGTTCGAGCCCCATATGGGACTCTGAGCTGCTTCGGATTCTGTGTCTCCATCTCTGCCCCTTCCCCACTTGCGCTTGGCGTCTCTCTCTCTCTGTCTCTCTCTCTCTCTCTGTCTCTCTCTCTCTCTCTGTCTCTCTCTCATACATAAGTATTACATATATATATGTGTGTGTGTGTGTAAAATAATATATATAATAATATATAAACATATATATGCCCTAAGAGTATATAAATAAAAGCATATATATGAAAAAAATACATATGGAAAAGTACATATATATGTATATATATGTTTATGTGTGTATATACACATTATATTCCATTTCTTTTCATTTTCCATTTCCAATTTATTTTCCTTTCCTCATGATCTTAACTGGCTAGCTAAATGGATACACTGATTTATGATTTTAAGACTAAAATTAATAAAATAAAAGACAACATGAAATTCAAGGTCAGAGAGCAGGATGTGGCTACTGATGCTGACAGTTACCAGCTGTGTGTTGATGGGTGAACTACTTAACATCTCTTAGCCTCTACTTTCTCAATTGAGAAAAAAAATGATACAAAATTTTAGATTGTTGCGAGAATGCAAAATAAATAAGACATCAAGACTGATTAGGAATCCAATGCATTTGGCTCTTACTAAGCAATAAGTTACTAAGCAATACATCTTTAATCTGTGACCACTATTAGATATCCTTTGGCTTATAAAAAGCATTCAACAAATAAGTCCAAAGGAGTGGGAAAATTAGATACCTGGTTTCAATTATAGGACCAGAGGAATAACCACCTATCTTCGTCTATCTATTCATATGCACAATCACATACATCTTTCACTATAGAACAATAATTGGTTTCAAAATGTTTGCTTATGGCCCATTAATTTCTATTATTAGTGGGAAAACTCCAGTGTTCCTATTAATGGAAAAGTCATCGTGCTGGTAATAACAGTAACATGTGTTTGAAATTACATATCATAGGTAACAATAAATTCCTTCTCTACACATGAATAATAAACTATAAAAATTCCGAAACTAAGCTTGGCAGTCTTTCAGAGGCTGGATAAATTATACTTAAGTACTATTTAGAACATTCCCAATATGTTTGGGTGTAATGTTTGCACACAATCAAGGCGATCTTCTAGGAAAAAAGCTTGAATTTTGATGCAAGCACATGGGATATAGAGCAGGCTACCCACATTCACACACTAGGAAGAGAAACTGATGAGTCTACGTTACATGCGTTCAAACCCTGTGATCTGCCTCCAGGCCCCATAAGATAAATGCATCGAATAAAATAAATAAAAATAAGTCCCTGCAAAGTAAAACTAGACAAAGATTATTGTGTATGAATCAAACTGCCAAAAAGTCACAATAAGAACACTCACAGAGAGCACTTCAACCTTCATGAATGAAGTTTCTGTCATGCGTGGGAGGATGCCAGAGCTGAACCAGGTGAAGGGAATGTACCTGAACCTTTGGTTGGTAGAAAAAGATAAACATACAAGAAAACACACCACGTTTTTTTATTACTTTGTCTACACATCACACAATCTGACCTCTGGTGTCTCAGGCCCATATTTAACAACTTTTCATCTAACAATTTCTACCACTCCCTCAGCAACCACTAAAAGCCATAACCTTTGGAAAATATAATTGGAGAAAGCTACCACTCCTAGCTCATGGTCTCTCCCAACTGGGTTTCTGATTAAGGGGTACAAAGTCTTTGAAGGAGACTGACCTTTAGAAGATGGAAAAAGAAATGGGGCAAAGTGCATAAGAATATTCAGGGCAGAGGAGAAGAAAAGAATTAACAAAGTGTCATGGTAACCGATGTCAAATCCAGATGTCATATTTGCAGGCCTGGGGAAAGAGTACAAGTGGAGGCTCACATGCCATATATCTAAATACCTAAACATTTAAAGGCTGCAAATCAAGTCGATGTCGTATGTGTTAGGCTTTTTTGTTATGAGGTCAACAGCTTCGGGTAATTTCTATTTCATCATCTATTGCTACGAACTACTCTGAGCACTTATGGGTCTCGAACCACAGTGTCTCCTATTTGCTCAAGATTCTGCAATTTGGGCAGTGCTCGGTGCAGACAGCCTGTCACTGTTTCTTGTGGCATCAGCCAGGATGGTACGAATGGCTAGGGATAGCAAAAATGACTCCGCTAGCATCACTGGCTTGACTCCGTTCCTGCTGCTGGATAGTGCCTCAGTTGCTGTGTGAGTTGGGTCCTCCGGGAAGAAGATAAGGAGATGGAGTTAGGATTGCCAGTAGTTTTCAGGGGTGTGGGGTGGACGAATGCCTAAGAAAGTTAAAACAGGGAGAATGCCTTTATGCCATGATGCAGATGTGGCACCTATAAAGTGGAAGGAGGCAGGAAACTGAATCCAGCAGGGAGACTTCAGTGCAGATGACAAAGCCTCAGTCAACCCATTGTAGGGCTCCATAGCACACACTGTCATGCTGAGCAGGGGCCAGACCCTGGTGTCCCCGCCCTGCCCAGGTGGAGTCTGGGGGCTGGCTGAGAAAAGCATGGCCCCAGCTTGAATGCTGAGGTAGAGCCTGAAGGAGCATCAGCCGACAGCTCTCAGCTAACTGCACTCCCTGCTGAAAGGAACGTACCTTCTCAAAGGACATGCACCTCCGTGGGTGCCACAGGAGTCTGAGCTCCCTCCCAGGAAAACGATCTCAGGCATGGGGTATGGCATCTCCCAAGGGCCACTTCTGCTATCCTCTACTGGTGAAAGCAAGCCAAAGGGCCAACCCAGATTTAAGGGGAGGAGATTATACAAGAATGTAAATACCAGAACACACAGTTCAATGACAGTCTCCAAAGTAACCATCCAGACTGGAAGCATTGACAGGCCCATCCTCACATCTGCACGTCCTGCGGCACCAGTATTCATTGGGGCCCTCATGTCTCCTAATTATTTTATGTTATTGATTAAAGTAGTTAACTATTAAGATATATTCTCCTATCTTGACAAATATAATCTCCTAAGGTCCTGAAGGACCAGGCTCAAAATTAGAATTCTCGTATTTCTCAGGTCTTCACATTAGAACGTGAGACTAACTGGTTTCTAATCCTCTGCTCCCAGCCTGGGATCATCCACCTTTTCTGCCAGCCCCAGCCCCTCTAGTAAGGCCTATCACACATGCGTCTAGACACCCCAGATAACACGTCCCAGATCCATTCACATCGTCCACCCTTCCCTTCACTTGAGAAAAGCTGACTTTTGACCAGATCTCTGTCTGGCCCAGTCTGCCGCTGGGAAGATGGCCTAAGGTAGAGGCTCTGACAGGCCCTAGAAGAATCCAGGATTCTGCCTACCCAGAACAAAGTCTAAAGGGAAAGACATGGGCTATAAAACAGCAAGCTCATTGATCTGCAAATGTCTTACCTTACGGAGGTAGGGGGCACTGCCAGAGGAGGGCTCTGCAGAAGGCAAAGCCCAGAGCAGAAATCCTCTTTATCTGGGCAATACTGGCTGATGAACTGGAAAGTGTCAAGAGGAGCAGAATACTGGGGGACTTCATGTTCCCATAGCCTATTCATAGCCCTCTTTGAAATGGCCTAAAGTAAACACATATGGGAGAACGTACATATACAATACAATGCGGTACAAATACAATGGGGTATTTTCTTACATACTATAGAAAAGCTTATGAATGTATTTAAAAATATGTATGATATATAAAAATATAAATATTAAAATGAATGGCCATGGCTATCTGTACTGATCTAGAAGCACATGACACAAGATTACATTTCTTTTTTCTTTTTTTTTTTTTAACGTTTATTTATTTTTGAGACAGAGAGAGAGCACAAACGGGAGAGGGGCAGAGAGAGACGGAGACACAGAATCGGAAGCAGGCTCCAGGCTCTGAGCCATCAGCCCAGAACCCCACGGGGGGCTCGAACTCACGGACCGCGAGATGGTGACCTGAGCTGAAGTCAGACGCTTAACCGACTGAGCCACCCAGGCGCCCCAACAAGATTACATTTCAAAAGCATGTTTAATATGCAATGTATATTTTCGCCTAATATTTTAAGATTAGTGAAATAAACCGAAAACCAACGTAAGCATCTATAAATACATTTCCATAGCTTTGAGAACACAGGAGTAAATGTGACCAACCTGTTAACACAGATCACATTTAGGATCAACAGAGGGTACAGAATAGGATTGAAAAGGGACTTTCTGAGGTTCTCTTCATGTGTGTCTCTATCGTTTTTACTTCTTAAAATAGGTAGACACTTTTCCATGTTTTACAAAATTAAATCAAATAATTTAAAGTGAAGGTAAATGGAAGCTATTAAAGGTAGAATTTTTTAAAGGGTTGTTAAAAATTTCAAAAGACACGCAGCAAAGAGAATAAAAATGTAGGAAAGGTCATCAGATTTGGTGACTTAAAGGTCATTGTACAGTGTGCCATTTAAACGGAGTAGTAGAGGACAAAATTGACAGAGGTTTAAACAGCAAGTGGAGAGGAGGGGGGAAAAAGCATTTGTGACCACTGATGGCCCTCTCTTCTCTTAGCAGGCTACATCAGTGTCCCTCAAGCTGAATCCTGTAAATAGTGTTAACAGGCAGGCCTAAAATTAAAAAATAAATACAAAACAAAAAGATTCTGAATGATCGCATTTCTATTTCAACGACTCAATTTCCACTGTGCCAAAAGAGCAAACAGCTCTGAGGAACAGTAAATAAATTGCTCAACTTTCTTTAAAAGTTTGCTGAGCATACTTGGGCATGGACTTATGATCTTTCATTTTATTTTTCCACCAAACCCACACAATTATAACCATATTATGTTAGACAGTTATATTTAAAAAAAAAGAGAGAACTACAACATTCTTCTGATTCCACTTAATTTTAGGAAAACATGATTTGGCAGAGGGGACAATGTCAGAGCCAAGGCGCTTTTATGATTAAAACATATTATAGAGCAGTTTCCACCATAATTCAAATTTTATGAGCTTGTGTCAGGAGGAGAATATGCTTCTATCAATAATGAACTAGCATCTCTTCTCAAATTGCTTTCAGGGTTCACTGGGTCTGTGGAAATTAAAGAGGCTGATGGTGACTTTAATAACCAATAAAATGACTAACATCTATGCAAGTTTGTAGTGGAAATGACTATCTGTTCTTTTAAGATTATAATTTATATAAGGATTACAATTCAGAATATAGCTACAATAACGGACCAAATAAAAGCAAAATTGAAGAAGTCCACTCTCAAAATAACTCTTTATTTCATGACTTTACTGTAGACGCTGAATAACTCAAATGCTAAGAATATTTCTTATCTGAAGAAGGATTATGCTACAGACATGGAACAGAGGAATGTGTATGAGTAACAAGAAACAAAACCTTAATTTGAAAAACAGCAAAATATTCTCTAAACATACCAATGAAACAAATAACTTCTTTTTTTGGTGTAAAAAAGTTCAGACATATAAAAAAGAAAAAAAAGTCTCTGGACTTAAGAAGTGAAATACAGAAAATATAGATAAATCCTCTACCCTAACTCACTGCTCACCCTTATCCCCAGAGGATACCATTATTATGAATTTAGGGTTTGTCAATTTCAAGTTACTATATATGAACTTGGCATCATACACAAATGTGCATTATTTTGCAAAATATACCAGTGTTTTGCATATTTTAAAACTTATAGAACAGGTATTACATGGCATGTATTCTCTGCAATTTACTTTTCTTCTATATTGTGTTGAGATTGTTATATGTGCCAACTGCATGTATGTTTTCTTCACTGGTTTCACTTGTGTATAAAACTTATTTACCCAGAGTTTACACTTTATTATTTATTCATTCTCCTAATTTATTAACACATTGTTTCCATGCTTACACTTTGCAAACAACACTGATATGAACATTCTTACTCATGTCTCCTCATGCACATAGCAGAGTTTTTCTAAACTGTCCAATTGGATTCACACTTCCAGAATGTATGAATGCAGATTTTCAATTTTACTATCTCTGGACAAATTTATCCCCAAAATTGCTATACCAATTTTCACTATCACCAGCTCTCTGGGAGATACTCTGCTGCTCCTTACCAAAAACTTAATATTGCCATGGTTGTAAAACTTTAGTTTCTGAATGCTGTAAGCTGAGTTTAAATTGTACCTCTATCAATCAGTAGTAAAATTCCACATATATAATAGGATTATACGTATGTGTATGTGTGTGTGTATGTGTGTGTGTGTGTGTGTGTGTATTCAGAACAAAATTTTCAATTCAGAAAGAACACCTCCGTTGGGTTTTTAATTGCATTACAATGAATTTGTACATTAATTTGGACAGAATTAAGATCTTTAGAGTTTTAGACATTGTACCCTTGCACACAGATCTCTGCCTCTCTAAATTTCTAATACCTTTCCAAATACCTTATATTTTCCAAAAGTCCTCAGGTTTTTAAATTAAATTTCTTAGTCACCTAATATTTTTCTTTTTATTTGAAATGGTAGTATACTTTTGTCTTATTTCTCTAAGTAAGGATACCAATAAACAGTCTTAGAGTAGGTATGACAGAAAATTTTCTTCTATTCTTAGCTTTAGAAGAGTTTTAATTATGAAAAGGCATAAAAGTTTAATTCTCTAATTTCCAAATTTGAAAGGTAACCATTAATCTTTTCTTTTTAATTTTTTTTAATGTTTACTTATTTTTGAGAGAGAGAGACAGAGAGAGACAGAAAGACATAGCATGAGCAGAGAGGGGCAGAGACAGGAGGAGACACAGAATCAGAAGCAGGGTCCAGACTCTGAGCTGTCAGCACAGAGCCCGAAGCAGGGCTCGAACCCACAGACCATGAGATCATGACCTGAGCTGAAGTCAGACAGTCAACAGACTGAGCCACCCAGGCACCCTTAACATTGCTAACTTAAATGTATTGTGACAGGACATGATCAGCGCTTACCAATTCTTTGTTGCCAGGATTTATGCCGCCCCCCCCCCCGCCCCCCAACTCTCCATTATCTTCTAAGTAGTAATAAGACTACTGGCCACACATGTTGTTGCTGAGGGAGAAGACCACTTTCTCCAGCCTCCCTTGCTACATATGCAGTCTGTCAATAGACTAGCTTATATGAACACTCAGTAGGATTTTTCACCTTGCACATGCTCTGGCTTTTGTTCCCTGCCCAAATCCCTCCTATACATATATTACTCACCACCTGGTATCTGCTTGTGTGAACAGGACAGCTGTGAAATATAGAACTCTTTCACTTGTCTTGACTCATTCCTTTTTAGTTTATAAGGATTTTTCTTGGACTTTTGTCATGATTGAAATTATATGCATTTAAAGTGATTTTTTAAATTTTTTAATGGTTATTTACTTTTGAGAGAGAGAGTGAGAAAAAGTGCGAGCAGCGGAGGGGCAGAGAGACAGGGAGACACAGAATCCGAAGCAGGCTCGAGGCTCTCAGCTGTGAGCACACGGCCCGATGAGGGGCTCGAACTCAATGAACTGCTAGATCACAAACTGCGCCGAAGTTAGACAATTAACCAACTGAGCCACCCAGGCACCCCATAAAGTGATTTTTAAAGCATAGTCTAGGCTGTATTTTTAGCTTTTCTCTCCCAGAAGAGTTTATAGTTTACCTACTAAATCATATTTCTGTAATTAAAGCCAAACCATTGACTTTTGTCTTTTTATGTTGTATATAAATCGATGGTTTCAATGTAGAAAATCGTAAAACCTCAATTAATAAATGTTTTCTTCTTTCCAGTTTCTTTGCCACCTATTTCTATTTCCTTTTTGTTGCATAGGTCTTCAAGTAAAATTTTCAATAAAAATGCTAAGAGGAGGCCTTTCTTACCTTTTTCTCAAATTAAAGTCCCTATCAGTATATTTTCCTATTGTAACTTTTTATCAGAAATGTGTTTTGAAAGTAACAAGTTATACTTTGTCATTAAAGATTTATTTAAAAAGTCAAATTCTTTTTTATGATTTACATACTATTAAATTCAAATTACTTGCATTTTACTTAAGGTTCTTGAGTACCTATATTTTAGCTGACACTGATGTGCAGTTTTCTTTTGTGCTTATTCCCTGCTATTAATTTCAGTGCTGTGTGGACACTGTAAAGCACGCTGAAGACTTGTGCTGCTCTGTGGCAGAATATTGTAACAAATAATCTTTAAATCCATCTGAGCCCAAAGCCTTCATGGAGATAATTCTTTGATGAATTTTTAGTATCCTTCATGCTTCATGATATAACCACACTTACCATTTCTTCTAGAACCAATTTTGATAATTTATCTTTCCCTGAACATTGATTACCATGAGATTTCCAACTATACCAAATGTGCCCTTTCAAAATTTTTTACTATGAATGGCCAAAATATTTTCCTTATTGCTGTTTTGATATCTCCTATTCTCTTCCTTACATGGGTAGGCATGTAAGAACTATTTTTGATTTTTAAGCAGCCAGATATTTTATCATTGTTACTTTTTGCTTCCCTGTATTTCAGCTAATATCTGCTTCAATAGTCATCTAATTTAAGTCCTCTATGTTTTACTAAAATCATTAGTTCATTTATTTATTTCTTATTATAATGAGAATGCTGAGTCCTTAATACAGTACTATTTCTCTTTCTCGATAGTGCTAATTTTGCTTGTCTTATATTCAATAACGATTTTCATTTCACTTTTGCATTTTAATCTCCAAATATTCTCCTTATCTCATCTAGTTCTTGTTTAACTTCAGCTTTCATCTTAGGCAGCTTTCTCTCTTTTATCACTGTATTCTTTGTAGTTTCTTTATTCATGAATTATGGTTTATCAGGTTTTGTCGAAAACACACTGCAGATGTTTTCTAAATGTATATATAATTATTTTTTTCTTCTAAACTGTGCTATTATGTATCTGCTCCTAGAGTATTATGTTATTCTGGTTGTTTCAGAGAATTTCTCATAGGTTCTAGGGTTTTTTATCTTCCTTTTCTTTTTTCTTTACATTTATTCGTTCTTGAAGATGGTACCTAACTGTAGTTGGTTCACCAACTACATGAGATCATAGCGCAGTAACAAACAACCTCAAAATCTGCGGCTTCAAGCAACATGAGTTGACTTCTTGCTCAGAGGACACGCTCAAGTGACAGCACTGGGCTCTGCTTCAGGTCATTATGCAGAACCTGTGATGAAGCCTCCACCTTGTAGAGTAAGTATCCCGTCCTCTGAGCACAGGATAGAGAGGACAGTGCATAAACACACCAGCTCTTGAAAACTCATACCCAGGAGTGTTCCGTCACTGCTGCTCATACGTCACTGACCTAAACATGGCCACATCGAACTTCAAAAAGTCTTAGTAATGCATTTCTGTCATAAAGATTGAAGTTAAGAATTTTTTAAGGTTAAAATAAAGATTGTTAGCTGTTAGCTATTTCTTTTAGTAGTTAAGGGCAGATTCTTCCCCCACTATTTTTAAAAGTCTACAGTTGATTCCCTTGTAAGAAAAAAAAAAAAATAGGGCGAGGAAACTTTAACACTCACCATTCCTATTTTCTCCTTTGGAATTCAAGGTATTCTTGGTGAGGATGAAGGTGTGGATGAATTGCCCTGGGATACTTCATTAAGGAAATGACAAACGATGTTTAAAGCAATTTTATATTAGCAGCAAAATTAAGCAGAAGGTACAGAGATTTTCCATAAACCATCTGCTTCCACCCAAGCATGGCCTCCCTCATTTATCAACAACAAGTGGTACACTCATCACCATCAATGAACCTACAGTGACACATCATAAATACTCGAGTCCACAGTTAACCTTAGGGTTCACTCTTGGTGTTGTACATTCAAGGGTTTAGACAAATGCATGATGCTATACGTCTATTGTTATAGTATCATACAGATCTTTTTCACTGCCCTGAAAGTCCTCTGTGTTATGCCTATTCATCGCTTCGTGCCCCCTTCCAACCCCTGATCTTTTTACTGCTTCCAAAGTTTTGTCTTCTTCCAGAATGTCATATAGTTGGAACCATGCATTATGTAGCCTTTCCAGATTGGCTTCTTTCACATAGTAATATGCCTTTAAGGTTTCTCCAAGTCTTTTCAGGGCTTGATAGCTCATTTATTTTTAGCACTGAATAATATTCCATTGTCTGGATGTACTACAGCTATTTATTTATCCATTCATCTACTAAAGGATATTCTGGTTGCTTCCAAGGTTTGGCAATTGTGAATAAAGCTGCTATAAATATCATCGTGCAAATTTTTGTGTGGAAATGAGTTTTCAATCCTTCGGGTAGACACTGAGGAGCACAATTACAGGATCAAATAATAAGAGAACATGTAGTTCTATAAGAAACTGCCGAACTATCTAACTGACTGCACCATTTTGCATTCCCACCAGCAATGAATCGGTGTCCTTGTTATTCCACATCCTTCTTAGCATTCAATGTTGTCAGTGTTTGGGATTCTTACCATTCTAGTAAGTATATGGTAACATCTAATCATTGTCTTAATTTACATTTCCCTGGTAACATGTTATGTGGAGCTTCATCTCATACACTTATTTGCCATCTACATATCTTCTTCGGTGAAGTGTCACTTAAAGTCTTTGGTCTATTTTTAATTGGATTATATGTATTCTTATTGTTGAGTTTTAAGAGCTCTTGTATATTTTGGGGAACAGTCCTTCATCAGACAGGTCCTTTGCAAATATATCCCCCCAGTCTGTGCTTTGTCTTCTCATTCTCTTGACAATGTCGTTTGCAGAGCATAAATTTTCAATTTTAATGAAGTATAGCTCATCAATTACTACTTTCATAGACTGTACCTTTCATGCTACATCTAAAAATCATAAGAAATTTTCATGTATATGAATTTGATAAGGGTGGCACAGATAAGTCCTTTTCAGTTTTCTGATGAGCAACACTTCTCAATCTCTCATCTATGGATACCAAGTGGTGTACACTTTTCTCCTTGTGGGTAAAAAAAGGTTTCCTTTCTTCTGCCATCTGTTGTCCTGGTTTAGCACTTTGAGCACACTCTATTTGCAAAAGTTCCCCCAGGAGAATGGCATATTAGTATGTTGGTGCTCATACTCTTACTTACCAAGGCTGGTCTATCTACATATCTTTTGTTTTGTCTGTTCATTAGTATTTCTAAGATAATGGAGAGGAAAATATGGTTCCATTAAATAACCAGTCCCAGAACCAAGTAAGAAGCTGCCTGTCTATATGCAGGAAGGAGGTGGAGGGTGCTGATACTGGGGCAGATCCAGAAACTGCTCCAGCAGGGGAGAGGGGTTAGCAGCTTCACTGCGGGGAAATCCTTTGCATGTGTGTATCCTTTGTATGGCTGCAATGTAAGTTGCATGGGCCGGATATATTTCAGACACAGACATGGGATTTTCTAAGAACAGGTTGTAGGTATGAGGGAAGAATGGACTTCAGCAATATAAACTAGGCATACTAAATTTGTAGACATAGAAAAGTACAAGTTTACACATAAAGATAATGGGCTAAATGATAGATATTATATTTCAGAAGAATGGCCCATCTTCAAGGCATCTTCACTTTGAAAAGGGAAAAACGCAACTCCAGAATGACTACAAGGCTCTTTGAAGTGTTTAAAGAGATTCTGCGTAAATGAGCATTAGAGCTCCAGGGAGGTAAGGATGATATCTCATTGATGGCTCCATGGAAGAGATTGAATTTGAAAGTCCTATAAAAGAAATGAACCCCTTTTGTTTCTCTAGAGCTTGGGGTTTCAACTTGGGGTAGAACCAAGATTTGTGAGCATGGGAGTTGAGCCCTGAAAAGTCGAACAGGGAAGTAAATGAAAGACAGCAGTAACTGCCTGAGGAAAGTCCTTCTGGGGTGAGGAGTATGTTTCAAAAAGAGTCAGTTTAAGTCAAACAGAAGAAGAAAGAAAAGAATGAAGACAAGTCTGTTAATCACAGACTGAGGTCATTATGCAAAAAGCCTTCAATGCCACAATGAAGACATTAACCTTAATAAGGTAGGTAATAAAGAGATTTGATCACAGAATTGAAGTTTGGGAGCAAAACTGGACTACAGATAGAGATTTTGGAAAGCTTCAAGACCACAATGGTTGAAAGCCATCCATCTCTAGATGAGAACTGAAGGCATGGGAAAAGATGTGATTAATTGGAAAATATACAAGTACTGTGTATGTGTGTGTTGTCTGTGAGGACCTGTGTGCATGTGACATTTATCAAACCACGCTGTGTAACACATGTAGTATTTTGGGGAACCTGTAACACAAATGGATTGCGGTAGACTCCAGCTCCTTATGGAATAGGGTATATGTGTTTGTGTGTGTGCTGACCGAGAGGTAAGAGGTAAGGGATTGGTTTGTTCATTTTAAGGTCATATTTTCAACATACTTAGAATTTATTCTCTGTTAAAAAAATCATTTTCTTAAGATAACATAAACTAGGCAAGTTTTAAGGCAAATACACATGACATATACGCAAAGAAGAAATGCTGCTTATTAGCAGGCAATGTTAATAACATCATCAAACTCAGAATATGTTGCTGAGGGGGAAATGATAAAAGAAAAATGAAGTATTTTAAAGCCAAATAAAATTAAAATTACCCTTAATTTTAAAAAATAATGTTTATCTATTTTTGGAAGAGAAAGAGACAAAGAGTGTAAGCAGGGAAGTGGCAGAGAGACAGGGAGACACAGAATCTTAAGCAGGCACCAGGCTCTGAGCTGTCAACACAGAGCCTGACACAGGGCTTGAACCCACCAATTATGAGATCATGACCTGAGGTGAAGTCGGACGCCTACCCAACTGAAACTCCCAGGTACCCTAAAATTACCACTAATTTTTTAAATAACTGAATCAGAATATTTTCAATGTATAATCAAATTCTATACTATACTTTAGGCCTCTTGAAAGTTCCACTTACCTTTTGGTCTAGAAAATACAGCATGAGTGTAGCACAGTTTAAAGCAGTGAAATAGTAATTAAAGAGCTCTGGTGATCTTCAGTTACTCCAATTTCCAAAAGATTACAAATTATTTAAAGCACAAAGAAAATCTACTTTTAGATGCCAAAAACCCTAAAATTATTATTTTACCACCTTCTTACACCATACACAAAATAAATTCAAAATGGATAAAAGGCTTAAATGTGAAACTTGAAACCACAAAAATCCTAGAGAACACAGGCAGTAACCTCTTTGACATGGGCTGTAGCAACTTCTTCCTAATATGTTGCCTGAGGGGAGGAAACAAAACAAAAATGAACTATTGGGACTTCATCAAAATAAAAAAGCTTCTGCACTGTGAAGGAATCAATAAACCCAAGACAGCCTACTAAATGGGAGAAGATACTTGCAAATGACAAAGCTGATAAAGTGTTAGCATACAAAATATACAAAGAACTCGTAATACTCAACACTCAAAAAGCAAATAACACAATTAAAAAATGGTCAGAAGACATGAATGGACATTTTCCCTAAGAAGACATACAGATGGCCAATAGGCACATCACTTATCATCAGGGAAATCAAAACTATAAGGAGATATCACCTCAAGCCTGTCAGAATAGCTAAAAGCAACAACACAAAAAACAACAGTGTTGACGAGTATGTGGAGAAAGGGGAACCCTCCTGCACTATTGGAGGGAGGGCAAACTGATACAGCCACTCAGGAAAGCAGTATGGAAGTTCTTCAAAAAGTTAAAAATAGAACTACTCTATGACCCAACAATTGCACTACTGGGTATTTACCCAAAGAATACAAAAATACTAAATCAAAAAGATACATGCACCCCACTGTTTATAGCAGCATTATCTAGACAATATGGAAATCAATTAGCCAATTTATAGAATAGACAAATTATGTAAACAGCCCAAATGTCCACATCAACTAACGAATGGATAAAGTGGTATGTGCATATATATGTGTGTGTGTGTGTGTGTGCGTGTCCATATATATATATATATATATATATATATATATATATATATATATATATATATAATGGAATATTACTCAGCCATAAAAAAGAATGAAATCTTGCCATTTGCAACAACATGGGTGGAGCTAGAGAGTATTATGCTAAGCGAAAAAAACAGGGAAAGCTAAATACCATTTGATTTAGCAAATGGTGGAATTTAAGAAACAAAACAAACAAGCAAAGAAAAAAAGAGAGAGAGAGCAAGATAGACAAACCAGGAAACAGACTGTTAACTCTAGAGAACACAGCAATGGATACCAGGGCGATAGGTTAAACAGGTGATGGAGATTAAGGAGGGCACTTGTGATGAGCACCAGGTGACGTATGGAAGTGTTGAATCACTAAGTCCTACACCTGAAACTAACATTACACTGTATGTTAGCTCACTGGAATTTAAATAAAAACTTAAAAGAAAAAATAAGTAATAATCATTATTTTAGAAAAGATTTGTTCCAAACTGAATTTTAGTCTTTATTTCAAGTTATTACTCATCTCCCTGAACGGAATTTTACAATTCAAAAATAAATCACTTTTTCTTTCCTTCATATAAATTCCATACTTTCTTTATATAAACTCCTAAGTATTCATAGCATAATTTACCATCCTTGCTAAATAAATTCTTTAAATAAAATCACATTCTTAATAAAACCATAGGAACACTACAACTTATGAATATTAGAATTTATTGAGAGGGAACCTCATGCCAGACTTGGACTACTCTGGGAAAAAAAAAAGTAGTGGCAAAAAGAGGCCATGTTGGAGAATCAAAACGTGGAGATTTTAACAAGGACTTACAAAAATATTACCATGCAGAATATGAGCTTGGGGCCAATCCATTTTTCATGTAAGGTTCCAATTTTCTCTCAGCAACAGAGAAAACAAATACAGCCAAGATCCTTCTGTGAATTGCAAATTAATGAATTTCAAAAGTTTGTTTAATAATTTAGGGAATTTTTTCTAACTGCAAATTGATTAATCCCTGCATTGCTTCGGCAATAAAATGAAAGGCTATAAAGATAATTTTTCCATTTTCTGTACTTGTATTAAAATACTGCCAGAAAGGAAATAATAACCCAGAAAACCACACTGTGCAGCTCTAAGGGTGCCAAGATATTCCACTAATGGATCTGAAACAAAAAAGGAAAAGCAGTCCTTGTGTTAAATCTCCAGGCTATTCACCATTTTGAAAAAGTACACTAAAATGTGAAAAGGAAGAAGGTATTTGTCCTTTCCTAAGAAAGTAGCACCATCAGAAATTCTCCTCTGCAGCTGCGTTTACTTTAAACAAAAATGAGTTTTTGCTTGTAACTATTTACTTATCTCTGCCCTGTACATTTAAAATTTTAATTATTCATATAGTAATCCTTCCTATAATAAAGCATTTGAAGGAAGGGGACAAGCAAGTATAAATAAAACATTTCTTGGATTTGAGAGGGCATGACCTTGTCCCAGTTTTTCACTTCTAAAGGTGAAAATAAGGACAGTGAACTAGTTTCATTTAGGCTATATATAAAGAAAGTATTCATATAAAGTCAAAAATATATTCTATTGAAGAGTTCAACTATTTAAGTAAGTTTCAACGTGAAAGAGACTCCCAGGTAAGTCATGACCAGGACTAGAATAAACTAAAATGCATCTAGATAGCTTTCGTCTATTTTAAAATAATTAAAATGTCAAAGGTGATAGTTGACAATTAAGTTGACCAAACTCCCTTGTGAATTATGTCCTGTTTTTGGTAAGTTGCAAAGGTTAGTCACTCGTTTGGTAAGAGGATTGTTCCTTCTTTCTCTGTAATCAACTAATCTAGTTTAAGCTTTTCAAAATTCACTCTTTTTATACTTCAGCTTTCCATTCTTCCTACAGCCATCTTGGTACCTTACCATTCTGAACCAGTCTTGATATCCTAAAGAAAAAGGTACCAATGAGCAACAGGGTGAAATTTTACATTCCAAGTAGGAACAGACACTATAGGACCCAAATTAAGTAGCAGAAAACCTGTCAATCTCCAATGAATTCAGAAAGGCTTGATATGCAATTCAGAAAGGCTTGATATGCTATTCGACGGGACAAGTAGTTCATCCCTTGAGAGGTTAGAGTTACTTGCCCTGGGATAAGGGATGATCCAAGGAGAGCTAAGATCCAACAAATAAACACATCTACTCATCTGGATTTTACACTGTATTAAGCACAGCATCCTATTTGCTTTCACAATACTGGATTGTGATCATTGACCATTCTGGTGACAGTGGAAAACAGAAGTTAAAAGTGAGCTCCAGAAGCAATTTCCTGGATTTACATCCAGGCTTCACAAATTACTTGCTGTGTGAACAATGGCAAGTAATTTAACTTCTCTGAGCTTCATTGTACTCTGCTTAAAACAGAAAAATTATCTTTCCTGGATGGCTGTAAGAACGTGAGTTATTACATGAAAGTCATTACCACAGGGCCTAGTACCTAATGTGTGACTTCTACATGGTAACATAGGAAACATCATTACTACCTAACAAAAATATTTAAAACCATAATATAGTACTTAAATTTTGTGGTAAACTATACTGTATTTAATCCGCTATCAAATTTTGAAAACTTATTCTCTTTCCAGGTTTTCACTGTTATAAATAGTACTGCAATTAACCTCACAGTGGCATCACTGATTACTTCCTATGGAATATCCCTAGAAGCAGAAAGACTGATCCAGAGAAAATAAAAATAAACATCTTCAAATATTTTAATATTTATTGTCAAATGGCTTACTAGAAAAGAAAAGTGAATTTAAATTTCCACATGTCATTGATCTTTCTCATCTTACCACAATGCTCACAAACTTTGCAAGTGAAAATTAGTATGTTGTTTTCACGGTTAGCCCTTTTAGTATATTGAGTCCTTTCACAGGCTCATTTCCCATTTCTCTATTAATGTACAAGGTTATGCATCCACTTTTTTGAAGTTTTATTTTTTATTTATTTTGAGAGAGAGAGCACCAGCAGGGGAGGGACAGAGAAACCCAAGCAGTCTCTGTGCTATCAGTTCAAAGCCCAACATGGGGCTCAATCTCACAACCATGAGTCATGACCTGAGCTGAATTTGGATGCTTAACTGACTGAGCCACCCAGGCTCCTTGATTCGTTCACTTTTTTTTTTTTTTTCAACGTTTTTTTTTTTTTTTTTTTTTTTTTTTGGGACAGAGAGAGACAGAGCATGAACGGGGGAGGGGCAGAGAGAGAGGGAGACACAGAATCGGAAACAGGCTCCAGGCTCCGAGCCATCAGCCCAGAGCCTGACGCGGGGCTCGAACTCACGGACCGTGAGATCGTGACCTGGCTGAAGTCGGACGCTTAACCGACTGCGCCACCCAGGCGCCCCTGATTCGTTCACTTTTAATGAGCATTTTTCTCATTGATTTGTAGGTACAGTTTATATAGTAAGGGCTTTTGTTCTGTTTGTCATATTATTTAAATACAATGGTTTCAGCTATTAATTTTATATAGGAGGTTTTCATTCTGAAGAGTTGTTACATTTTATGAAGTCAAAACTATCAGTCTTTTTCTTTCTATTATCATAAAACAATTTTATGCTTAGAAAGGCTTTCTATACCCAGACATTAAAAATTACATAAATATTAATTATAATTTCGTTTTTATATCAAAAACTTAAATTCAGTGTCAGTAAAATTATACATAGTGAAAAACAGATACTTTGATTTTACATGACCATGATTTATTTTCTCTTCTTGATATGAGATGTTTAAAAACTGTAGTAGATTGTTTTATGTGTTAATATTTCTAATATCCTATCACTTTAATAGTTAACGTATGTTCATAATGTGTTTTAATTTCTAATAGGGTAAATTTTCCCTTTATTCTTTTTAAAAATAGTATCAGGTGTATTTATCTGTTTCTTCTTTCAGTTAAATTCTGTTTTTGTCTAAAAGCCAAACCTAGGCAAAGAAAAACAGAAAGAAAAAATTAAACCTATACTATTAATTCTGGTTGAGAAAGAGTAGATTTTTAAAGTTTTTACCACACACACAAAATTGTAACTCTGTGAGATGATAATGTTAACTAACCTTATTGTGGCAATCATTTTGCAATATATACATATATAAAATTACTACATTGTACACCTTAAACTTAACATGTCAACTATATCTCAGTAAATCTGGAAAATAATCCTGGTTAAAGATACGATGCAAAAGAGCAGAGGAAAAGAAGGCAATATGGGTGCTTTGCTGTCTTATAATATGATACAATTTGAAATTTTTTAAAGCTTCAGAAAGTCAGATGATTCTACAATAAGATGTGTCAATTTTTACGATTATTATCCTTGTCACGCTATAAAATCAGTATTCCCAGCGGCACTGCCATATACCTACAATTTTGTCAAGTGGCATACTTGCCTCTAGACTGATGAAGGATGCTACTTGTGACATAAATTAGCCATGATTTATGCATTATGCAATAGGACATCACTGGGGGCACAGGAGCCCTGTAATTATCCTTTCTTCAGTACCAACCACCATTTTGGGCCACAGTGCTAGAAACCCTCACACTATCCATTTGTACTCCACTCAATCTATGTGGCAAAAAATGCCTAAGTAAATAGGGACTCAATTCATCACTTATGCAATTCTGAGTCTCTTCTCTTTGGGTTAGGTTTTACTTCTTTGACTTGCAAAATACTATTCTGATAATCAACTTTTCTCTTCAGAAGTGTTGAGAAAAAATTAAATATGCACAGTAATCTCTAAGTAAAGATGCAATTAAACCAATTTTCTTAGGCATTTGTTTTGAAATGCCTAATAACCTTAGATGGAACCTAGAGATAAAAAAAAATTAAAACAGTGTTCATAAAACTCTTTTCATTAGGATATGGCCCTATCAATTTAAAAAAACACACAACATGACAAATACTAAAACTAATTTATGGATAAATTTCTATTATCATAAGGTATGGGAGAAATTCATTGAGGATTATGGTACAGATGTCATTTTAAATATCTTTAAAAAAGGAGTTAATAATGCAAACAACATTACAGCTAAGAAAAAATAACTTAAGCCAAGATAAAGATGTCTAAATGTAGTAGAAGACATAAGCAGACATTTCTCCAAAGAGGACATCCAGATGGCCAACAGACACATGCAAAGATACTCAACATCGCTCATCGTCAGGGAAATGCAACTCAAAACTACAATGAGCTATCACCTCACACCTGTCAGAATAGCTATAATCAACACAGGAAAAAACAGGTGTTGGCGAGGATGTGGAGAAAGGGGAACCCTCTTGCACTGTTGGTGGAAATGCAAACTAGGGCACCCCACAGTATGGAGGTTCCTCAACAAGTTAAATATAGAACTCCCCTATGATGCAGTAATCACACTACTGGGTATTTACCCAAAAAATACAAAAACGCTAATTCAAAGGGATACAGGCACTGCTATGTTTATCAAAGCATTATTTACACTATAGAGCCTAATTATGGAAATAGCCAAAGTATTCATGGATAGGATGAATGAATCTACATACACAATGGAATATTAATCAGCCCTAAAAAAGAATGAAATCTTGTCATTTGTAACAACATGGATGGAGCTAGAGGGTATAATGCTAAGTGAAATAAGTCAGTCAGAGAAAGACAAAAACCATGATTTCACTCATATGTGGAATTTAAGAAACAAAACAAATGAGCAAAGCAAAAAAAGAGAGCGAGAGAGACAAACCAAGAAACACTCTTAACTACAGAGAACAAACTGATAGTTGTCAGAGGGGAGGTTGGCAAGGGGATTGGGTTAAACAGGTGATAGGGATTAAGGAGTGCCCTTGGTGTGATGAACACCAGGCATTGTAAGGGAGTGTTGAATCACTATATTGTACACCTGAAACTAATATAACATTGTATGTTAATTATACTGGAATTAAAATTAAAAAGTTAATTAAAAAGATGTATAAATTTGTCCCAAAATTGAAAGAGAAGGTGAGTAGCAGGTTAGTTTATATAAACATCGGGCAGAGTAGAATATTCTTAATGATTATTACCTTCGAAAGTGATAAAAATAAATAAAACAACTTAAAATGGCCTAAGCAGAAATGGGAATTTGCCTACATAGTTAACAGATTCAGCATTACTACTCACTTCAGAAATCACTGGATTCAGGGGTGCAAAAGGTACCATCAGGATCTAATATATATAATATATTAGATATATTTTCATATATATTTATATATTATATATATTATATTATATATTATTATATATTATATTATATATCTATTATATATTAAATATAATATAAATGTATATTTATATATTTATATATTATTTATGTATATATTTATAGATATTATTTATATATTTATATATTTATATTTTAATATATATATTTATATTATATTTTATATATTTTTATATATTATAAAATTTATTATATATATATTTATAATATATATATATATTGTTTCCTAATTGTCATATCCCCCACCCAACCCTAGGAAATTAAGGAATAAGATTTTTTCAGGTAGGGTTGAGCTCCAGAGGGCCACAAACCACTGTAAAATTTAAGATTTTCTCATCTCCCCCAACGAGAACCAATTTCCACCTCCTTGGGCGTATATCACCCCATTGAGAATATGTGTTCCTCCTGAAGTGTGAGTGGCTCTGGGTTCTCTCTCTATGTCAATCATCAGGGCCATTTGTTCTTGGCCAGGCCTGAATCATGTGGTCTCCTACAGGTGAGGATGGAGTGAGCACCACATAAACAAAACAAGTGTTGGAAGGATTGTGCTACAAAGAGAATTTGCCAGTACCATGGTCAAGAGGAAGGTGCATTGATAAAGAGTATAGGTTAACAAAATGATAAAGGCCCATCACATCTAGACTTTGAACAGAGTCCTATTTATGCAAAGCTATCAAGGCAAAGACTGAATGAATAAAGGAATGACTCAAAGGAAACAATCAAGGTTATTGTGATAGGTAATATTTCCCAAGAGAGATGATGAAATCAGGGTTACAGGCAAGAGACAAAGAAAGAAAGAAAGAAAGAAAGAAAGAAAGAAAGAAAGAAAGAAAGAAAGAAAGAAAGAAAGAAAGAAAGAAAGAGAGAGAAAGAGATGAACCTCATTAAAACAGAAGCGGTAGGATTGGGTGACAAATTCATTATGGAGGAAAGTAGAAGCCAAACCATCTTAGCCAAATGAGTAGGTGGCAATGCCTTTGATGAAGGGAAGTCAAGCTGAGTAAATGAAGGCTTCAGGGAAATAATGACTTGTT
Source organism: Neofelis nebulosa (assembly GCF_028018385.1). Lineage (NCBI taxonomy): Eukaryota > Metazoa > Chordata > Mammalia > Carnivora > Felidae > Neofelis > Neofelis nebulosa. The sequence goes on along the minus strand of NC_080786.1, from coordinate 20,014,449 downwards.
TATGGATATTCTGACTGCCCATAGAGATGATCACAAGTCAGTTGGAAACTCAGGTCTGGCAACTGAGAGAGACTTCAAAGTCAATGTTTATAATAGGGAGACACTGAATTATAGATGGTATTTGAAACCTTGGAAGAGGATGATACCCAGAGGAGACATTACATAACAGAACCTTATGGAACACTATCTGGGTAGAGGAAAAAAGAAAAATCCTGAGGAAATATGAGGGAGGGCATGGAGTCAGTAGACCACAATGTCAGCGAGGGCTAGGGGACAAAAAAATTCAAAATAGAGGAAGTTGCCTCACTGATGACAATGTCAAACACCACAGAAGTCTGCGTTAAGACAGGGTTTTAAATGAAGTGGGCCTAGGTCAATATGTTAGAGATACTATAATTAAGCAGTAAACTAAGAATGAAACATTTAAGAAACCAAAATGAGATTCTTTTTTCCCCACTAAATCTGATAAAGGAGAGTGATAACAGAGGAACTAGATGTTTAAGAATATTTGTTTTGGGGTCATATAGGCCTAGATTTGAAGCCCATTTTTTTACATCTAGATTCTCTAAGACTCAGCTTGTTCATCCATAAATGTAATAATGAGGTACCGGGGTGGCTCAGTTGGTTGTGTCTGACTCTTGATCTGGGCTCAGGTCATGATCTCATGTGTTCGTGAGTTCGAGCCCATATCAGACTATGCACTGTGTGGAGTCTTCTTGGGATTCTCTCTCTCCCCTTCTCTCTACAACCCCCCCTCCCCCCCCCCCACATTCATGCACTCTATCTCTGGAATAGACTTTTAAAAATTTTATAAATGGGACTAATAATGGTATTTGCCACACAACATTGTCTAAATGATAAAATTATATAATTGATGTAAAATGTGCCACACAGGGTCAGTATACTGGGAGTACTCAAAATGTTTCAGCTGTTATTTTTTAACTGCAAGGAAGAATTCTGAGAACATTACAATGCTGGAAATGCTAAGGAGAGTAACTGACATAACACAGTGAAAATGGAAGCAGACAAAGATTCACTGAATGCCCAAGTGGAAAAGAAGCTTTAAATAGGATGAAATAAAATTCTTTATCAAATATAAGTGGCAAGATTGAGAAAATGGATGAAGACACAGAGAAAATTTGACATGGAAAGGAAAATCATGAAAAGTGCACACATTAGATAACCTTGATAAATCAATAAAGAATCAGACAACTGCATCTCCAGAGTGAAGACAGTCAGGTCAGAGGCTTGAGGTAAATGGGAAATTATGGAGCTAGAGATGTAGAGAATAAAGTAGGAGGGAAATTAAAGTTGAGTATAAGTGTTTCTGGTTGAAAGAGGAGCCAGGATGAATTAGCACTAAGTGAATTGGTGGTCAAATAAATTGGCCCACTGCCTGACATTTTTCAGCGATATTTTGGAAGCAGCAAGCAAATAAACAGACATTAAGCAGCAGGAATTATCTAAGACTGTGGACCAGCAACAGAGGACTAAAAGGAAAAGATCCCAGGAATTCTGCAATTTTTAAGATAAAGGAATCATAGCCTACTTGACTGAACATTGCAGAAATAATCAAGTCCAGTATATGAAATGAAAATGTCCTGTAAAAAAACGATTAAGGAGCTGGAGGTCATGATGAGAAGAAAAATATCATTAGAAATAAGGAAAATGGAAATCTGGTAGCTCTAGTCAGAAAAGAAATATTCAGAGGTTAAGTTCTCTACAGTGCATTTTCTTGAAAAGGTAGAATACTGCGCTTTTTAAAAGCATTGAGTATTTTCCTTATAAATGACCAAAGAAGTTACCTTAAATGCCTGCAGTGCAAGCTTTTAGAAACTGTTCCATTTCAGAAAATATGCCAAAAATTAGCACAAAGCAAAAGCTAAATTTATAACTATCATGCAGCTGCCTAATATAAACACCACAGAGAACACTAGATGGTAAATACTTTTTTAAAGGCATATGGGAGAAAAAGGACCAAAACTGTATTTTTACCTAATCTCTACCACATGTAAAGATCTTTACAAAGTTTTGTAAAATGTTATCTCGAACTTTAAGTAAATTTTCATTAGTTATATAAGTATTATTTAACTTAAAGAGCTCCTTTGAGGGGCACCTGGTGGCACATTCTGTGAAGCGTCCGATTCCAGATTGCAGCTCATGTCTTGATCTCATGGTTCATGAGTTCGAGCTGCACATCAAGTTCCAGGCTGACAGTGTGGAGGCTCCTTGGGTTTCTCTCTCTCTCTGCCCCTTGTTCCTCCTCTCTTAAAGTAAATAAACTTTTAAAAAAAAGAGCTCCTTTGAATAGACATCCATGTCTATTCAAGTCACAATAAATAACATCTACAGTCCAGTATGCAATATTTAAATAATTTTTAATGAAAGGGACTTACTAGAAATTCTAACATTTGGTCAAAATTAATACAAATACTTTTTCTTTTTCACGTAGCATTTACAAACTACTTTTAAGAACAAGAGCAATGCTGAAAAAGTTTGGGGAAATTTGTCAAATGATCATACTGGACACTAGGGATGATGTTTTTCTTCAAATGCTTAAGATCAAAGGATATATCAATAAATGCACACAGAAACTCAGAGTAGCACTCCCTCCCCCTACCCGCCCACCCTGCCCTGCATAGATCTCTTTAAGAATACAATAAAAGACTTCCGGGGGAAGAGTAGGAGGGCTGTAGTCTCCCCGCATCACACAGATATACCTGGGTAACACCCACAACAGTGTAAATAACCCAGAGAACCACCAGAAGACTGGTGGAACAAACGCTCCAAAACTATATGTAGGGAAGGGGCCACATCAAGAGTGTAGGAAGGGGTGGAGACGAAGTCAGGAGCCAAACTGACCCAAAGAACTGAACCATGGGACTGTCCAGAGGAAGGAGGCATACCATAGGAACAGAGAAGGTAGAGGAGTAGACCCGGCCCCAGGCACTGCAGGTACAGGGAACCCACAATAGGAAGAAGAGCCCCTCTAATATTTTACTTTGGAAACCAGAGGGGTGTAACATCAAGAGTTCTTAACGTCAGCAGGGCTTAACACCTGGAACTTTAAAAATCATCAGCTAGGCTCTGGGAGAACTAGAGGGTGATAGGAAACTGAGTCCCCAACCTTAAAAAGACAGCACAACAAACAATCCTGCTGAGATACAGCATAGAAGCAGCAGTTTGAAAATGCCTGTTTACTAGTCTCTGAGCATGCCCTGGGGGGACAGGGATCACTAGGAGACTTCTTCATGAACAAAAGAGCTGGTGGGCACCATTTCTCTTGCCCATCCCCCCGCCCAGATACACTGACACCTGCAGGAACCAGCACAGCCCAAACACTCCACCTGACCTGCTAAGGGCACCTCCACCCCAAAGCTCTACTGATCTGCCCCTTCCATCCTGGCCACACAGAATTTTCCCAGGGTGACTGGAGGTCACCTGGTTCAGTGGACCTGCACGGATCTTGCTGGCATTAAGTGCCTGGTCCCCGCACTCTCCTGGGAAGCAGTCCCTTCACACACACCCTTGGTAAGTGTCCATTCAAAGCAGCACCAAGCCTGGCAGCGTGCATGCAGCCCTGACAGGGACCAGCACCAGTCCAGCCAAAGTGACCCAGGCTCCAGGGAGAGGGGAAGATCATCGTACACACCAGTCTAACTGGAACTGTGGTTCCAGAAGTGAGGTGAAAGCAGGCAGCTCGTCTGACTGCAGACCCTGTCTACCAATAAAAGCCTCACAGAGGACAAACCAGGCAAAGTGCCCAGCAGATCAGTGCAACCATAGTTCTGGCAAGTGCCCAGTTTGACACAACTCAAGCCCACAGCGGCCCCAGACGGGCCCACTAACAACACAGGGACAAAACCCTACCCACAATAGGCAAAGAGAGCCATTGCAGATGATTGGACTGAAGGTAAATGTGGCTCGGCTAAAACAGTAGCACATAGGAACACACACAGGAGACACCCATGAAGGTTCTAGGGAATAAGGGACACTGCGTTGCAGGGCACCATAGGACATTTACTTACTTACTTACTTACTTATTTACTTACTTATGTAGAGGGAGGGGGAGAGAGTGAATGTATGAGCATGAGAGGGCAGAGAGAGAGCTGGATAGAAAGAGAATCCCAAGCGAACTCCACACTGTCAGCATGGACCTCAACACACCCCTCAAACTTGCCAGGGAGATCATGACCTGAGCTGAAACTAAGAGTCTGATGCTTAACCAACTGAGCCACTCAGGTGCCCCTAGGACCTTTTCTTCATAATGCCACTACCTTCAAGAGAAGGAAATGTAGCTAACTTTCCTGACACATAGAAACAGCACCAAGAGTGAGACAAAATGAGAACACGGAGAAATATGTCTAAAAGCAAAGAACAGGACAAAAACACAGTAAGAGAGCTAAAAAAAAAAACAAACAAACAGAGACAAAGAGAGATAAGTAACATGACTGATTGAAGAATTGCAAGTAACAGTCCTAAAGATACTCACTTGACTTGAGAGAAAAAGACCTCCAAGAGACCCTCAAAAAAGAGAGAGAGAACATAAAGGAACCCATCAGAGGTGAAGAACTCAAAAACTTAAATTAAAAATACACTAGAGGGAATAAACTGTAAATGAAACAAAGCAGAAGAACAGATCAGCAATCTGGAAGACAAAGTAATGGAAAGCAATCAAGCTGAACAAGAGAGAGAAAAAAGAGTAATAAAAAATGAAAATAGATTAAGGGACCTCAGCCACATCTAGGGATGTGAATAAATTCACATTATAGGGATCCCAGAAAGAGAATGAAGAGGAAAGGGGACAGAAAATTTATTTGAAGAAACAATAGTGACAACTTCCCCAATCTGGGGAAGGAAACCAAAATCCACACCCAGGAAACACAGACAGCCCCCAACCCAAGAAGGTCCACACCAAGACACATACTAATTAAATGCCAAAATAGATGCAAAAATCCCCAACAAAATATTAGCAAACCAAATCCAAGAATACATGTAAAAAAATCATTTACGCATTCATTTATTCCTGGAATGCAAGAGTGCTTCGATACTCACAAGTCAATCATTATAACAAATCACATCAACACAAGAAAGGATAAAAATTCTATGATCATTTTTTTTTGCTCAGATATTTGCTCAAATCTTATTTTCATTTTTATGTTTGTTTCAAGTTTTTATTTAAATTCTATTTAGTGAACATATAGTGTAATATTGGTTTCAGAAGTAGAATTGAGTGATTCATCACTTACATAGAATACCCAGTGCTCAACACAAGAGGTCTCCTTAATACCCATCATCCATTTAGCCTATCCCTCACCCCACCTTCCCTCCATCAACCCTTAGTTTGCTCTCCATAGTTCAGAGTCTCTTATGGCTTTCTCCCCTCATTTTTTCTCTCTTCCCCTATGTTCATCTGTTTTGTTTTTTTCAGTTTACTTATTTTTGAGATAGAGGGTTTGAGTAGAGGGAAAGAAGAAAGGCGGGGGAGGGGGAAATAGAGGGAGAGAGGGAGAGAGGGAGAAAGGGAGAGAGAGAGAGAGAGAGAGACAGAGAGACAGAGAGAATCCCAAGCAGGCTCTACACTGGCAGCATGGATCCTGATGTGGGGCTCAAACCCACAAACCATAAGATGATGACCTGAGCCAAAGTTGGACACTTAACTGACTGAGCCACCCAGGTACCCCTCATTTGTTTTGTTTTTTAAATTCCACATATAAGTGAAATCCTATGGTATCTGTCTTTCTCTGACTGACTTGTTTCACTTAGCATAATACACTCTAGTTCCACCCACATCATGAAAGACCTAAATATGAGACAGGAAACCATCAAGATCCTAGAGGAGAACACAGGTAGCAACCTCTTTGACATCAGCCATATCAACCTCATATGATCCTTTCAACAGATGCAGAAAATGAAAATAGATCACACTCAATGGTGAAAAACTGAAAGGTTTTCCCATAAGATTGGGAACAAGACAAGGCAGTCCACTCTCATCACTTTTATTCATTATCATACTGGAATTTCTAGCCACAACATTCAGATAAGACAAAGAAATAAAAGGCATGCAAGTCAGTAAGGAATAAGTAGAACTTTCATTATTTGGAGATAACATGATACTACATATAGAAAATACAAAATATTCCACCAAAAAACTACTATAACTGATAAGTGAATTCGATAAAGTCACAGGAGACAAAAATCAATACATGGAAATCCATTGCATTTCTATACACTAATAATGAAATAGCAGAAACAGAAATTAAAAAAATAGTTTCATTTACAACTGCACCAAAAACAATACCTAGAAATAAACTTAATCAAAGAAGTAAAAGACCTACACTCTGAAAACTATAAAATACTGATGAAAGATACTGAAGATGACTCAAATAAATTGGAAAGATATTATACACTCATGAATTAAGAGAAAAAACAATGTTAAAATTTCTATACTACAGATTTAATACAATCCCTATCAAAATACCAACAGCATTTTCACAGAACTATATCAAATAACCCTAAATTATATGCAAACACAAAAAACCCTGAATAGCCAAAGCAATCTTGAAAAAGAAGAATAAAACTGGAGGTATCACAATCCCAGATTTCTAGTTCTACTATAGAGTTGTAGCAAAACAGTATGATAATGGCACAAAATTAGACACAAATATCAATGGAATAGAATAGAGATCCCAGAAATACACTCACAATAGTATGGTCAATTAATCTATGACAAAAGAGGCAAGAATATGCAATGGGAAAAAGACTGTCTTCAATAAATGGTGCTGGGAAAACTGGACATGCACAAGGATGAAACTGGACCACTTTCTTATACCATACACAAAAATAAACTCAAAATGCATTAAAGATTTAAATGTGAGACCTGAAGCCATGAAAATCCTATAAGAGATCACAGGCAATATTTTCTCTGGCATCAGCTCTAAATACTTTTGTCTACTATGTCTCATGAGGCAAGAGAAATAAAAGCAAAAATAAACTATTTGGATTACATCAAAATAAAAAAAAATGCTGCAGTACAAAGGAAACTACCAACAACACTAAAAGGCAACCTACTGAATGGCAGAAGATATTTGCAAATGACATATCTAATAAAGGGTTAGTATCCACAATATGTAAAAAACTTATGTAACACAACACCCCCCCCAAAAAAAAACCCCAAATAATCCAGTTAAAAATGGGCAGAAGACATGAACAGACATCTCTCCAAAGAAGACATACAGATGGCTAACAGACACATGAAAAGATGTTCAATGCCACTCATCATCAGGGAAATGCAAATAGAAACTACAATGAGATATCACCTCATACCTGTCAGAATGGTTAAAATAAAAAAAAAAAAAGAAACAAATGTTGGTGAGGATGTGGAGAAAAAGAAACTCTCCTATTGGTGGGAATGTAAACTCATGCATCCACCATGGCAAACAGTATGGAAGTTCCTCAAACAATTAAAAATAGAATTACCCTATGATTCAGTAATTCCACTACTGGGTATTTACCCAAATAATATGAAAACACTAATTTCAAAGGATACATGCATTCCTATGTTTACTGCACAATTATTTACAACAGCCAAATATGGAAGCAACCCAAGTGTCCATCGGTAGATGAATGGATAAAGGTGTTGTGTGTGTGTGTGTGTGTGTACGTGTGTGTGTGTGCGTGTAATATTGCTCAGCCATAAAAAAGAATGAAATCATACAATGTGCAACAACATAGATGGATGTATAGGGTATAATGCTAAGTGAAATCATTCACAGAAAGACAAATACCATGATTTCACTCATATGTGTAATTTAAGAAACAAAACAAATGAACAAAGAAGAAAAAGACAAAACACAAAGAACAACAACAACAAAGAAAAACACTCTTAACCTGGGGAAAAAAAATTGATGGTTGCCAGAGGGGAGGTGAATGGGGATATCGTTGAAATTGATGAAGGGGATTAAGAGAATATTTACCATGATGGAGCACTGAGTAATGTATAGAATTGCTCAATCACTATATTGTATGCCTAAAACCAATATAACTCTGTATGTTAATTATGCTGGAATTAAAATTTTTTAAAAAAGAGACTATGACAGAAGCCATAAATCTTCTACTCCATGTAGAAGAAAAATGTAATTAAGAATAAATGCAAATATTTGCTTACAACGTCAGAGTATTCTCTGAATACTGCCTCACAATGTCCTCCTGTGAAAAGCTATGCTCCCAGAAAGTAATTAGATAATTTCCTATGAAAATGTCAACAAACTTACCTAATACAAAAAAAGATGAGGGCAGATTAAGGATCAAAAGGCCAGAAGAAGAAAGCTGGTATCACAGACAACTTTCCTTAACTTGGACATGAACGAATTGGTCTCAAAGTTGTTTCAATTTCTTACAGATTTTTGTTAAGTGATATCATTTTAGTTATACTTTTTCCTTTGAGTATCACTGTTGCTATCGCATGGATTTTAACATGAAAATCTATCTTGCTGTTTATTATTTTGAGATATGTGATAATCAGAACTACCTTGGATGCAGGCAAAAAGGACCCCTGCTTAGGCATTTTTTTGGGAGAGACTTCACCCAAACATTTTTTGAAAGAGCACACGTGTGCCTCGTGTGACCTAATGATCTTCGCATCCTCAACATCCATTCTTGTGACTTACACCCAAAATATCCCAGGGAAAACACTTCTGCACATTTCCTAACCTGTGTGCTAGAAAATAAAGGTGACTCTTTTTGACTGTCAGTAAGGTTTAGGGGTTGTTCTGCAGCCAGTATAAGTCATGAACACTGCTTTAAAGCTCAAAGAGGATTTGAATGGGATTAATACTCCAGTAAAGGGAAATTTAACTTGCCCCAAACCCTTCCTTTCAGTTATTATGAAAGCAATAAATTCGTGCCTCAAGAATAATTTCCCCAGTATTTTTAGAATGCTAGAACACAGTAGAATGGGAAGTTTATTTTCATTGAAATATTTAATAGAATGAAATTAATTTTTCATTGATTAAAACTGATTTTAAGATGTTGGCTTTCTTAGCTTATAAAGGAAATTGAAGAATATACAAAGAAATGGAAAAACATTCCATGCTCATGGATTGGAAGAATAAATATTGTTAAAATGTCAATACTACCCAAAGCTATCTATACATTCAATGCAATCCCAATCAAAATTGCACCAGCATTCTTCTCGAAACTAGAACAAGCAATCCTAAAATTTGTATGGAACCACAAAAGGCCACAAATAGCCAAAGTAATTTTGAAGAAGACCAAAGCAGGAGGCATCACAATCCCAGACTTTAGCCTCTACTACAAAGCTGTAATCATCAAGACAGCATGGTATTGGCACAAAACAGACACAGAGACCAATGGAATAGAATAGAAACCCCAGAACTGGACCCACAAAAGTATGGCCAAATAATCTTTGACAAAGCAGAAAAGAGTATCCAATGGAAAAAAAGACAGTCTCTTTAACAAATGGTGCTGGGAGAATTGGACGCCAACATGCAGAAGAATGAAACTAGACCACTTTCTTACACCGTTCACAAAAACATACTCAAAATGGATAAAGGACCTGACTGTGAGACAGGAAACCATCAAAACCCTAGAGGAGAAAGCAGGAAAAAACCTCTTTGACCTTAGCCACAGCAATTTCTTACTTGACACATCCCCAAAGGCAAGGGAATTAAAAGCAAAAATGAACTATTGGGACCTCATGAAGATAAAAAGCTTCTGCACAGCAAAGGAAACAATCAACAAAACTAAAAGGCAACCAACGGAATGGGAAAAGATATTTGCAAATGACATATCAGACAAAGGGCTGGTATCCAAAATCTATAAAGAACTCACCAAACTCCACACCTGAAAAACAAATAATCCAGTGAAAAAATGGGCAGAACATATGAATAGACACTTCTCTAAAGAAGACATCCAGATGGCCAACAGGCACATGAAAAGATGCTCAATGTCACTCCTCATCAGGGAAATACAAATCAAAACCATGCTGAGATACCACCTCACACCTGTCAGAGTGGCTAAAATGAACAAATCAGGAGACTACAGATGCTGGCGAGGATGTGGAGAAATGGGAACCCTCTTGCACTGTTGGTGGAAATGCTAACTGGTGCAGCCGCTCTGGAAAACAGTGTGGAGGTTCCTCAAAAAATTAATAATAGATCTTCTCTATGACCCAGCAATAGCACTGCTAGGAATTCCCCCAAGGGATACAGGAGTGCTAATGCATAGGGGCACTTTGACCCCAGTGTTTATAGCAGCACTTTCAACAATAGCCAAGTTTTGGAAAGAGCCTAAATGTCCATCAACTGACGAATGGATAAAGAAATTGTGGTTTATATACACAATGGAATACTATGTGGCAATGAGAAAGAATGAACTATGGCCTTTTGTAGCAACGTGGATGGAACTGGAGAGTGTTATGCTAAGTGAAATAAGTCATACAGAGAAAGACAGATACCTTATTTTTCACTCTTATGTAGATGCTGAGAAACTTACCAGAAGACCATAGGGGAGGGGAAGGGAAAAAAAAAGGTTAGAGAGAGAGGGAGCCAAAACATAAGAGACTCTTAAAAAACTGAAAACAAACTGAGGGTTGATAGGGGGGTGGGAGGGAGGGGGGGGTGGGTGATGGCTATTGAGGAGGGCACCTGTTGGGATGAGCACTGGATGTTGTATGGAAACCAATTTGACAATAAATTTCGTATTAAAGAAAAACGATGCTGCCTTTCTTTTAAAAATATGATTTTGTCCTTTCATTTTAATAGATAGCTTTAAAAAATAACTATTTTTTTATTTTTTTCTAATAATTTATTTTTTTAATATAATTTATTGTCAAGTTGGCTAACATACAGTGTATACAGTGTGCTCTTGGTTTTGGGGGGGAGATTCCTGTGAGCACCCACTGCTCATCCCAACAAATGCCCTCCTCAGTGCCCCTCACCCACTTTCCCCTCACCACTGCCCCCCTCCCCCTGCCCTGCCCCACATCAACCCTCAGTTTGCTCTCTGCATTTAACAGTTTCTTATGGTTTGCCTCCCTCCCTCTCTGTTTGTAACTATTTTTTCCCCTTCCTTTCCCCCGTGGTCTTCTGTTAAGTTTCTCAAGTTCCACATATGAGTGAAAATATATGATGTCTGTCTTTAACTAATTTCATTTAGCATAATACCTTCCAGTTCCATTCACGTTGCTGCAAATGGCAGGATTTCATTCTTTCTCATTGCCAAGTAGTATTCCATTGTATATTCCATTCATTGGTTGATGGATATTTAGGCCCAATACTACCCAAAGCAAACTACACATTCAATGCAATCCCAATCACAATTGCACAGGCATTCTTCTCAAAGCTAGAAAAAACAATCCTACAATTTGTATGGAACCACAAAAGGCCCCAAATAGCCAGTTATGTTGAAAAAGAAAACCAAAGCAGGAGGCATCACAATCCCAGACTTTAGCCTCTACTACAAAGCTGTAATCACCAAGACAGTATGGTTTTGGCACAAAAACAGACACTTAGACCAATGGAATAGAATAAAGAACCCATAATTGGACCCACAAATAGATAGCCAACTAATCTTTGACAAAGCAGAAAAGAGTATCCAATGGAAAAAAGACGGTGTATCTATAGCAAATGGTGCCGGGAGAAATGGACAGCAACATGCAGAAGAATGAAACTGGACCACTTTCTTACACCATGCAAAAAAATAAACTCAAAATGGATGAAAGACCTGAATGTGAGACAGGAAACGATCAAAATCCTAGACAAGAAAACAGGCACAACCTCTTTGACCTCAACCTCAGAAATTTCTTCCTTGACATGTCTCTGAAGGCAAGGGAAATGAAAGCAAAAATGAAATATCGGGACCTCATCAAGATAAAAAGATTCTGCACTGCAAAGGAAACAATCAACAAAACTAAAAGGCAATCAACAGAACGGAAGAAGATATTTGCAAATGACATATTGGATAATGGGTTAGTATCCAAAATCTATAAAGAACTTACCAAACTCCACACCCTTAAAACAAATAATCCAGTGAAGAAATGGGCAGAAGACATGAATAGACACTTTGCTAAAGAAGACATCCAGATGGCCAGCAGACACATGAAAAGATGCTCAACATCACTCATCACCAAGGAAATATAAATCAAAACCACACTGAGACACCACTTTACACCAGTCAGAGTGGCTAAAATTAACAACTCAGGAAACAACAGATGTTGGCCAGGATATGGAGAAATGGGAACCCTCTTGCACTGTCGGTAGGAATGCAAACTGGTGCAGGCGTTCTGAAAAACTGTGTGGAGGTTCCTCAAAATATTAAAAATAGAACTCCCCTAGGATCCAGCAATAGCACTACTAGGAATTTTTCCAAAGGATGCAGGAGTGCTGATTCATAGGGCAAATGTACCCCGATGTTCATAGCAGCACTTTCAACAATAACCAAATTATAAAAAATAGGTAACTTTAAATACTTTCCAGGGAAAATAACTTAAATGATCTCATGTAAACTAATTCTTCAGTTTTTAATATTTTCACTTAGTTCTATTTTTGGTGAAAATATATTTAAATTTTTTACACTTTGAATACAACTTTTTAATTATTTAGATTTACCTTTTACTATAAAAAATTGATTTTAATAATATAATTAGGCATTTTGTTGAACTTAATTTGTGGAAAAACATAATTAATAAATCATGCTATGTGGCTTGGTACATAAGCTCCTGATTTTTATAACTGTTTCACAAATTGTACTTTTCCACATTTCATCTTGTTTTCTTACCACTTAATTTCACCTTATCTGACACTAACACTGCTGATCTTCCTTTTTTTTTTCTCTCACCTCACTTTTTTTTAGCACTACTTTATTAACAACCTTTCATTATTTCATTTTAAGTGTGTTGCATGTACATAATATATTCCCTTTTTTGGCCCTTTCTCCAAGTCTCTACACTTTAATGCAGGAATTAAGTCTATTTATATTTAATATAATGTCTGGTACTCTATTTTATTCCTTTCAGCTTGCTTTACTACTTATCTCAAGTGTTTCATCATCTTTCCCTTTTCCTTTGATTTACTGGTGTTATTAACACTATTCTCTTCACTATTTCCCTTGCTAAATAAAAAGATTTGTTGTGCTTTTCTACCCTTTTAATGGTCTCCACTCTGTTATTAGCTATACTCTTGAGTGTCTTGACAATAACCACAATTAATATTTTAAGACTATTATATCCGCTACCCACACAAACTTGTTTATCCCACTGTTATTCATCATCCCCCCCCATTGCCATTACATCCCCTACAAACTGAGATCTTTAGAAAATTTTCTTCCTCCCCCATCTCATAGCTGTTTCTGAGATAATTTTATCCCCTTTAAGTCTGAGCTGTTACTAAACTTGGTTAGCCTATATGTTTTCTAGAGTCCTTCACTCACACTTATGTATTCTCACGCAATATATCTTTACTGCACATCATATGTACTGTTTCTCAGAACTATTTTATTCCCTTCTTTATTTTTCCCCAATTTGTGCTACCTGCTTGTTACTTATAGTCTTTTTTTTAAATGCTTTGCTCAGACAGGGAAATAGGACCTCCTCTTTGAATTATTTATATCCTGAATTACTTTTCTTTCATCTCAACAGAGGAAGACTATTTTGACGTAGTAACACTACATTATAGTAATTTTCTCTCTGAAGTCTAGACACTACTACACTCTGCTCTATCTCCCAGTACTATAAAAGAGAAGCACAACGAGTCTGACTTTTTTCGGAAACTTGACTGGGCCTGACAGATTTTTACAAGGTTTCCCTCTAACTGTGGACATCAAGAGTTTTACTGTCTATCACAGTCTTTTCTCACTAACCCTTCCTTTCAGTCTGCCCGACCTGCCATTTTTTTTCAGTTCAGGGATATTTTAGTCTATTATTTAAGTTTTGTCCTTCCTTCATCTGTTTTGTTCTTTACCAGTGAAATAGCATTATTTACATATAACATCTATTGGGCATATCCCCTCTATCTCTTACAAATATTTTCTTACGCTGTATATCCATCTTTACGCTCTGCCTTCCCATTTGCCCAACCATTCGGTGATTTTTTTTTTCTCCTTCAACTCTTCTGAATCCCTAAGCTCAGAAATAATTTATTTTAAGTTCCAGACAGACATTCTTCATGTGAGGGCTTCTTATTATTTTTCATCAGGTTACCATCTATCTTTGCTAACAGTCCTGGTTACATGTTCTGTTTGCTCTGTTCTTCTATTTTATAGCTAGGGCATTATGTGGACTCTTATTGCTCTGTCTTCTCTCACTGGGACCCCACAGCACTATAGATGACAGTAGTCCTGACAATGGTGGAAAGGACATAGCCTCTACCCTCAGAACCAGGAAACATGTAAAAGCCCTCTGCAGAAGAATCCTCTCACTTCCTGGTCTTCCTGTACTCTCAGGAGCAGGAAGGATGCCCAACCTCTTTGTGGCTTTCAGACACGTCTGGCACAAACATTGGGGGTGACTATCAATCATTCCCACGCTCAGGGCCCACAGCTTTCCACAAATTGACTGTAACTGCAACAAAATACCTAAATATATTAGTATAATCAATTTTTGTTACAGTAAAAGATAAATCTAAGCAATTAAAATGTTATATTCAAAGTGTACAAAATTTAAATATATTTTCACCAAAAGTAGAACTCAGTGAAAATATTAAAAACTGAAGAATTAGTTTACATGAGGCAATTTAAGTTGTCTTCCCCAGAAAGTAATCTATTAAAATTAAATGATAAAATCATATTTTTAAAAGAAAGCCAATTTCTTAAAACAGTTTAAAAAAATTAATTTCCTTCTATTAAATATTTTAATAAAAATAAAACTTCCCATTCTAGTCTGTTCTAGAATTCTAAGAGTTCTAGGGAAATGATTCTTGTTGTGGGCCACAACACAATGACACTCAAGGCCTAACTGAGAGCCAGCCAAGAACGTGTGCAGAGGGCTCTGGCTATGCATTTCTACTCCCGCTCATCGGTGAGGCATTTGCTGCATTGGTTTCTTTCCTGTTATTCCCCACACGAGGCATGAGAAAAGTTTTTGTTGAAGTCTGTTCTGCTCTAAGCTTTGGGACTAACAGGAGAGGTCTGAACCCAAACACAGGACAAGCTAGAACAGGGGGAGTAGAGGCAAGTTAACAAAAGCAAGAAGAAATCAGTCAACAATGGAGCATCAGCGTCGAGTGGATGCTCAAGAGGTGGGACAGGTAATACCTCGACTGACTTGCTTTAAAAACTTTTAGTGAATTAATCTACCTTTGCAGGTGTATTGATCAAAAGTTTTCAGCTTAATAAATTTTCACAAACTAAATTCATCTGTGTAAAGAGCACCCAGTTCAAAGTAAAGGAACATTCCCGGCACCTCAGAAGGTTACCCTTCTGCTGCCTCCTGATCACTGCCTGCCCTATGCAAAGGGTAAATAGAATCAGACCATATGTGATTTTCTGTATTTGGCTCTGTTCATTCAGTAATTTGCTGGTGGGATTTTTTTCTGATTTGTGTGTAATTGCTTCATGGAATCAAGAAAACATTCGTTTTTTTTAATGTCTATTTATTTTTGAGGGGGGGGGAGAGAGGGGGGGAGAGAGGGAGAGAGAGAGAGAGAGAGAGAGAGATAGAGAGAGCAAGGGAGGAACAGAGACAGATGGAAACACAGAATCCAAAGCAGGGTCCAGGCACTGAGCTGTCAGCACAGAGCCCAATGTGGGGCTTGAACCCACGGACCATGAGATCATGACCTGAGCCGAAGTCAGATGCTTAACACACTGAGCCACCCACCCAGGCACCCCAAGAAAATATTCTTTAGGAATACTCAGAAATATTCAAGAAGAGGAAACCAATAAAATATTATAGTTGCTACACTAAAGTAGGAAAAAGGAAAGACTGTGTAATTTGAATATTTAAGAGGAAAACTATTTCTTTTATTAAATATTCCTTTCTTGGGGCACCTGGCTGGCTCAGTCAGTAAAGCATGCAACTCTTGATCTCAGGGTGTGGGTTGAAGCCCCATGTTGGATACAGAGATTACTTAAAAATAAAATCTTAAAATATATCCCTTCCTTGAAAATTGGTCTGTGTTAACTATGGTATATGAATTATCTCATTCTGTCCTCACACTGACCCTGTAAGTTACAACGATGATGATAATATCAATGCCCACTCTCTGACTAGAAAACTAAGGCTTAGAAAAGTCAAGTCAATTGCCCAAGTCACTCTAATTATGAGTAGCAGTAAAGCTGAGATTTAAATTAGGTAGCCTATTCTTAGAGTCCTCACTAAAAGATACTCTGCTTATAACAAAATTATATTATACTGTAAAACATAATATAAAATTATTACTGAAAATTAAACTCAAAAGATGGGCTGATCTCAGACCTGTATCTAGGGTGGCTTGGTTACTAAAATTATAAAAGCAACCACATATCATATTACATAAGTAAAATTCTAATGACATATAACATGTTTGTTTTATTATATGAACTTTTATCTTTATTTTGCCTAAGAAAAGAGGCAAGCTGATGAGAACACAATAAATATTTTATATTATTTATTCACACATATCTATACTTATCATAAGACTGAATGCAAGTTGATAGAGCAGCTAGGGTGCTAGAAAATAGGAAATTACCTAATGTTTAAATTCTCTGAGCCATTTACAGATCTTTTGCTTTGGGTCATGAACATCCTCGCTACAGGGAGAGAGGGACAGTAGATGGAAGTAAAAACCAAATGACTTATTTTTGAACCTATTTTAAGAAGTTCTTACAAAAAAAGTGAACAAGAAAAATGCAGAAATTATTGGCTAAAATGAGGTTTGGAGATTATCCAAGGGTTTCTTTTTATCACTCAACCACCCTTACTAATTTGCAAGTATAATTGAGAATGGGCCACAAAAGTCAATTTGAAAAGTGGCTGTCAGGAGCATTAAACCTTACAAGTTGAATAATGTAAGAACTACTTGATGCCCAAAAAAAAGTGGGGCGGGGGGGTGGGGTGTCTTTCAGATGGCAATTATTATAAAATGAGAAATTTAATTTCCTAAGTTAAATTGTAAGTAGGAAAAAATCAAAAAATGTGAAAGCTTGCCTTTCCATTTCTTCTTTTAACTTCCATGGGCACATATTAGCTAACCCAGCCTAGAACACTGTATTGAATTTTGAGGAGCTATCAACCCTTCCTAAATGCAATGAAAGTTACTGACCTATCACACTGAAAACACGTGTAAAACCACATTTTTGTCTATCCTTTCAAAGAGTCCAAAGATTTCCTGAAGCTTCACATGAATCTCCAACTAAATCTATCTACTCAGTTAAGAATTTCTTTGCCAGACTATGATCTCCACATAGCTGGTAGTGCAATATTTTCTTATTTTGCTCACCTGGTGACAGACTGCATACTGCCTGGCAGATGAAAAAGACCCTGATGTGTATTTAAACTGAGCTCCTGGCCAGGGGAAAAAAAACAAACTATAGTTCAGTGATGCTGCATAGATGTGATTTATCACCTTTGCCCCCTATACTTTGTAAATGTTGACCTTGTATGGAAAAGAAGATTGCTATTTCTTAAAGCATTTCTCTTGATTTTATCTCTGTTTCAACATTTAGAGGTGTACAATAAAGAACCTGGTAATTTTAATATCAAAAATATATCATTTGGAAGAAAACTGTGAAATGGTACGGAACATTTATTGAATTCCTAGTATGTTATAAGCACTCTACTGAACATGCATTTTCTCTTCCTTTTTACTTTTGTATTATCTAAGTCTTTTACAAATGCCATTTATTTAGGTTATGTTTTTTTTCATCTGATGATTTCTGACTTTTAATCGGTGTTTAACCAACTTAAATATGATGTGATCACTGATCCATTTGGACTTAAAAAAATTCTTTTGTGTTTCCTGCCTATGCTCTAACTCCCCTACTTATCTTCTCCACCCTACCCTGACTTCTTTCTTCTTCACTTCACACTCCTGTTGGCAATTCAATAGGGTTATATTTTTATGAAATCCTTTTTTTATTCTTTTCTATTTTGGAGACTATGTATTATATTTCTATTTTTTAAGATTACCATTAATTTCATAATTCATTTTCCTGACTATAAATGAGTATTTCCCTATTGCTAGTGTTAGCATACTCTAAATATACACTGAGCATTTGCCTGACCCACTTTATTACCTTACCTGCTATGAAACAAAAAAAAGAGTTACTAAAAAAAGTTACCATTACTAATATTGTCTCACTTTCTAGGGTCACTTGTACCCCATGCCTCCCTCTGGTCCACTATCCTTGATTACGTACATTCCTCCAGAACTCTTTTAGTGAGGACCTATGGATGGTAAACTAACTAGATGTTTATTTCAAAATATTTCCCTTTTCTTTTTTCCTTATACTTAAATGTCTATTTTGGCACAATGTTTTTAGATTGTCAGTTACTTTTGCTCACCACTTAAAAATGTTACTCCATTGTCTATGGCCTCTAGAGGAGTCTACTGTTTATCCAACTGTTTTTCAAAGGTGACCCATTGGTGCAATCTACAGATTTTTAAATTGTTCTGTTTATACTTGAGTTTCTTCAATTTCACTCCAAAGTTTCTGAGTATGTTTTTATTTATCCTGAACATAGCCTGATACACCATGAAACTATATCTTTTTTTCAATGATAGAAAATTTTCACTAATATCTGTTCAAATATTTTTTCTCCACCATTCCTTCTATATTGTTTCCCAGGACTCCTGCATAAGAGTTAACATTATACAGACTAACACTGCCCACCAAAATGCAATGCAAGGCATATATATAATTTAAAATTTTATGTAGTCATGTTAAAAACTAAAAAAAAAGGATAACATTAATTTTAATATTTGCTATTTAACCCAATGTCCAAAATGTCATCATACAACATAAATCAATATAAAATTATCAGAGATAAATATAAAACTTGTAAGAGATATCTCAGACTCTTCTTTTGAATGAAGTCCCTGTGATCTACTGTCTAATTTTACACTTACAGCACATTTTAATTGCTTACTTGTCCCTTATGCTTAATAGTTACCATATTGGTCAACATATGTGATAAACCCTCAAACTATTCTCTGTACTGCTTAACTGCTCTTTTATATCTTTGCCTCCCTGTCTATCTGGGTGGCAAACTGATTCACCTTTAGACTGAGCTTAATCTAGTATTTATCCAATCTACTGAGCTTTTATTTCAGTGACTATATGTTCTACTTCCAAAATTTCTAATTGATTCATTTTCGTAGGAAGTATTCTCTTATCATTTCTGCCTTTTATTTCATATTTTCATTTTCAATTTTCAAGGGAAATTAAGGCTGCACTTACTCATTGAACATTCAAAATATATTTACTTAAAACTTTTCCATAATATCATCACTTTTACCTGGAGTGAATTTATGTACTAACTGTTGAGATATTTTTTCTGTTTTTTTTTTTCTCTTTCTCAAAGTTAGAATTGCTCAACTTGTTGGAATTTAGATTTGTACCATCATTTAGGTAGGAGTTTATTTTTGTTGATGCCTTCACTCTATTCCCTTTCTTTTTAACAGTTTTTGAGCTCGTCTCCATCCCTGGGATTCTCAGGTGAAATTCAAGTCTTAATAATGATGTTTCAGGGCTTCTCCTCTGCTACCTGTTAATTTACCAGATCAGCACATAAAAGGTCTCAGCCTTTCATCGGCCACTTATTTTCCCACTTCCCCTCTTTTTCTGGTTCTCCTAGCTAGCCCATGAGCTTCTTTTCACTATCACGTCTGCTCCATGAAAGCAGGGATTTGTGTCTGGGTAAATGCATCCCTGACACTAGAATAGGGCCAGGCACATATTACAGACATGTGTATTTGTTGAGTAAATAAATACAGAATAAGATTTGTATCAGCTACAGACATCCAAATTATCTTGCCTTCTCTATTTGCTGGGAATTACTTGAGAAGCAAGTTTTTTCAATATTCTGCTAAGAAAGACACATCATTAGTGATATAATGATTACATGTAATCATTCAAAAGAGATTAAGAGGGGTGTGTGGGTGGCTCAGACGGTTGAGCTACCAACTCTCGATTCTGGCTGAGGTCATGATCCCAGGGTCACGGGATCAAGCCCGGCATTAGATTCTGTGCTGAGC
The DNA here is from genome assembly GCF_028018385.1 of Neofelis nebulosa. Taxonomy (NCBI): domain Eukaryota; kingdom Metazoa; phylum Chordata; class Mammalia; order Carnivora; family Felidae; genus Neofelis; species Neofelis nebulosa. The sequence goes on along the minus strand of NC_080786.1, from coordinate 19,994,257 downwards.
ATGAAGCCTGCTTAAGATTCCCCTTCTCTCCCTCTGCTCCTCCCCTGCTTGCACATTCTCTCTCTCTCCCTAAAGTAAAAGAGAAAGAGAGAAAGAATATGAAATATATGGAATACAGTAAATAGGTCTAATAAGTGTATAAATGGAATCTCAGTAAGAAAGTTGTGATAGAGAAGAAGCGATCATTATTTGAAGATATATCGGCTAAACTTTTTCAAAAATTTATAAAATACATTAAGCCATAGATTCGGGTAGTACTACAAACACAAACTAAAAATTACAAAGAAAAGCCCCAGGGATGTATATTATAATAAACCAGCTAAAAAGCAAATATCAACAATGAATGGAACACGTTTATTGCCCTCATTGAGTATATTTTATACTGAATATAAAATATGGTAATATTTGAGAAAGAGAAAAGTAGCCCCTGTGATCCAGGAGTGGTGCCATGAGTTGGCCTGGCCCTCACTGATAACTCTTGGGCTCCTGCTAAACATAAAGAATTTCACAGAACATCAACATTAGATAAAGCTATTTTATGATCATGTTGGCTCCGAACAAAAATAAGATCATTCTGCAATGCCTGAGCACAGACACATCATGAACATTGTCAAACCACAAAAATGTGTGAACATTCCTCTATCTTGGCTAATGAGAGTAACTGTTGCTTACCAATAAAATTAGTCTCAATCTAGTCTTCTCTTTTTTCTGTATAGGTGTATTAACATAATCATAGCATTAGCCCTGCTTCCTAACAGCATCCAATCCAAAGCAATGCCTCAATTCCTTAAACGCTCCTCCAATTCACCTAACCAAAGCCTAAATCCTACAAATAGTCTTTTCTTGTTTTAAAATTTTTTAACATTTATTTATTATTGAGAGACAGAGACAGACAGAGCATGACCATGGGATGGGCAGAGAGAGGGGGAGACACATAATCTGAAGCAGGCTCCAGGCTCCAAGCTGTCACCACAGAGCCCAACACGGGGCTTGAACTCACAAACTGAGAGATCATGACCTGAGCCGAAGTCAGATGCTTTCCCAACTGAGCCACTCATGCGCCCCTCAATAGTCTTTTCTAATACACTGTTATACTTCTAACACTAGTTTACTCAACAGTCCCCATATAACATATTCTTCCTTACCAAAATAGGTAATAAACCCAACTTGTACAACCACAAAGTGTGTTCTTGGTGGTCACTGCCTGGAGAGCACTGATATATACAGCATATGTGTAGAAGTAAAACCACAGGAAATTAACCAAAAGGTCTGCCATGATTATTTCTGAAGAAGATACTCACTTTTATTGTCCAGATTTTTTTAAGAGAGATGGAGAATGTGTGGCAGCAAGAGAAGGAGAGGGAAAGAGAGAATCTCAAGCAGGATCCACACCTAGCATAGAGCCAGATGCAAAGCTCAACCTCAGGACTGTGAGATCATGATCTGAGCAGAAATCAAGTCAGATGCCCAACCGACTGAGCCACCTAGGTATCCCATATTTTCCAGGTTTCTATTAAACACATATTTCTTTGCAAATTGAAAAAACAATTTGAAAATGTTAATCTGTGGATCTTTATTAAGTAGCATTATATAAATGTGTATAAGGTCCTTTTTGATATATTTTTGCCTAAAATGCAGTAATCTTTATATTGTCTGCAAAAATGAAAATACTAAGCATCTCTGAGTGGTGAGTTTTTGGATGACTTATATTTTTACTTTGGGTTTTTCTGAATTTTCTAAAACATACATGTATTCAGAATCCAAAGCCCACTGAAACAATTCTATTTTCAAAACTATCCAGCACTGATGTTATAATTAAATTATTGATAGAGACTAAGTAATATGAATAACTGTAACTAAAGCCCACCCACAATGGAACCCAGACAATGTGTTTGCCTCCTCATTGCATAAGCCTTACCAGGTAAAAACATTGACTTGAAGTGGAAAGACAGAGTAAGGAATAAAGTAAAATTGAGAAATTTTCAACATATCAACAAAGATAGAGTTCACTATAACATATTACAGGACTTTAAATGAAATATTTAGAGTTGTTCTTCTAGGGTAATAACTGAAGTCATATCGAAAGTTGCATATACCAAATCCTAATTTTGTTTTTATTTGTTGGAACTCAAAAAACCATTCAACTGTATCAGAAATAGTTTTATGAAACTGACTTATTCAGCAGTAACTCTAAATTAGTGTGTGCCTTCTGCCTTTTTTTTTTTTTGGTCTTAATTACACACAGGCTATTTATATACTCCATGTGACTTTCTGAAGAAATCTAAGTTGTTATTTTCAAAAGTTAGGTTAGTGACCTACAAAGGAAATCATGTATTTTTATCTTGTCACATATGATCACTGTTTTCCACAGCATATCATCAAGTATTTTACTATACATCAAATGCTCATATTTACAACTGGTAACATTATATACCAAAGTAGACCAAAATTGTTTCTGTATTATTCCTATTTTTAAAAAAGAATTATTTTATTATAGCATTCCTAAAAACAGCCATGTATTTTTTTTTAATGTTTATTTTTGAGAGAGAGAGAAACAGAGTGTGAGTGGGGCAGAGGCAAAGAGAGAGGGACACACAGAATGTGAAGCAGGCTTCAGGCTCTGAGCTGTGAGCACAGAGCTCAACGTGGGCTGAACCTCACCAACCGTGAGGTCATGACCTGGGCCAAAGTCACAGACACTCAACCGACTGAGCCAACCTGGTGCCCCCAAAACAGCCACATTTTATACCAAATTTTAACATACTATGGTTGAGAAATCTTGAAACACTAAGCTTTAATGTGTAGGACCAGAGTGTGCAAAGGAAATGCCACCTGTGTCTGAAATGGTTTATTACAGACAAAACGGTAACGAGTGACATCCTCAAAACCATTGTGCAAAGGGTGTTTTATTTTCTCCTAAGGAAAAAAAATCATAGCGTTAATGGAGAGGGGATATATTGTGCACTACTAATGCACACCTCTTGCAGCTCGTTTTACGTACCATAATTCACATAAAGAGTCTTAAAAGCCCATTCATTTATTTGTTGTTGGAGAGTGGAAAGTCATTAAGAATTATGCATTAGTAACACTTTGTAAATCATTCTAATTACGTTTTATGAATCATTCGACATTTGGAAATAAAGCTTAACTTGTCCGTGACATTTTTTTCCAAATGTGTATGCTCATTCTAAGAATGGATAGTTCCACATTTTATCAAAACAAATACAGCTAAGTTTCACGCTTGGTATTACAACCTACCCAAATGACCAATTAACTCAATGGTTATAGAAATGTGGACAGACTTGACATGACTGGAAATGCTTATTGACTTTAGGATGAGACTGACACTAATGAAAATTAAGTAGCAGAAATAACTAAAAGCTTGTATTTTCTCTGCCATCTTTTTTTTTCCTTTTCTACGTATATGGATTCAGATCCTTTCAAGAGGACAGGAGAGCAATGGCACCATATTAGTTTTATATCCAGGAGGTGAGAGCAAAGACCTAGAAATGAGCAAAATTATCACTGTGCCTGATTTTATAACCAGTGACTCACTGACTGGAAGGTGGACAGACTTCATAGATAGTCAAGAGAGTGGATCCCTTGACTTCCCAACAACTGACTTTTTGTACAGCAAGCTGACTGAACGAAGAAAAGGCACCGGCTATTTCCCAACCAGAGGTGAAGTTCTCCCAGGGTAGGAATTCTGTCTCATACACACATCATTCATCTGAGCTCCTAAAAAATGCTCAAAGTGTAGAAAGTTCTCACCCAAAATTTGGTTAAAATATTTTCCTTGAGCAAACTATTGAAAAAGATGAAAAGAAGGTAGAAGGAAGGTGACTGTTAATACCAAAGAGAACTACAGCAGGTGTCTGTTAATTATCATAAGTAATTACTACTCCATGCACACTTAACTCTCCATACAGCGTAACATGCGATTAATGTTATTTTCTGAGAAAATTCTACTTTCTGGGAAAAACATTAATGACTATACAATTTCTCTATGAATGTCTGGTTTAGTAATTCAAAGAGAGACATAAACATATGAGAGAACCTTAGTTTTAATAACATAGAATTCCATCAACAATTCAATAATCCAAATCTGTAGATGTGCACGTTGTGCTTTTTTGTTCCGGGTATGCAGTGTGAAAGTGTGATTTTCCTAACAGACGAGCAGAAATTATAGAAATCTCAATACAGAGTGACCAGAAATTGGTGCTGAATAAGTTAATATAAATGGCTGTAGATGCTTGTCCTCTCTACTTTGAGAGCTGCTTTCAGAGATTTAACAAGAGATTTAGACCCAAAATTCATTACAACCCAATACAAAAAAAAAAAAAAAAGGAAAGGCAAAAATAATGTTCAGCAAAACAGTGTTTATTGGATGTTTAAAAAAAGAAAACACTGTAAATGTTTAAATACGCGTGTAGATATAGACACACACCCACGTTATAAATAGGTAACACAGATGCATGCACGTTATACTTGCATAGTGTTTTAAAGTTTGTGCTCCTGCAGGCTGCCTTGCTTAGCAACTGTCCCTCCAGCTTGGCTTTGCCATCGTGTATAAAGTTTAGTAGTTTTTGCCGAAACCCAATAACTAAATACTTTAAAAGCTTGATACCACAAAACAATTAAGGAAATTGAAGTTACCCAAGTACCTGGCCAGGAAATTTGGAAATTTTTCATGATTACATTGGCATAGCTCATTATTGTCCATCCTATCATTCTCTCACTTTCTTTGTAAACAGTGACTGGTCTTTTAAGTTCAACTACTATTTATTAAATACATACTATGTGCCATGTACCATATTAGGTGCTGAATACCTCAAGATTAATCAACCATCCTCTACCCCCAGAAAGCTATTAGAGGTGAAAGACATGTAATAACAAGTACATATGCAGTACTGAAATGAGCTGAAAACCTTCAACATATTCAATAAGTGCTATGTATTAATAGATCACTTTCTACTAGCCCCTTCCATTTAGTGTTTACATATAAACAAAAGCTTCTTTCTCAAAACAACCAACCGACCTTATTATCCATGCTACTCTTCCTAAATCCATTTTAGTTGCCCAAATTTCTGAAATTAACGATCACCTGCTCTATTTGCTCACTACGTAGACATACACATACTGGTTTCTGGCATCAGCCTATTGAAACATCACTAAAAACATCACTAATCAGGGAATCTGGGTGGTTCAGTGGGTTAAGCGTCTGACTCTCGATTTTACCTCAGGTCATGATCTCAGGGTTTGTGGGTTTGAGCCCTGCATCGGGCTCTGGGCTGACAGCACAGAACCTGCTTGCCATTCTTTCTCTCCCTCTCTCTCTTTGCCTCCCCCTTTCCCCCTCCCTCCCAGTCTCTCTCTCTCTCTCTCTCTCTCTCTCGCTCTCGCTCTCAGAAATAAATAAATAAATGACCTTAAAAAGAATAATGTCACCAATCACCCAGGTCTATTGATAGTTTCTGCATCTTCGGATACTGTTCAACATTCACTTTTTTTCTTACCCACTCCCTTCCTCTGATTCTCTGGTTTTCTGAGTTATTTGGTTTCTCCACCCAGCTCTCTGAGCTCCTCTCTATACTATTTGTTGTTCTCTCTCCTGTCTCCTATTTTCTGTGAACATTTCTCAAATTTGAGTCATCAGCTATGTACTAATACTCCTTCCCCTCTGCTTCATAAAACTCAGCCATTTTCAAGTACACAATTAAAAATTTCATTTAAAAAAGTAAACTATATTAAATATCTATGAATAAAGATAGAAGACTAACTCTCTGGGGAGATATTCAGAATTTTATGTATCTCAAAGTTATTGTTATGAAAGACAGATTTTAAATTAAATATAAATTACAAGCTTGCGTGTTAAATCACTACCTTGAAAACAAATATTTCTAAAATTGAAATGAATGTCAGTTTATACCCAGTCCAAATTTTCTTTGGTTTTCTTTCAAAACAAAAAACAAAAAACAATGTGAATAGGACACAAGATACAGACAGAAGGGCATAATAGGACACACCTTCCCGAGTGTCTCTCTGGGTCCACACAAATATGCCACCAAATGACAGATTAATTACACCCACGTGGAGTGAGGAACCTATAAGGATAAAGGAATCTGGAGCCATAGTCTTTTATACCTTTGAGCAAGGGAGGAGCCATTATCAGCCTTAATGTCAACCTACTATTATATAAAGGAATTCATTCCTGTGCGATCACTATGTATTTCTCCTTCAAAATCTATTTCTTTCCCTGCTTCCTCATTAATGATAGGTCTGAGCCATGGCCTGTCATGTGGAACAACTCTGGCACCATTAAGGTGACCATTGGGGTCTTTCAAAACAGAATATCAAAGTGTGGGGATTAGAGACCTAGAAAAAAAAATCAAGGAAACACAGCTTCTTATTCCAGTTCAAGCATTATCAATGATTTTGAGGGTCTTTGGCTTTCTTTACACTTCTGTTTTCTTATCACCTGCAAAAATGAGTAAATTAAATCCCATGATTACTGATTTCTCTCCAAACTCCATCATGATATAATAGTACTTTTATCTACAAATTAGAGCCTATAAGCCAAATCTGGCCTACCATCTGCTTTTATAAATACATATGCCTTGCAACACATTCACAAATCACATATGGCATGCATCCCATGGTTTCTTTTGCGGCAGGGACAGAGTTGAGTAGTTGCAAGAGACCATATAGCCCAGAAACCACAAAATATCTGCTACTGGGCCTTTTGCAGAAAAAAAAGTTAGCTGACCAACATATCTACAAATCCTTTTCTGATCTCTCCAGAAGTCAATTCCGTATCTTTAACTAATTGTTGTGCTAAGCAACACTCGGATGGGCTAACATCACTACATAACATACCCAAAATGAACCCTATACACACACATACACACACACACACACACACACACACTATATGCATAGCAAAGTGGCATTCCTTTATTTCTCTCCATTACTATTAAGAGATAAGTCCCATGGAAGTCAATATTATACAAAGTTACAATCACATCTTTTAGAGACTATAAAGGGTGGTGGTTATGAGTATCAAATTCATAACTGCCAATGGAATCAAACTAAGTTATACTGTGAGCTCTTCCTCTTACCATTCACTATCTCCTAATGTATGAATACAGTATAATCCCTAAAACAACACTATTTTGTGTAAGGCACACATACCAATTTCCTACACATAAGGGCTCCATAAATTTGAGCTATTACTATAAATTATGGTAGTATCTCCAGCTTCCAGAATAGTAAACACTTCATAAACCTTTGTTGAATTAATGAAATAGCTAAAAGATTCAATGAATTATTACCAATGATAATTTCATATTACCAGTTACTCAGGCTTTTTAAAACTTCAGTCCTATCATTGGTTTTAACATCTCCTGTAAACCCACAATAAAATTCTGAGGCTTATTTACTGGCAAACCCTATAAATCTGAATCTCCAGACTCTTCTCTGTGCATCTGGAATTGCCTCATTTTCCTTCTACTTAAACAAGTCCTTTAGAAAAGCACATCAATCCCATCATTTTTAAAATACTTTAGGACAGAATTCAATGGCAACTACTTAAAGAATAGGTCTCTGTAGACAGATAGATTTTTAACCTATATGTGACAGCTGCTGGAGATTTTTAAGCAAGAAAGGAAAAAGAGAAGCAGTGTTGAACTTCTAATGGTCCTGTATTTTCCAAGGTGATTTTCCATGAACTTAGATCACCAACAAAGAATATAGAATATAATAAATACCCTAGAGCCTTGCAAAAAATGTCTTCACTGTGTTATAAGTTAGTCACATGCTCTAAATGTTTTTGAAAAAACATTCAATCTGAGGAATGCCCTGAGTATCTCAAATATAAACTGAACATACTGAATAATCTAAAGTTTCTGTGTCTAATAGTAGCAATTAGCCTAAGCAGATATTGGGAGCTTGAAATAGAACTAGTACAAATACCTAATTTCAAAGACATAATAAAAATACATATATATCATATATCTCAACAATTTTTATATTGGTTGTATGCTGCAATAATAAATTTTTGAACCTATATGGTTAAATAAATTAACATTTTCCCACCTCTTTTTATTTTTTTTTAATGTGGCTACCATAAAACTTAAAATACATGTAGCTTGCATTATATTTCTATTTAACAGCATTGGTATAAAGAGCTGATTCAAAGACCCATCATTAAAACCCCTAGTGCAAGTCCTTCACCTCTGGTTAAGCTCATTCCTAATTACTTTGTTCTTTTTCTTGCTATTGTAAATGGAATTTTATTATATAAAGTTTATTTCTTTTTGAGAAAGAGCATGCACAAATGCATGTGAGCGGGGGAGGGGTGCGGAGAGAGGGGGGCAGAGGATCCAAAGTAGGTTCTGTGCCTACAGCAGAGAGGTAGATGCTGGCCTTGAACTCATGAACCATGAGATCATGACCTGAAGTTGGATGCTTATCTGACTGAGCCACCCATGTGTCCCAGAATTGTTTTATTTCCTTTTCAGATTGTATATTGTTTGTATATAGAAACACAATCTTTTTTGTAAATTGATTATGTATCCTGCAACTTGACTGGATGTGTTTCTTGTTTCTAGGTTTTCTTGCTGAATCTTGAGGGTTTTCCAGATATATGATTGTGTCATTAGCGAACAGAGATCATTTTACTTTTTCCTTTATGATTTGGATATACCTGTTATTTCTTTTCCTGGGATGAGCGGACATAGGGAAATGTTGGTCAAAGAGTACACAGTTTCAGTTAGGCATGATCAATAGTCCTATAGATCTAATGTTCAGCAACGTAAATATAGTTATAATATTGTATTGCATACTTAATATTTGCTAAGAAGGTAGAACTTAATTACGCTTATCACACACACCAAAAAAATAAAATAGCAAATATGTGAAGTGATGATTATGTCAATTAGCTAGATTTGTGGTTATTTCACAATATATATAAAAACATCAATTCATATACCTAAAGTATATATAACTTTTATTTCTCAATTATATCTCAATAAAGATGAGAAAAAAACAGCACCTTTAAAACTATTCATTGAACAGAAAAAATGCAGAAATTATTATGGCATATCTACTATCTCATTTTAGGGAATTTTTCACTGTGGGAACCAAAAGCCACCAGGCATGCCCTCTTTTTATTCTCTGAATCTAAAAAGTGAAAGATCTGGATTCAGCTCAGCCAATCAGAAACTGCTGTTCAGGACTCTGGAACTGAAGACACAGACAGAGCAACTAGGCATCTAACTACTATAGACTACCCTGCTGGGAACAGAAAAACATGTCCAACACAGTACCTGTGTCGGTACCAGTGGAGCCCCCTAAGGATTATGCCCATGATTTGACCTTGATAATGGCCATGTTCTCTTGATCCTCTGATACCCCTGGTTTCTGCCTATTATTTTCATCTGATGCCCCGGTATTCTCACTGATTCTGTGAGCAGCCCAACGTATTTCTAAAACATTCCCAGTCAGATGCTAAGAACTTGAGCATCTGACTTTGGCTCAAGTCATGATCTCACAGTTCATGAATTCAAAGTCTCACATCCGGTGAGCTCAAGCCCCACTTCAAGTGAGCATGCATCCTGCTTCAGGTAAAACACCAGCCCCAATGAGCCCCGCCTTTCTCTTTCTCTCTCTGCCCCTCCCTCACTTGTGCCCTCTCTGTCTCAAACAAAAACACATTCCCATCCAGCATAAGTTATGCATGCATCCAAGAAAAAGATACATCTAGAATATTTTACTATTTTGCTTTTTTATTTTTAAAAACATTTTGTTTATGTTTGTCTCTTTTTGAGAGAGACAGAGAGAGAGAGAGAACGTGAGCAAGCATGAGCAGGGAAGGAGCACAGAAAGAGGGAGACACAGAATCTGAAGCAGGCACTATGCTGTGAGCTGACAGCACAGAATACAACGTGATCATGACCTGAGCTGAAGTCGGACACTTCACCGACTGAGCCACCCAGGCACCCCTATTTTGCTTTTCATTAGAAAACAATGTCACATTCAGTGCCTCTAGTATAGTGGTTTTCATTCTTGAATGTACATCAAGATCACCTGATGGACTTCTTTAAAACAGACTGCTGAGTTCGAGCCCTGTGTTAGGCTCTGTGCTGATGGCTCAGAGCCTGGAGCCTGCTTCTAATTCTGTATCTCCCTTTCTTTCTTCCCCTCTCCCACTCATACTCTGTCTCTCTCTCAAAAAAAAAAACATTAAAAAATAAAATAAAAAACAGAGACTGCTGGGCCCCAACCCTACAGTTTCTGATTCACTATGGTTCTGATTCTGCCCTGGATCTGAGACTCTTCATCTTAACAAGATCTAGGTGGTGCTGGTACTGCTCCTGGGACCACAGCCCTGGAAATTACTATTCCTGCTGCTCCCATTAAATGGTCTTCTCAATAAATAGCATTTTCTTTCCTATTTTTTAAAGTTCATTTTAATCTTTTATCTCTAAATGTTTTAGAATTTTGATAAGGTATTGTAAAATTAAAATCTTAATGCCTTAGTCTTGAAGCACAGGTACTTTACCATCTAGCTCAGGTATGTACGTGCTGACTTAACCCACTTATACTCTTGGTTCTAGCAACATCAGTCCACTACTATCTTTCAGAGCTGTGTCTGCTTCCCAAGCTGTACTGTGCACAGCTCACCTACGATCCTGCTGAAATGCAGATTCTGATTCAGTAGATCTAGAGTGGGACCTAAGATCCTTCACTTTTAACAGCTCATAGGTGATGCTGATATTGCTGGTCTGCAGACCACACTTTGAGTATCAAGACTTCAAGAGCATATGTAACCTCCATGGAAACTTTCATGACAAAGATGTTTTTTCTGAAAGCTGTACAACCAAGAAGAGTCCTTCTACTTTTTTCTTGTCCACTTCCACTCATTTTTTAAGATCCAACTCAAACCTCCTTGTTCACAATGCCTTCCCAAAAGACAGAGATTCCTCTTTGCGTGACTTTATGACATATACTGTGTACTCTTCCTATGACGGTGGATAACAAACTCTTCTATTTTGTCTGTGAGTTTTGCTGAATGTTCATACACGTGTGTGTGTGTGTGTGTGTGTGTGTTAAACTACATGACCGGGAAACCTCACAGTCCAGCAGAAGGGAAATGAGCTTCGAATCCACGGCAGGATTTGGATTTGTCTCCACTCATTGCTAACTCAGTACTAATTCCTCTAAGCTCAGTCTCATATTTAAAAAGCAAGAATAGTACTATCTACCTTTCAGCCTTGTTTTTTGGTTAGAATTATATTTAAAAATTAATGAAGATAACACCTAACACAGTCCTGGTACAAAACAGATGATGAATAAATGCTGGTCATGTTTCTATTCTTGTCTTTTTATGGTGTATCCATCAATTCACCAACTAACCAATTGATCTAAAACTTTGGAGTGCAAGAGACTGACCTAGGGAGATTTTGAAATCTTCAGTTACCCAGCCTTACTTAACCAGTGAGGTGCTGTGGGCCTACTGTTTACTTTTACATGATTCCTATGTGATTCGGTTATGGTTAGCTCTAGTTTCTATAGGTTTTTTAATTGTTTACCATGACCATGGATCCTAGTATTATATTTCCCACCCACTGGCATTCAAAAGATATGGGCTATATGGTACAGTATTAGCTATAACAACAATAAAAGAAATAAACACAAACCATATTAATGATAATTAATGTCATTATTATTTTTCTTATGAATTGCACTCATGGTAGTTCTCTATTAATTATTTTACTGTCCAGGTAATTTCATGACTAGATCATCTTAGATTCAGAGGAGAAAGTTCCAACTCCTCAGTCTGCCTGATAATAATAAATTTCCTTGTTTGGATTTCAAAAATATATGTACCTGCTGTGTAATGATTAAAAACCATGTAATTATTTGCCTCATTACACATGAAGTAAAATTCTTATTTTACAACACCAAGGCTTCAATTTCTTTTGCTAAACAAACATTTTGGATTAGTTTTCAAGGCAGTAAGTGGCCAAAATGTCCCGAGTATTATTTTCGACAATGAAAATATACATGACAGATACATCCCTGCTGCCATGGGTTTTCATTCTGCTGGAAAGACACAGTAACCAAATAAATAAGGAGATGCTGAATGTAACTTATGTATGGAGGAAATAAAACAGTTCTGTACAGGAGAGCAACTGTGTTGTGGGCTCTGTGTTGCACCTCCTGGGTACCCCCACAAGACTAAACGACTTCGTCCTTCAGCTTCCAGAAATGCTACTGGCTGACACCTAGCTGTCATACCTCTCCAGTTACTCCAGGTGACGAGCTCCCTGGCCCAGTCGTGTCCTCTTTCCAGGACAGCCTGTAACCAATGGCTGGTCAACATGGAGGTATAAAGGCTGGACGTGAGCGCCAACTTGGGACATCACTAAGAAGCCATCCCAGTTCTAGAACTCAGAGTTTGGATGAACTCTTTGTGACTGCATCATAGTCCTGCTTCTCCCTTATCCCGGTCCTGCTTTCTTCCCTTCCCCGACACATTTTGATCCCTAATAAACTCCCTGCACACTAACCTCTTCCCAGAGTCGGATTCCTATGGAACCCAACTGCAATGGGCTAGAAACAGAAAGTGAATGTCTGCTTGACTCCTTTAGCATCCCCTTGCATAGCAGAATTTATTTCCTGCTCCCATTTGCCTTTACACATACAGAATGACTTAATTTATAAGCAAGGCCCTCTATAAACTCGTGTCTACTACTTTTTTCAGCTCAACCATATATATATATATATATATATATATATATATATATATATATATGCGTGTGTGTATCTATAGATAGATATATCTATATATATTCATATATCAACCTTTTACCTCAAAAAGTACTTACTACTTTCACAAAAATATTTGTGTAAAATATGAATAATGAGTTATTTGTTAGAAATGAGAATCTGGATTATTTGAGGCAATATACTGGGAAATCTCCCTTCACTCTATTCTGAAGTGTTTTAGTAACAATTATAGCAAGTTACATATACAGAGCATTTGCTATGACTCAAATAAGGGCTTCTATATTCATTATCTTATTTTATCCTAAGAAAAACTTTATGAATTACATATTACTCTTATCCCATTACAGTAATAAGAAAACTGAGGTTTACCAGGTGTAAATGAATGTGTGCAACAAACCACATCCACTGGGTGATAACTTTTTTTTCTTTTTTTTTTAATATATTTTTTTAAAATTTTTTTAATGTTTATTTATTTTTGAGACAGAGAGAGACAGAGCATGAACAGGGGACGGTCAGAGAGAGAGGGAGACACAGAATCCGAAACAGGCTCCGGGCTCCGAGCTGTCAGCACAGAGCCTGACGCGGGGCTCCAACTCACGGAACGCGAGATCATGACCTGGGCTGAAGTCGGGCGCTCAACCGACTGAGCCACCCAGGCGCCCCTGGGTGATAACATTTTAATCAAAACCCGGGCAGTGGACACTTAATCCTTAGCGACCATTTAGAGTTGCCTTTTATATCATTTGAGGACTGTTCTAAGGGTTAGGTGCCATTTTATGCATTTATTTAAAAATCCCATTCTCCTACCCAATTTCAAAATAAACCCAGTACATTTTACACTAATTATGAAAATAAAAACAACCAGGTAGTTTTTAAAAGTAGAAATTGCAAATACAACTTGAGATTTTTTTCCTACTTTAAAAAGAAAAAAACCTTTTTTTCCTCCAGAGTGCTGCACTTCACTATCATAATGCTCTCTTCTATTCTGTTCCAGTTTTTAATCAGTCACATGTTAATATGCCAATGGGATAATACAAAAACCAGATATCCATGTGGGGCATTGACCATTTGAGACTTTAAATCCCACCTAATATAATTATGTTGAAATAAGAGGTAAAATTTCAAGTATTAAGACATTGCAAAAAGGAAAGTGACACAAAAGAGACATAGTGTATTGTGTCCTGTGTAGTATATTTTACTACCCTTTCTAAAATGAATTTCATTTTGAGCAAGTGAGCAAAATAACATGGTTTGGTCCACAACATCTTTATTCATATTTTAATCATTTATATTTGAGTAATGCATTTATTAATGCATTTGAGTTTGCATTTAATTAAATTTATCATGGACATTCTTTTTAAAAATAGGTTTAAAAAAACACTACAATTTACAGGAAAATATATCACCAGTAGCATTGGAACACAGTTATTTTAGGTCAAACCACTGCAGGGAAGAAAGATTTACCTCCCTGAGTTTTGATCTATGCAGTTTTGAACTGAAGTCAAAAAGTCTCTCCTAGAATCATAATAGTAAACTGTTCCTGATCCATAGCCCCCAAAGAAGAAAAAGGAAAGTTGACGATAAGTCAATTTTAGGAAAGGCTAGCTAACATGAGAACAATGCAGTTTCATAACAATCAGAGCAGCCGAAGTTGGGGCCATTCACTGCTCGACAAAACAAAAACCTGAGTTGGAAGCTGAATTGAGAATAGACTCTTCTATTCGGTAGTAACACTACAAAGGGTAAATTAAATTGTTGGTAAGTTTGTAAAAGTATGATAAAACTAGCTCATTTTATGTGTCATAATACTACAGATTTTACAAAAGGATGGGGTAAACTCTCATGGAGTCTTTGACACCAAAATTTCTAAAACTGCATTCATACTGGAGCAGACAGTCTCAAAAAATAAACTTAAATTTTGCACATAAAGAAATATATATATATATATATATATATATATATATATGTGTGTGTGTATGCGTGTTTATAACTCAGACACCAGTCAAATAACCAGATTGGACAAAATGGATTGTAGGAATCTAGAACTTACCTTCAATGTGTCTGCTGTGTCTTATTTTAATTAAAACATGAGTAAACTCCAGAGAAAATCGGAGTATCCCCATTTTTGCAATACTGTAACAATTTCAGCATTTACGAAATCTAAACAAAGTCTACACTTAGAACATTAATAATATACGTCCTTTACCTGGTATGTGTCTTTCATGGAGCCTTCATTTATAGGAGAGAAGAAGCAACTAGTTGTTTACTGGTCTCTTAAAAAATAATATAAACCCACTGTCAGAAAGACATTGCTACAGGTTATATCCCCCGCCAAAGTCAAAGATTGAAGTCCTAACTCCACTGCCTCACAATTTCATTGTAATGGGCGAAAGAATTTTTTAAGAGGTAATTAAGTTAAAATGAAATCATTAGGGTGGGCCCTAATCCATTATTCCTGACGTCCTTCTATGAAGAGGAAATTAGGACCCAGAAGTTGAAGACTGTGTGAAGAAACATGGAAAAGGCAGAAGACGCCTACAAGTCACGGAAAGAGGCCTCAAAGAAACCAACCCTTCCAACACCTTAATCTCGGACTTTTGGTTAGCAAAACTATGAGAAAATTAATTTCTGTTGTTTAAACCACCCAGTTTATGTATGGCGCTTTGTTAAGGCAGTCTTAGAAAAACGAATGCAGGCATGTAGACAAAGCTCATTACCCAAGAGTAGAACTATTATGCTAATATATATGCTAATGGGACAATACAAAAACCAAATATCCAGGTGACACATTGATTGACCTTTTGAGACTTGAGATCCCACCTAATGTAATTATATATTAAAATAAGAAGTAAAATTTCAAGTATCAAGGTAAGACATCACAAAAAGCAAAGTGACATAAAGGAGACATAGTTGTTAACTCTGGTAGTTAACTGAGAGCAAATGAGTCCAACCAGTGCAAATGCTAATTGTTGCATTCATGAATCAAACAATTCATCAATCTTTCTATCTCATTTACCGAATTAGTCTTCTTTTAAGTTAATATTTGCTTCAAATTCAGAAGCCTGTGACTCCCTCACTAGATTACAGTTTTCTAAAGAAAAAAACAAAACAGTGTTTATCAATCTTAGCAAATAGAGTGCCTAGGATGACCCTTAACACCTAAGAAATGCTTCAAGAAGGGAGTAAGTCCATGAAGTCCCCAGCTTACAATGGATCCACTTAGGAATTTTTGACTTTACCATGGTGCAAAGACAATATGCGTTTTGCAGAGACTGCACTTTGAATTTTGATCCTTCCCCAGGCAAGTGCTATGCAGTAGGATCCTCTCAGAGCGTGGGCGGGCAGGCACAGCGCCAAGTCAGCCTTGCAATCACTGGGGTAAACAGCTGATACAAATGTTGTTTTCCCCTCTAGCTACAATATTCAATACCTGACACAGGTATTCAATACTTTGTTAGCAAATAGGCTTTGTGTTAAATGATTCTGTCCAACCATAAGCACAGTGAAGGTAGGCTAGGCTAAGCTTTGAGACTCAGTGGATTAGGTATATTAAATGCATTTCTGATTTACGATAGTTACCTTTTTTTAATGTTTATTTATTTATTATTGAGAGACAGAGAGATACAGAGCACGAGCGGGAGAGGGGCAGAAAGAGAGGAGACACAGAATTGGAAGCAGGCTCCAGGCTCCAGGCCCTGCGCTGTCAGCACAGAGCCCCAAGCAGGGCTCAAACTCACAAACCGCAAGATCATGACCTGAGCCGAAGTGTGAGGCTCAACCAAATGAGCCACCCAGGGGTCCCTGACTTGGGATATTTTCAATTTATGATGGGTTTATTGGGGTGTAATCCCATTGTAAATTATGGAAGATCTGTAGTGAATGAGCAAATGCTCGTTCGGCTGAACAGCAGCAACAGCAACAGAACATCAAGTTAAACCTAGATACTTACAGTATGAGTTACCCACTCACCATATTCAAGATATGAACAAATGGTGGCACTGGGACCCTTATTTTGAAACAATGTTTCAAATGTTAGGAGAAACACTGCTCAATGTAGGGCTACAAGTTAGGAGTCCCAGCAGTAATGTCAAACTCTGAGCACATCAATTAGCTCCCCGACTACTCTTCTAAGGGTACACTGAGGATAGCTGCCTTTCTTAACTCATGAGGTGGTACTAAGGGTGAAGAATAAAATAATGCAACTGCATAGATTTTTTAAAACATGTCTTAGGAGGTATGACATTTCTGGGACCGAACCCAATGCTTTACTGTTCTGTCATCCCTCATTTAAAAACATAGAAGCCACTTATGATCAAGGATTGGTGAAAAATAATAAACGCACTGGACCTTAAATCAGAGGCACCTGAGTCCTTATGTAGTTGCCAATGTAATATTTATAGCCTGGGTCTCACCACACTTACTGTGAGAACAAAATGAAAAAGATGTTCAAAAGTGTATTGAGAGCTAGTAACTTCTATAAACTTCTAGGCACTGCAATTTATTATTATTATTATTATTACTATATTAGTTTTCTGAATTGTGGAGTAGAAAATTAACAAGATATAACTACCCATAACATGGTAAAATATAAGCAAAGATGACTAAACAAGAGTGAAGAAAATAATAATAATGCACTGTGTAAAATGTGAAATAAAATGTGGCTACATTGTAAGTAAAAATGCATCCACTTGAGTTCATACGCTCAGGATGGAACTACAAAATGTTCAGTAGAACTTACTAAAATTCTCTCCTATCACCATACTTAAGGTCTGGATGCCCCAGGTACCTATACCACTTACCCAAGACTCTAGGGCAAGCTGTTCATATGCAAATTATTTTGGCTTACTGTTTTAAAGGAGGAAAAAGACCATACAACTGTTTTAACATTTTAAGTCAATTGCTATTTATGACTGTGTATCCACTTCGCATCACTTTAAGTGTCTTTTCACTTGACATTCAGTATTATTTTTAAAAAATGTATAGTTGGGAAATACCTCAGTAAAAATTTCTCTGTGCAGCCAACTCTTTAGATTGACATTACCCATCTGTTTATGTTGTCACCCTTGAGCCCAAATATGGATGAAATCTTAATAAAATACTGAAAATGAAAATCATTCCCCATAATTAACCAAAGTCCAAACTATAAGCATTTCGAACACTATCCCAAAACAAATCTATTTGTGTAAGGTATTGATTAACAAACCTTGGCAAAACCTTAATTAATATTTGTGGAAGACACACTGTGTGTAAAATGCTATTTAGCCATTATCCTCATAGAACTTATAATTCAGTGGAGAAGATAATCATATACTCCAGTAACAATACTCCAGGAAATAATATCTCTTATAAGCAAGGTAAATATTTGGAGCTTTTCCCTAAGTAATTATAGCTTTCTTTATGGAATAGATCTGTTTCTTGAAAGAGTACCCATATTAAATGTACAAACGTATAAATATAAAGGGTACTTTCCACTGTGTTCTGCTTTGTGGGAGATATATTCTTCTGTGGTTAAAAAAAGCTATAATTCGGGGCGCCTGGGTGGCGCAGTCGGTTAAGCGTCCGACTTCAGCCAGGTCACGATCTCGCGGTCCGTGAGTTCGAGCCCCGCGTCAGGCTCTGGGCTGATGGCTCGGAGCCTGGAGCCTGTTTCCGATTCTGTGTCTCCCTCTCTCTCTGCCCCTGCCCCGTTCATGCTTTGTCTCTCTCTGTCCCAAAAATAAATAAAAAACGTTGAAAAAAAAAAAAAAAAAAAAAAAAAAAAAAGCTATAATTCATCACAACACTTTAAAGATACTGTTAATAATAAACACTTCTTAATGACTGGCAGGTGCACTCTATACTCAAAGTGCATCTAAAATCATCCTGAGAGGTCTAAATTACTTTTCCTATTTAATTGGTGAAGAAACTCTCAGCAAGGCTGCACAAGATCACCTAACTAGGACATGTCAGACTAGGTCGAATAGGCCTGCTTTTCTCTGACTCAAGAAATACTCTTAACCACAACGCTATACTGACATCAGCCACAAGTAGTTAGTATTATTTCTTACAACTGCCTGTGTATCTACAATTATCTCAAAATAAAAATTTTAATTTGAAAAAAGTAATTAGCCTGATAAAATAACAGTTATAAAATGAAATGTAAAGTAGTCAGAATTGTTTATATTTGACAACAAAAATAGCAATTTTATTTTAGCTCAAAACACTGAATTCTAAAGTCTATGAGATGCTATCAAAACCCTCCACTGAAAAGCACAGCAATATAATGTTCACTTATAGTTTGTCCTTAGACCACTCTTTTTTAGAACTTCCTAGAAGAATCCATGTTTCAGAAATGAATAGTCTGTTCAAAAAGATATTCAGACACAAGAGATATAATTACTAAAAATCAACAAGAATAATGGCTAAAACATCTGCCTAAAAATACTTTAAGGGTCTTTTCCTAGATAGTGCATTTAAAAAATCTGAATCAGATTTTTATACACCGAGCTACAATATAAGTAGTATACTTACCATAACTAAGTTGCTCCAAATGCAAATGCATTCAAGAACTCAAGAATAAGCCGAAAATCCAATGCAAACAAGCCAAGAGTGAAAAATGGTAGTAGTTTAAGACTAAATAAATACCCATCAGCACAAAGCACATTTAAGATTAACTTATATCTTCAACATTGATTCCAAGTAATGATACAATAATGGGATTCACAGGATTCATAGTCCAAAGATGCTTCCCTCTCTACCAAGAAAAAAAAGGGGGGGGGCGGGGGTGGGTAAAAAATCAGGTTAAGTGTGAGTAGGAGATTTAAATGACTGCTGCTTCCAAATATGGAATGAAAATCCTGCCAACTTGAAGAGAAACAAAAGAATTGCTTGTTTGTTCTCACTGACCCTTAAGCCGAGCTTTCTCTTATATATGTTTTGTATCATTACCTCATATTGTTCATGTAGCCAACATAAAGGGAGTAGGTCAATGTTCCCTTATCTGAGCAAGTTTCCACAGAGGCAAGAAAGATAAGGCTACATCGCACAATGGATACCACAGACTCTCTCTCTGCAAGGCTGAGAAGTCTGTAATAACTTCAAATTAAAGGGAGTTCACAATCCTTACTTTTCTTGGCATATAGAAAATAAAACGTAAAGAAGAAGAAAGTAAGACAGAAGTTACGAGTTTCCCGCTTATGATATGCTATGATAAAAGTCCCTTCTATTTCTCATCTGATAAGATTATGACAGTGTTCAATTTTGTACATGATCAAAGTGCACTAAAGTACTACAAGTGTTTGTGACAGTTTGTATCCATTGAGGTCAGCAGAGCCCCAGTTACAATTACACGTAACCCTGTCCCTGTGCATGACAAGGTGTGACTGAGACTTGCACTTTCTGAGGTGAGAAGTGTAATTCACAGCCCAGATGGAGAGTTGTCTTAAGATTCTTGGGTTCTAAATTAAAAGACTTCCTTGGGTCTTTGATTCCTGCAACATAATTATTTCCTAACACATTTTTAAGAGGAGTGGTTTCATACTGACCTAATGAGGACCTAGCCTAGCCTCCTAGTCTATATAATTTCCTGTCACTAAACATTTTTGTACAAATATCTCAGGTCTTAAGTGCATAATAATATCAAGCTGTAATAGAGTGTAAGTTATTCATTCAATCCACAAGTAGTCAGTAAAAATTTGGGGCATACATACTTTTCTAAAAACTGCTTCCAAATATTTTCTGTTGAAGTCTCCTTTTCCTTTAGGGAACAGGCTTCCCTAACAAGATTTTATTCTAATTCTATAATCTGTGAGTTCGGTTCAGTTATTAAGAGTCAGTCATAACCATTTTAAAACTTCGGTCTCCTGTTGGGCTAAACACTCTCTCCTCATCCCCTCCTTCTGCCAAGCTCTGGAGTTCTGCTTGGAGGGATGTGAGGCCCCGTCTGATGTTACAACTTCTTTTTTTTTCCAGAAAGCTTCTTATTCTACTAGAGATGGGGTAGGAAGGAAAAGGACAAAAAATATATATTTCTCTTTTTTTCAGTTTACTTTTTTAATGTTTATTTGAGAGAGAGAGAGAGAGAGAGAGCGAGCAGGGTAGGGGCAGAGAGAGCGGGACACACAGAATCCGAAGCAGGCTCCAGGCTCTGAGCTGTCAGCAAAGGGGCTCGAACCCACAGACTGGAGCCCCACGGACCACGAGGTCATGACCTGAACCAAAGTCAGACACTTAACTGAGCCACCCAGGTGCCCTGAAAATATATTTCTTTCTGTGCTAGCCCTTGGAGATTTGTCTTTCCTCTGATGATTGTTCCATGCTTGCTTAATCCCATAAACCGACAGTAAGCTTAAACACTCCTTCCTGCTTATTTCCTCCATGGGGGCAGCATCCAAGAAGGCTGTACTTGTTATACACCCCACTCCCACCACCTCAAGCAATTTCCTGGTGTGGAAGATCTGGACAAACCTGAACCCCGCAGCCCTGCCAAAGCCTCTTGCTGGATTCTCCTCATCCAGTGGCTGGCCCTCTATCCATGGAAATTTATTTCTCTGTGCCACGCCAATGCTGGAAACACAGGCTGTGCCCTCAGCATTCCTCCTGTGGGTTCCACCAAGTCTCTTGGACCACATCCATGCCCCAGCGGCATCAGGTTCTCATCAAGGTCAGCAGCTCTGCGACTTTCATGCAAAACACAACCACTCCTCCCTGATTTATTGTTGCCGATTGTTGCCGTCTCTGCAGGGAACACACACCAGGTGCAGGAAATACACCCAACCGGAATTCATCACATTCTGATACAGTTGCTTACTGTGTGCCAGAAGCCCGTGTTAGAACAAACAATAGAAGAGGGCAGCACACATCCCACTGCCCCCCCAGTCACCTTCCTGGCTGTGGTCACCCACAAACCTCTGCAACATTTTAGCTCCTGGCTTACAATCACTCTCTCTCAAACTGCTCTTGTCGTAGGTCATGGTGCTCTCATGCATGTAGACGTCCTTCCAAAGCATTGTTCTTCCATTTCTTTCACCTGCAGTACTCATACCCTTTGTCCTACCCCAGCCACATACTCTTACTTAGATAGTATTAACTGCAAATAAGCGAAAGCCCTCTCAAATCTCAGACATCCCACTCTCTGACCACCACCTCCTGTCTTTCCCGATCACATGTTCTCCTACCAGAACTGACATGGTTTTTTATCCCTTCCTACCACATTTCAGTATTCCTCTTTGCTCTGCTCCCATTTTCCCTTTTGTCTGACCTAAATTCCACGGACTATCATTAAAATCACAAACACACATAAACTTTATCTTCTTCCTTAAATCTAATGTTCCACCTGCTTCTCACCAGCAACCTCTCTCCTGAATGTGGATGGAGTTATGACAATGATAGGGCTTTTATACTGCCTGGGTCTGAAAGTCAGATTCTTACCCTACACACTGCTATATTCTAGCTGAGTAATTTGGGCAAGTTATTTAAATTCTCTGTGCTTCAGTTGCTTCATGCAGGATGGAGAAGTATCAGTACATATTTCAAATACATACAGTAAGAACTAAATGAGCTAGTACATGTTATTCAATGCATGGCATTAGTTAAGTCTTCATAAATGTTGGCTATTGTTGCTATTATTAAACATATTTTTCTGTCCTTTAAAACTCGAATTTAATCCGAGGCAGATCCCTTAAGAAAGCTTAATTACGCCTGAAATATGGCAGAAATGTTGATATGAAAGAAATGAATAATTTGCTTATATATTATTAAAAGCTTAAATCATGATTTAGATGTCATGGTTTTCATAGTTTAACAGTAGCTATTAGGAATGTTTTCTTCAAAAATAGCTTCCTTTACTTTTCTTATGATAAATTTCACCTAAAAAATAGAGATGAGATTAAAAAAAAAAAAACGTAAGAAAAACCTGCAATCAACAACTCCCTAACATAAACAATAACCATTAACACCTTGGAATATAATCGTTTTCTACACCCTTGCTGCCCAATGTGGCGTTGTGGTTATTTAAGTTAAACAAAATTAAAGTTCTTCAGTGGCACTAACATTTCAAATGTTCAATAACCACAAGTGACTAGTGGCTACAATATTGGATAAAATATGTATGGAACATTACCCTCATCACAAAAAGTTCTACTGAACAATACTGTCTATGCACTGTATTATACACATGTAATGGTAACAGTGAATATAAATTAAAATCTACATTTGATTGTCATTTTTTAAATTCACTGTCAATAGATGTGTTCTGGCTACCTCATTATCCCATCATGTCTCTAGGTTGCATTTGAAGGTCCTTTACATAGTCCCCATTGTCTTGCAAAAATTTGCAACTGTAAACTTGTCATTAAGTCTTTCTATATAATGTTTTCATTAAATACATTTTAGAAGAAATCCCCTTATGTTTATTTGTCCTATCAAAAGACATATACATTTTTTAAGCATTGGATATATGTTGTAAATTCTTTATTTTTTTTTAATTTTTTTAATGTTTATTTATTTTTGAGAGAGAGAGAGAGACACAGAGTGTGAGCAGAGGAGGGGCAGAGAGAGAGAAGGAGACACAGAATCCCAAGCAGGTTCCAGGCACTGAGCTGTCAGCACAGAGCCCGATGCAGGGCTCGACCCACGAACTGTGAGATCATGACCTGAGCCAAAGTCAGACGCTTAACCAACTGAGCCACCCAGGAGCCCTTTTCTTTTTTTTAAATGTTTAATTTATTTATTTAGACAGAGAGCTTGCACACACCCGCCTGCATGCAAGGGGAGGGGCAGAAAAAGAGGAGAGAGAATCCCAAGCAGGCTCTGTACTGCCAATGTGGGCTCAATCCCACCAACCATGAGATCATGACATGAGCCAAAACCAAGAGTTGGAGGTTTAACCGACTGAGACACCCAGGCGCCCCTGTTGTAAACTCTTTTGTAAAGACTCTGAAATATTTTATATCACACACATCGTTCTAACATAAGTTCCTTGTTATATATTCCAGTATGATCCAGGAATATGGGATATATGAAATACAAGACAATGGGAGCATACAAAAATGAAATGAAATCTCATAGTGGCAGCTAAGAAAGCAATGGAAACCAAGAAGCCAGTGAATTTAGGAAAACCTACAGAAGTATCCTTAAATTGATTCCAAGAAATTAGAAGAAGCTGGACATTAGCAACATGATGAAGAAAAATATCTTCCATTAAAAAAAGAAAGAAAATTTCCATGAAAAAAAATTTTTTAATTCCAAAGAATATCATGATCAAATATGAAGCAAACTGAAACTATTAGGTCTTTGAATCATCTGTAAAGTTTAAGAAAAGAATATTCATTTGTTCTTAAGAAACAAATAAAGGATTATTAGCATACACAGTATACATCCATATCACAAATTTAATGATAGAGCTTATAGACTACAAACGGTATATTTCCAAATCATTAAGTACAGAAGGTATGAAATATAAAAAGTTGTATTGCAACAAACAGATACATAACTCAGTAAATTCCTTGTATTATCCTTTTAGTATTATTTCTCTTTTCTGCATATAGGTTGCAAATACTTCCAATTCCTTTCCCAAGAACGAAATGTAAACAACATACATAGAATAGTAAAACATACATAGAATGTAAAAACTCTTACTGCATACATGGACATATGACTGTGTGATCACATGTACATGGTTTTTTTTTTAAACATTTATTTATTTTTGAGACAGAGAGAGACAGAGCATGAATGGGGGAAGGTCAGAGAGAGGGAGACAAAGAATCCGAAACAGGCTCCAGGCTCTGAGCTGTCAGCACAGAGCCCGACGCGGGGCTTGAACTCAACGTACCGCGGGATCATGACCTGAGCCGGAGTCGGCCGCTTAACCGACTGAGCCACCCAGGTGCCCCTCTGTGTACATGTTTTAATCAGCTTGAGATTTAATTACTTTTGGTTCCCATGGACTAGCTGGAGGTGGAAACCAACAGACCAAACCATGCAAATACTATTTAACCAAAGCATCTGTGTTTATATATCACAGATATTCTATTTTGCATCATTATTATTACTGAGCATGTATAAAATGGTCCACACATGAAACAACAAATCCCATAGGAAGTATATTTTGATGCATATGAAATGTAAAATTTTACAAACACTGCTACTTTGAGTGTTACCTTTATGTGACTTTTCTTTTAGTAGCACCTTTATTTCTTAAGGAAAGTGTTTCACATGGGGTGATTGGGGTTGAACAGCACCTAAGGAGGGTCAACGTAAGAGAAGGAAAGAGACAAGAGGCAAAAAGAGGGCAAACATCATAATACCCTTCCTCATGGCCACAGAAACTCCTGTCTCATTCAGGTGCTAGCAGGCTGTTGATGCTGGAATTCTGTGCCCCAACTAATTTTCCTTACACCAAAGCTTTCAAAGAAATGTAAAGATACGTTTTGAAGTATCAAAGTGAGATTAGATCAACAGAACAGGGATTGTTATTGGTGAATTTTTTAAGAGATGAAGACAGAGCAATAATATATATGAGCACAAATCAATGATAAGTCCATTCTAAAGGGTTATTTCTGGGTTGGTCCATTCAGTGCTATCCTCAGTTATATATATTATTGGACATATTACAAAGTAAAGTCTTCGGTGAGACATTTAAAACAAAGTAGAAGATGATATAAAATATCAAGAAGAAGAGGTTAAGGTGGTAATAAAATCAGAGTTTACCATTAAGTGAGCAAAACATTTACCACCCAGACAACGCCCTCTCTTCAGTATGTACAGGAAATGAGATAGCAAGTTATAATAGGTCCTATATAATTGTGAGCACATTAATTATATGAAAAGTGCAGGAATAAGCATTTGCACATAAAAAGAAAATTCCATCACTGAAATTATCAAGAAGTTCACACACATAATTACATAGTACTTTTCCAGCCTTAACACAATGAAGCTTTCAGATAGGAAGAAAAATAGACCAAAGCATATCATTATCCCCAAATCTCTAAGTGAACTTGAAATGATTTTAAGTTTCAAGAAGTTTGTAGAGAAGGAAATATAAACTTCAGAGCAGCCCTGAGCTACAATGACAAGTACATTACGAAATGTATACAGTTGGATGTGAATTGATTTTCTCATAGACCCTCTACTACTTTCTAGATAGATGCAAGGCACTGAAATTAAGTCACTAATTGCTTGCAATCGCTCTCATTTTTTTCAGACATTTTATTTTTAATATGATGGATTTCGAGTCATGCTGGGACATACAGTTTGAAAAGTCTAGTAGAAGCCTGAAAGTGCAGTTCGATTTTCACAACGCTTACGGTGAATCCTCACGGCAGACAGGATATGCTAGGTTAAACGACAGTGACAAAGTTCTAAAATCTTAGTCACTTAAAGAAACAAAAACTTAAAAAAAAAAAAAAAAAAAAAAAAGAAACAAAAACTTAGTTCTTGCTCACACCACATGTCCATCTCAGATCAGCAGGGCCTTCACTGCAAATTAACCCTCACGCCGGGTCACGAACTATCCAAGCCTCCACCAACTAAAACACTTGTGTTGATCTCTGTGACGGAGGAAAGGAAACTAACAAATCACACACCAGCTTCTCAAGTCTTCTGCCAAAAAGTGACAAATCACTTCCAATCACATTTTCTTGGCTAGAGCAAATGATAGGTCATAACCTTATTTCAGGGGTGTGGAGTATTACAATCCTTCCAAGTGAGTGATTAGTAAGCACATGTAATCACTACAAGCAGTGTATATGCTCTGTTTTCAATGAATTATTTCCTCCTTTCCTGGGTAACTACATTCGTGGAAATAAAATGTTGAATCCTATCCCTATTCCCAGGTTATGTACCTTATGCAGTATTGGGCACTCAGTATTTGTGAATGAATAATAAGGACAGTCTGCTGAGTTAAATATTTTAGCATGTTTAAGCCCAAGTAATGTTGAAAAGAGACCTTTGGATTCGACATAAAGTTCATGCGTAACCCTAGAGAAGTGTCTCAGAAGTATGACAAAATGAGATAAAGCAATAAAAGAAAAGCATGGGGACTGCCCTTTCTAAAAGTTTGGCAGTGATTCCACGGAGAGATTTGGGACAGCAGCCTGAAGAAAGGAGAGTACAGCAGATCTGGAGGGCAAGCAGATGGAAAAAAAGAGCCAAGTTTTTAAAAAAAAAAAATTTTTTTAACGTTTTATTTTTTATTTTTTATTTTTGAGACAGAGGATGAACAGGGGAGGGTCAGCGAGAGGGAGACAGAATCTGAAACAGAAAAAGAGCCAAGTTTTAAGCAAGACGATGAGTAACTGGTGAAATGTTTAAAAGGCACCAGGAGGAAGTGGGATTATAAGATAAGTAATCGGGCCTTGGGAGAGCAATCCTCTTGGACAGAGATGTGAATCAGGATGGTTATAAATGAAGCTGTAACTGGTAATGACAGAAGGAAAATGTGAAGGTGTACCACTCTAATGGCCTTTATTTCATCTAAGAAAAAGAAACCAGAAAATATTCTGAATTTAAGAGCAGGCATTGGATAAAGAATTTGAAATTCAGGACAAACTTTTGAACAGCCTTTACAGGAAGGCAGCTACTAAGCATTAGAAGAATGAGTGGCACCGAGAATGAATGTCCAGTTGGAAGCGAAATTTTAAACGGCAACATACTCATCTCCAAAGTTATGAGAACCATCTCTATGATTTAATGACCCAATATCATAAGCCTACAAATCATCTGGTTACACATCCAGGCCCAGAACCCAGGAAATGGAAGCAGAGGACCTCTTTTTGACATCTAGCAAAAAGTGGGATACTTTTGACTCCCTATACAAAAAAATAAAAAATAAAAACCTCTAAAACTCTATTTGCCCATTCTGACTTATTAGCTGGGAACAAAATAAAAATGCCATTATATAATGCTTCTCTCAGTGTGGCCATTTTGTTTTTCTTTTTTAAAGTTTATTTATTTATTTTGAGAGAGACAGAGACAGCATGAGTGGGGAAGAGGCAGAGAGAGAGAATCTCAAGCAGGCTAGGTGCGGCCAGCGATTTTGAGCAAAATGCAAAAGCTGTCTATATTATTTTTCCTTCTAGTAAAAGGCTAATACCAGCTCATTTGTAAGGAGGTATTGGATTCTGCCAGACAGAAAAATCTCTTGGAACTTGCATGATAGTATTTCTCCATGTATGTTGTTAGTTGAATCAATTGCAGCCTCCACCTAGAATTAACTAATGATGGTAGATTTAAATGGCCACGGCGAGGGGCACTTGGTGGCTCAGTCGGTTAAGCGTCCAACTCTTGATTTCAGCTAAGGTCATGATCTCACAGTTTCATGAAGTCAAGCAAGCCCCACATCAGGCTCTGTGCTGACAGCATGGATCCTGCTTGGGATTCTCTCTCCCTCTCCCTCTCCCTCTCCCTGCCGGTCTGCTGCTCACACTTGCTCTCTCTCTCTCTCTCTCTCTCTCTCTCTCTCTCTCAAAAAAAATAAAGAAATAGATAAATAAATAAACATTAAAAAATGCTTTAACGTATAGAAATAGTTAAACTCTGAGGAAAGCAGTGTTGGTATTGAAAACAAAACAAAACAAAACAAAACCTCAAGCCAAGAAAAAGTGGAGCTGAATTTAGAGGCAAAATGATGAACTCAGCTTGAAATGACAATGGGAGTACCAGTAGAAATGACAGGAAATGATGCCCTGTGGACACAGTGCATCTCTCACTGGTATGAAAACTAGTTATGAACCATATGTAAACAAATGAATGTATAATGTCACTTCTATTCCTTGGCCACGTAATTTTTTAAGAGGGCTGTAAAAGAGAATGAGATCTATGTAGTAAAGGCAGCATAAGGTTCAAAAACAAGGTACTTTTAAGGTACAGGAAAGTTCTCAAAATTGTCTGTGGGATCACTTTCTTACTTGAACGGAAGGCAAAAGAAAAGCCACAAATGACATGACACATGAGGATGGGATTACTGCGACTGTTAAAATCACAGCCACTTTACTAGCTTTAACGAGATCCTCTTTGGGGACACTTCCAACGTTATGTTGGAAAGTAGTCACAGTTGAACTCTTACAACTTGTTTCATTTTCTGAAAAATTTCAGGAACTAATAAAGCAAGAGCTAAATAAATCTTTACTAGACTGTTGGAAGAGCATGATTTCTTTCTTGAAAACATATGCCTGGGTAATTTTATTCTTTTAGAGCAAACTACTTTTATGATTTTCCACAAAAATACGCCAAGCCATCCTCAAACTAACCTCCCAATGACTTTCAAATGACTTTAGTGTGCGGACACACATTATATTCCCATACACACAGAGCCATACTCATGGAATCGGCGCCACGGTTCCAGCTCCAGACACAGTAAGTATTGTGCAGTTCTTGGCAGTTTCCTAAGGGACATGCTTCACTGTATTCTCTATGCACATTATGAAAATCAACCAAAGTTCTGTAATTTATTACCATCATTTTTACTAGACTTCACTGACGCTTCTCTAAGAGCCAACTTCCAAGATTCAATGCTGTTTATTTTAATAACAAAGCAATGACGTGAAGTCTTAAACATTCTTTCAAAATGGAAAAAATACCAATGCCCTTGTAAGCCCTGTTCACTGTAGGGGGCACGAGAGGCACATTGTGTTGACATACGTTGTCTCACTGTGTGTCCCTCTGTTCACCTCATGCTTTAAGTGTTAGAAACAAAGAAATAACACTCTGACTTTAACATTTTGGCTCTCCTTTAGTATGAAATCATGAAATAAAAACGAATAACTGTGTATTCCTTTGAGACTCTGATAATCAGGGTGATCACTCAGTTGGCACATTTCTGTTTCCATCAGGTTATAAAAATTGAGAGCCTTCTAATATTATTTGATTATGCTGCCCCTCTAGAGATCACTAGCTATTATTACCCTAAACCTTTTATTATTCTGAAACACAGAGTCAGTTATTAAAATATCGCATTTGAGTGGCGCCTGGGTGGCTCTGTCGGTTAAGCATCCGACTTCAGGTCAGGTCATGATCTCACGGTTTCTGAGTTCAAGCCCCACGTAGGGTTCTGTGCTGACAGCTTGGAGCCTGGAGCCTGGAGCCTGCTTTGGATTCTTTGTCTCCTTCTCTCTCTGCCACTCCCCGCCTTGTGCTCTCTATCAAAAATAAGTAAATGTAAAAACATTTTTTACAAAATATTGCATTTGAGTTATAAGGATGGAAAAAAAAACCACTGCAGTCTTTTGCTGTTCAAAACAAAACTCCTTGATGTTGCATCACAAACACATTTGGAAAAGTAGTTAAGTTGCCAGGTTTCAAATTATCAGAGAGATGGAGTAAAAACAAATTCATTGAATAACACAGAATTTCCAAACTCAGCTAATGGACAAGATGATTCATTGTTCTGATGTGGCAAGACAAAATGGAAAGTCAACAACTGGAAAAGCACAAAAATGCAGAGACTGGAAACTTTCAAAGTTGGGCATGGAAAGCACGCAATTTGCTGTAATCAGAATGTAATAGGCAGCATTAATTTATAGGAAGATGCCTTTTGGAGTACCAAATTAGCCTAATCAATTTAGAAACTTATTAATGGTCCTGACAATTTTCCTTAAGGACCACATCAAGGTATATAACATAACTGTTAAAGTCACTTTAGCATTTGCATAAAATTAGTTTATCTTCACATCAAATCTGAGTATGGTTATAAAACCTATCTTGGAATACATTTCAGAGCAATTTTCAAATTAAAGTTTCATTAGTACTGCCTTAATACTGTCATTTATTGATTGTTCTCATCTCCATTCCAGTCATAGACTATCATTGTCCCAAGTAATTCATTCCAATGTATGATAGACTTAACAGAAGCTATTTCCCTGAATATGTGGAAAGAAAAGGAAACTATTCAGGGTAGCACAGAGAACATCAGGCATTGAGTCAGACAAGGTTAGTTCATGATCCAACTTTGCTATCTACCAGTTACCCAACCTTGCCAAATCACTTGACCTTTTGTTTATGTATCTTTAAAAAAATGTAACTGTCGTAATGGTAACACATACCCACCTAATTTGTGGGAAGAAACAAATGAGAAATTACAGATGTCATTTCAGTATTCTATAAAACACTATTTCATTGTTATATTTTAGTGCGTGCCTTGATAGGAATAGAATGCTTGCTCTAAATGGACAAAACAATGTGAATCCCGTAATTCATAATGGCAACCTTTTCTACCCTGAAGAGTATTTCGTTTTTCCTCAAATTTTCTTACACATGCTAAAAAATCCTAATTAGGGAAACTTGTACTTTGTTAAAGGCAATTTTTTAAGAAGGAAATTCTTTCTTCTGATGTCCTCGGAGTTTTGAAGAGTTCCTCTTCAAGTTTTGAATATTTAAATTCAGAAATCATGTTCTAATTTATGATCTAAAAAGAGAAAACATGTTTCGGAGTGCCTGGGTGGCTCAGTCAGTTGAGCATCTGAGTCTTGATTTCAGCTCAGGTCATGATCCCAGCGATATTCTCATTCTCATTCTCTTTCTCTTTCTCTTTCTCTTTCTCTTTCTCTTTCTCTCTCTCTCTCTCTCTCTCTCTCTCTCTCTTCCCCTCTCTCTCTTTCCCCTTGCCCCTCTCCCTGGCTCATGCTCTCTCACTGTCAAATACGTAAAATTAATTAATTAATTAATTAATTAAATAAAAAGAAAACTTTAAAAATTTTTGGTATCATCTCTTCAGGTTAACATGTTCTGGTTTTTCATTTACAAAGAATCAAGGAAGCATACATTGGGATCAGACATAATTTATGATTAATAAATTGGCGCCTGGGTGGCTCTGCCGGTTAAGCATCTGACTTAAGATTAAGAGTTATATATATATATATTATATATTATATATATATAATATATATATATGAGTTATATATATATATATAACATATATATATATAATATATATATAATATATATTATATATATATATGAGTTATATATATATATATAATATATATAATATATATATAATAAGAGTTATGTATATATATAATATAATTAAGAGTTATGCCACTCATTAATAAGGAATTTCTACAAATACAGAGTGCTCACCCAAAATCCATAGGAATGGAAAAATGGTATTCTGAAAGGAATTTCTTAAGGTCAAACTTTTCTTTATGAGGCGCTAAAAAACTTTACTCAACTCACTAAAAGCCATTAATTAACCAATAATTGAACCATGTCTACTTTACTCAGAAGGGACCAAATGACACAGTGTATCAAAAATTTGATAGATCATGAGGCTGTTTTTAAGGCAATTCTTAAAGTATCTTAAGATTCTGATAACTATTTCAACCCTCTACAAATTCTATGTCTACCACATTGCAGAATTTAATCATTTACTCATTCAACAACATTTGGGGATACCTACTTTGTTCAAGGCACTGTCCAGCATCGCAAGAGGTAGAAAGATTAATACAACACGGTCCCTGTCATACAAGAATTATTCTCTGTGGGATTATAGCTATCATTGTCTAGATTATTGATGCCTGGAGAGACTTGTGAAGAACTGTGAAGAATTATCAAGGGAAATCAAATTAATTCACTGCATCCTACGTATTAATTATTTAAGCAAATATGAACTTGCCCACTGCTTTTACCCCAGAGCTACCCCTCTCATTCCTGGAAGGTATCCATTTTCCCAGGTTCCCCAAAGAGTCAAGCTGACTCCAGTTTTTAACTCATCACAAGGAGTATCAGCACGATGAATTTGTCTAAGTAAGTGGGCTCAAACTCACTGCCATGCAACCATAGCCAAAGGTATTGTTAAAGGAAGTGAATTTACAAAGCGTGGTCTAAGGAATACATGGCCTTCCCATTCCGCTAGAAACTTTGAAATGTTTAAAGTTAAGACAAACCAGAAAGCATCCAGTAACTACACTGCTCTTCACTTTTAGGAAAGATTCCTATCAAAGTCTCTGCTGTATGAACAAGAAGATGTTATTCGCTGCATCATTCAGTTCCCTTTTCATGAAGACTCATGGGAAAACTTCCCTCCAGTCTCAGTCCTAGGAATGGTGTTTTTCTCTTGAACAGCATTGTTCTGATGATATCTGTGCCCACGGATGTGATTGCTGTTTAAAAGCTTAGGGCCAAGGACCCGTGGGTGGCTCAGTTGGTTGAGTATCCGGCTCTTGATTTCAGCTCAGTTCATCATCCCAGGGTCATGGAACAGAGCTGCATGACAGGCCCCACACTGAGCTTGGAGCCTGATTAAGATTCCCCTTCCTCTTCCCACCCCCCACCCATCCACCCTGCCTCTCTCTCTCTCCAACCCCTGTCCCCCGCTCTCTCTTCCCGGTTTGTCCCTCTCCCCTGCTCACTTGTTCTAAGAAAAAAATAATAATAATAAAACCTTAGGGCCAAATATACAGACCAAGTCATCCAAGTGGATAAACCCTTAGAACACATTTCTTTTCCTATCTTTCCTACTTCTAAGGAAATTTCTCTTTGTCATGTGCTTCTGAATGACCAACTGATTTTTAACTTTCTTAAGTGTAATTGAAATACAGAGAAGTGCATAAATCATAGGTACAACTTGAGTTTTTGCAAGGGAATAAACCCACATAATCAACACTCAGATCAAAAAACAGAACATTTCAGCATGTTGCCCCCTTCCCCTCCAGAAATTATGATGTATTCGTAAGTTAGTTTTACTTAATTTTGAACATGTGTGAATGGACTCAGGCTTTTGGGGCTTGCTGGCCTTTGTTGGTCAACATTGCATATGTGAGATTATTGATATTTTAGTCTGCAATTACAGTTTATTTCTTCTCATCCTAGTCTCTTATTTTGTAGATTTAATTTAGCGATATTTTACATTGTTTTTTTTTTTAAGGTTATTTATCTATTTGGAGAAAGAGAGAAAGAGACAATTAGCAGAATAGGGGCAGAGAGAGAGGGAGAGAGAGAATCCCAAGCAGGCTCTGTGCAGAGCTCAAACTCATGAACCACAAGATCATGACCTGAGCCAAAATTAGGAGTCAGACCCTTAACCAACTGAGCCACCCAAGCACCCCATATTGTTTTTAAAACTTCTCAAACTAGGGGCGCCTGGGTGGCTTAGTCGGTTAAGTGGCCGACTTGGGCTCAGGTCATGATCTCACGGTCCGTGAGTTTGAGCCCCGCGTTGGGCTCTGTGCTGACAGCTCAGAGCCTGGAGCCTGTTTCGGATTCTGTGTCTCCCTCTCTCTGACCCTCCCCTGTTCATGCTCTGTTTCTCCCTGTCTCAAAAATAAATAAAAGGTTAAAAAAAAAAAAAAAAAACTTCTCAAACTCGTTACCAAAAAGGTAAAGAAGAGACATTGTTTGCTTAGATATGCCATTAAAGGCCCAGGGAACAAAAGAAAAAAATGAACAAAGTGGACTGTGAAAAAATTTTTAATCTGTACATCTAAAACCATTACCAACAGAATTAAAAGGCAAACCACAGAATGGGAAAAACTTGCAAATCATATACCAAATAAGGGACTAACCAAAATATATAGTGAATTCGTAAGACTCAACAACAACAGCAGCAAAACAAGCAATCTAACTCAAAAATGAGCAAAGGACTCAAATAGACTTTTCCCCAAAGAAGATATACAAATGATGAATAAGCACACAAAAAGATATTTAATACACTAATCATTAGGGAAATGCAAATCAAAAGTACAGTGAGGGTCACCCGGATGGCTCAGTTGGTTGAGTGTCGGACTTTGGCTCAGGTCATGATCTCACATTTCGTGAGTCTGAGCCCCATGTAGGGCTCTGTGCTGACAGCTCAGAGCCTGGAGCCTGCTTTGGGTTCTATGTCTCCCTCTCTCTCCACCCCTCCCCCATGTGCACGGGTATGCATTCCCTCTCTCTCTCTCTCTCAAAAATAAACATTAAAAACAATTAAAAAAAAAAATACAGTGAGATACCATCTCATATCTACTAAATTGGCTACCATTAAAACAACAATGAAAGGAATGAAGGGAGGGAGGGAGGGAGGTGAACGAATGAACCAGAAAATGAGTTTTGGCAAGGATCAGAGAAATTGGAACTCTTGTGCACTGGGAATGTAAAATGGTACAGCCACGAGGAAAAAAAAAAAACACTATGGCAACTCCTCAAAAAATTACAAACAGAATCACTATATGATCCAGCAATTCTGCTTCTGGGTATGTTCCTAAAGGATTGAAAACAGCCTGGAAGAGATGTTTGTACAGCCATGTTCACAGCAGCATTGTGCCCAAAAGGCAAATGCAGAAGCAACCCAAGTGCCCATTGATAGAAGCATGGATAAACAAAATGTCATTTATACATATAACAGGAAGGAAATACTCTAATATATGCTACTCTACATGGATGAACCTTGATGACATTATGCTGAGTAAAATAAGCCAGTTACAAGACAATTATTCTCTGATTCCACTTACAGGAGGTACTTACAGTAGTCAAAAGCATACAGACAGTAAGTAGAAAGATGGTTGCTAGGTAAGAGGGAGAGGGAAATGTGGAGTTATTGTTTAAAGGGGATAGAGTTTTAGTTCTGCCAGAAGAGTTCTGGATATGTGCGGTGATGAAGGATGCAAAACTATATGAATGTATTTAATGCCACTGAACTGTACCCTTACAAATGGTTAGGATTATAACGTTCATGTTTTATGTATTTTATTCGGATCATTTTCTTTAAAAAGGTAAAGAATAAGTAAGTAAACAGTGTCTATTCACCAAAGTCGGAAAATCAACTAATACCCTCTAGAAAAAAAAAGTAAAATATAACAATTCTGAAAGAGAAGCTCTTAACTTTTCAGCTAAACCCAAGTCCAATCAACCATAATATCTTATGAGTCGATATTTCTAGTTAATTAAATTATGTGGTTGACAAATTCTGTTTGTATTTCAAAATTTTTATTTTTATTTATTTTGTTAAATTTGTTCCTCATTTTTCATTTTATTTTATGGCACATATAGTGTAAGCAGAAGGAAGAGAGTTCAAAAATTGTCTCATCTTAGCTATGTATATGCATATTTCCTAGCTTAGTTCCTTATCTCTAAACTGTTTTTAATGGTATTTCTTTGCTCCTAAAATTGTGAATTAAACATAAAGAGCTAATTGTATTCTATCAAAGTACTAGTTAAAATGTAGTAGCTGTGGGGGCACCTGGGTGGCTCAGTCGGTTAGGCGTCCGACTTCGGCTCAGGTCATGATCTCGTGGTCCGTGAGTTTGAGCCCCGTGTCAGGCTCTGTGTTGACAGCTCAGAGCCTGGAGCCTGTTTCAGATTCTGTGTCTCCCTCTCTCTCTGACCCTCCCCCATTCATCCTCTGTCTCTCTCTGTCTCAAAAATAAATAAACATTTAAAAAAATTTAAAAAATACATAAATAAAATAAATTGTAGTAGTTGTCTAGCTATTTTTCATACACTAAACGCTCCATGAGCTCAGGGTCTTTCTTTTCCTGTCAACTTTGATATCCCCAGGACCAATATTCTGTAAGCACATAGTAACTACTCATCAGATATTTACTGACTGCATCATGTTAAAGCGAACAGAAAATAATTAATTGCCCTAAATTCTCTGATCAAAAAATCTGTTCAAAATTTGAACATAAGTTAGGAAAATGTGCTTTAAAAATATATGAATTTCCTGATACTTTCTACATTTTCCATAATTTAGTTATATTGGTTCTGCTATCTTTTCATACATCTAGCACAGTACAAAAATATGAGGATGATGATTATAACAGGCCAAGTAATGTACATACAACCCTCCAACATTCCCACTCCAGGTCTCAAGACCCCAATCCCTGGAACCTGTAAATGTCACCTTCTTTGGGAAAAGAGTCATTGCAGGTAGGATTAAGTTAAGGATCTTAAAATAAGAAATTATTCTGGATTATCAGGATAGACCCTAAATGCAATCACAAATGTCCTTAGAAGAGAAAAGCAGATGGAAATTAGACTTACAGAGGAGAAGGCAATGGGAAGACAAAGGCAGAGATAGAAGTGATGTGACCACAAACCAAGGAATGCCAATGGCCACCAGAAGTTGCAAGAGGCAAGGTACAGATTCCCCCCTAGAGCCTCCAGAGAGTACACAGCCTTGCTGAGACCTGGATTTCAGTCCAGTGATACTGATTCCAGATTTACGACCTTCAGAATTGTGAGAGAATTCATTTCTGTTGTTTGAAGCCACCACATTTGTGGCAATCTGGTTGAGTAACTATAGAAAACTAATACTTGATGGTGATCAATCAACCCATGAAATTCAATCAATCACTTAGTATCACCATGTTACAGCTAAAGCAAAGAAATGTACAATAAGTTGACTAAATTCTCACATTTTTAAGTTTCTTAATGTTTATTTTTGAAGGAGAGATGGGGGGAGGGAGGGAGGGAGAGAGAGAGAGAGAGAGAGAGAGAGAGGTGGAGGGGCAGAGAGAGAGAGAGGGAGACACAGAGTCTGAAACAGGCTCCAGGCTGGCAGCACAGAGCCCAATGTGGGGCTCAAACTCAGGAAACGTGAGATCACAACCTGAGCTTAAGTCGGACAATTCACCAACTGAGCCACCCAGGAGCCTCTAAATTCTCACAGCTTGTAAGAAACAGAGCAAGGATTCAAACTAAGGTGGTCCAGTTCTTGAGTGCACTTTCTTAAATGCTACATCATGTTAAAAGACTATTTTGTCTCTGTAACTTTAAGGCCAAATTTTACTATGAATGAAACACTTGCATCCACTTGAGAGCTCAATCCAGTGCCTATATTCTTCAAATTCTAGGTGATCTGGATAGATTTGGTACACTGAGACTAACTACTGGAAGTTCTTCTCAACAAAATAGTTTCAAAATCTAGAGTTTTCAGGACGCCTTCTGGAGTTTCAAGTGCATTTCTTTGTTTAAGTAAAAGTCAAAGAAAGATACTATAGACATATTTCATTATTATGTCTTTCATTTCAATTGGGGGTAGATGAGAGATTGTTAAAGAAGAAAGAAATCTCTAATAATTGTCTAATAATAAATTATAAAAACAGCAGCGATTAACTCTTTAGATATATAAACAAGGACACATCACAAGACCAGAATAAAACTAAACAGAGGATGCCTGACCCCGTGTTATAAGAAACCTTAGTTAAATCCGCAAATGGACCTCCTTAACGCTGCACTGTAATAGTATTTGTTGTTCTCATGGAGACAGATAGGTCTAATGGGTAATCAAGATATGCCAAGATTAGTACTGTGTGCCAGAAGACGGGCTACATAATTACATAGAGGCAAAGTTAAGAACTCTCCTTTACTGTAAATCTCTGACTTAAGAGACCAGTTTAGAAATGCTGTATGTTTGCCAGCTTTGGTACATATAATTCGAGATCAGAGTGGACTGCCACTTTGTGTTTCAAATAAGGCAAAAAATGAAACACATGGTTGGATGACACTACAAAGTAATAAAATCATTAAATGGCCTAGAGCACTCTATCGTCACTCTAAAACTCTGTTCTGGTATTCTCTACCAGTACATCAGTAGGTTAGGAAAAAGATACTCTTTGAATCCCATTCTCAATCTCTGCAAAATACTAAAAGTGGTACAGAATTACCTGGATTTGATTACCATCACATTTCAAATGCGATAAAGACTTTGTGAAGAAATCTGATTCATCTCTGCTTCTCAGTATCCTTAAAGTTCTTTCTTATTGAACTTTATTTTTAAAGTTAAGGATGGGTCAATCCACAAACAGGAGTTATTGCCAATCTTAGCAAGCCCTAGATTATGTAAACTAATGCATTTTTAACATACTGGAGTTTTTTTAATGATCTCAAATGTGTTTGTTAATTACTTGTTGAAATTAATTACACCAAATTTGAGGCACATAATTCCATTTGAGCTGATCTAGGTTTCCAAAGAGCCTACTCAACTGCTTGCTTAATGTTCAACCCACAGGCTTTATTTTATTCAAAGTCTCTCTGTAGAGGCTTGTCAAAAAACCAAGGAGTGACATCTACCTTGAGCTCTAAGCCCTTGCAACATTCAAAATTAAAACTCCTTCCCCAATATCAGTTTCTTTGGTCTGTGACACCAATATGACTCAGATGCTTATAGAGCTTAAATCATTTTCCAGAAATCTGGTTGTTCAAATCACCAAATAATAGCACATAAATAGTCCTATTGTGCAAATATGAAACAAAAAAAATTGTCAAACACCTAACAGATGTTCGTGTGATTACAAGGTTAACCCACTTATAAGACTCATCATAAAATATTTTGCAGTTCAAAAATTCATATTTACAATCAATTTCAATACTTCGTTACCAAGGTTAAATATGTTAACCACTGTAACAACCTCATTATCTACTTCTAAAAAAACAAACAAAACCTCAAGCCAAGTTACCACTGTACTATTTTTATATTCCTGTGAATGTATTCAGAAATGGATTACTTACAGTACACAAAGTATGATTTTTTAAGACTTCAAATATTTGAAAGGACACAAACGTTAATTTTATGCAACACTACGTTACTACTAGAAAACACAATTTAACCCTAAAACAAAAGAAATCAAAGGAATAACTTAGTTTACCGTAACAGAGAAATGTCCTTTTATTTGACAACAAACAATAAGATACTAGGCAAGTGTGATGAAACCTAGTAAGATAACTTGTCAAAGATTCTCTATTTCCAAAGTTGTTCCCCCATCTGGGATATGAATCATTAGTATCCCAACGGACTTATGTACTTTTATCTGATCATTCCATTCATGTGCAGGCAAATCAGATCTGTGACTTAAAATACATCATTATTCCCCAGATATGCATAATTATAGCTTATGAAGAAATACAACAAATACGATCTATTTGTTGCTTTCGTTTTTTGTTTTAAACCCTCAAAATCTTTAGACAGCACATAACAAATTATCTGAAGA
Source organism: Neofelis nebulosa (assembly GCF_028018385.1). Classification (NCBI taxonomy): domain Eukaryota; kingdom Metazoa; phylum Chordata; class Mammalia; order Carnivora; family Felidae; genus Neofelis; species Neofelis nebulosa. Next base: position 19,954,583 of record NC_080786.1, on the reverse strand, counting down.
ACTCATCAGTAATGAATTTATAGTTGGAGATTACAAGAAAATAATGGAAGATGTGTCCTCAACTACCTGCATACATTTTGCAGTAACAAATGCAACGTCTTAATTAAATTTCAGATAAAATAAGCCCTAAATTGGATGTGAATCTTTTAGCCAAAGTTGTTATTGTAGATGAGACACTATGTTTTGTTGAATTACAAACATTTTTCATTACTGAACTTTTGATGCACTAGTAAATAGCAAATCACAGCAGGGGGTGTAATTGTTTTGAAAATACCGCTGAAAATAAAAAGGAAATTTTCAAACAAGCTGCATGTATCTCTTAATAGAAATTCAACATCCTGTTAGGATCTGAGCATTAATTATAAGCTGGCTAAACTATGAGAGTGTCCAGGTAGACCTCAGGATAACTCTAGAGAGTCATACAAATGTGATGTTAGCATCAGGTATATTTAATGTTATAAATCACAGATCGTTAAGAGAAAGGCTATACAATACTACTACTGATTTACAATAAAGGGGCTCAAAGAAGAAACACTGTCAAGGGGAACACCAAGACCTCAGCATTTAGCCCTCTCTACAGATGGCAAGCCAAATGACATAAATGTGACACGTTTTTCATTTGATTTGAAGTCTAAGTTGGACGTTTCTGTTAAACATTTGAAATAGTTGTACATGAATCAATCTATGATGTGGTACTAATTTTTCATGGGGTTTAGAACTCAGATAGTCCTCCCACTTTTCAAATGAGGTTCGACAAGGTTGAGTAATGATTGGAGGAATCAACTTTGAAGTCCAGCAATCTTGGGTTCTAAAACACTAACTCTGGAACTTTTCCAAATTTTACATCTCTAAGGCTCCTTTTTCCTTATCCACAAAATGGAGAAGTAAGGATGTTGCCTTCCTGGGGTTGTTATATATTTAAAGGAGCTGTAAGGGCCTTCATACAGTGCTTAGTGTGCTGTGAATGGGGAAAAAAATGTTAGGCGTCATTATTACGGTTGTTCTTGTTCTTGTCAAATGACCCCAAGTTCCTTCAGGCACTCTGTAACAAAGCAAAGCAGTCCAGACGTCCTATATTTTGGCTCAGGTTTCTTTCTAACACACATAGCTTCTAGCACCTCACTTATTGAAATCTAAGATAATACATTAACTCAAGATGCTTACCCATTCCCCTAGTCTATGGTTGAGCTCCATGGATAGAGCACTCCAGTTAATTTCTGAGGAACATCTGGAAGGAAATGCGAAGACATTGCAGCAACCCCCAGACACACTGTGCTGCATCCATCAACATAATTTGAAAGGACCCATATTTGCCTTTCATGTTTCCGGGACCAGAGGATAGTGACTAAATTACCCAGTACGGGGCAAGGGTGGCAGGAAAACCCAGAAGGAGATAAACCTTTCCCAGTGGTTTCAGGGAACGTGGTGAACCAGAACTGAGTGGACATGAGAATCGCTTTTAACAGACAAGTAGCAAACAGCCTCAAGAGTAGAGAAAGACATTTCCCTAGGACATCCCCAGAGAGCACCACAGGAATGTCAGCAAAAAGCACCAGTTCCAGGGTCCCTAGTTACACCTACAGAACAGAAAGTAGTCTTGCAAGTCAGTTCAAGCTTCCAGAATTTGGAGATGCTCATAACACCCAGGAACATCGCATTCCTTGCTACTTTAGCTGAAGCAGACACAAACATCATCCCCAGAAACACGTGATGCAGACAAGTCTGAACTGTAAGGGGGGCAGACAGGACACTGGGCATTTCACAAGGGGCGACAGTGTGTTGGGCCCCGCAGGTTTCCTCTGACCCCAATTTGCACGCACAATAAAACTTCTCCCTAAACGCAAGAAGTCACAAGGCACGCAGACCCTGTACTCTCTCCTCCAACTCAATCCCCTGGACCAGGAAGGCAATCAGATCGAGGGGCACTGATTTACCCTTAACCTCCCAACCCCACCCGAAATGTTAAAATTATTCCCCTGGAGGAAGGCTTCCTGTAACTGGGTGGCATCCCCACTGCCCTCAAATCTTGTACATCCGGAGGGGAGATCTTGAAAAGAAACAAAAAAGGCAGGAAAGGAAAAAAGAAAAAAGGACGAATTAGAAGGAAGAAAATGAAAAGACAATCACGAAGCTAGCCCGCCGTGCTTTCTTATCCCAACAACTTCGCCTGGTTTCCCGAGGAGGGAGCGCGCCCCACACACACCCAATAGGAGACAGGCGGCAGGGAGTCCGTCCTCGGTGGCCCAGCCCTCGACTCCAGCCGGAGCCTGGCTGACCCTGTCGCCCCCTGCCGCTGCTTCCTCTGCCCCTTGGTCCCCGTCAGCGCATGGTGCCTAGAGACCCTCAAGCTCTGCGCTCTACACTCCGGGCCCCCCACTGCCTCACATCTCTGCTGGGCGCCGAGCGGAAGACACAAGGGAGCAGACTGACGGTGTGGGGTTCGAGGGGACAGGGGGATGTCCCGGGTGCGGACTATGCGAATGCCCATTCGGTACGCCTCACCGCGCCCGGGGGCGCAACCCCAGCCCCGCGCCCGCCCGGCACCGCAGCCAACTCCGCCACCCGCACGGAGACACCTCTTTTGCGCTCAACTTACCGCGGCTGGACTGAGCTTTCGGCGCCCCCAGCAGTTTTTCTCTCCTTCCTCCCGCCGAGCCCTTCATCCTCCTGCCGGCGGCCGCCCTGCGTCCCGGCCCCGGCATCAGGAGGAGCGGCCGCCCGGGCTGGCTGGCCCCGGGGGCGCACAAGGGCCGGTCTGCAGCTTCGGTGGTGAGAGTCACCACGAGGCGTGAGCGGCTGCCGCGGAGAATAGTCCCCGGAGCGCCGCTCGTGTGGTCCCTCGGGCGCTGGCTGGAGGTGGCTGTCGGCGCGCCTCTGCCTCCGCCGCGCCCGCCGTGCTCTGCACGCGTCCCGAGCCCGCGCCAGCCTCAGGTGCACCCAGCTGGGGAGAGGTGCGAGCTGGAGCGGAGGGAGGGGCCGGCCCGGGGGTGCCGGGGAAGGGAGAGAAGGCAGAGCGGAGAGAAAGAAACCGAGGGGAGAGGAACTAGCTTTCATGGAGTGAGTGGATCCTGGGTGTTAAGGGGAAATGCGAGCGACAGCAATGCATCCAGAAACTAGGGGTATTAGAAATGAGCTCAAGTGAGCTGCTTCAGGAGGCTCGGGAAAGGGGCTTTCCTTTTGTGCTTAGGTCCTTTATCTTCCCGGGTTGCACACAGGTCTACCTGAAAACAGCCCCACCCCCACCTCCACACCCCTCTTTTTTTTTTTTTTCTTTTTTCTTTTTTTCTTTTTTTTTTTTTAACAGTGAACCTCCAATCTCAGATTGCAGATACAAAGTGATAGGGTGAAGCTACTGTAAGTATGAGGGGAAATTCCACCTCCACAAAACCCATGTTCCCCCCTCTTGAGGGACCCAGGTCCTACTGGGATTTTTCTTCTCTCACCTGATACCTCCATCCCTCCCCCTTCTGTTTCTCACCCCTACCTCTCTCCTTCCCTCCCTTACCCCTCCCTCTATCCCCCCCTCTCTTCTCGCTCTTCTCTCTCTCTTCTCTCTCTCTCTCTCTCTCTCTCTCACACACACACACACACACACACACACACACTCACACACTACAATACCCTGGGGATGAAAACATATCCTCCATTGTCCTTTCTTAGGAGGTAAAGAGGTGTTTCTCAAATTTTGCCGTGCACAGGAATCATCGAGGAAATCAGGTTAGAGTTCAGATTCTGTTCCAATAGGCTTGGAGTGGGGCCTGAGAGTCTCTGCTTGTTTAATGGTGTGACAGAGGATGCTTATCCAAGGACCACATTGCCCTGTGGGCAGTAGTCTCTGAAAGCGCGTATTGTCCCTCAGGTGCTGGCTGGAGGTGGGCAAAACACAAACAATATCAACTCACTTTCTAGTACCAGGTGAGCCACTAGCTATTTGTACCATGGTCTGAAATAACAAGTCCCTGGGACAGTGTCTTTCATGGGGTTTCAGCATGCTGTGTAGGCCAAATAACTTAGAAACGTGAACTGAGTGCACAAGTATAAAATGCCCCACATGTACAATGCTGTCATCATTGTCATTAATAATCCTCTATTGATAAAATTATTAGGAATACTAATGTTGAGGAAAGTGTATATAATAATGGTAATTTGCTGTATGTTTTCAAGAGTAGCTCTAAAAAATGATCAGCAGTGACTTCCCCACAAATTCACAGACATTTAGAAAGTAAATGCTAAGTAACATCCTCAAAAGAGTAGACTGTTCATCCTCTGAGCCAGTTGTTGACTTTAGCAGAGAACAGCACCATTCAAGTATGCATTATCAAGTAGTTAAATCGTTTTTCAAGCTAATAGGTAAAGAAAACCAAGAAATGCAAATGCCAACAATAAGGAAATAAAAAGAGAAATATAGTAAATGCACCGAAAAAATATGTGGTTTCGACTTAGCCTATGTTAGTTTGGTTTGATCCTCTCTCTCGACGTGTTTTCATCTGGATTTAAACATTCATCCTATCATTTCAGTTCATCAAGTGTTAACACGTCTTTATCGTGGTAAAGGCCTTTCCTGGGGTGAACAGAGTCAGACACCATTCCTGCTTTGTAAGAACAATTTGACAATATACCAAGAAGCACCATATTAGGTAGTCTATGGTCCCACTAGAGACTACCAAACACAATACTGCAGCAAGTTCAAAAGGCAGTGAGGCCTGGAGAAACTTCACAGAATCAAAGAGAAGGAAAGTCATTCTAGAAAAACCTTCAACTATGATAGGATTCCATCAGGCAAGAATTAAAAAGGAAGTACCGTTAAGACGAAAGAGTAAGGGCAGAAAAGTATGGGGAACAGTGGATCCCTTGGCCCAAAATATACACTGCATGGAAGAAGATAAGGCAAGAGCTTGGAAGATTGGCAGGTGCTAGGACTGCTACCTTGAGCAGACTGTACTTCACTTGAGAAGTGCTGAGCTGAGGACCACCATGATAAGAAATACAGCAAGAAGATTTGATAAAACAAGTTATTGGGATGACCTAGGAGCAGAAAAGTAGTAGAGTTGTAAAAGCACTTGGGAGGCAGTCAAAGCCACAGGTACGAGATCATAAAGGTACGAACAAAGATATGAACAAAGGTAGGGAAGGAGACCTTTAAAAGGAGACATAATTAACAGTATATTGCAACTATGTGGAGGAGAGAGATTTGTCCAAGGTATCTCTAAGGCTTTGGGGCATCTGGGTGGCTCAGTAGGGTAAGCATCGGACTCTTAATTTCAGCTCAGGTCATGATGTCACGGTTTGTGAGTTCAAGCCCCAAGTCGGGCTCCATGCTGACGGCAAGGAAGCTGTTTGGGATTCCCTTTCTCCCTCTACTCTCTCTGCCTCTCCCTTGCTTCTGTGCATGTTCGCTTGCTCGCTCTCTCTCAAAATAAATAAATAAACTTAAAAAATGGAAAAAAACCTATCTCTATGGTTTCGTGCCTGGAGTACTAGAAATAGGTGACACCGTTAAGAATTGAGAAGTCAAGAAGGTTGGTTGGGTACAGTCAGTGGATTTTATTTTTATGTTTATTGGGGAAAGGGTATCAGGTAATGAGTTTTCTTCAGACGTTTTTAGTCAGAGGTTTGGGGGAAGATGTTCAGGTGGCAATGTTTACACAGTCGGGAATAGAAGCCCTGCTCTGGGGAAATAGATTCTGGGTTAGAGCTTGTGTTCGCTTTCATTTTCTAGAGCACTGGGCATGTATAGTTAAGTTGTTGGAGAATATAAGGTTAGTGAGGTTGAATAGAGAAAGAAACCCAGAGTCCTTAGGACAGAAGCTTAGCACTATGTCTCTTCCTGTTCCCCAGCATCCATGAAACATGGCACCATCTGCATAAAACCGTTTTGTGAACTAAGACAGTGTACTGTTCTCTCATTTTGGGGCACCTGGGTGGCGCAGTCGGTTAAGCCTCCGACTTCAGCCAGGTCACAATCTCGCGGTCCGTGAGTTCGAGCCCCGCGTCGAGCTCTGGGCTGATGGCTCGGAGCCTGGAGCCTGTTTCCGATTCTGTGTCTCCCTCTCTCTCTGCCCCTCCCCCGTTCATGCTCTGTCTCTCTCTGTCCCAAAAATAAATTAAAAACGTTGAAAAAAAAAATTAAAAAAAAAAAATTTTTGCACTAACCTGACACATAGGAGTCTCTAAAAATGTTTATAATGATTTTATAGAAATAATAAGAGACACCAAATCACAACCAAAAAGATGGCAAGAGATGGCTCAATGGGCTCGGTTATTTCCATGTCATGAAATCCAAGTTGGAGAAAAGTTTTGTTACAGAGATGGGGCTGATAACAAATAACAAATAACAAATGGGGTAGAGGTATTAAAGGGAAAACACTACTGTCACCGAGGAAGGTTTTGGATTTGTTTGGGTTGTGGGGGGTGGAGGGGGTAGGATCTGGTTTTAACAAGTTAATTGATTACCTTCAAGGGTCCGGTTAAACCAACAAGGTATCACTATTATGAGTGGCAAAGGAATTAAAAAACAATCTTAGATTATTTTTTAAAGAAAGTTGACAACTGAAGATTAAAAAGGGAGACGGGGTTGGGGGGGTGGTGGGCAGAGGGCTGGTAGCAGGATTGAGGAAGGTTGTTCCTCTTTAGAAAAAGCAAACTCCCAACATACCTTGTTGATGAGGTTAAGGGGCCAAATGTGTGGGAGAGAAGTTGCAGGTGAGAGAAGGTGAGAATTGATTGAGCAAGAACTGAAAAGAAAAACACAACTAGTGGGGCACCTGGGTGGCTCAGTCGGTTAAGCGTCCGACTTCAGCTCAGGTCACGATCTCACAGTCCGTGAGTTCAAGCCCCGCGTCTGGCTCTGGGCTGATGGCTCAGAGCCTGGAGCCTGCTTCCGATTCTGTGTCTCCCTCTCTCTCTGCCCCTCCCCCGTTCATGCTCTGTCTCTCTCTGTGTCAAGAATAAATAAACGTTAAAAAAATTAAAAAAAAAAAAAGAAAAGAAAAACACAACTAGTGAACCAAGAGTGCAGGTAATCAATCTTAGCAGAGAAAAGGGTCACCTGTTCCTTAGGAGAAAGAACATAGGAACAGGAAAAAGAAGATGTACTGAGATTCTAAAGTGGAATGGCAGAATGTAAGAAAGCCTTTCATTATTTTGTCCCTGGATCTCTAGGAAAACACAGATGAGGCCTTCTACTGAAGAAACAGCATTGTGAGCTAGAAAAAGTAGAGAATATTTGGAACGAGTTTTAACAAGGATAACATGGTGAATCCACAAAAGATGGGAAGAACGATCACTAGGTAATCCTACCAGGTGGGAACCTGCCTCAGGGTTAAAATATATACATTTATTATAATGAAGACAATCAGCATTTTTATTTGTTACTCTCCTAGTAAAATTCAAAGACGTAAGAACAGAAACACAGTGTGCAGCGTGGCTGACCTAAGTTTAATAATCAACGAAGTAAGACTCTCTTAGTCTTAGTTTCCTCAACTGTAAAATGGGGGTAAGACTGTTTTCCTTTCAGTTTTAGGCCTCTATAATAAAATGATATAACACTGGCGGAGCAGTGGTTCTCAAACTAGAGCATTCTCAAACTAGCACCTGGGGGGACTTGTCAAAACACACAGTGCTAAGCCTCACCTCTAGAGTTAGTGATTTTTCTCTATCTTAGATGAGTCTCAGAAATTTGAGGGTTTTTTTTTTAAGGTCTATTTATTTTTGAGAAAGCAAGTGCAAGCGGGACAGAGGCAGGAAGAGAGGGGGACAGAGAATCTGAAGCAGGCCCCACCCGGAGCCCAATATGGGACTGGAACCCACAAACTGCGAGATCATGACCCGAGTTGGTGTCAGGCGCTCAACCGACTGAGCCACCCAGGCACCCCTGATTTTGACCTTCTGACAAGTTTCCCAGGGATGCTGATGCTTCTGGTCCAGAGACCACCCTTTATAAAGTATTTAATATAACGCTTAGTACATAATAAGTACTAAATAGACGGTAGCTGGTGTTTGGGGTTGGTGCTTGCTTCAGGTATGATAGCTGAATATAGAGTCCAAGCTGAAATGGCTGTAAGTGAAACACAAAGGTGAATCATGGACAGAGATTATTGGGAAAGATTGATCAGTTCACAGAAATGCAGATTGCATTTAGTGTGGGAAAGATTCAAGATCAGAATCTTGGACATCAATGTATGCTTACCCCAACACTTTCTAAAATGGTGGTTTATAATAAAATGCCAAGGCCATAACAATTAAATCAGATAATGGAAGGAGAAAACTGGGTCAAGGAAGGACAGCAAGACTGAGCAGGTCAACACCAATATTGTGACAACACAGAGCCAGGCTCTCGGGCTTGGAAGCCACTGTGAAACAGGAATCAGGGATGTTACGTAACTGTCATCGTCTGAGATGAAGATTTGTAAATCCCAGTCTCTCATGCTGTAAAAACTGCTCCTACTCCCACAACTGAGCGAATCTCTCACTCCTGGAACACTGAGTAACTTGGAATTCATGTGGCTTCCTTAAGTGGAAGCTTTAATACAAATCAAGCCATAGTGTTACAACACAATTAATAAAAAGCACATCTGGGGGTGGTTCAGAAAATGTGTTCCAGATATTTAGCCTTCTAGTGATTCACCATTACCCATGCACAGGCCTCCCTGTACAGAGCGCCTGTATTTTGTCAAGTACTCTGGTAGGATGGTCTTCAACCTCAAGTAAAATCACTCTTCCAAGATTAGAAAACAGGCTCCGAGAGATAAAGGAACTTCCCTGAGATGATACCTAAAAAACTCCAATGTCTCTGATTAGACAGCATGTTTAATTTCCACTCTAAAATGTTGTCTCTAAAAAAGTAAAAGTTAATAAATCTCATCTTCCCATTTTCCTTTTGTCTTCACTTGGGTTTTACAGGAAAGTAATTCTGGAATCATGGAAATCTGTATGCAGGAAGTTTACTGGGGAAAGCCCCTGAGGTCAACACCTGAGAGAGAGTAAAAGAAGCAGAGCTGGGAAAAAGGGGAAGTTGAATTCCAGTGCAATCTCAACAAATGCCTCAGCCCATTCCATGGGAGTTCTGGACTCAATGGACCCTTTGGAGTTGTTCTGCACTGAGGACAGACAAGCAGGTCTTTGTACCCTCACATCAATCTGTCATTCCTAGTAATCAGAATTGAGCTCACAGAGAAGCCTGTAGAACTAACCTGCTCAAATATATGAATATTTCATCATCACTGCTTCATAGGAACCCAAAGAAAACTATCTTAAATGCAGCAATTATTTTAATAAACATTATTATTTGCAAGGCACTGTGATGGGTACTCTGGGGGAACACAAATTTATTTAAATCACATGTTTGATATCATGTAACTTAAATTTAAAGTAAAATGAACTATAGAGAAGTAAATTGTCTGTAAAATGGATATAATAATATCTGTCTCATAGGGTGGATCCGAGGATTTGAAAACCTGCCACAAAATAAATGCTACGAAAGTATTTAGGGTTTTTTTCCCCCAACTACAATAGCTGGAATGAAACGTTTTGCACAATACAATTGACAAAGTACAAATAAATATGTAGTAAGTGAGAAGCTATCACTTTAACTGAGAAAATGTAATGAAGGAAAATGAATTTAGTTGAGTCTTCAAGAGGGGGTTGGAGTTTGGAAGGGAAAAATAATGGTGAGGAGAGGAATACATCCAAAGGATAACAAATAAGATGGACATGTAAAGCATAAAAGCTCAGAATTTTTTTTGACAGCCACTAAATGGACTAGTATGTCAAGAACTTAGGTGAAAGGTTAGGGACACTGCTAATGATTTTCAGTGTCCAGTTAATTGTTGTGACTATTTAGAAGACTATAAAAAGTGAAATTTTTTTTTTAAATTTTTTTTCAACGTTTTTTATTTATTTTTGGGACAGAGAGAGACAGAGCATGAACAGGGGAGGGGCAGAGAGAGAGGGAGACACAGAATCGGAAGCGGGCTCCAGGCTCTGAGCCATCAGCTCAGAGCCCGACGCGGGGCTCGAACTCACGGACCGCGAGATCATGACCTGGCTGAAGTCGGACGCTTAACCGACTGCGCCACCCAGGCGCCCCTAAAAAGTGAAATTTTTGAGCAAATTATAAGTATGAATAAAATTCTGTTATGAACATTAACCTGTGAACCACTGAAATTGAAAGAAACTGGAAGCAAAATTTTCTGTTTCTTGTTCCTGCCTCATACTAATCTATCTTTCCAGAGACTGTTCAAAATGGTGTCCCTAGACCAGTAGCATCAGCATCACCTAGAGACTTACTGGAAATGTAGATTCCTAGGCTCCACCCCTGACCTTCTGAACTAGGAACTTTGTGGGCCCCAGCAGCCTTTGTTTTAATAAGCCCTCCAGGAATAGATTCTGATTCACATTCAAATTTGAGAATTACTGCTATAGTGTTTCTTTTGACTGGAGCATTTAGCCCATTTACATTCAGAGTGATTATTGATAGATATGAATTTACTGCCATTGTATTACCTGTAAAGTCATTGTTTCTGGAGATTTTCTTTCTAATCATTGTTTTTGGTTTTGTCTTTCCTGCTCAAAGATCCCCTTTAATATTTCTTACAAAGCTGGCTTAGGGGTCATGAACTCCCTTAGTTTTTGTCTGGCAAACTCTATCTTTCCTTCTATCCTGGATAGATTTTCTGGGTTTTTTTTTCCCCCAACTACAATAGCTGGAATGGATAAAGTATTTTCTGGATAAAGTATTCTTGGCTTTTCTGGATAAAGTATTCTTGGCTGCATATTTTTCCCATTCAGCACACTGAATATATCATGCCACTCCCTTTGGAGAGGTGTGCTGTTAACCTTATTTGTCTACCCTTGTGGGTTAGGGATTGCTTTTCCCTTGCAAGTTTCAGGATTCTTTCCTTATCTCTGTATTTTGCAAATTTTACAATGAAATGTGTCTGTGTTGCCTGGCTTTTGTTAATTTTGATAGGAGTTCTCAGTGCCTCCTGGGTTTGGATGTCTATTTCTATCTCCACATTAGGGAAGTTGTTAGCTATAGTGTTTCTGTAACACGTTTTTCTTCTGGAGCAAACATCCTTCGGGAATATCCTAAAGCAATCCTCCTCTCTACCTCTCAAGAGTGAGATTGCTGTCTACTAACATCGTTCCAGACTATCTCTGACCAAATGAGTCAGCACCCCAAGAGAGGAAAACTTTTCCTTTCTGCACTTTCAAGTTTTTTGGCTGGTCTCATAATTAAGTTGACACAAGACAGGTTAACAAGAGAAAAAACAAAAAACAAATTTTACTTTTGTATGTGCTCATAAGGATATAAAACTCTAAGAACTGACCAAAGCAGGCAGCTTTTATACCTTTTAGACAAAGAAACAATTTGTGAAGTGCTGATAAGACAAAGAAGTTTGAGCTTAGTGTAGCAAGTTAATGAAATAACAATATTTCTTTATACAGCTTCTCCACCCTGAGTTCATATCTGTGGTAGTCAGGATGCCTTCTACCCTCCAGGAGGACACCTTTCACATGGGGGAATTTATTTCCTGATTTTAGGCAAAGGACGGTCAGAGTGTTCCTTTTCTAGTGGCTATTTCTTAAGCAACTTTAATTCAAAATAATCAATATGCCAGAGTAGCATATTTTGGGGTAGTCTGCCCTGAACCCCATCAGTATTGAACTGTGCTATGTTGATATATGGATTAGATTGTTTTTAATTTTTTTCAGAAAATCTTGAATGCAAAGGTCCTTCTGTTTGTTTTACATGTGGAATTCCTCAGCACTGTGTCTATTTGACTAGAAGAGACAAACAATAATAATTAACAATAATAATAAATATTAATGTAATACTAATATCAGTATTATTTATTATTATTATTCCTCAGGAAAAAACCTCACAGGGTTTCAGAAATGGTTCATTGGTTAATATTTTGTTTTCATAAAAATTGTTTCAAGAGTCCTTTCCCATTACTCATGAAATTCTGGAATTGCTAATGAAAATACATATAAAACTACAGCAAAATCATGGCTCAAAATAATTAGAGCTTGGATATTGAGAAGGGGACTATGGTCAACACAAAATGGTCCTGAGTAGCTATTAACTAAGAAAGATCAATGTAATGGCCAAATACAGAACCTATTTGTGATTGTCTGGGGACCCTGGATCTTTTTAAATAAACAGATGGGAGGTTGAAAGAAACAGAATAAACTGACAAAGGAGTGAACTTATGGTGTTGGGAAAACGAATAAAGTTTTCCACCATAAGATGGCCAATGGGACTAAAACAAGCTCTGGTCTCTAGCTTAGAGACCCCTCTTCCCAGTTCTTCTTGCCCTGTTTGCCATAGGCACGAAAACCTGCCGCAGATATGGAAGCTTACAACCATCAATTGACCTTCCCCCCTTCATTCAGAGCTCAGATCTTTGGAGAAACGGTCTCCTCTGAGCCCAGTGGTGTTAAATAAATCCCCCATCCACCAAGATCTCTGAGTGCCACTTGGTTTTTCTGCCAGGGTTCCAGTCTGGTTCAGTAACAATGGTGGAGGAGGTCATCAAGAGGATGTGACCACTGGTTGACCTGTGAGCTACACTCAGGCAATCAGAGGCTTCTCAACTTCTCCTTGACCTTGGAATGTATGTTCTACACACCATTCCCACAGTGGGAGCCATCTTCAAGGATACAGTCTTGAAGGAGTAATGTGTTGTTGAAAACAACTGAATGGGAGTGACACCTTGAACTACACAAAGCAACGTCATGGAGTGGCATGGCTGTAATAAACGCGGGATATTTTGCAGACATAGAAAAATCACATAAAAGCACAATGTCCTATGTATATAATCCATTTGTGCTTCAAGACGTTTTTATTTTGCTACCCAAACACAAATCTATTCCATAACTAATGCATTGACTATGTAAACAAGTTAACAGAGACTCAAGTTAGTCTTAAATATATAAGCATAAATTATGTGTATTTCAGCTTGCCTATCCAGCTGTCTTCTCAGGGAGATATATGGAAATTTGTACTTCTGGTTTTTTGAGAACACTGATCTCCTGGATATTTAAAGGAATGAACATGGTAACTCCTAAATCCCACCTTACCTCAAACTCTGTGTGTCTTCAACAACATCTCCTCCCAATGACTTCTCTTTTGCTTACAGTGGTATCCCTATTCCTCTCAAACTTGGAATCCCAAAACTTTTTTTTAATGTTTATTTATTTATTTGAGGGAGAGAGAGAGAGAGAGAGTGACTGCACATGCAACCTGGGGAGATGCAGGGAGAGGGAGAGAGAGAAGGAGAGAAGGACAGAAGGAGAGAGAGAGAGAGAGAGAGAGAGAGAGAGAGAGAGAGAGAACACCAAATAGGCTCTGCACTGTCAGCAAGAAGCCTGACATAGGGCTGAAACTCATGAACTGTGAGATCATGACCTGAGCCAAAATCTAGAGTCAGAGGCTTTACCAACTGAGCCACCCAGGTGCCCCTCAAAGCCATTTTTAATCACTCTGTCTTCTACCCTAACCTTCAGCCTCTCAGAAGCCTCCTATTTCTGAAAGTTTTCAGTTTCCCTAAAGCTACTTTATAGTTGTGCCTACGGTTATTCCTACCAGTTGTATTAAATATTTACTGGAATTCAGCCAATTTTGTTGTACTTATTACAATTTTTTAATTTAAAATAACAAAACAATGAAATATGAATGTGAAAAAGACATTGCCTCTATGAAAATTAAATGTAATGTTTTGCACATACCCCCCCCCACACCAAATGCCAGTATCATACTGTTTTGAGGACTGTAGCTTTATAGTGTAACTTGAAATCATTAAGTTTAATGCTTCCTGCTTTGTTTTTCTTTCTTAGGATTTCTTTGACTACTATGTTTTGTGCTCTTGTATAAAATTTACAGGTGTATTTTCTACTTCTGTAAAAAACATCATTGAAATCCTGATAGAGATTGTGTTAAATTTATGAATGGTTTTGGTAGAATTAACATTTTTACCATATTAATGCTTCCAATCCATGAACCTAAGATACCTTCCCATATACGTCTTCAATTTCTTTCATCAATGTCTTACAGCTTTTAGAGATCTTCCACCTCCATAGTTAATTCCCTGTTATTATGCTATTTTAAATAAGATTGATTTATTTCTTTTTCAGAAAATTCACGGTTAGTGTATAGGAATGTACCTGACTTCTGTATGTTAATTTTGTATCCTGCAACTTGATTACATCTAGCAGTTTTTGGGTCATTTGTAAAGAGAGACACTTTTACTTCTTTCTTTCCAATTCTCATACTTTTTTTTTCTTGCCTGACTGCTCTAGCTAGGACTTCTAGTACTATGTTGACTAGGAGTGGTGAGGGTAGACATCCTGTCTTGCTCCTAGCCTTAGAGGAAAACTTTCAATCTTTTACCACTGAGTAAGATGGTAACTGTGGACTTGTCCTATATGGCCTTTATCAAGTTGAGATATCTTCCTCTACGCCTAATTTAAGAGTTTTTATCATGAAGGGATTCTGCATTTGTCAAATGCTTCCTTGCATCTATTCAAATGAGCATGAGGAAAAAAAAATTGTAAATCATTTATCCGATAAAGGATTATATCCAGAATGACATAAAGAACTCCTACAACTCAATAGGAAAAAAATTTTTAAGGGCAAAGGACCTGAACAGATCTTTCTACAAGGAAAATTTACAAAAGCCCAACAGGTACATGAAAAAATGCTCAACATCACTAGTCATTGGGGAAATGTGAATTAATACCACAATGAGAAATCACCTCACATCTCTTAGAATGGTCATTATCAAAAAGACAAGATATAACAAATGCTGGCATAGATGTGGACAAACAGGAACCCTTGTGGACTGTTGGTGGGGGGATTGTCAACGGTACAGCCACTATGGAGAATAGTACGGAGGATCCTCAAAAAATGTAAACTACTGAGGTACCTGGGTGGCTCAGTCTTTTAAGCATGGGACTTCAGCTCAGGTCATGATCTCACAGTTCGTGAGTTCAAGCCCCATATCGGGCTCTGTGCTGACACCTCAGAGCCTGGAGCCTGCTTCACATTCTGTCTCCCTTTCTCTCTGCCCCTCCCCAACCTGTGCTCTCTCTCTCTCTCTCTCTAAAAAAAAATAAATAAAAACATTAAAAAAATGTTTTTTAATTTAAACTACCATATAATCCAGCAGTTCCACTTCTGGGAATATATACAAAGGAAATGAAAACCCTAACTCAAAAAGATATCTGCACCCCTCCCCCCCCCCCCCGTTCATATCACTATTTATAATAGCCAAGACATGGAAACAACCTAAGTATCCACAGATGGGACAATAAAGAAGTTGTGGTAGATTAGACAGATATTAGATAGATAGATAGATAGATAGGCAGATAGACAGGAAGGAAGGAAGGAAGGAAGGAAGGAAGGAAGGAAGGAAGGAAGGAAGGAAGGAAGGAAGGAAGGAAGGAAACAGTAATATCCATATTGGAATACTATTCATCCATAAAAACAAGGAAATCCATTTGTGACAATATAGATGGACCTTTCACCTCAAGTGAAATAAGTCAGAGTAAAGACAAATGTTATATGATCTCACTTGTATATATACTCTTAAAACAATTTTTTTAAAAACTCAAACTCATAGAAAAATAGATCAGACTTGAGGTTACCAAAGGCAGACACTGGGGGAGGAGGGCTTGGAGGAAGGTAGTCAAAAGGTACAAACTTCCAGTTATAAGATAAGTAAATACTAGGATGTAATGTATACCATGATGACTATACCTAACACTGCTGTGTGCTTTATGTAGCCAAGTTATTAAGAGAGTAAATCCTAATAGTTCTCATCACAAAGTTCTTTTCTTTTCTCTTTTCTTTTTTTTTAAATTTTTTAAAATGTTTTATTTATTTTTGAGACAGGGAGAGACAGAGCATGAACAGGGGAGGGTCAGAGAGAGGGAGACACAGAATCTGAAACAGGCTCCAGGCTCTGAGCTGTCAGCACAGAGCCTGACGCGGGGCTCGAACTCACCATGACCTGAGCCAAAGTCGGCCGCTTAACCGACTGCGCCACCCAGGCGCCCCTTTTCTTTTCCTTTTATTTGATTTATGTGAGAAGGTGGATGTTAGCTGAATCTACTGTAGGAATCATTTCACACTGATGTAAATTAAACCATCATGCTATACAGTTGAAATATATACAGTATGCATGTCTATTTCTCACTAAAATCGGGAGGTAAAAAAAAAAAATTAGTTGCTCAAAAAACAACCAACGAAAAGATCTACTCTTGAATTAGGTGGGAGACAGTTGTAAAAGACTGGGAAAATCATAACAATCTGGAAAGACTGTTCATATGGTGTATCTTAATAAATGTGTTTAATATCTCATTAAAGTTAAAGAAACAAAATAAGAATTGTGATGTTTAATTAATATGTTTTGGCTGGAAATAACAGAAGTTCTACTTGAAAGGCAAAATAATAATGGAATTATTATTCTAACTAGCCGGAAGTCTTGAAGTAGAAAAGTTCCAGGGCTGTTTAATACAACAACTTAATCAAATCATCCTTTTTCCACCTTTCTATCCAACCGTTTACAGATTATTGGAACACTTCCTTCATTGAATCAAAGTGGCTGAAGCAGCTCAAGCAGCTCACCCTCATTAATCAATAGCCAAAGGCTGGAAAGCTACCCTGGGATAGCCCCTGGTTCTTAACCCTTTACGGACAAGGACATCTTTCAAAGAAGTTCTCTAGGTTTCTTTGTGTCTCATTGGCCAGGAGCTGGTTAAATACCTAGCAGCATGTGCTGATAAGGAAGAAAATCACCCAATTCATTTGGGAAAGGGGAGGACACTAGGGGGAAAAAATTAAGAAGCTCCTGGCAGCGTGGAGAAGGAGAGTAACTGTTGGACAGGAATTCCACAGTATGTGCACCAGGTGGAATACGCATCATGGGTTATAAAAAGAGATGCACATGAGCACTCATACTGAAAGGAAGATCTTTGCCCTACGTAAAAAGATTGGCAAATGAATACGCATTCATATGTACTAACTTAAAAATAAAAATGTTTGGGGCGCCTGGGTGGCGCAGTCGGTTAAGCGTCCGACTTCAGCCAGGTCACGATCTCGCGGTCCGTGAGTTCGAGCCCCGCGTCAGGCTCTGGGCCGATGGCTCGGAGCCTGGAGCCTGTTTCCGATTCTGTGTCTCCCTCTCTCTCTGCCCCTCCCCCGTTCATGCTCTGTCTCTCTCTGTCCCAAAAATAAATAAAAAATGTTGAAAAAAAAAAATTTTAAATAAAAAAAATAAAAATGTTTGACTTATATACGCCCTGTCTTAACCCACCTACTGATCCTGAACAAAGCACTTACGTCTCTAATATTCTTACTGTACTCAATGATAGGTTTTAGTGTAGGGAACACAGCCTCACATAGAGTATACAGTAAGTAGGTATTAAAAAAGTGATGAGTTTACATATTTGCTACAACAGGAACTCAGTCAGTACTTATTGATTTACGACAGATGGGAAATGTTCTACGTGACTATTAAGTGGCTTGCCCCTACTTGGAAATCATATCTAGTGCCAAACAAATTTCTGTTCTACTTCAGATGTTCAAGACTTTTTTTGCCTTTAAGATGATTATTCCTGTTAATAATTGTGAAAACAAACAGTGGCAGGAAAGTACTGTGTGTTTCCAAACGATCTACTTTCACCCCTGGGGACGGGGAAAAAACCACCATTCCCAGTACCCTGGCATCCAGAAAAAGGCTCATGAAAAGGATGTCAACAGAAAACACTGGCCTTCGCGCCAGCCTGGGCTCCAAAAATCTTCTGGGATTTTGTGCAAATACATGTTCACTCCTTCTTTCTCCCCATGTCATCTACAGATTGGAAGCAGAGGATCAATGGAAGACTCAAAGGCCCAAAGGCCAGACAGTATCACCATGTGCCAAATATCCTGTCAGAATATCCCCTTTTATTTTTCAGTTCACGAGATGCCGTGGTCATTACAGCCCTTGGCACCTACACACATATATAATACAAAACCAGGAATGGCTATAGCCACAATTGTGAAGTACAGGATACTGGTTTTTAGCACATGTCTTTCCACTCGCCTTTCTGAGAATTTGCCTTCCCTCCAACTTTTAATGCCTTACTTTGTGTATTTCACTTCAGACACCTAGAAACATTTATGTTGCTATGCTGAGAAAAGAATCCATGTGATATTTACAACCATTCTAAATTATAAAGAACTTAATTTGGTTGCACTTTTCCATGTGCATTTGCATTTTAAAAGGCCTACAGAAAGACCACAACGCTTGCACCTAGAGAATGAATCACTAATGGTTGAATTTCAATAATCAGAAAAAGAAAAAAATATTACTATGCAAATTATACCATATAGGAAATAGCCTACTTCAATTAGAATTCCAGCCCTGAACAGAAATTAAGTTCACATTTTGATAAATTTCCCAAAATAACAACTAAGAAAAGGCAGTTGTGCTATTTACATCTCTTTCTCTACATGGTTCTCAATGCACACTTATTTATAGTAGACTAACTAAAATTCTTTAAAACTGGGAAGTTTTTATTGTATTTATTGTTATATCTCATGAATTTTAAAATGTCTAAAATAGAGAAAGATAATTAAGGAAAGATTGCATACGATTTAATTGTGCAAATGAACAATATTCACTAACTGTGTAATGAACTTAGAATTGCTTTACTTATATTCAGACATGTTTATATCAATGTTAATTTTCTCCATTTTAGATTGTAAGCAATTTCAGGACAAGAATTTATACTTTATACATGTTGTGTGGTATCGTGTATCAATTCCTTTTAGGATTAATTCTTACCATTTAGAATATGTGGTAAATTTTACACATGTAGTGAGGTTGAAATTCATACCCCACAATTAAGATGTTGTTGGGGAGGAAAATAATCCCTCTACCCTTAGACACGCTAGAAGAATTAAAATGGCATGAGATGGATTAACAGAAGAAGATCAAATTTAATTAAGTACATGCCAGGAATCCACATAGCCAGGCAAAATGAGATATGTATGTCATCTTGAACTAAGGAGAAGAGGGTAGGGGTCTGAGACTTCAAAAGGAAGGAAAGCAATTCACGGGAAGATGAAAAAGACTAAATGTTTAGTTAACACATGTTTGCTGGGCCATCCAGAAACAAGGGGACATAGAGAGGAATTTTAACAAAGAGACTTTGCTAAATTCCTCCCTTGTCTACCACACCTAGTTCCTATTATGCTGTCATCATCTATGGTGATAGTTTTCTTCCTGGAGTAGTACTCTACAGTCTTTCAGGCATTAAGTGTGGAGATCAAAGTTTCTTCCTGAGTCTTTTGGGCCTTGGTTGTTTTTAGCTTGAAATAATCTGTATGCCAAAGCAGTGCATCTTGGAGTGACTTGCCCTTGGCCCCCACAATGTCACAAAACAAATACAAAAAATGTAGCTCTTCTACTTCTCTAAGCTTCAACAACTTCCTGGTGGAACCTCATCCCTGCTGATGGAATGTAAGGGGTAGCGGAAGAGAAGAGGATTGAAGACTTAAATTTAAAATCAAAGTTAATTCAGTCTCTTCTAGTGTAAAATAACATTGTTTGAGTACATACTCCATCAACTCAAAGTTCAAATTTTCTTTAATGTTGATTCTCCTCTCCGAATGTCTTCCTGCTCCGTATTCCTTCAGAATTGGTGTCTGGTTCCACGGGACTATTGGGACATTTTCACGGTACTGTGGGAGATGAGTAGCTGGTGGATTCTGACTCCCTCTGCCTTGAAGTTGATGAAAAATGTCCCTCTTCTTCTGGACAGAGGTAGCCCCATGCCAGAGCACATGGCTGGGATCTCAGTCTTGACTTGTCACCTAACCTGGCACCTTTGTGCAAATTTACCACAGTCGATAGCAGTAATAAACATCTCTCATTATTTGAAAAATTCCTTGTAAAAAGAGGTCCTCAGAACAATTTTCAAACATCCAGTTGTCAATCTGCTTAAGAGGCAATTTATGACTGCCAAGTGTCATAAAACAATAAAGCTGATTTTATTTTCATATTGTCCTGAAAAGGGAGGAGATGGACATGATATATGTCAATTACAAGTATTTGTCTGATGTTTTGTACATGGTTGACTTAGAAAGTGAAATTCCTAGATCTGATTTTGTTAAGTTTAGTTTGGCTTTCTTTAGATTCACTGCCGGACATGGTCCACAAGTCTGGGGCTCTTTTTGATTATGCCACTCCTGTGGAATTAGCTTGCTGACTTTTGCCTTCAAACTCATTATCTCAAGGCTGCAATATGGCTGCTGTAGCCCTAGTAATCATTTTCTCACTCTCGACAGGAAGAAAGAGATAAAAGGAGAAAGGACAATGCCAGATGGGATGATCACTTTTACTAGGCAACTAAAGGTTTTTTCCAGAAAGTCTCCAGCTGAGTTCCCCTTACATCTCATTGGCCAGAATGGAGTCGCCTAGCTACCCTTAGTTGCTTTTCAAACTTTACCCTGGAGAACAGGTAAGGGAGCAAAGAGTTCAGGTGGGCTACTTAATTAGCTAGCCAACATTGTAGTCAAATAAATGGAAGATTTTAACATAAAACCAACAGTTTAGAAGATTTAGGACAGAAATGAGAAAACATATGGAAAATGAGATATCTGTCTTTAAATACTATATTTGAAAGGCTGCCATGTGGAAGAAAGCTCAAATGTTGTATGAAGCTCCCTGAAGCAGAAACAATAGGGAGAAGTTAAGACATCACAGATGTTGGCTCAATATGCAAGAATTTTCTAATGATTAGAACTATTCAAGAGGAAATGGGATTTTTATAAAGTAGAGAGAACCCTATTACTTCACAACCATTTCTCAAAAATATATTCAAGAAATTCCTCTGATGGATCTCTTCCAAGTTTAAGATTATAGGTTTTAATTGACTACAATTAAAGTACATAACAGATAAAATAATTGCTTGATGTATGTTTACTCTATCTTTGACACTGCATTTTATGCTTTACATGCATAATCTCATTTTCTACCACAACAACCCTATGAGATAAGCACTATCATTTCTCCCATGTGAAGAAACTAAGACATAAATGAGTAATATACTTTGCTCAAGGTCACAAAGCTGAGGTGGGAGCCTAAGTAATATGATTTCAGAAGTCATACTCCTTCTGACAACAATCTCTTGGATTTAAAGCCAATCCCACAATTTTGAGAAAGAAATAAAATACAAATCCCTCATTTAGCTAAATGGCAGATTTGTACCTCACTCACTTCCAGTTACCTATAATAATAAAGCCAAGTCTTTGAATACTCCATTCTGGCATACTAACATCCCTATCTTCACTTTCATAGCTCCACTTAGATCATCGTTCTGCTAGAACCCAGTCAAACAATTAGAGGTTCTGTCCTGGTGGGTTAACTTGACTTCTCCTCAATGTTTTCCTCTTGGAAAATTGTGCTGTGGGAATGACTGTCCCTCGCTGTTTCTGTGTAATTACTTTGGAGTAAAGATCTTGACCAATGAAAATATTTTCAGAGAAGAATGCAGCTCCCAGAGTAACCTGGGAATAGGTTCAACAACCTGGCTGTCCCCTCTCCCAATTTCAAATGCCCACAATGGCTGAAACAAGGTAGATACTGACTGAAACAATGGAAAAGGAGGAATGAATTCATAGACATTAATTGCCACAGCTTTTTTTGAACCCATAGCCTCACACATATAAACCTTCTAATCATTTTTTCTTGACTATACACTAGCGTAGAAATAATAGACTATTCTGCACACCTTTGGTAAAAACAAAACTATTTGTTTTCCTACAATAGGGTTAATTCTGTAGTATCCCTAGAGAATAATTCTACACCAAGAACTACCATGCTGGGGCGCCTGGGTGGCGCAGTCGGTTAAGCGACCGACTTCAGCCAGGTCACGATCTCGCGGTCTGTGAGTTCGAGCCCCGCGTCAGGCTCTGGGCTGATGGCTCAGAGCCTGGAGCCTGTTTCCGATTCTGTGTCTCCCTCTCTCTCTGCCCCTTCCCCGTTCATGCTCTGTCTCTCTCTGTCCCAAAAATAAATAAAAAACGTTGAAAAAAAAAATTAAAAAAAAAAATAAAAAAAAAATAAAAAAAAAAGAACTACCATGCTGGGATCATGTAAGCAAAACAGATAATGTAGGATGCCCACCTGAAAACTGATGCCCTCCTGAAAGCTGGACCCAATCTTCCACAACCATATGCACGAACATTAGAAGAACTACATGTTCAGCAACTAAGAAGTAAACATAGTTTTATTAATTTCTAAATAAAAGGTAAAGATTAAAATGAAGACAATGGCAAACATTCCCTAAGTTTAACAAGAGATCAGTAAGAACAAAAGGCTGGCATTCCCAAAATATAAGAGTTTGACCAAATGCCTCACAACAAGATGGAAAACAACCATAACGCAGCCACATCTCTTGAATTCAACCGTATTTGATGGTAACAATGCCCCTCTTTTAACACTGATACCACTGACATCCCCAATATGTCCATATATTTCGCTATTATATTTGAATATTTCTGAAAATAAGTATACTGAAAGAGAAATGCATTCTTGCAAGAGGAAGCTTATCCTTATGACTTACAGCAACGATTATAGATGTCAAACTCATATCCTTAAAATAAGTACAGGAAAAATTATGGATAGTGTTATTTAGAAATGAATACCAATGTGAATGCATAAAAATATAGTTGTTGGATCATTCTGCTTTTTGGCATCAGAAAGGAACACAAAATGAACTGAACATGTAGTTTATTTCTGCAAGATTGCAATAAAATTTAAAAAATAAATTTGCCAACTGATGATGTGGTTTAAAAGTCAGTGCTTAAATGCCAACCAAAATCAAGTGCCCTTGACTCTTAAGACAGGATCACATGTTCTCTAGTTTCTGGGTGCAATACCAACAAAGTAGATGAAGCACTTCAAGGACACCTAAGATCCTAAAAACATTCAGGTTGACAGCTGAGAAATTATGGCAAACCCATCGTTTTAATGTACAGCCATCAGAAATAAGGTGTTTCACATAGAATAAAAACTGTCTGCTATCAGTTATGCAAAAACGACAGGTTGTAACTAGGGATTCAAGCAAAGAAACAACTATTTATGTGCATAAAATGGAAAGGTCGGTAGATTATGAATCTGTCTCTACAGTGACAACCTCAACGTTAGAATTTTCAAGCTGTTAGCAAACTTCTGGTACAACCTCAACTTTCAGACATTAAGGAAACTGGTTAGCCAAAGAAGCCAAGTGAATTATTTAAGGTTAGCCATCTGATTGATGACAAAGCTAGAACGAGATACAGTCCAATTTGCCAATGTTTCTCTTACCCATGAGGGAGACTTTTTCCCCCAATCACAGAATGGGAACAGGAGGCGGGTAGGGGAAGGGCTAATTAATTTCCCTTCAACATCACCATCGTTCTAATCCACAATACAATAGAGCATTGCTAGTACAAAGAGGAACATAAAAAGGTGAAAGGTGTAATATCTCTCCTCAAGAAGCTTATATTTTAATTGGGGAACTGATGATTCCATGGAGGGAAAATATTGCTTTCTTAGAGATTAGAAGGCTACAGTCTTTAACAATACGGAACACCCTAAGATCTCAAGTCTCCTCTCCCTCCTAGCTTTCAATGACACTGACTCTATTGTATCTGCTGCTTTAATCCTTCTTTATTTTTTAAACATACTTTTGTTGTAAAATGTTATAATACAAAAGAATAATTAATCTTATAACAAATATCTTTTTCTGCCATGCATCTCAAGATTCAGGAGTTTCTTATGATATTCTTCCTATGTTCCTTCCCAGAGGTTTTGTATATAACTTTTTGTCATCATTATATATACATATATGTACATAGTATATGGTTAAGTTTTATATATTTTGGACTTTACAAATGCTAATGCTTTATTTATATACTTCTATGATTAGTATATTTATTCAACTTTATGTTTTCAAGATTCAACCATGTCTGCCAGTGAACTATACAGCTCACTTATTTCCCTGTTGTGTGTAATTATGTTGTTTGAATATGACGCAGGGCACGTGTTCATCTTAGAATGGGCTTTTAAGTAGGCTCTGTTTCAGTGTTTTACGTATTTTAATTTTACTTTTACAAACAATGGTCACTATTTTAGAGACAGACTGTTGCACATATACAGGAATACCTTTTGGGGGTGTGCAATGTAATATGATAATGTTTTCCTAAATGGTTATGCCCATATATTCCCATAATCAGTGAGTAAGAGTTCCTATATCTCAGTATCCTTCGGTTCTCTGTAGCATCTGAGTTTTTAAATTTTGTCTACCTAGTTAGTGTGAATTGTATCATGGTGTGGTTTTAATTTGCATTTCCCAGTTTATTGATATTGAGCATCTTTTTATATGCTTATTAGCCATTCAGGTTTTCTCTTCTATGAAATGCAAGTTCATGCCTTTCACCCATTTTTCTATTTGTTTGTTTTTCATTTATTTTATTGATTTGTAGCAACGTTATTCTCAAAATCAATGATTCATCGACTATATGTGCTGTGAATACCTTCTCCCAGATTATAACTTGCCTTTACAGTTTTCTACATTGTCTTTTGATAAATGGAATGTTCAATTTTAATGTAATTATATTTATCATCTTTTCACTTATGGTTAGTGGTTTTTGTGTCTTGTTTATGAAATCTTTCCCTACGATGAAGTCATGAGAAAAGTGACCCATTCCTCAGGCCCTATTTAATTCTAGTTCTTTTTTTTTTTATTTTTTTTATTAATTTTTTTTAACGTTTATTTATTTTTGAGACAGAGAGAGACACAGCATGAATGGGGGAGGGGCAGAGAGAGAGGGAGACACAGACTCAGAAGCAGGCTCCAGGCTCTGAGCCATCAGCCCAGAGCCCGATGCCGGGCTCGAACTCATGGACCGCGAGATCGTGACCTGAGCTGAAGTCGGACGCTTAACCGACTGAGCCACCCAGGCACCCCTTTTTTAAATTTTTTAACGTTTATTTGTTTTTGAGACAGAGAAAGAGCATGAACAGGGGAGGGTCAGAGAGAGAGGGAGACACAGAATCCAAAGCAGGCTCCAGGCTCTGAGCTGTCAGCACAGAGCCTGACGCGGGGCTGGAACTCACAGACCGCGAGATCATGACCTGAGCCAAAGTCGGGACGCTTAACTGACTGGGCCACCCAGGTGCCCCTAATTCTAGTTCTTATTAAGCCCTGCCAAATGCAACAGCATTCTAAATAACCTGTGACTCCACCAATCTCTGTTCCTAAATCTATATTCCAAACTGTAGCTAGCTGTATGTCTCACACAATACAACCCAGGAAGGAACCCTTCCTACCTGGCTGGTCCTAGGTCTTTTGCCCCCTCAGATTCACACCTTCCCTTCCCTCCTAGATCTGAATGGTAGGTTAGGTGACAGCTGACTCCTTAAGAGCATTCTCCAGGCTTCTGCTGTTTTTCCGTTGGGAAACAGTGACCAGAGAGCGGAGGACTCTTTTTCCCCCTAACCCTGCCCTAATGACTTAGCAACTCGGGCAACAGCTGCATTCCCTCCCAGCCAAGTCAGGCTCAAATGGACCCAGCTTCCACCTGTAATTCTGGGTCACCGGGACCCAGCAACATCACTGCTTTCCTTTGTGCCTTCAACCTAGGGGACGCATGGCTTCCTGCTATGATACGTACCTATCTTACTATCCCTTGTTAGGCTTTCAACTCCTCCATTACCACTGGAGATTGAGTGCCTCCTGATGGAAATACTTGAAATGTGTTCTCGGTTTGGACACCAAGTGATGCTGTCCTCATAATCCACATTCTAATCTTCTCACATTTCTTCTAAGACCCTTCAGAACTCAGCCTTGTTTCCCTCTCCAACTTTATCCTCTGCCCTTACAGTTTGTGATACAGAAAAGCCAAACTTCATTTGGTTTTTTGGTTTTAAAGAATTCCTTGGCTCCTCTGCCTGGAAGATGCCACCTGTACCACCACCACCACTATCCCACCTTTCCTCATCTTGGGAAAACTGCTCACTCTTCAAAGCTCTGGTCACGCCATTGTAAATCCATCTTTACACGTCAATCAAAGAGAAGGAATCAATTCTTCTATAAGAACACGTAAGTGCTGTCCTGACTTATACAGGGAGGAGGAGGAGTTATAGCATAACAGTTAAGCACATTGACGCTTGATCCCGGTTTTCACTGGTTCAAATCCCAGCTCTTCTGTTAAGAGCTATACCGTCTCCAGGTAGTTACTTGACCTCTGTGAACTTCACCTTCGTATTTCAGAAAATGCTGAAAATAACAGTACATACTTTATGAATTGCTGTCAGCATTTAATGAGCTAACACATTCAGGCATTCAACAAATGGCTACCTGTTGGTACATTGTCTCGTATTTTTGGTTTAAATGCCCCTGCACATTTTTATGAGTATATCCATGCGCTCCTTGAGAATAGGTACCACAGTCTTTTGTTTTCTTGCTCGTTTGCTTAGCAGCCCTTTAACTTGGTGCTTTTTTGCCTTTCACCTAATGAATGTTCTATAAATATTTGTTGAACAGTGCAAGTCTGTTCCAACTGGGAAGGGCAGGGAGGCTAGAGGGCAAGAAGCATTCTCCTCTCACCGCATCTCCCACTTGTCACAATCTTTTCAGAGAGTTTATCTCTCCCTTCTTACACATCCAGTCTCTCAGCTCTCGAATACATTTAAACAGTAAAAAACAAAATCGAACAATATACCCATTTACCTTTCCGAAGTGGTAACAAGCATGAGATTTGCTATTATCGGTCTGTGAAATCTTTACTCTCCTAAAGATACACAGGAACATCATTTACAAACACATGCTAGCCTCAGAAACTAAGGGAGGATCTTTTTTTCCTTTCAAATGTTATCAGCAGGGAGTGAGGAACTCAGCAGGAGCTCACATCCCTGGTGATACACCCGGTGCAAAGGGGAGAACCAAGCTGAGGCTTTTACGACAAGAAAGTGATGCATTTGGCAGAGGATATATAAGAAAGGTCACCTGAAGAGCAAGGCACTTCAAGGGCAATCCAGATGACCAGTCTCTAAAAGCCACTACCCTGACCGGATCTACTGAATAGCAAACCTCTCAGCACAATAACCCCGATTGTATAAATACTTTACAAGTGTCTCTTACAATTGGAGGTGAGGGGGAGCTAATAACTGAGAATTCTTAGATCCATAAAATTAGGGATGACCTCTTCCATTAATCAAAAATTTATATCCTTAAAATAGGTAGTAGATAATTCCTCCAGAATTCGAAGCAACAATTGTATCTACCAGGCATCTATTAGACTGGCAAGACACTAGAGGTGTTTTAGACTTAACAACATAGGGAAAGAAATTACCCAAGTTAGGGCTAATACAGTCAGATTTTGCTAGTTCTAAAAAAATGCCTAAGAGGAGTCTCAGCTCTTTAGGTACACCTTGGAGTACCGGAACATCTTTCTTCTAACGTTCTGTAGGTCAGGTACAGCAAGTGCCAAAATAAATCATTACCTTGCTGTTGGCAAAACAAACAAACAAACACAAAAACAAAACGAGAAAAAAACAACACCAACTCAGCGTGTTGTACTACTATAAATCTTGCTAAAGTTAGGAGATTAAATATGAAAAGAACCCATATTCCTTCACTTATAGCTTTTGCATATTATATTCTTTGTAGAATTGATGTTGATAAAATTCACTGCAATTAAAAAGAAGGAAATGAAACAGCCAAGCCAGCATAGGACTTATATCAATATTACTGACCAGCAAGTTTCCCAGCATCAGTAAACTTCTATGGAAAATTAATTTCATGCTTGTCTGCTCTGGTAAAACCCCTTACTGAGTTGTTATAAAAAGAGAAAATTGAGATCAGCTGTGGGAATACCAAAAAGAGTTGATGCAGCTAAAAAGAATTGTCATGTTTACATATTTTATTGCTTTAGGGCCCATACCCACCTAGAACCTTGAGTAAGGTTGCCTGTCTGCTGACATCAGAGCTCACAAGTATTGCCAACACAGGTCCTCACAAAAAATTCTAGAAAAATGCATGTATCCCCAGAGTAAATAATAATAATAATAATAATAATAATAATAATAATAATAATAATAGATTAATCCATTTAAAGAACAGGTAGATAAAATTTTTTCTGTGAGGAATTAGCCAATCATTGGCATATCTGAAGAATGTTTACTGTACAGGGCTCATAATTCTATCCTCTGCTATTTCTGTTTGCTGTAATTTGTTTCACAAGACTACTCCCAGGGTCCATTCGTTTAGGTTAGGAGCCACAGAAATTTTCAAAATCTGTAGGAAAAATTCTTAGCAGAAATTAAACGCGTTATTTTGTTTGTCTTAGGAAGCAATTTGTTTCAAGGTGAAATTTCAAAACATTCACCCTCCAAATGGTTTCACATTTTTTGTTATCACGCATCTGAAAACAGCTTGGGCATGACATACCACACCTTCTGCTCTTCTAAATAAGACTGAGGAACAGATGGCTGCTGACCTTTATCTCCAATCACATTCTGCCTGCCTGCGTATTATCTTATTTGTAAAAATTAATCTTCTTACCTTCCAATATTTTTCAGATTGGAACAGCTGATTCAAGAGCCTATCACTAATCAACGTAATTATTACAAAGCTTGACACACAGGGATGTGTGACTTCCTGTTTAGGAAATAAACTTTTCGGTATTTTTAATAATCAAAACCCCCAGCTGGAGACATAAAACACTAGCATATTTGCAAAAACAGCGTGTACACCCTAAAATGCTCCGGTACATTTATCAGACAAATGGGCAGATCCTTCAAATATCAGTGTATAAAACCAATTTTCAAGGGTGCAGGTCCAAGAAAAATTTGCCACTGGGGAAAGAAAAAATTATTATCTTATTCTAAAATATTGAATTATTCATCGGAAAAGAAAGGCACTCTTCTGAAAACCCTCTGTGATATACACCATTTCTTTGGCAATTAAGCATATATTTTATGAGGATGGAACGGATGTGCTTCAGGGGCAATATTTCTAAGAACTTGAAGCACACACATACCTAGGGCAGAGTTAGGGCAATGGTAACTGTATACTTACTCAATAGGTTACAAATTCTTTAACACACGTTTGCTCACTTCATCTCCACATGTTAAGTGGTAGATATTGTATATACTCTGGTAGGTAGTCATTGATAAGACAAATATTTGTTTAAAAATTTTCAGTGCTAATCCATATATTTCAGAAGGCATTTTTTAGAACTAAATATGTGACAATATCCATACTCATACCTTGTATTTGAAGACGCAAGTATCATGTGGCACATTCAGAAGATGTACAAAATGATAGTGTGACATTTCCAGAAAATTACTGCCCAAGAATTGTGTGACTGTTTAACAAATTTTGTCAAGTAAATTTTGTGGTAAGGAAATAATCTTTCCCGAATTAATGCTAACTACTGTTATATAAATGGCTACTGGGAAAGGACTCAAGTTTTTGTTCTCTTTTTATTAAAAAAAAAAAAAAAAAAAAAGTAAATCAGGCTAAAAAAAAACCCCTATCTTTTTAAAAACAGTCACCTTTTTTATGTTTTTCACAGCTGTTTTCATTTTTTTAATGCCGGCATCATTATCCTGATATTTTCTACTTGAAAAGAAAGCAAATTTTCATGGTGAATATTGCTGTAGAAATTAAATCTCTTGTGAGTGTACCTACAGATTCAAGTCAGTATGACAATTTACAAATAACATGAAGTGTTACTCACTGTATGGGAGGCTGTTGGAACTTTTTATTTGATCCCCAAAGTAATTAAAATAATGGGGATGATAAGGTCAGAGTCTGGAATTCTAACTGCATGAGTTTTCATGAGAATTGACTACAAATATTCAAATATTCTTTGAAAAGGAAATTATAATTATTCACCTATCTTGGCTTATTAATAGCTTAAAGCAAAACCCAACAATTCAAGCAGCAATTATATATATTAAAAAACGAGAACATTAGTATTTGCCCACAGTATTACAGAGAAATGAGTACTAGTTCATCATGAAAATGAGCAAGGGTATGGTCAAGATAATACTTTTATGAGTAAATTTTATTTAAATGCCTTTTTAAAAATCTAGGGTTCTCAAGACATGACTCAACACATCTATTTAACATATGTTTAATGCCTTGCAAGGCAAAAAGCATGTAAATAATATATCCTAAATACTTATTTTTAAAACTTTGTAAATGTAATTGATACTAAGCTCTTTTAAATGAGTATATTTTATGAATGACTAATATTACACTCATTTGTTTTAATGTTTATTTTGGGGGGTTGGGGGGGAGGGGAAGGGGACAGAAACGGAGGGAAACAGAGAATCCCAAGCAGGCTCTGTGCTGTTAGTGCAGAGCCCAACGTGGGTCTCAAATCCACAAACCATGAGATCATGACCTGAGCCAAAATCAAAGGTCAGACACTTAACCGAGTGAGGCACCCAAGAGCCGTGATAACCAAACGTCTTAAATGAAAGACATTATTATGGGTGTATAAAGAGAGTAATAAAAACATACATTGTAAAATTAATGAATTTTAGCCCTAGAGGCTTGAGACTTTTCAAATTTCTTCTAAAATATATCTGAAAATTTGACATGTACTCCAGCATATTTGAGGAACTAATCCAAATGAGCCAAAGCATTAATTCCAATTTCTTTTAAGACACACAATTTATTTTAAAATGTGGTAATATATTTATCTATTATTATTCAGATAATGTGTCTTTCTCCAAACCTTTAAGTAAAACTGTGCTCCAGAAGTTATGCCTATATTAATAACATGGATTTGTTTAAACCCTTGTAGTCACAGAACCCCAAAGTCCTGGTGTATGGGTATCCCTGAATAAAAAGCATAGATTTGGTCCAATCTCCACCCAGACCCACACGATTAAGTTGAACTTGACCAAGACCAGCAGTTACGCAATCGTAAAGCTACAACAAGGATTCTTTTAATTTTTTTTTTAACGTTTTTTTTGAGACAGAGAGAGACAAAGCATGAATGGGGGAGGGTCAGAGAGAGGGAGACACAGAATCCGAAACAGGCTCCAGGCTCTGAGCTGTCAGCACAGAGCCCGACGCGGGGCTCGAACTCACGGACCGCGAGATCATGACCTGAGCCGAAGTCAGCCGCTTAACCGACTGAGCCACCCAGGCGCCCCATCAAGGATTCTATTTGTTAACTCCCAGTCTATTTCTCGGTCTTCTATTCCACCCTTTGCCCCACCAGGTCAGTATTTGTGGCTATAATTCAGGAAATATGATTTCTACTTCCAGTTTTACCTGGACACCCATTTATAACACAGCTTGCTGTTAAATAAATCCAGATATTATGTAAAGTTAAAAACCAATCCCATCAACATCCTCCTCAGAAAGAACAATAAAAACAACAACAAAAACACACGTAGGAAAATCATATGTATCCTAAACAGTTGTTCCCACCATAACCCTATGAGGACATTATTATCAATATCCCCATTTTTGCAAATGAGGAAAATTGAGACTTTGAAGATTGGAAGTAAAATAGTACAATTAGAAGGCAGGAGACACAGGATTTAAACTGAAGCCATTTGACTGCAGAGAGTATACTCTTAATCATTATTCTCTAATCCTTGCAAAACAAAAACAGATGGTTCACATATGAAGATTATCCCATTATGTATCATGAATGATTAGTTCACCAACTAAAAATCATAAACAGTTCGGAAGCATTGTCACTGGCTATCACAATGTAATCAACATGGAAACTCAGATACTTGGAAGATTGAGAATTTTAAATTAAAAAAAAAAAGAAAGAAATGCAGACATAGGATGAAAGGAGTTAGGCAGACTGAAATAATGGCAGGGCTTCAAGTAGCAAAGGTTGTGGTAAAAAACCAAGTTGCAAAGAGATGGAGCATGGAGGTGAGATTAGAAGCATCAGGGCCATGAGCATTAGACCCTGTAGCAAGAAAAATGGTGAATGAAAAGTCAGAAAAAGGTACCTATTTCTGGAGTGAAGTAATGCATGGCGGGGTAGGGTTGGAAGAGACATGTGAATCGTTGGGAGATAGGAAGAGGAGAGGGAGGGAGCAGAGGGTAACAGTTAACTCATGTCACATAAAGATACTTAAAATCCAAGTCAGTAGGTATGAAGCTCTTTAACAACAAGAGCTATGGCAATACCCAGGTCTATGGTTCTGAGCCTGCAAAGTCGAAGGTGTGGGTTATATCCCATCAGAAGAAATACTGGGAAAGGCATAGAAAACTGGCCCACACGAAATGCATGAATATCTGAGTTTTCTTTGAATTGCTTTTAATAACTTTATAATTAGGGATCTCTCATAAAAATTACAGTGTTTTCTTTATTTAAACCATAATCTTTGGCAACCCTGGGCCCTGTAGACAGAGTAGGCCTCTTCAGGTTACTAGAGGACACACTATTCCTAAGTCAACATCAATGCCAAGGTGATCTTCTAAAAAATGCATATATATATAGATATATATATCTATATCTATATCTATATCTATATATATATATTTTTTATCACCCTTATACCTTAAATAATTCAAAAGTCAAACTCTAGCAAGCTTTTTATGGCCTGGCTTCTGTCTACTTTCTCATGTGCACCTCCACCAAAAGAAATTACTTACAGAGCCTTGAGAGCACAATGCTCTTGTAACCTGCACACCCTTGTTCTACACCCTTTACCTGACTCCTTCACATCCTTTGAGGTCAGGAACCACTTCCCCAAGGATTCCTTCCATTACTTTAGTTTTGGACTTTTGTAAGTGGTAACATTCATCTCATCTGCAATTATCAGCTATATGGTAGTTTCCCCCAAATCTTTATTTCCAACCCAAAGCGCTCCTTTTATACCATTTATGTTCTATATCCTTATTTGTAACTTCTATGTTCATAGTTCCAATTTGTCTACTTGGATGTGCTTCAGCCATGTAAGAGCCTGAACTCCTCATGTCCTCAAGCATCTCCCTATTTTAATAAATGTTTCAGATCTCAAGTAAGAAACCCGGGGGTCATCCTTGACACCATCTATGGTTGACCAGAAGACAAGGGCTCACAGATCCCCAACTGGGGCTACACTTTTAAATCTATCCCCATATTTACAGCGAGCCCATAATTCCCAAGACCAGTAATGGAGTATATCAGGAATACCATGATAGAACCACTGCTAGAGACAAGTGGCTCTTGAGATGGCCAACTTTAGCTTGAGGACTCCCTAATAACTTTGTAGCAATTCCGTTAGACTCTGTGGTAATCTCAAACACTTTCACATAACTTTCTTCCTCTCTCCTTCACTTGGGGGTTAGACTGCCCTCATGATCTGATGCCTCTCCCAATTTTATCTCTTTTCTCTTACAAAGTTTACTATTTTCTCTTACAAAGTTCCTTCCACTAATACAATTTTTTCATGTTCAATCCCATGCTTGAATGCTGCTTCTTGGAGTATTTGGACTAATACACTATCTTCTCCCTCGTATCCAAGTACAGTTGATCCTTTTTACTAAATACGTCCTAAATTGATTCTCACTGCCATTAATATGGTAGACCAGGCCAGCAGCAGCTTTTGTCTAGTTTTTTTTTTTTTTAATATAGCAGCTTTATTGAGAAAAAGTGAATATACCACACTCTTCACTCATTTAAAGTGTACAAACCAGTGATTTGTAGTACATTACCAGAACTGTCAATCTATCAGCACAACCAATTTTAGAACATTTTCTTCACCCCCAAAAAGAAACCTCATACACAGCAGTCACTCCCTATTTCCTCCGAATACCGTCAGCCCAAGGGCAACCACTAACCTACTTTCTATCTCTATAGATCTGCTTATTCTGTACATTCCATATAAATGGAATCAGATGATATGTGGTCTTTTGTGACTGACCACTTTTACTTTGCATGTTTTCAAACTCCACATACCTTGTAGCATGTATCAATATTTTATTTCTTTTTACTGCTGAATAATCTTTCATGTATGGATATACCACATTTCCTTTGTTCATCAACAGAACTAAATGGGTTGTTTCCACTCAGGGGCTATTTGAGTAATGCTGCTCTGAATATTCATGTACAAGTTTTTGTGGGGACATATCTTTTCATTTCCCTTGGACATAAATCTAGAAGTGGGATTGCTATGTTATAAAGTAATCCTATGTTTAACCTTTTGAGGAACTGTTTTTCCATAATGCCTGTACAATATCACATTTGTACCAGCGGATAGTTTAAAGATTTCCATTTCATCATTTCCTTACCAATAGTTATGATTACCATTTTCTTAAATTACATCTATCCTAGTGGATGTGAAGTGGTATCTCATGATTTTGATCTGCATTTTCTTCTGATGGCTAATGGCACCGAACATCTTTTGATGTACTTGTTGGCTATTTATGTATCTTTTTTGGAGAAATGTCTATTCACAAGACCCTTTTCTTAGTGCACCTGGGTCACTTAGTGGATTAAGTATCTGACTCCGGATTTTGGCTCAGGTCATGATCTCATGGTGGTGAGTTCAAGGCCCACATTGGGCTCTGTGCTGACAGCATGGATCCTGCTTGGGATTTTCTCCCTCCCCCTCTCTCTTTGAACTTCCCCCCTGCTCACATTCTCTCTCTCTCTCTCTCTCTCTCTCTCAAAATAAATAAAAATAAACTTTTTTTTAAAAGACACTCTTCTCGTGCTCGCTTCGGCAGCACATATACTAAAATTGGAACGATACAGAGAAGATTAGCATGGCCCCTGCGCAAGGATGACACGCAAATTCGTGAAGCGTTCCATATTTTTTTCAACGTCGCTCCTCATCAGGGAAATACAAATCAAAACCACACTCAGATACCACCTCACGCCAGTCAGAGTGGCCAAAATGAAGAAATCAGGAGACTATAGATGCTGGAGAGGATGTGGAGAGACGGGAACCCTCTTGCACTGTTGGTGGGAATGCAAATTGGTGCAGCCGCTCTGGAAAGCAGTGTGGAGGTTCCTCAGAAAATTAAAAATAGACCTACCCTATGACCCAGCAATAGCACTGCTAGGAATTTATCCAAGGGATACAGGAGTACTGATGCATAGGGGCACTTGTACCCCAATGTTTATAGCAGCACTCTCAACAATAGCCAAATTATGGAAAGAGCCTAAATGTCCATCAACTGATGAATGGATAAAGAAATTGTGGTTTATATACACAATGGAATACTACATGGCAATGAGAAAAAATGAAATATGGCCTTTTGTAGCAACGTGGATGGAACTGGAGAGTGTGATGCTAAGTGAAATAAGCCATACAGAGAAAGACAGATACCATATGGTTTCACTCTTATGTGGATCCTGAGAAACGTAACAGAAACCCATGGGGGAGGGGAAGGGAAAAAAAAAAAAAAAAAGAGGTTAGAGTGGGAGAGAGCCAAAGCATAAGAGACTGTTAAAAACTGAGAACAAACTGAGGGTTGATGGGGGGTGGGAGGGAGGGCAGGGTGGGTGATGGGTATTGAGGAGGGCACCTTTTGGGATGAGCACTGGGTGTTGTATGGAAACCAATTTGACAGTAAATTTCATATATTAAAAAATAAATAAATAAATAAATAAAGAAAAAAAATAAATAAAAGACACTCTTCTCATTTATTTTTTTAAATTTTTTAAATGTTTATTTATTTTTGAGAGAGAGAGAGAGCATTCAAGTAGGGGAAGGGCAGAGAGAGAGAAGGAAACACAGAATCTGAAGTGGGCTCCAGGCTCCGCGCTGTCAGCACAGAGCCCAACGCAAGGCTCGAACTCACAGACCAGAAGATCATGACCTGAGTGTTAAGTATGACGCTTAACCGCCTAAGGCACCCAGGCACCCGGGCACCCCTGTCATTTTTATTTGCCTTTACGTTATTGAGTTGCCTGAGTTCTTTACATGTCCTAGATACACCTTACTTATGACATACATGATTTGTAATAATTTCTCTCATTCTTCAGGCTATATCATTATTTTCGTGGTGGGGTCCTTTGAGACGCAAAAGTTTTACATTTTGAAAAAGTCCCATTTGCCTTTTGTTTCTTTGTTGCTTGTGCTTTCAGTGCCATATAAAGAAATTTTTGCTAATCCAAGGACACAAAAATTTAAGCCGATGTTTTCTTCTAAGAATTTTAGAGTTTTAGCTCTTACATTTAGTCCTTACTTTAATTTTTATATACGGTGTCAGGAAGGAATCCAGCTTCATCCTTTTGCATGTGAATATCCAGTAAACTTGGCACCATTTGTTGAAGACTCTTCTTTCACTTACCGAATTGTCTTAGCATCCTTGTTGAGCATCAGTAAGCCGTAAATATGATAGCCTATTTCTGCACTTTCCCTACTAATCTACATGTCCGTCTTTATGTCAGTCTTACACAATTTTGCTTGCTCTAACTTTGTGTAAATGTTGAAATCAGATAGTATGAACTCCAAATGTTTTCTTTAAAAAAAAGATTGGGTTATTCTGAATCCCTTGAATTTCTATATAAATCTTAGTATAAGCTTGTCAATTTCTGCAAAAAAAAAAAAAAAAAAAAAGCTCAGATCTTAATAAGAACGATGTTGAAACTGTAAACTCATTTGAAGGGTACTGTGATCCTAATGGTATCACATCTCCCAATACATAAATATGCAATGTCTTTCCATTTATTTAGGCCTTCTTTAATTTCTTTCAAGATATTTTATAGTTTTCATGGTATTAATTTCATACTTCTCATTATTCATAAGTAGTTTATTTTTTTTGATGCTGTTGTAAATAACATTGTTTTTTAAAGTTTATTTTGGAGTTGTTCATTGAGTTGTTCAAAGAAATACACTTAATTTTTGTAAAATGATCTTTTATCCCATAACATTGCAAAACTCATTTATTAGTTCTAAAAGTTTTTTTTAGATTTGGCCCAGATTGTTGCAATAGCGTTTAATTTTGTCTATAGTTTTGCTTCTGTCCAATCCATTGTTTAGAGCACATCCAGTAATCCTATAAAAATATGTGTCTGAACCTATAGTGCACCCACTCAGAAGTCTTTAGTCACTCTCCATTGAACTGAGGATAAAGTCTAAAAATTTTCCAATATTATTTACAAGGTTTGGCTCCTGAACATAGTTATCATATACTAATTTCTGCTTTGCAGGCTTATATCTTGCCATTGCATTTCTTGCACTCTATATACCAGCCATATTGATTTTATTTCAGGATGGCTGAATCCAACAGACAGCTGTGTGAATTTGTTTGGCCACTTATAATGTACACAATATAGAAGAACTATGTTTCTTCTCTGAATCACAGTTTCCTCAATGGTATGCAGGACGTGAATTGCCATTTTCTTGCGTTGTTAGAGAATCAAATGAGGTCCCACCTGAAAGCATCTAACACAGTTGTAGGCACAGTGCTGCATTTCAGTAACTGTGGCTTTCCTTCTCTTCCCTTCATCCTTCACCATATGAGAAAATAAGCATACCCTACTCTGAACAAGAGAATCACAACCTCCTATTGTTGTGAGTAAAAAACAAACAACCCCCCCCCCCAAAACCCACCATGTTTTCTTTTTCCTCCAAGGCTTGCAACATGTTGCTTCTTCTATGCAGAGCACGATTTTTTCTTCTGCTTCTTCACCTGCTATATCCTTTTTTATTTTCCAAGGCTCTGACAAATATGGTTTCTGTTAACCCTCAATTAGTCTTGAACAGGAAATCTAGTTTCTGTCACATCATAAGTCTCCTACTAAAGATCTTATTCCTTCTATTTTTTCTTATTGTAATTGTCTGTTTTTCATGGAAAAATTTTAACTTCATTACTGTTTCACTTTCATAATTAAATTATTCAACAAATATTGTAGATACATGGGTACATAAGAAATTTGTTGCTTTCAGACTCAGAGTTTACAATCTAATATGTTGACAATTAATCAAAATAAATGATTCAAAACTTTAATAAAGCTATAAAGAAAATAAGTTACTAGAAGCGAAAACAAAACCTCTTTTTAGTTAGGCTCATTGTTATATTTCTAGCAATGTGGCTGGTCCTGTCATACAGCAGGAGGGCTACATTTATTGATTGAATGTATGAAGCACAGAAAGCAGAAAAAAAAAAAAAAGAAAACTGAGGACACTAACAGGACATTATGAGAAACAAAAACACAGACACCTAAAGATAGGGGATGAGAAAAAGACTATTAGTGTATTTTTCATTTAGACTCTGAACTAAATAACAAAAATAGCTGTTACTTTAAAAATGGGAAAAAAGAGCATTCTAACTAAAGAAAGGAGCATATGCAAAGTTGCTGATAGATGACAGATGGATACATAGGTAGACATCTAAATAATAAAGAAGTATTCTCTGTGTTTATCAGCAATGAGTCACCAATGACTGATCAAGTATTTGGAGAAGGGCTTTGAAAACTATATAAGCAAAGACAGACCTATAGAGGATGGCTTTAGGCTCCTACCTAATCCCCAGGTTAAGTCTAAAATAAGGTACATTAACTTGGGGCACCAGGGTGGCTCAGTCCATTAAACGTCTGACTCTTGATTTTGGCTCAGGTCACAATCTCACGGTTCATGAGATTAAGCCTCTCATTGGGCTCTGTGCTGACAGCATGGAGCCTGCTTGGGATTCTCTCAGGCCCTCTCTCTCTCTGACCACCTTCTCAAAATAAATATATACACTTTAAAATAATGTATATTATGCTTATCTTGCTCTCCTTTGGCCCAGAGTCCAAAAGTGATTCCTAGTGTGTTATCGAACCCGTACCCACCCATTCCATTGGGGGACCAGATTCCATGTCCTGAAACAGTTGTCACCTCATTTTTGCCCACTAGAGATCAACACCTAGAGTTTCCTACTAAAGTGACCCACTGACCAGATGATGCCTAATGCATGTTTTTTTTGGCTTCAGCCAAGTTCTAATTTACTGCACCCTTTGGATACATGGTACTAGCATCACTTGAGAGCAAGTTAGAAATGCAAAGTCCCAGACCTGAGTCAGTATCTGAACTTTCAGAGGGTTCCTCAGATGCTGTGTATGCACATTCAAGTTTGAGAAGCACTGCTCTACTAGTCCACTCCTCAAATTCCGCTTTTACTTGTTTTCATCATCCTAATTCTTCCCACAGGCAGATTTGTGCAAGTATTAGAGCGACTCATACTGAGCCTTTAGGAGTTTTGGCATTTCTGTGGATAATAATCTGTTTTTATTTTATTAAGGAAAACTGTCTGTTGCCATGGTTAGCGGCGGTGGGGGTAGGGGAAGGAATGAGTTCTACTATGTTGCTATAGCCAAAACAAAACAAAACAAAACAAAAAGCACTTTTTTTTTTTTTAGAAAAAATTGAACAACCTGTGTTAATCTGGTTAGCAACATGATCCATATCTACAGCAAATGAAGAAGGATTCTATTAAAACTAAAAGGAAGTAAAGACGGTATAAAGTTTGAGAAGGCTTCCTATAATAGAACCACTGTAAGTATGGTTTCAAGGCAATTGATCCAACCTAAGTTCACATGGGTTGCTTAGAAGGTTATCTTTCATTAAAGCAGAACTTTCAAATGTGTGTCCATTGTATTGGCATCATAATACACTTGCCATACATCTTTCTCTTAGAAATAAGCTACCTGATAGACTTGTGGAATACTAGATAACCTTTCCACTAACGTCGTCTTCTATACGTTTTAAATGCCAGAAGGAAAAACCATAGGTTTAGGTGTTTATAGAAGAGATTCAAACTATCAAGAACTGGTATGGTACTAGGACTCAACAATGTACCCCACCCTGTCCTCATCGATCAAAGTTGGAGCCCTTTGGGATTTAGGGGCAATTTTAAAAATGGAAAGGCCAGGTGAGTTACAGACGCTTGATTCATTCCTCAACAACACCTTATCTATCAACACAGTGAAACTCAAACACAACCCTGGTCCAAGGCAGAATAAATGAGGACACTAAAGATTTTACAAGCCCCATTTTTGCAAGATATTCTTCAGCCCCTCCCAATTCCTCCTGTCTGACCTTATCACCACATACATAATAAAGATGGAAGAAGTGATGTTTTGGATATTTATCTTACTCAGGGGCCTTTTCTTGTCTTTGATTTCCCTAATTTATACCACCAAAGAGTCATAGCCGTAATCCTCACCACCTTAGTCGATAAATCCAAAGTCCTAAGTTACACAGATGATATTATATATATCTGTTAGGGGAGGTATACATTCTTCACCTTCCCCAAATCACACCCTTGCTTATAGCATGCCAAACCTGATCACAGATACTTCCAAAAGGAAACAATGTATGTGGAAAATAGCCTTTATAATCATTACACTCAATCTCTATTAAAAACCTAAATATAATTTTTTGTCTTAAATCCCTTAAGCTCAGCTTACAAATCTTGCTATTTTATTTATGAACCTCGTGATTTGGGAATTAAAATTAAAAATACTCTTTCACTTTTTTTCTTGATTAGCTTATAAATCTGACAGTTTTGTTCTCTAAACATTATCATATATAATTGGTTAAATTCCTTTAAATAATTTAAATATTAATCATAATTTTCCTAAGCAATTAAAACACTTACAATTTAAATCATGGTTTTCTAAGAAATTAAAAACGCCTTAGGAAGCAGAAAAAACATCTACATAAATTATAAAATGTTTACAAAAATGGTTAATACAATTATAATCAAATTGAATTACTGTGGCTCATTTATTCATCATCTCTATCCTCACTTTCATACTTTCCCAGTGATTGTACAGTCATTTAATACTTATCAAGAGTGGAATTAACATATCAATTTCAACCAATGCTTATCAGTAGATAATTTAACACTTGGATACAGTTAGGGGCACCTGAGTGTCTCAGTCAGTTAAGCTCTGACTTTGGCTCAGGTCATGATCTCGCAGTTCATGAGTTCAAGCCCCACATCAGTCTGTGTGCTGATAGCTCAGAGCCTGGAGCCTGCTTCAGATTCTTTGTCTCCCTCTCTCTCTGCCCCGCCCCTGTTCGTGCCCAATCTCTTTCTGTCTCTCTCAAAAATAAATAAACATTAGAAAGAATTTTTTTTTAAAAAAGACTAGGATACAATTACAAATTTGGGCTATAAATTGGAGGGCTGTAACTGGGACACAGAAACGTGGGTACTTCCCAGAATAATTTGACTAGAACTGGTATATATGGGCCTTTATTATAATTGGTTTTTGCAAGTCCCTATTTTTCCCTTCAAAATGCACATCATATATCCCCTGGATGTTCTTGGGTTTTCATCTTACATAATTATTACTATGCCTTTGATGATAATTTTTACAACTTTATCCTTTTAACCTCTATCACAACTTTGACTTTTGAGGCTTTTATACTCCAAATCTGGGTTACAGCACTTTATAGCTGGTAGTGGCCACGCTTAGCTGCCTATCAACCACCCATTAAACCATCCTTTTTTCCTAACAGAATCTGATTTTGTTCAGGAATTCATTCCAGATAATCAGAAGAATCCACCCCCATCCTTTATTCAAATGTGTTTCCTAGTGAATCTAAGTCAATCAGAACAAAATAAACACCTGGAGACTCTTGTTGGTCACCTAGAAGCAAGTTCAGGGCTAAAGTTGTCCAGAGCAGACTGAGGAGAGGGAATCACAGAGAGGTTCTCCTCCTCCTACACTATGGATGTGAGTCTTCTTCCAATCACTTAGAATCATGAGACAACCAGCCTTTGTTCATGACCAAATGACATGGAAAGTCCAGGGGTCCTCAGCACCCTGGGTATTGGAGAATACCCTACCTCTCGATGGTCTTTTACGTGAGATGACATTTTTAAAAAAATTTTAAGTGCAATGGAAATTTAGAAAATTCTGCAGATTTTAACTTTAAATATTTAACAAAATTTGAAGGTAGTAGGCATACAGTTCAAGTTGCTTAATATAAACCCTTTTCATGATAACTTAATTGAAAATTTATGGCTGCCTTCTCTTAAAAAAAAACCCTCATATTATTGGCCTATTTTGAGTAATTTTAGGGACTCATAGCTTTGAGGAATTGCTGTTTTCTTTATGACGCTTAAGATTCACCTATGGAAGCCACTTTAACTGACTCCTTCATCATTTTAATAACACCCACCACCTCCATCGCCTCTTTTTTTTTTTTAATTTAATTTAGTATTATTTTTTTAATATTGTTTCTCTCTGGTAATAACAGAAAGGTCCTGGATCATCCTAAAGCCGCTAAAGTCACAAGGAACTCTGTTTCCTTTTGGCTAAAGGACAGTATTGGAGACTAAAATCTGAGCACAAATAGGTTGTTCCACATGATTAATGACAGTTTGAGGAAAGGTGACAGTTTTGTAAGTCCATTTGGTAATAGAGCTAGGAAGTGTTTTTAAAGGTGATAAATTCATATTGATATTTCTGATACAACTCTGAAAAAAGCTAAATCCCTTCAAGAACTTCATACCAAAATAAAAATATTTACAACATGCCTACCTAATTTTTGTTTTAAAACTCCTCACCCAAATTGTACATAGAGTCCTCTCATCTTTTAGAACCCTATCTGTGCCATGAGACATCAGTGAGCAGTCCATTTAATAACACCTTCTAGGGGCACCTGGGTGGCTCAGTATGTTGAGCATCCAACTCTTGATTTTGGCTCAGATCACGATCCCAGGGTTATGGGATCAAGCTCTACATCAGGCTCCACACTGAGCACGGAGCCTGCTGAGTCAGTCTCTCTCTCTCTCTCTCTCTCTCTCTCTCTCTCTCTGTCTCTGTCTCTCTCTCTCTCCCCCTCTGCCCCTCTCCCCTGCTTGTGCTCTCTTTCTCTCTCTAAAATTAAAAACTAAAATAATACATTCTAAATTATCTGGAGTCAAAAGTAAATCTAGAAAGTTCGTGTTACAGAAAGGGGCCTTTTAGCTTTAGAAAATATCAAAGAGTGAGCGAAAAATGGTATTTTCAAGCCTTTGGGCTCTCTGAGTTCATTCCAGTTTTCTACCTGTGTACGAATATAAAGGTCTTCTTATGATTAATATGAGGGCTCTGTACCCATAATTCTCATCTTAACTAATATTTAGTCATACCATATGTATAAACCCTGAAATTTAAGGGGTTCATAAATGATAAACTGCAGGCTCCTCTTGCATGTGGAATTTCCAATGCAGCAGTTACACATCCTGACCGAAATATATACAACATTTATAATGTTCCATAAAAAGCACCAGGCAGTAAGGCTGTGTCTTTATATGCCAGACAGATTTTAAAAGTAGCTTATACTGCACTCATGCAATAAGCAAACTTGCAAACAGATCATCTAAAATGTGCTTTATATTTAAAGGAAGGAAAGCGAAGATCAGAATACTGGAAATGTGCCCTCTGTAGTATCTGCTGGATACACCAGCACCCTGCCTCCCGTATGATTTCTAAAAGGTAAGATATATATATAACTCTGCACAAAGAATGGATAATTTCAGATACTAAAGCTTTCAAACTTCATTCAAAATTATTAGAAAACAGCAGTTTTGGGAAGCCTGGGTGGCTCAGTCATTTAAGCATCCGACTGTTGATTTCAGCTCGGGTCACGATCTCACAGTTTGTGGGATGGAGCCCAGCGTGGAGCCTGCCTGGGATTCTCTCCCTCCCTCCCCGTCTCTCTCTGTCCCTCCTCCACTTGTGCACACTCTCTCTTTCAAAATAAATAAATAAACTTAAAAAAAAGCCATAGTTTTACACTACACTGTATGGTATGATTATTTACATGTCAAACAAAGGATTTTCATAAATTCTGAAAGCATAAGATTCTAGAATACTTAAGACCAAATATGTAAAGTGGATACTGCTCCATGTTGTGTTTAACACAACTTCCTGTTTTCTCAAACAGGATCTTTACCAAAGTGACTGAACACATTGTGCATTCTCAAATGTGTCCGCAATCAAAATGATTTTTGTAGCTGGGGGTTTTCAAGTGAATATAGGCAGAACTTTTTCACTAGAAAAATTTCACTTATCACAGCAAGGGGGAGTATAAATAGAGAGGGAACAAATATTTCACGCCAGGAAAAAAAAAATCAGAGTACAAAGCATTTTACCATTAGAACAGCTCAACCGAAGGAAAATGTCAATAGATTTCTTAAATTACTCTCAAAAGAATTGACAACTTCAGTTAGACACGATACCCAGCACAATTCCATCTGGATCCAGCCCTTGCACTAATTACTTGAACTCTAATGGCA
Organism: Neofelis nebulosa; assembly: GCF_028018385.1. Classification (NCBI taxonomy): domain Eukaryota; kingdom Metazoa; phylum Chordata; class Mammalia; order Carnivora; family Felidae; genus Neofelis; species Neofelis nebulosa. Next base: position 19,910,333 of record NC_080786.1, on the reverse strand, counting down.
TCTGTGATGCTTGAAAGAAAAACAACAACAACAAACAAACAAAAAAACTAGGGACTACTTTGAGCCTCTATTCTAAGAAGGTACCGTGGAATCAGTTACACATGGAAATTCACTAGCACATGTCCCAAGAACTCTCTCTGCCTTGAATGCAGTATCTTTCAAGGCTTTGTAAGGGAGGCTTTATGAAGGCCACAGGAGAATAATGTCCTAGAGCAGCACAAATAGTTTAACAGCCTTAGAACTAGTCATATCTGGGTTCAGATCCTTACTCTGTTAACACTTACTAGCTGTATGTGTTTGATAAGAGATTTAAGTCTCTGGAACTCATTTTCTATGCCTAAGGAAGCATGATAATAGGGCTTGTAGCATGGTCAGAGGAAATAAAAGATATACTGTGCAGAAGCAAATGGCAGAGAACTTGAAGAATGGAGGCTATTTATAAAACCAATATAAGGTATCTGTCCAAAAATGACAGAAGAAATTGGCTGTTTTTTAAGGGAACATTTTTCATACTGCCTTAGCCATACTGTATGGAGCGCATTTAGAAATTGTTAAATGAAATTATTCTCTTCAAGTTATACCCGATTCAGACATTGAAAAGAATAGCAAGGAGTAGTACACAGGTGTGTTTTTGCCATAATTGATGGAAGTCATCTAAAATAACAGTCAAAGGTTCATCCTTTTCTCCGTACTGAAAATAAAAATGACATATTCCCAGATGCTAAATATCTGTATTAGTTAACTACCACTGCATAACAAATAACCACAAACTTAGTGGCTTAAAACAACACTATTATCTCAGCTTCTGTAGCTCAGAAATACAAGTAAGGTTATTTTGGATCGCTACAACACTATTTAAAATACACATGCAGGATATGGCAAAACGTAAGCTTCATAAATGTCAGTGTCATTGTATGTCCTTTTACAAAGTAGAGAAACCAAAAGGGAGAGTGAGGCTGTGCACTTAGTCTCAGCTAACATTGGGCCCAAGATACCAAGAGAATTACCCATTATGGACGACCATGGGACCTGCTACCTTGGCTACCAGCCTAACGCTCACCGCTTTATCCTCTGGAGAGTGGACATACCCCATCACCGATAAGATAGACTGACTGCCTTAGGGCTAGTGGTAGTTCCCACATAGCAACATTTCAGTTCAGACAAAAGCTGCCTGGCAGTATGCATACTTATGCTTACAAAAGTATACTAGAGCTAAAAGCAAATAACTGACTTTTAGGAAATAACCTTCTCTAAGAATGTTGTTTTCTTCCTCACTCCTTGTGTCATGTGTATTAACCTCAGACTTTATTGTGGAAGGATTTTGTGCAACTTTGTCTTTAATTTTTTAAAATATTTATTTTTGAGGGGCGCCTGGGTGGCGCAGTCGGTTAAGCGTCCGACTTCAGCCAGGTCACGATCTCGCAGTCCGTGAGTTCGAGCCCCGCGTCGGGCTCTGGGCTGATGGCTCGGAGCCTGGAGCCTGTTTCCGATTCTGTGTCTCCCTCTCTCTGCACCTCCCCCGTTCATGCTCTGTCTGTCTCTCTCTGTCCCAAAAATAAATAAAAAACGTGGGAAAAAAAAAATTAAAAAAAATAAAATAAAATATTTATTTTTGAGAGAGAAAGAGAGAGAGAGAGACAGACAGACAGACACAGAGTGTGAGTGGGGATGTGGCAGAGAGGAAGGGAAACAGAATCTGAAGCAGGCTCCAGGCTCTGAGCTGTCAGCACACAGCCCAATGCAGGGCTCAAACTCAGGAACCGGGAGATCATGACCTGAGCTGAAGTTGGACACTTAATTGACTGAACCACCCAGGAGTCCCAGGATTTTGTGCAAGTTACCCATACACATCCTTCTCTGGTGGAAGGAAAGAAAAATTGGACTCAAATACTTCACTAAAGAAATCATAGTTAATACAGTTTGACATATATATATATATATATATATATATATATATATATATTATAATTTGGTATTTATAAAGTGGATAGATGTCCAAAATCACATAAATTATACAAAGTTCTCATGTACAGGTTAACTTGATTTGTGTAATAGTGCAGATCGAAGAATGCCATCTTTTTTAAAGAACCACCCTTCAAAAGCTTTCCTAGACAAGCTGCAATTCACCTTGATTCTTACTTTATTTCTCTATGTCTTCACCATTAAGTTAGTTGACTTTTTCTCCTGTGAACTTTTTCTCCTGTCATTTAATTTAAAAAGATTGAATGATGTAAGCCTTTTCCTTGAGAGAATGTCTTTTTCATTAGATGTACTCTCTATCTTTTTGTGGCCCATTACTGCCTAATCCAGTCCTCAACACCTAAAGAGCACTACATTGATTTTGCTGACTAATTGACTGTAAGAGTTTGAACTACTGTACCAGATTTCCTCATCCATAAATTATTTGATTGTAAAGTTGACCAATTCATAAGCTGCATCAAGTTGAGTAGAATACCAGAACCTCATCTAGAAAATTACTGTTCAAATTTATGTAGCTTCCAAAATGCCCAATTAATTCCCAAGATGTAATTTATTCCTGGGAATAATCTATTTTATTAAATTTATCTTCCTTCAAATTAAAAGATTATTTTAAAATAAAGGATGTTGCATACTCAATATCTCTTCATTCTCCAGATGAGAAAGCTCAAATGTGATTGTAATTAGCTTAATCTTTTTCTACAGTGTTTTATAGTTTTTTAAATACTTCCGCACTTGCTCTACATACAAGTTCTGTGAGGCAACCAGACCCAGAATTTTCTCCTTAACTGAAAGTGTAAAAATATGGTGGCTTAGAGGGATTTTTCTAAGGTCACATCACTAATCAGAAATAGCACTGGCACCTGTTCCAAAACCCTTTCCAATATCCCACTATGTTTTTCCATCATTTTTCAAAAATTGTATATACTCCACATGAGCGTGCACACCCATACACAGTTTAGTTATAGGCTAATGGAATGCCATTATTTTAAAACTCTTTTTATCGTAAGAAAAAACACCTGCCTCTACTGTACACATTTCTCCTACTTCAGCAGCAACTTTCCCAAGATAAATATGCACTTAATGATGCCCAGCTGAACAGGGTGATGGAGAGAGAGGAACTCTTCTGTCAGTTTTAAGGACACCCTTCATTACCTCTTTTCTCCACTCCATTACATACACCTTAGGGCTTGAGAAAACAAATCAGCCAGCATGTTTGTAAATGAGCAAAAGAGGGAAGCAGTCATTGTCCTCCAGAACTGTCAGGGTGAAAAGTTAGGCAGATAAGGATAGTGAAGCAAAGTCCTGCCTCGATCCAGGCTCATATTCTCTTTGCGTTCACAACGACCATAAAGAGAAATGAACAGAGGCAGTTCAGCAGACCTTCTTTTGAATTTGCCTCTTGCAATCCTGCCAGACCAACACCTTCCAATAAAATGAAGAGTAAGTGGCAAAACAAATGTGACAATTACATTCAAAGGCCATAGGGGTAGGGACCGTCAAGCAGTCGCTCTGCCTAACAAGTGGACTTGTGACATCACTGAATCAGATTCTCTTTTTGTGTTGCTTTTGTTTTAAATTGTCAACAAAAATTGAAGGAAAAAATACGTTAAAAAAAAAAGACTTCCAGCTAATTCATCAGAACTTTCCTGACGAGGTCCTAGAAACAAATGAAGCAACTCATTAAACAACCTGGCAAAGAATTAGGAGGGTTAGGTTTGTGATAAAAAGCTATTAAGGGCCCCAAATGATAAAGTTGCATTCTTTAGAATGATTTTGTACAGTTTCCTTGAGGAAAACTTATTTTTAACATAATTTGACTGAGTGAGGCACCTGACCTCTCTGGATCCCAGTTTCTGCATTCCTTTGAACTTCAGTGAATTTCCATCAGAATTAAGTAAGTCAAGATATGTGAAAGCATTTTATAAATGCCCTTGCCTAACCATTCACTCTAACTGCATCCTCAAGACAAGAGTGCAAATGTACTGGGTATATAGTCTTATGATCCAGGCCCATCATATTCTTCCTTAATAGAATATTTATGATGTGACAATGCCATCTTTGGCTTTTCTGGTTTCAAGATTTTGGTGTAGCTTGCATTTTTTTCAAAAAGTTTTTAAGAGTAGGGGCCCCTGGGTGGCTCAGTCGATTAAGAATCTGACTTGGGGGGCGCCTGGGTGGCTCAGTCGGTTGAGCATCCGACTTCAGCTCAGGTCACGATCTCGCGGTCCGTGAGTTCGAGCCCCGCGTCGGGTGGCTCAGTCGATTAAGAATCTGACTTGGGCTCAGGTGATGATCTCACTGTCCATGGGTTTGAGTGGTGACAGCTCAGAGCCAGGAGCTTGCTTCAGATTCTGTGTCTTCCTCTCTCTTTGCCCCTGTCCTATTTGAATTCTCCCTCTATCTCTCTCTCAAAATAAAATGTTAAAAAAAAAAAAGAAACTACTACCTATCCCTGTCCAGCTTGTGTTCTCTCTCAAAAAAAAAATAAATATTTTTTACATTTTTAAAACAATTTTCAAGGGTAGAACATCTTGACTCAGTCAAATGTGAGGCTCAGAAGAGCCTGTCATCCAACTATGTGGAGTTAAGGACAATGACAGCCAGACGTCTATGGATACATTAGACAGGGCTCTGTAACCAATTCAGGAATATTTAAACCTCCATCAATACACAATGATTTATGTGGGGCCCACAAGTCCTATGGGAAAGATCCTGAACTTTGCCCACAATTTAGATTCAGACCTATACAAACAGATTGACTGGGGCTTTGGGAGTTTTAATTACCAAAGGCAACCACTGAGAGGAGCAAAGGGGTCTTGAAAAAGAAAATCTCTGTGGGTGTAGAAGAAATCTGACAGAACACATTACAGTGAGCTGGGTTTCTGAGGGGACTGATTCCAAGAAAAGTGCAAGGGTACATGCAACCAGGCCTTAGAACAGCTTTTGCTACCAAATCCCTGTGCTCCCTGGGAAAGTAGAAACAATGGGAGAAATGAAAAACTGTATCCCCAAGAGTGCAAGCAGTGGTGCTAGGGGACTACCCTCTCATGGAACTTGACACAAGTAAAGATTTTTTATTGTTTTTTTTCTTGCTGGCTAGGAAAAGGGGTAAGCACCTATGTTTCATACACAGATTCTCTCCTATGAAGCTCTGATGTGACAGCTCAAGTTTACATAAGCAGCTCAGATAAGACCCACAAGAGCATAAAATCCAGGGAGTACCCCCTCACGAAACCCACGTATTTATGCCCTATTTATCTGTCATCCTACAAGCCTGATAGAGGAAAAGGGGAAGTGAAGGAGAAGTTTCTGGGTGGGCCCCCCACCCACACCCAACATCATCTTGGATAAGATACTTACAGACTGGTATAACAAGTTAAATATAAGGGGATAAGATTCAGCATTCAGAAAATAGTGTGGAAGTCACCAGGCTTCGGGCAACACCCTGTGAATCTTTTCAATACATTTTGTAATGAATTTTTTAACGAAACCCAGTATGTAGCTCATCCAACTGGTTTCCTACTTGGTTTTATGAACATGGTGGTAGAATAGCAGATGCTTTTAAAAAATTTCCACAGAATCTGCCTCATGCTAAGAGGCTGAGCTCTCCAGGTGGACAAAATGTGACCCATAGCTTTCAGAAGACAAGAGGTAGAAAAAAGACTAAGGAGTAACAAGGGGAAGTTCAGACTCCAAATTCTCCAAGGTCACCCCACGGGTCAAAGGGACACAAGCAACAGTTGGGTAGAGAACTGGAGATGAAGGAGCTGACTGGCAAGGGGTAAGCAGCGATCCACAGTTAGCCCAACAATGAGTGGTAAAGAAAAGCTTCAAAGGGACCTGTAATGGCCCCAATCCAGCAAAGATCGAGAGTTGAAAGAGAACACAGTCATTTCTGTCCATATTCCTTATAGGGCCTATTAACCCTGTAGATATAATACAGGGGAAAATATTGGGGAATACAGAAATACAGAAATAATACTGGGGAGCCCCCAAATATAAAACAATTACTCACAAACACAAGCAAACTTATTGATAAGAATGTGGTAATTACAGGGGACTTTAACACTCCACTTACAGAAATGGATAGATCATCTAGACACACGGTCAATAAAGAAACAAGGGCCCTGAATGATACATTGGATCAGATGGACTTGACAGATATATTTAGAACTCTGCATCCCAAAGCAACAGAATATACTTTCTTCTCGAGTGCACATGGAACATTCTCCAAGATAGATCACATACTGGGTCACAAAACAGCCCTTCATAAGTATACAATAATTGAAATCATACCATGCATACTTTCAGACCACAATGCTATGAAGCTTGAAATCAACCACAGGGAAAAGTCTGGAAAACCTCCAAAAGCATGGAGGTTAAAGAACACCCTACTAACGAATGAGTGGGTCAACCAGGCAATTAGAGAAGAAATTAAAAAATATATGGAAACAAGTGAAAATGAAAATACAACAATCCAAATGTTATGGGATGCAGCGAAGGCAGTCCTGAGAGGAAAATACATTGCAATCCAGGCCTATCTCAAGAAACAAGAAAAATCCCAAATACAAAATCTAACAGCACACCTAAAGGAAATAGAAGCAGAACAGCAAAGGCAGCCTAAACCCAGCAGAAGAAGAGAAATCATAAAGATCAGAGCAGAAATAAACAATATAGAATCTAAAAAAACTGTAGAGCAGATCAACAAAACCAAGAGTTGGTTTTTTGAAAAAATAAACAAAATTGATAAACCTCTAGTCATGCTTCTCAAAAAGAAAAGGGAGATGACCCAAATAGATAAAATCATGAATGAAAATGGAAATATTACAACCAATCCCTCAGAGATACAAACAATTATCAGGGAATACTATGAAAAATTATATGCCAACAAACTGGACAGCCTGGAAGAAATGGACAAATTCCTAAACACCCACACGCTTCCAAAATCAATCAGGAGGAAAAGAAAGCTTGAACAGACCCATAACCAGTGAAGAAATTGAATCAGTTATCAAAAATCTCCCAACAAATAAGAGTCCAGGACCAGATGGCTTCCCAGGGGAGTTCTACCAGATGTTTAAAGCAGAGATAATACCTATCCTTCTCAAGCTGTTCCAAAAAATAGAAAGGGAAAGAAAACTTCCAGACTCATTCTATGAAGCCAGTATTACTTTGATTCCTAAACCAGACAAAGACTCAGTAAAAAAAGAGAACTACAGGCCAATATCCCTGATGAATATGGATGCAACAATTCTCAGTAAGATACTAGCAAATCGAATTCAACAACATATAAAAAGAATTATTCACCATGATCAAGTGGGATTCATTCCTGGGATGCAGGGCTGGTTCAACATTCGCAAATCAATGTGATACATCACATTAATAAAACAAAAGATAAGAACCATATGATCCTCTCAATTGATGCAGAAAAGGCATTTGACAAAATTCAGCAAAATTCCTTAATAAAAACCCTCGAGAAAGTCGGGATAGAAGGAACATACTTAAAGATCATAAAAGCCATTTATGAAAAGCCCACAGCTAACATCATCCTCAATGAGGAAAAACTGAGCTTTTTCCCTGAGATCAGGAACACGACAGGGATGTCCACTCTCACCGCTGTTGTTTAATATAATATTGGAAGTTCTAGCATCAGCAATCAGACAACAAAAGGAAATCAAAGGCATCAAAATTGGCAAAGATGAAGTCAAGCTTTCGCTTTTTGCAGATGACATGATATTATACATGGAAAATCCGATAGACTCCACCAAAAGTCTGCTAGAACTGATACATGAATTCAGCAAAGTTGCAGGATACAAAAATCAATGTACAGAAATCAGTTGCATTCTTATACACTAACGATGAAGCAACAGAAAGACAAATAAACTGATCCCATTCACAATTGCACCAAGAAGCATAAAATACCTAGGAATAAATCTAACCAAAGATGTAAAAGATCTGTATGCTGAAAACTATAGAAAGCTTATGAAGGAAATTGAAGAAGATATAAAGAAATGGAAAAGCATTCCGTGCTCATGGATTGGAAGAATAAAAATTGTCAAAATGTCAGTACTACCGAAAGCTATCTACACATTCAATGCAATCCCAATCAAAATTGCACCAGCATTCTTCTCGAAACTAGAACAAGCAATCCTAAAATTTCATATGGAACCACAAAAGGCCCCGAATAGCCAAAGTAATTTTGAAGAAGAAGACCAAAGTGGGAGGCATCACAATCCCAGACTTTAGCCTCTACTACAAAGCTGTAATCATCAAGACAGCATGGTATTGGCACAAAAACAGACACATAGACCAATGGAATAGAATAGAAACCCCAGAACTGGACCCACAAACGTATGGCCAACTCATCTTTGACAAAGCAGGAAAGAACATCCAATGGAAAAAAGTCTCTTTAACAAATGGTGCTGGGAGAACTGGACAGCAACATGCAGAAGATTGAAACTAGACCACTTTCTCACACCATTCACAAAAGTAAACTCAAAATGGATAAAGGACCTGAATGTGAGACAGGAAACCATCAAAACCCTACAGGAGAAAGCAGGAAAAGACCTCTCTGACCTCAGCTGCAGCAATTTCTTACTTGGACACATGCCCAAAGGCAAGGGAATTAAAAGCAAAAATGAACTAATGGGACCTCATGAAGATAAAAAGCTTTTGCACAGCAAAGGAAACAACCAACAAAACTAAAAGGCAATCAACGGAATGGGAAAAGATATGCGCACATGACATATCGGACAAAGGGCTAGTATCCAAAATATATAAAGAGCTCACCAAACTCCACACCTGAAAAACAAATAACCCAGTAAAGAAATGGGTAGAAAACGTGAGTAGACACTTCTCTAAAGAAGACATCCAGATGGTCAACAGGCACATGAGAAGATGCTCAACGTTTCTCCTCATCAGGGAAATACAAATCAAAACCACACTTAGATATCACCTCATGCCAGTCAGAGTGGCCAAAATGAACAAATCAGGAGACTATAGATTCTGGAGAGGATGTGGAGAAACGGGAACCCTCTTGCACTGTTGGTGGGAATGCCAACTGGTGCAGCCACTCTGGAAAACAGTGTGGAGGTTCCTCAAAAAATTAAAAATAGATCTACCCTATGACCCAGCAATAGCACTGCTAGGAATTTATCCAAGGGATACAGAAGTACTGATGCATAGGGGCACTTGTACCCCAATGTTTATAGCAGCACTCTCAACAATAGCCAAATTATGGAAAGAGCCTGAATGACCATCAACTGATGAATGGATAAAAAAAAATTGTGGTTTATATACACAATGGAGTACTACGTGGCAATGAGAAAGAATGAAATATGGCCCTTTGTAGCAACGTGGATGGAACTGGAGAGTGTGATGCTAAGTGAAATAAGCCATACAGAGAAAGACAGATACCATGTGTGTTCACTCTTATGTGGATCCTGAGAAACTTAACAGAAACCCATGGGGGAGGGGAAGGAAAAAAAAAAAAGAGGTTAGAGTGGGAGAGAGCCAAAGCATAAGAGACTCTTAAAAACTGAAAACAAACTGAGGGTTGATGGGGGATGGGGGGTGGGGGGGGGAGGGTGGGTGACGGGTATTGACAATAAATTTCATATATTGGAAAAAAAAGAAAAAAAATAAAAATTAAAAAAAGCTTAATTTTTGAATAAAAAAAAAAAAAAAGAAATAATACCCTGGCCTAAGAAGGCCAAATGGTAGCCACTAGCCACATACGGCTCTCTAAATTTAAATCTAAATTGTTTAAATTTAAATAAAATTAAAAGTTCAATTCCTCAGTCACACTAACCACATATCAATTGCTCAATAATCTCATGTGGCAAGTGGCTACCATACGGAATAGTACAGATATGGAACAGTGTCTTCATCACAAAAAATTCTATTGACAAGCTCTGATCTGGAAGTGACCTTACCTATGAGCAAGAAACCACTACCTAGGGGCGCCTGGGTGGCTCAGTTGGTTGAGCGTCTGACTTTGGCTCAGGTCATGATTTCACGGTTCATGAGTTCAAGCCCTGTGTCAGGCTCTCTGCTCACAGTTCAGAGCCTGGAGCCTGCTTTGGATTCTGTGTCTTTCTCTCTCTACCCCTCCCCTGCTTGTTCGCTCATTCATTCATTCTCTCTCTCTCTCTCTCTCAATAAAACATGCAAAAAAAAAAAAAAAAAGAAGAAGAAGAAGAAGAAACTACTATCTAGAGGAGACTTGAGTTAAGCATGTAGGAATTTTAAAGGATACCTAGATTTGACTTTGTGCTAAATAATTATTGAATAAATCAAAGAAAAAAGCATTAAAAATACTAGAATTCCCACTATTCAAACAAATGATAATAGAACTGCAAGGCATTGAAATATTACTGAGGTGATCTTTAAAGTACAAACCTGGAGTACTCCAACTAGATCTGTAATGATCCGGAGATGCTCTAGTAATAATGATAATGACAGAATAAAACTATTTGTGCACACACAGTTGCATTTCCGTAGCTAGAATTAGATGCCATTACACTTGGGTGTTTTTAAGAAACGGTTTGTATATATAACTTTTTTATTGTGTATGACTACCTACTACAATCACCATTAGGTTTTGGAATGGAAAAAATAAAACAAATTCCAAAACAGACTTCAAGAGCAACTTGGCAATAGCTTTCAGTTCCTCCAACCCTTATTCCTAAAATAGGGTGAGTGAAAAATAAACATGTATTAATAATGCTGGCAAGACAAAGTTTTAGAATTCACTTACCTTCAATGTCGGTAAATATTTTTACAGGTGTGAAATGTTTCTAACTTTCAAATTAGATAAATATCATCAGTGTTCTAGGTTAGTAAACAACGTTTTGTTTTAAAAGCACTTTCCACAAGAAAAGTATTGTCAAACCTTAAAATTGCTTCATGGAAGTGTATTCATTGGCTTCATTACATGTCAAAGGGCATTTTAGGAAAAATTCCTTTTAAGCAACAAATCAATTCAAATAAATAATATTCAAGCAAACTTTAGATGTGTTCCTAAAACTGATGTCTGGTCTAATTAAAACATGGAGGTATAAGCTAAAAAAGATATATATATATATATGAATATATATATATATATTCATATATATATATATATATATTCCATTTTCCTTTCCTTTGGAATGACTGCATCCCACATTTCTATACAAAAGCAGTGGCTATTGAAGTTTTAAGATATTAAGAATTTCTATGGCTCATCCAAACTAGCAGAAGGACATCTCATTTACGTATACAGAAATGGAGTCCACATTCTGACCCAAGGACAGATAAATAATTAAAACTAGATGCAAAGGGTGGAACTATATTTTTTATCTGGTCCTCCATACCCACCCCAATGAATTCAATAAATTTACTTACACAATACAAATCCTGTGTATGCATGATCTAACCTAAGATGTACAACAAAGCATTCATTATTCATAAATGCATTTGGTTAAAATGATGCTAATGAAGCAACATAAAGGAGTTTCTCTATGTGGAAATTAGATTTACATAAAGGACTGTCTGTCCTATAAATGTAAAGTAAAGCTGTGTCCTGGCTTCTCTTCCCCCATATACAAAGCACTGATTGCAGTGTCACTGAAATGAATTAATCCATCTACTTTATTTAAAAATATGAATTAAGTACCTATTATTTGCTATGGCAAAAAAACAACAACAAAAAAAAAACCCCAAAAAACCACAACACAGTTCAGGAGACAGAATTTAAAATGCTGGGGGTAGATGAGATCAGCAATTTTTTTTTTAATGTTTATGTATGCATTTTGAGACAGAGACAGACAGACAGAAAGACAGAGACTGAGCAGGGGAGGGGCAGAGAGAGAAAGAGAAAGAAAGAATCCCAAGCAGGCTCCGCACTGTCAGCATGAGCCCGACTTGGGGCTTAAACCAAGAGTTGGACACTTAACCAAGCGAGCCACACAGGCGCCCTGAGGTCAGCAATTTTAAATAGGGTGGCCAAGGCAGACCTTCTTTGGAAGGTAGACATTTCAGCAAAGATTCAAATATCATGAGTGAGTGCAGCAGTAGTGGAAATATTTTGCGGGAAGAACATCCTAGAAGAAGGAAAAGCCAGTACAAAAGCTTCAAAGATGGTGCCATGCCTAGTATGTTAAAGAAGAGCAAGGAAACTGGTGTGGCTGGTGCCAACTGAGTGTGAGGAAGAGGTTTTAGAAGCTGCCAGAGGGGTAACAACATGGACAACCACGTAAAGCCTTGAAAGTCATCGTAAGCAACTTTTGCTTTTACTTAGGCTGAAATGGAAAGCTACTGCAAGTTTAAGTAGAGAGAACATTACTGGACATGACTTTAAAAGAATCACTCAGGCTTCTTGGTAGAAAATAGGCTGTGAAGGAGCAGGGATAAAGCAGACCACCCAGCTCTTATGCTATTGGCATAATCCAGGGATGCATGGTAATGGCTGGGACTGCTATGGTAACAGAAGATGTGATGCAAAGTGATCAGGTTATCCATCTACTTGGAAGATAGAGCTAACAGAATTTTCTGATGTCCAGTATTAACAATGTCTCACTGTAACCTATTAAACTCTTAGAAAAAATATATATACATATATATATTTTTTTTTTAATTTTTTTTTCCAACGTTTTTTATTTATTTTTGGGACAGAGAGAGACAGAGCATGAACGGGGGAGGGGCAGAGAGAGAGGGAGACACAGAATCGGAAACAGGCTCCAGGCTCCGAGCCATCGGCCCAGAGCCTGACGCGGGGCTCGAACTCACAGACCGTGAGATCGTGACCTGGCTGAAGTCGGACGCTTAACCGACTGCGCCACCCAGGCGCCCCTATACATATATTTTTGATAGATATACTCATATCACATCCTAATTCTAACATTTAGAAGAGACTTTCTATTCTTCTCCAGCGAATTGTCAATAAATCTATCATGCAGGAGGGAGGTCGAAGCTTTAAACAAATCAAGGAAACTCTTCAAAAGGGCGAAGTTCTTTTGTGACCAATTCTCTACATTTTTGAGAATTCATGTGGTCGTGAAGAAATGACCTATATGCTAGCTGCAGTTGGCCCTTGGGTATTACAATAGTAAATGAAAATGCATCACAGCTTTTGTTGTCTTCATTTAATAATATTAATAGTCATGGTCTCAATTTTTTAATTGAAGTGCTCCTTCTCCCAAGGATACAATAGGTTCCTAATTGATCCATTTTTCAGGTTATGCACTTGTGCACTCTTCGATATTATCTTTTAATAGCTAAAACTGTTTTACATCCCCCCCTTGAGAATATCTGAATCTTGCCTCTCATTAAAAAGCCTTCGGTAGTCTTCCTGGGATCTTGATCTCATGGAGTAAAATAAAAACCTCTAAAGGAGAGATCATTTTGATGAAATAAATGTTTTTAGATACCTACTATCGATAAAAGATTTGTAATGTATATTTTAAAACCTCAAAAATAAGCCCATTTTTAAAAATTTAATAACATCTGCAGAGAAATACTGTCCATATTCTTTCATAATACAATTGATAAGCAAATAGGACATCCATTAAAAAAGCAATGAAAATACATTTTAAGAGTACAGCTAACACGTGGTATGCTGAATGTGACATAAGATGATTTCTCTATTAGATATACTGAAAAGAAAATGTAATTTAAACCTGTGCAAACAACTTTCTTTGCCCAGATAAGGTATGAACCCAAAAGTTCAAACACAGGAATAAAATCTTCTGTACTCTGAATTACTAATAGGAAACCATGAAACTTAAAATATGAAAATTTGGTTAAGAACATTTAGATTATAGGATAATTGGAAGGCTTTTATATTGTGGAAGCAGAAAGTTCTCTAAAATTGGTTTAATGGGACAATAGAAAGCCAGGTGACAGGAGGTACAGGACATGGTCTTTCTCCCTACAAATGTACATGCATGCATTCAGTGGGAGTGAACAAATTGTTGAAATAAAAATAATGAGGAAAACGCCATGGCTGGAAACTTTCTGCAAGGGAATATAGGTATAAGTTAAAAACAAAAACAAAAACAAAACAGTCCACAATGCTGTTTTTTGTTGTTGTTGTTGTTTTGTTGTTAACTCATTGAAAAGAACAAAACCTGAAAAGATCAGGGCATTGCCTGTTTAGAGAGAGAGTTCAATAAATTCCTGTTCATTATGTCATTAATGACTGAAGGCTAGATACTTCAAATAGGACCATCTTAGGTATCCAAAGAGGAAAGATCAACAGTCTATTTGTTCCCCTAGAGGCGAGGGGCTTCTACAAGAAGCAAAGCAACTCAAAAAATAAAATAAATAGAACTGAGAGGAGGAGCCAGCCAGCCTTACATGTACTTGACCTATACAACATTCTTCATTATATATTCTGAAGGACTGTTCAAATGTAATATATCAGACAATTTACCCAGGAGGAATAAAGGGGGTTGAACTACCTTTCCAAGGCCACAGACTAACAAAGAAAATTCCTTTCCTTTCTAATACCTTTGGTGATACCAGTAAACTATGCCATTTGCAATCTCAGGTGGGTTTGGGTATATATAATCCAATCTAATAATGATTTCAGAGGAAGAGTGTATATTTTCAAGGTTTAATAAACCAGCCCATCATAGTCTTGATTCGCATAAGGTAAGAAGCTCTCAGGTCCCTTGCCCCTCAGGTCTCTTTTGTAGACTATCTCCACCCCTATGCAAGGTCTGAAATATAAAATCCAAATATGGGCTTCTGTTTCCAATAAAAACAAATCAGAAGTAGACTTATGTTCCCATTAGAAACACCCCCACCCCAACAAAAGAGAAAAGGTTTAAAACAACGATCTTCAAGACAAGGGATGTGAGGTAATGAAAGATGGAGGTCCCTCGGAAATAAGAAACAGGATGAGTCCTCCAACTGCCCCAGCTTGACAGAATTCCAAGGCTATAGCAAAGAAAGAGGGAATGAGGCAGAACCTAGTGCTCTCAATTAATCAAGGAGATGGGAGTTAGAGTCTGTAAAAACCAAGACAATTTAGAGTTCCAGAGAGAAAAGCATTGCACACAAAGAGAACACTAGAGAACTGCAGAAAGTCTTGACTGTTTAGCTGAGTATGCATCAACAAAATTATGTAAGGAAATTACCCAAAACCTGGAAAAGAATGAATCTGAAGGGATTCAACGGAAAATTTCTGGCACTCACATGGGGATAGAAACAATGCTTGCACTTGCTTCCACCACTCCCACCAGACAGATTGGAAAAACTCATCATGCATTGAGAGTATACTAAGGAAAGTCTTGCATCAACAGTGGGAGATACCTAGTACTAGATGAGTTTTAATTCAGACACATTTAACAAATCATAAAGCAAACCTGGAAGGATAACAGTGTTTCCAAGTAATTTAACTTACCCCTCAAAAGAGCCCAAGAATATTAATAAGAATATAAAAATATCCCATACTCAGCAAATTAAAACTCATAATATCTGCCATCTAATCAGACCACTAGGCATGCAGAGAAACTGGGAAACATAGCTCATTGTGAGGGAAGAAAACAGAAATGATTCAGTATTGTCACAGGTATTGTAACTGACAGACAAGAAGATTTCAATATTATAATTGCATTCCCTATGTTAAAAACATTAAATAAAGAAACGGAAAAATATTTTTTAAGAAACAAATTGAACTTCTTAGAGGTGCAAGCTGCAATATTTGAGGTAAAATATATTTTGGATGGGATTAAGAGCAGACTAAACATTCCTAAAGGGAACAACAGTGAATATGGAAATAAAGTAATAGAACTATCTAGATTGAAACAGAGAAAAGAAAAATGAAAAGAATACACAACTTTAGGAAACTGTGGGACAACTGCAAGCAGGTTAATTTATATGTAATTGGGAATCTTCAAGGGAAAAAAGAACAGAAGAAAGTTTTGAGGTAACAATAGCTGAAAATTTTCCAAAATTGGTAAAAAAAAAAATAAATAAATGAAGTTCTAACGGGCTTGACAAATCCCAAGAAAAATAAACATAGCAAAAGGTCTTCATAATCCTATTATGTAAGACCAGTGAGAAAGAGAAAAGCAACCAGAATAAAACAATGTTATGTACAGAGAAGGAAAGACTAAGATGGCTGCAGATTTATCATCAGGAACAACACAAGCAAGAGGACAGCGGTGAGGCAACTTTAAAGCACTAAAAGAAAGAAAAGAAGCTATCACATCATGCTAACACCTGTCAAAAGAAAGTTGTAGTGGCTATGATAATAGCAAAGAAAGTAGATTTTGCAGCAAAGAATGTTATTGGGGATATTAGAAGTTCAATTCATCAAAAAGGTCATGGCAATCCTGAATATTTATGTATTAATAACAAAGCTTCAAAATACATGAAGCAAAAATGGACTGCAAAATAGACAAATCTACAGGTATAGTCAGAAATTTCAATACCATCACTCAATAACTGATGGAAAAAGTAGGAATAGTTCAGCAAAGATATACTTGAGCAACATTATCAAACAACTCAACCTAACTGACTTTTAGTCAACTTTCTCCGTCAAAACAGCAAAATACACATTCTTTCCACATAAATATGGAACATTTGCTAGCGTATTCTGATTCATACCGCAAATCATAATACGTTTTAAAAGACTCAAGTAACAGTAAGCATGTTCTTTGACTAAAATGGAACAAATTAGGTATCAGTAACAAAAAGATGCCAGGAAGATATCCAAATATTTGGAAATTAAATGACACACTTTAAATAACCAAAGGTCAGAAAGATATTCAAAAGGCAATTAGAAAATACTTTCAAGTGAATAAAAATAATACACAATATGTCACAATTTGTGGAATGCCACCAAAGCTGTGCTTAGAGGAAACCTTATAGCAACAAACCCTTCTATTCAGAAAGAAGAAAGATCTCACATGAGTGACCTCATTTTATACCTTAAGATATAATAAAAATAAGAGCAAATGACGACCAAAATGAGAAGAAAGAAAAGAATAACGATAGTGGAAATCAATGAAAAAAAATAGAAAAACAACAGAGAAAATCAATGAAATTAAAAGCTGGTTCTTTAAGATCAGTAACATTGGTAAACCTCCAGAGACACTAATCAGAGGATAAGGGAAAAGTAAGATACCAATTACCAATACCAGAAATGAGAGAGGTGACAGCTCTCTGATTCTAAAGACATTATTAGAAGGATAATAAATATTAACAACTTGAATGAAATGGACACATTCTTTGAAAGACGCAAATTATCGATATTCTCTCAAGGAGAAAGTGCTAAATAGTCTTTTATCTACTGAAGAAATTCAAGTTGTAGTGTTAAAACCTTCCCAAACAGAGAACTCCACGCTAATATGTCTTTATTTATAGAAGGAGGAAATATTACCAAGTCTATACAATTTTTTTCCAGAAAATTAAACAGAAGAGAGTAATTCCTAGTACATTTTATCAGATCAACATTGCTCTAATACCAAACCCAAAGACGTAACAAGTAAGATGAGAGACCAATATCCCTCCTGAATATAGACGTAAAAATACTAAATAAAATTTTAGCAATTTGATGTAACACTATACAAAAAGATACCATAACCAAGTGGTATTTATCTTGAGAACACACATTAAATTTAACTTTGGGAAATCAATGAATGTAATTTACTATATTAACTAAAAAAAGAAAGAAAGAAAGAAAGAAAGAAAACCAAAAAAAGAGAAAGGAATCCAAACAAAACATATGACCATCTCTACAAGCATACAAAAAGTATTTGACAACATCTCAAATCCATTCCTGATTTAGAAAAAGAAAAAGCCCAGCAAATTAGGAATACAAGGGAATGGTCTCTATCTGGAAAGGAATTCTGTAAAATTCTATGGTTTCCCCTAAGATCAGGCACAAGAAAAGAATTTCTACTCTACTGCCATTCAACATTGCACTAGAGGTTCTAGCCAGTGCAATAACATACAAAATAAAATAAAATAAAGCAAAATGAGAAAAAAAAGGACATAAAACAGGCTTTGTTCACAGACAACATGATCATCTATACAGAAAATGTAATGAATTCAACCAACATGTTGAACTGCAACTATATTTTTATGTACT
The DNA here is from genome assembly GCF_028018385.1 of Neofelis nebulosa. Taxonomy (NCBI): domain Eukaryota; kingdom Metazoa; phylum Chordata; class Mammalia; order Carnivora; family Felidae; genus Neofelis; species Neofelis nebulosa. The sequence goes on along the minus strand of NC_080786.1, from coordinate 19,892,275 downwards.
GCAACAAACAATAAGAAATTCCAATCAGAGGAGTGCCTGGGTGGCTCATTCAGTTGGGCTTCCAACCTCGGCTCAGGTCATGATCTCATGGTTTGTGAGTTCAAGTTCAAGCCCCACGTTGGACTTTTTGCTGACAGTTTGGAGCCTGGAGCCTGTTTCAGATTCTGTGTCTTCCTTTCTCCATGCCCCTCTTCCACTTGTGCACGCTCTCTCTCTCTCTCTCTCTCTCTCTCTCTCTCAAGAATAAATAAACATTAAAAATAATTTTTTAAATCAAAAAAAGGTCAATGATGGCCTCAAAAATATTAAGGATAAATATTATAATATACGTGAAAGCTCTAAGTACTGAAAACTAAAACACTATTGAAAGAATTTTTAAATATCTAAATAAAAGAAGAGTTATATGCTGTCCATGGGTTAGAAGACCGGTATTAAGATATTCGTTCTCCTTGAATTGATCTATAGATTCAATGCAATCCCAATCAAAATTGAAGTATACTTTTAAAATATAAAACCTAGGGGCACCTTGGTGGCTCAGTCAGTTAAGCATCTGACTCCTGGTTTTGGCTCAGGTTTGACTTTGATCTCATGGTTTGTGATACTGAGCCCCGCAGTGGGCTCGGTGCTGACAGTGTGGATCCTGCTTGGGATTCTCTCTCCCTCTCTCTCTCTGCCCCTCCCACTCCCCCACTCGCACACCCACTCTTTCTCAAAATAAATAAATAAACTTAAACAAATAAAATATAAAACTTAAAACTATGTATGTGAAGTCAGGAATGGTTAAGACATAAACTCTGGTTCCACATGGTACATATTTTTCAGACACAAAATGTTTCTGGTTCTTTTTACTCAAAAGAACATATCTGAAGGACTTAAAGAATATGTGTGTGTGTGTGTGTGTGTGTCTTGCACAGAGCATGGTGCATGGTGTGTCTTAGTCAAGAGTAAGAGAATCAAGGTGCATTATACATATGTGTTTCAGAGAAATGTATACACATATACACACATGTACCAAGAACAGGTAGAAATAGAATATGCACCCAAAATAAACTTCCCGGTAAAAAAAAAATACTTCCCAAGAACATCGTCTCTAAGATAAATTGTAGGGATAACAATTTTATTCTTGAGTGAGAACCTGTGTACCTATGAGCCAGAAACCCAACAACCTCCACTCGTATTCTATTATCATTTATCACTAGCCTCAGAAGCAGTTCTTCACAAATCTTCCACGTCATCTCCTCACAAAAATCATTATGGAATAATGTAAAAGAGATCAAAGATTTCACAGGGTGACATAGAAAAGAGGTTACCAAGACAGAGCAAACCCCATACAAAACCCACCTCAGTAGTCATCATCTGATAAGGCAGGTATCTCAACTTCCTTTGTCACATACCCTGCTACCCCAAGTACTAATTTTCTTCGTCCCATATTTACATATCACATTCATATCACTGCCTAGCAAAACAAATATGCTGTAATTAATGGAATAACTCTTCTTCCTTAAAGGACAGCCTATTGTTAAGTGAGTATGCTCTGTGGGAGTTTCACCTCTTATTCCAAGTTAAGTTAACAAAAAATTTCTTCCAACCATAAGCAAGTGTCTCCTTCACAGCATTCTACTAAAAAGAAAAAAAAAAAAAAAGGAAAATCTACAGCAGCTCTATGTCATTATACTCAATGTAAATAAATAGTCCCATGTGTTATTTATGTAAATGCCCATTGACAAAGACATGCAAGCATCAATGTTTATAGATATTCACAGCTAAATAGTTGCCCTGCTATGTATTTGGGGGCGGTGGGTGGGGGGGCACTACTGATTCTGTTAGATTCATTCAGAAACCCTAGACATTAAGGTGCCTCTATGCATACTTTAGATAAACTTTGTAAACAGTGGAATCTTGACCATATAAATCCTAGAAATATCCTAGTTTCAATTATAGTCCCTTTACATCACATCCCGGGCATTGCAAGATTATCCATTTATTTCACACCACACATACTCCCCATGGGAGACCTATGCTCCAGGCTGAATGTTTCTTGGCTCTTGATTAGAGTAACTCACAATATGGATGAAACTCCTGATTATCAGTTCCAATTACAAAAGAAGAGAGAAAAGTTTGGTAATCTCTAATGTAAAACACTCATACATTTCCATGTTTAAAATATTTCTTCAATATCTGTGTATTTTTCTCAAAAATGAAACTAAACTAACTATATACTGGGTTTAAATAGTGATTAAGTGACTAATATACTGGACTGTTTAATATCCTTTTCTAAATACAACAATGAATCCCAAAGAAAAGGACAAGATTTTATCCAAAATTTGAATGCAGTTAGCATATATAAGACCAAATTGTTCCTTATTTAGTTTTAACATACAGTCATTGAAATTAGGGTTTTTTTTTCATCTTTAATGTCTATTTTTGAGAGAGACAGAGAGAGAGCGTGTGAGCACAAGTATGGGAGTGTCAGAGAGAGGGAGACACAGAATCTGAAGCAGGCTCCAGGCTCTGAGCTGTCAGCACAGAGCCCAACACAGGGCTCAAACTTATGAACTGCGAGGTCATGACCTGAGCCAAAGTTGGATACTCAACTGAGTAAACCACCCTGGCGCCCTGAAGCCAGTTTATTTTTAATTGTGAAATAAAAAATTGGAGAAGAGAGGTAGAAAAAATAAGTTCTATCTGTAGGTTTACCTCTAATTTTAAAGGAAGTAAAATGACAACTAAATGTCCCTGACATGTTATTCTCCCTTCATTTGCATCATGTTTCTAGGCTTCAAAAGATAAAATATGTTTAACTGTATCACTATATTGTTTGAGAAATAATTCATTAAAGTGAATTTAGTAATTCAAGATATAATAATACTAGAAGTTCTTCAAGTGAAAACCTTTGTAATAACAGTTATGGAAAGATGATTATTCCTTCCTAAAAGATCCATTTGGATAACAATATTCTGTAATTTGATTCCATCTTTTATTCTGATATTTTGATATTTTATGTGCAATGTTTTCAATATGCAATAAAAATATACTTGTTTAATAAAAGAGTAAATAATTGTATTTCACACATATATAGTTTGGAAATGTAGCTTATTTGGCCAAACTTGAACTCTTCAGTTCAGTAGTCCTAATATCAAAGTCTGCCTTTTATTTATCCAAGTGATTCACTCAATTATTTATTGACAATATCCACATAAGCATTAACTTAGCAAATTGGTATTGTTAATCTCAGTCACTGGGGGGAAACGAGTATCATTATTGTCACATTACTGACAGCATGGTGTCTGGTCAAAGTAAGTAAGTTTGCTATTTCATAATAAATCAAGTTAATGGTATGCTATGCAAATACACATGTTAAAATTAATCTTTGATGGCATAAAACCATCACTTGAAATGGCATCGTTTAATGACCAAAAAAGTATTCATTGTTTTTACCTAAAATCTTGATCTGGGCAAGTCAAAACAGAGTGTGAATTGTGTTACCTAATATTAGCTAACATATTTATCAAAATATTTTGCATAATATTTTAATAGAGTTTAAGTGTGTATAATTACAGGACAAGGGGAAGCAAAAAGAAGGACTTAAAACCATATTCACATCCTGATGTACATCAATTTGTTTATTGCTTACCATGCATGAGGCACCGTGAGAGATGCTAAGAATTTAAAAACAAATGAGCAGACAGATCCTGTTTCTACAAGCACAAAACTAAGTCTTTTAGACGTGCAGCGACTGGAGAGAATGGTTAGAAACAGGAAATTTCTCATGCAGTTTGATGCAGTATGGAGAGTGACACAGCACAAGAGCACAAAAGAGGAAGGTGATGGGGGAAATTTGTGAAGACAGTGATGATGAAACTGAATCCTTAGGACGAACAGATGTGGAACAAGAAAACAATAAGTGGCTGGGTAGGGTTGGATATGTGAAGGAACTCAGGTGAGCTTGTCCCAGGCAGAGTGAAGAGTTTATGTAAAAGCTCCATGGTAAAACCATCACTGATTTCAAGAATTTTAGTATGGAAAGGGTCTTGATTATAATAAAGAAGTAGAGAAAGAAAAAGAAAAAGAGCTGAGGCTGGAACTAACTTTTTATATCCTACATTCTTTTCTTTTACCGTGATTCCCACATTATTAACCTTTTTTTTTTTAATTTTTTTTTTAACATTTATTTATTTTTGAGACAGAGACAGAGCATGAACGGGGGAGGGGCAGAGAGAGAGGGAGACACAGAATCCGAAGCAGGCTCCAGGCTCCGAGCCATCAGCCCAGAGCCTGACGCGGGGCTCGAACTCACGGAGCGCGAGATCGTGACCTGAGCTGAAGTCGGACGCTCAACCGACTGAGCCACCCAGGCGCCCCCATTATTAACCTTTGACCTACAGCTGAATGGATTCGCTGGCCATCCCAAGTCCTCTGGCCACAGTCTCTTCATTCATCTTTGGGTGAAATCTAACATCTCGTTTCTTTGAGAAAGCTTTGCATAATCAAAACTCTTAGCTGCCTTTATACTTGAATGTCCATTTGGTTAATTATAAACTCTGGAATATGTCATGTTTCATTTCCCTAAAGATTTTGAAGGAATTTTATCACTATCTTCTTGTGTGGAAAGCTGAAAGCCAGACAGATTTGTGTTGTCTAACATGGTTGTCTTATCAAATTCTGTATCGAATGTCAAGGGAAACTCTTATCATGCTAGCGTACTCTACATTTATAGATAACCTATTTTTAATAGGACAGTATGTAAAATATTAATATTTCTAAGAAACAATCGTCAGAAGACTTTGGCAAAGTTCCACTGCCTAGAAAATAGCAGGACCATAATTCCATGAGATACCGCTCTATGTCTCTATTGCAGGGGTACAAATTTACAAACATCATATACAATGTGAAAATGAAGTCTACTTCTTCACATTTCCTCAACTAATTTATCTTCTTCTGGATACTTTATTAAGTATTAGAGAAATAGGAAGTTTTCAACTAATGATATTTCCACCCCATTCTAGTTAAATTGTGTCCTCCTGGCTTAAAAGATTCCTTTCAGGAAAATGCTGTAAGTTTTCGAAGGGTCCCTCATTCAATTTTCCCATCCTTAATGGCACCTGTAAGTACAGGAGTAGGTTGGGGGTGGGGAGGGCTTATTAACACATTTCTGAAGCATGAGTAGGGTCTTAGCTCTGCACAGTTTTCATGCAGGTCTTTTGTAGTGCCTCCAGTCTCCCTCCACAGGTGAACTTTGCATTTCTCTCTTGGCCTCTGCTTCCCTAGCCCCAACCACCACTGGTGGAAGCATGGAAACTATATATCAACAGGCAGAGAATTTATATAAATGGGGAAATATACAAAGGCAAAGAAACTCATCTTTAGTTCCTATGATAGTTCCTGTAATAGTTCCTAAACTATCATAATAGTTCAGGAAAGAAATGGAGATATTCTGTACTAAGGAAGTGGTAGTAATTGAGACACAAAAATTACAAATACTGTTTTATTTAGCAATAAATAAATAAAAACAATAACTCTGTGATGCTCAGTGGCATGTACTATTATACCTACAAAGTAGGTAAGAAAATAGATTCAGAGAGACTTAATAAATTGTGCAAAACCTCATAGTTGATATGTTGATCTACCTGACCATTAATTGACAGGTGATTGAATGAGTTTCTCCACTGGTCAATCAACAGATCAATGAATGAATGAAAGGTGTGTGTCTGGGAGCTCAGTAGAAAGGACCATCAGCATACATGTGGTGCCTGATTCTTGAGGTCCCAGTGAGCAATACTGTCCAGCAAATATATACAGAATGAGCTAAGAAGAAAAAATTTTTGAACACTAATGTGAAAATGCTTGGGAAATGCTACTAGGATAGTCAAATTCAACTTACTGGTATTATCATTTCTCAACTCCTACCCTAAAGAAATTCTGTGAGTGGGCCTTACCTTCAGTTTGTTTACCCATTAGCGAACCACACATTAAGACAAGCCTGAATTCCTAGCCCCGCATGAGACAATTCATTTTAACTATCCAGAGCCAGGCAGTTGTCAATTGAAAGCAGGGTCTGAATTGTCCTTACATTCAGTATTCTATTTGTTGGGTATTAAAATTCTAAACAGTCTTACTGGATGCTTTGGTTTATTTACTCAGTTTAATGATTTGGCTATTCTCTCCTATTTGTATGTTCAAATTTAATCTGAATTCCAGTGACACACTGTGATTAAAAGATAATGACTTTAGGACCATGAGAAATTTAAAATGAATCGGGTCTTAACACCCAAGGTATTCCAACTTTGATACTAAATGTGACTCTCAAAGAAAATAACAATTTAAAAAATCCTTCTTATCTCAGACTTAGCCTCTTTGAAGTCAAATTATCTATTTTCCTAGCTCTTTATACCTATTGAATCAAGATTTAGAGGGCCGTGTGTTTTTATGAATTTCCTCCACTTAGCACTGTCCTACAAAGAAGTAGTATCTGTATGTGTGGCTGGTGCATCTCTATGCGTGGCTTTTATGTAACTCTACTGCTACTAAATGAAAACACTGTTTTTGTCATAAAAGTAATTTATAAAAAAAAATAAGAATACAAAAGATAATTAACACAATGAGATACCACCATATACCTATTAGGATGGTCAAAATCCAGAACACAGAAAGCACCAAATACTGGTGAGGATATGGAACATTAGGAACTCTTGTTCATTACTGCTGGAAATGTAAAACAGTACAACCACTTTGGAAAACAGTTTGATGGTTTCTTACAAAACCAAACATACTTATGCCATATGATCCAGGAATCACACTCCTTGATATCCACTCTAAAATGTTGAAAACTTATGTCTACACAAGCAGCTTTATTCATAATTTTACAAACTTGGAAAGCAACTGAGATGTACAGATGAATGTACAAATTATGAAATTCATATATTGTAATGTTAATCGACACTAAAAAGAGTTAAGATATCAAACCATGAGAAGACATGGAAGAAACCTAAATACATATAAGTGAAAGAAGCGGGGGGCGCCTGGGTGGCGCAGTCAGTTAAGCGTCTGACTTCAGCCAGGTCACGATCTCGCGGTCCGTGAGTTCGAGCCCCGCGTCAGGCTCTGGGCTGATGGCTCGGAGCCTGGAGCCTGTTTCCAATTCTGTGTCTCCCTCTCTCTCTGCCCCTCCCCCGTTCATGCTCTGTCTCTCTCTGTCCCAAAAATAAAATAAAAAACGTTGAAAAAAAAATTTAAAAAAAAAAAAAAAAAAAAAAGAAGCGAATCTGAAAAGGCTATGTACTCTAAGACATGACATCCTGGAAAAGACAAAACTATAGACAGTAAAACTGTGGTTTTAGGAATTTAGGAGGAGGAAGAAAGGGGGGTGGGTTTAACAGGTGGACCACAAGGGATTTTTATGGCAGTAAAACCATTCCATAGGATATGATAATGATGGATATACACCTGTATATACTTGTTAAAATTAATAAAATGCACCACAAAAAGAGTGAGCCCAAATATATGGACCTTAGTTAATAATATATCAGTTTTGGTTCATCGATTATAACAAATGGACCATACTAATGCAAAATGCTAATAAGGGGAAATGGGGGGAGTATACTTACTCTCTATTCACCACTTATTTTCCTATAAACTTAAAACTTCTGTAAAAAATCTATTAATTTAAAAACACACAGAAAATATCCTACTTTCCATATAATTCCATCCATTAAGTATATCAGTGTATTATTTTCTTCCAATAACATTTAAAATAATGATTTCCTTTTTGCTCATGTTTTGACTATAGGTAGTTAACATTTGAAAAGAATATTGTTGAAATGATCACTTGCTATAGAGTTATCTAATTTCTATCATTTCCAGGAAGTGGGACAGAACCTTCCTACAGTATATAGCAAAAATAATGTCCCTATGTTCCATGGTTATCTGCTGACATTTATTCACAGATGTTAAGAAAGCAAGGTAACAAAACATGTAAGAGTATCAAAACGGAAAAAAAAATAATTTTTACAACGTAATGAAAGTATTCCTGATCCAAATTCTCATCTCAGGTGAATAGTACTATTCTCAAAAATTCAACTATGGTGCTGTAGATTTTTTGAGATGCAAAAATTCATGCCCTGAATATAAAATGAGTAGCAGATACTTTAAGAAGAAGGGAGGAAAAGCTATTTATTTTGCATGCTGTGTCAATAAGTTTTACACAACACTGATAACAAACACTAATTGTGTCATATTTTGCCTTCTCTTTTGACATTAAGTCCCACTAATTTTTATTGTATTTAGCAATAATATGAGATGTCTGTCACATTGGGTGTTTATCTAGCACTTGATGATGTTTACAGACATTTTATACTGGAGGCTTTTGTTGATTAATCAAATGCATGTTGAATTATAGAGCAGAGAAATCTATTAGTTTTCCAGTTAGAATAATTAAAAGTAGGTTAGTCAAAGACATCACACAAGTTTTTCTCAGATATTGCTTATCCACAGACATCTAGGGAAATGTATTTTTCTTTCTTATTCATAGTGCTACTGTCTCCCATTCAGAAAGGTAGAAAACAAGTTTAAATTTTATTTTTGTGAGATATAAATTTATTATAAATAATGTATATATTACAAAATATATGCAAACTGCACGTACAATATGTATAAAGTTTGATTTCTGTCATAGCAATATTTCTCTAAATAAATAAAATAGTATAATTAATGAGCATTTCCTATATTCTAAGGGCTCCTCATTAACTTAATATTTGCAAACACCTTATGAGACAGATATGATTACTAACTCTGCTTTACAGATGAGGAAACTGGTGAACAGAAAGTTAAGTGAAATGTTCAAGGTCATGTCAAGTGACTGGAGAATCAGGATTCCGACCCAGGCAATTAGGTTCCAATACTGGTACTCATAAACCATTCATTATACTTAACTAATACCCAAAACAGTTTGCAGGCATTCAGAGAACACTGCCAAAAGCAGACTCCAAAGTGATTCACAGAGAACTTAACGCAGCAATAGAAGAAGTCATACGTTCCCACCAAATGAAACATGATTTTACAGGCACAGATTTTAAAAAAATTTTTTTAAAGTTTTTAAATTTAAATTACAGTTAGTTAACATACAGTGTGATATTAGTTTCAGTTGTAGGATTCAGTGATTCACCACTTCTATATATCAGCTGGTGCTCAACACAACAAGTGCCTTCCTTAATCCCCATCAACTATTTCACCCGTCCCCCCACCTACCTCCCCTCTGGTAACCTTCAGTTTGTTCTCTATAGTTAAGAGTCTGTTTCTTGGTTTGCCTCTCTTTTTCTTGCCCTTTGCTCATTTTGTAAATTCCACATGAATAAAATCATATGGTATTTGTCTTTCTCTGACTTATTCTGCTTAGCATAATACTCTCTAGCTCCACCCATGTCATTGCAAATGGCAGGGTTTCATTTTTTTTTTATAGCTGGGTAACATTTCATTGCATGTATATAGCACATAATATTAAAGGGGACTCTATGAGTGCAAAGGAAAGACAAAAGTGATGAAGGCAAGAAAGGATCAGAGAAAATCTTCAGAAACAATGACAAAACAGGTACTAAAATGGCAACAAATACATATCTATCAATAATTATATCTACCCAACTTTTAAGCTCAAGTTTCTAGAAGCACCGATTCAAACACTTTGCTAGTATGAAAGAAATGGCTATAACCAAGTGTTTGCATCTCTATGATGCACTTGTACTAATGTAACAGAAACATGCCTAATACTTTGAGAAATCTCAAGGAGAATAACCCTAGGTCTTCTGAAATAAAACTCAGATTCCCATTTCCCTTTTTTAGAAGCTAATTCAGTGAAGTTTTCTACAAAAAAAAAAGCATGAGAAAAGGAATAGTGTTTGTACAGTTACAGCAAATGCTGGTTATCCACTATTATTGTTATTATAAAACTATGAATTGAGAATTTATCATTGAGAGATACAGAAATAAGAATATGATAGAGATGTATATATATGGATATATGTAGACAGAGATATAATTACTGATAGACACATAAGTGCTCAGTATTAGATTTAATAAAGAGTTGAACACTCACAACAACCCCATGAGGCAGGGTTTATCATTTCTACAGGTGAGAAAGCACAGAAAAGTAAAGTAACTTGCTTGAGGTAACATAGCTGGCAATTTTAGCTGGGATTCCCACCCAGGGCTGTAAAGACTCTTTGCCATGCATACACTAACTTCCTTTGATATTTTTATTCCTATCAAAGAAATAAAAAGAGGAACAAGCAACAGGTATGGCAACAAGCACCTGGCCCTTTGCCTCCCTCCTCAAGGTGCTATAGACAATGATAAAAGTGAACGTGGGCACTCATAGATACTAATGGTGTATCTTTGGGTGTATGACCACTGGGAATATAAATCAGGTGAGTCAGCCTGGGGATTTGCCTGTGAGATGAAGCTGAAACAGGGTAACTAGCACTGGGATGGGGGTGGGGACACAAAGAGAATCAAGAAGGAAAGCAGCAGATGTTAGGGTCTTTCTTTCCTTTTCTTTGCCACTTATATAAAAGAGTCTGAGATAAGTCTAGATGTAAAGAGAGGGATTGAGAATTTAGCACCTGATTAAAGAAAAAGGGGAAGAAAACTCAAGACCAACAAGGAACAGAATGAGAAAGTGCTGACTCCCATGGCTACCCAATGGGAGGAGAGGGTGCCTGTCCATGGCATAAGTGAGCCCAGATTCTTAAGTATCTTTGCAAATTGATACACATGGTAGAGAATGGATTACGAACATTGGTTTTCAACCTGGGGGGATTTTGTCCCCATCCCCAACCCCACCTCTACCAAGAACATTTGAATATGTCAGGAGACATTTTTGGTTATTGAGACTCGGGAGGGGTGCTCCTGGCATTTGTGCATAGAGGCCAGGGATGCTGAACATCTTACAATGTACTGGACAGCCCCTCAAAACAACGAATTATCCAGCCTCAAATGTCAATGGTATCACTGTTGAGAACTCTTATGTCAGGGAATCTATTACCTGTTTCTTTGCCTGTATAGGCACAGGACCCTCAGAGGAAAGTTTGGAAACTAATGAAAGGTAAAGAATGGTGTCTGTCCTCTCTCCAGTCTCTCAGGTAAGTTTCCAGTTCCTGCATAGAAAGGAATTGGGGCTAGAAGCTGAAAGAGTTAGTTAGTTAGTTAGTTAGTTAGTTAGTTAGTTAGTAGAAATGTGAGTCTGTGAGCCACAGCACGGCTATTTGCAACCAAAGACTGGGGAAAGGGCTATTTCTCCCCCTTCTGCATGGATCCTGACACGGAGCTAGCATTTTAAGAATGTTTTGGGCCTACGCATTAGTTTAAACTTGGTAATCATCAACATACCCAGTTCCCACACATGATTTTGTGAAGAGAGGACAATTTCAGAAGGTTGCTGGGGACTGAAAAATGGTAACAAGGTTGGTGGGCAACACACAGTGACTATCACTGGTAGATGGGTGTATAAGCATGTCATTAAATCCTAATCCCTTACCCCCACGACTTCCAGAAATACTTGAGGGGAATTTGAGCGGTGTGGGTGGCTGGAGGACCTGTGTTAGAAGCCAGGAGCAAAAACAGGGAATTTGAGGTTTCAAAGTTTTTGTGGCCACATAACAGGCATATACTAGTGAAGACTTGAAAGCTTTTGCAGCACACAAGACATACAAAAATAAAACATTTATATGTTGGTAAGTTCTCATGTAGGATTCCCTTCAGACATCAAGACTAACGACAGATACAGATATGTATGAAGAAAATACTTGTTCACATAGTTGGAATGTCAGCTAAAAATCTAGAAGGAAATACAGAGTTAGAAAAACATTATTTTGCAAACACCACGGTAAAAATTTATTTATTTATTTATTTATTTATTTATTTATTTATTATTGTTTTTTTATTATTTTCTAAGACACATTTTTATCTTTTAGCACAAAAGCAGTTAATTTTATTTATTTTTTTATTTTTTAATATTATTTTTTTATTTTTTAAAATTTACATCCAAATTATTTAGCATATAGTGCAACAACGATTTCAGGAGTAGATTCCTTAATGCCCCTTACCCATTTAGCCCATCCCCCCTCCCACAACCCTTCCAGAAACCCTCAGTTTGTTCCCCATATTTATGAGTCTCTTCTGTTTTGTCCCCCTCCCTGTTTTTATATTACTTTTGTTTCCCTTCCCTTATGTTCATCTGTTTTGTCTCTTAAAGTCCTCATAGGAGTGAAATCATATGATTTTTGTTACGAAAAATTTATTTAACTGAGAATTATCAATGGATTCTTAAACTACTGAATAAAAGTTTGAAAAACAGAATATTTACATAGTCTCAAATTACATCCTCCAAATAGTTAATGATTACAAAGGGAAAAAAATAACTTTACAATGGAGACACCCAGGAGATCCCATCTTTACTAATGATCAAAATTCACACTTCCTTCACCCCATTAATGAGAGAACACAATATCATGTGCCTCCTAATACAACAATAAGCTGATGAGGACACATAATCACTCCTGTGCTATTTCTATCAAAAATGTATAAGCTGGATGCAAGCATGGGAAAACAGCAAACAAGGTCACATGTTAGGACCTTGTACAAAAGACAGGTAACTTCAGAGTTTCTCTAAATTAGTGATGACAAGCTATTTGAAGGAGTCTGGGGCTAGAAGACTTACATGGAAGCTGTGCTTACACTTTTGTGGGGAGCTGTTGGGAAGTGGGCTGACAGACATAGAGAAGCTAATACTCCCCACCTTCAATCCCAGGCATATTGCAATCTCCAATTGTCTTTTTTTAATTTCCATTTTTAAAAAAATGTTTAACTATAGCTGACATAATATTAGTTTCAGGTGTACTAAATAATGATTTGACAACTATATACATTACAAAATGCTTACCACAGCAAGTGTCTTTACCATCTGTCACTCTACAAAGTTATTGCAGTCTTACCGACGGTATTCCCTGTGTTGTACTTTTCATTCTCATGACTTATTTATTTTATAACTGGAAGTCTGTACCTGGTAACGGAGGTTGCAAATACTAAAAGCACTTATTCTGAAATTAAGTAAAATGAACTAAAAAACGTCTAATCATCTCCCAAGATAGAGCTATGGTTACCATTATTAAAATCTCTTGACACCTAGATATTTGATAGGAACTTTCTAACATTATTTCAATGATGTGAGGCTAAACTCAGTGACTTTTAAAATTCATATTCTACTATGTAAGAAGCATCTCTCCTAGCCTGACCCACTGGGTACCATAATTTTTGAGCTCATAAAGGATAGCAGTTTCACAAGTGCCACTTATTTAAAAACACTTGTTACAAATTTAACATTATTAAACAATTTTCAAAATGTCCTTAGTAGTTTTTTTCCTGTGCTAATAAGTAAATTATTGAATAAGGTCAATAGTTAGTATCGAGCAGTTTGCTGTTTTATTATTTTCATGGCTATGATTATTGTCAGTTTAAAAATTTTAATCTTGATTACAGATATCAAACTTTTCTATCATTAATTTGACCAACATTGTAGTGATAGCAAAACAAAAAAGAAATGTGATAATATTCCTCTAAGCTGTATCTGGAAGAACTCTTACATTTAAATCTCAATAAACAGAGAAATATAATTATGTATACACACACACACACACACACACACACACACACACTTTACTTAGGGACATATAAACTCTAGGTAGTATAGTCTAGGAATTTAAACTCTGGCAATAGTAAGTGAAACTATACTTATAAAATAATATGACCTCTTTGGTAGGTGTAAAAATGCAAGGATTTGTCTATCAGTCAAGGTTCTTGTTTACCAATGATAGAAACCAGCTCTGGTTGCCTTCAACAGAAAAAAAAATTGACTAGTTGGGAATTGGTTGGTTCACAGAATGAGGAAAGTACTTATAATCAGACTCAAAATAGATAAGTCTTACAGTTAAAGATCATAGACTGGTATGTATATATGCACACATTCATTTAACTATAATCCCACCTGAAGCATTTCCAGAATTACAGGCAAGTAGACACACACACACACACACACACACACACACACACACACACCAAAAACCTACAAGGTCTAAGAAAATGATGGGAATAAATGAATGCAAACATACTTGGACAGCCTAATTTCAGATAAGTAAGTGGGTAATGGACTTAGAAGACTTGACAAAAATGACTACTAAACCAGCAGAATGGGAGAGCAGGAAGCAGCACAGCTGACATTACAGTCTCCAAATGGTTAAGAAGTTGACGAAACCACTATCCACAGAAGAGGGGGTAACGATGAAAAGGTTAAGAGTTTAAACCTAAGCTCCCCTGTCACTCCATGTAGCCAAGTGATTTGGTTCATAGCAGCGGAAGCCCAAAGGTTTGTTTTGCATCACGGGTAACATATCAGCCACTCTTAAATATAAACAGACAGGCAAGTTGAAAACAGATTTGAGACAACCCTGAAAAAAAGAAGGAAGGAAGGAAGGAAGGAAGGAAGGAAGGAAGGAAGGAGGGAAGGAAGAGAGGAAGGGCAAGCAACTTGGGTAAAATAAAGGCTTTACAGACAGAAAAAAAACTTCCAGCAAAAATATGATCTTAGAAATTTAAAACTCAAAAGAAATTAAACATTCAACTGAGAAGGTGGAAGATATTATACTCGAGGTAATCTCCCAGAACACAGGAAAAAACTGAGAGTTGAAAAACAGAGAAAAAATACAATTAGAGAAATACACCAAGAGATGCCACAATTAATAGAAGTTCCAAGATGAGAGATGAGAGAAAATCTAAGAGAGAAATAGCATCAAAGAAATAATGAAGAAACCTCAAAACAAAGAAAAGGTTGCATAGGAAAATTGGGAATCAGAATTGGCTCAACACTACAAACTGAAAAAGAATGGATAAATAACCTAAAAATTCTAATAAGAGTTATTTCCAGGGGCACCTGAGTGGCTCAATCAGGTGAGCCTCTGACTCTTAATTTTGGCTCAGGTCATGATCTCACAGTTGATGGCACGGAGCTCCACATTGGGATGTGCTTTGCTGACAAGCAGAGCCTGCTTGGGATTCTCTCTCTCTCTCCCTTCTCTCTGTCCCCCCAAGCCCCATGGCTTGTGCTTTCTCTCTCCTTCAAAATAAACACGCTTTAAAAAAAAAATAAAAAAAAATTTCCACCTGAACCAAACTATCACACATGTGCAGGTCTTCTACTAAAATTTTCAGAAAATCAAAACTTCAAGAAATTTCCATTCCATACATGCCTTATTAGGAAATAACTGGAGGTATTCCAGCAAGATCAAAGATAACCCAAAAGAGAGAGAGAAATAGGAAACAAAGTCTCTAACACAAAAGAGAAATGAAGACAGGAAGATGGCCTCCCTCCCTCAAGATGACACTGTGCATTCATACAGAAAGCAATCATTCTGGGTTCAATACTCCAATATTCCAATAAAATATATTCCAATAATATTCCAATAAAAGATGACTAAGAAAATGAAATTATGAAAGTACCTGAAATACCGAAATGCATTTTACCCGAAGGAGAAAGAGTCAAGGACTAAGGACTCACAAAAGTAAACAAAGCACAAAATTAGGCAATTATTACTCACAAAGCGGAAAAGTTGAGCCAGAAACAAGAGTAGTGACTGCAAACAGCACAGCTCAGTTGAATAACATTTACTTAGTTACAAAAACATAAAGATTATTAATCTAAACACAATTATAACTATAGTTGGAAATTGGGGGGAAAGTATACTCATTTGAGGTACAGGCCAGGGCAGTGAAGAAGAGTGAAGCTTTCATCTGCCAGAATGTGAAGGTGATACACCTAAAATTCATAAATAAAGAACTAGAAAATAGGTATTTTATTGGAGAGATGTGGAGATAAATACCAAAAAGCTAAAAGAATTCCCAATGGTTATTTCTGAAAAAGTAGGAAATGTGAATGGAGAAAGAAGAGACCAGTTTCCCTTGAGTTTTGTTGACTCTGACTTGTTAAAAACTGTGTGTATAT